>NC_057860.1:9796420-10429112 GCF_015237465.2 Chelonia mydas
CCCGGGGGTCCGGCCCCCCCCCCCCCCGCCCCCCCCCTTCCCTCGCTCGAGGGGGCGCCGCCGCCGAGTCCCGGGGGTCCGGCCCCCCCCCCCCCCCGCCCCCCCCCTTCCCTCGCTCGAGGGGGCGCCGCCGCCGAGTCCCGGGGGTCCGGCCCCCCCCCCCCCCCCCCCCCCCCCCCCCCCCCCCCCCGCCCCCCCCCTTCCCTCGCTCGAGGGGGCGCCGCCGCCGAGTCCCGGGGGTCCGGCCCCCCCCCCCCCGCCCCCCCCTTCCCTCGCTCGAGGGGGCGCCGCCGCCGAGTCCCGGGGGTCCGGCCCCCCCCCCCCCGCCCCCCCCCCTTCCCTCGCTCGAGGGGGCGCCGCCGCCGAGTCCCGGGGGTCCGGCCCCCCCCCCCCGCCCCCCCCCTTCCCTCGCTCGAGGGGCGCCGCCGCCGAGTCCCGGGGGTCCGGCCCCCCCCCCCCTTCCCTCGCTCGAGGGGGCGCCGCCGCCGAGTCCCGGGGGTCCGGCCCCCCCCCCCCGCCCCCCCCCCTTCCCTCGCTCGAGGGGGCGCCGCCGCCGAGTCCCGGGGGTCCGGCCCCCCCCCCCCCGCCCCCCCCCTTCCCTCGCTCGAGGGGGCGCCGCCGCCGAGTCCCGGGGGTCCGGCCCCCCCCCCCGCCCCCCCCCTTCCCTCGCTCGAGGGGGCGCCGCCGCCGAGTCCCGGGGGTCCGGCCCCCCCCCCCGCCCCCCCCCCTGCCCGCGCTCGCGGGGGCGCCGCCGCCGAGTCCCGGGGGTCCGGCCCCCCCCCCCCGCCCCCCCCTTCCCTCGCTCGAGGGGGCGCCGCCGCCGAGTCCCGGGGGTCCGGCCCCCCCCCCCCCCCCCCCGCCCCCCCCCCCCCCCCCCGCCCCCCCCTTCCCTCGCTCGAGGGGGCGCCGCCGCCGAGTCCCGGGGGTCCGGCCCCCCCCCCCGCCCCCCCCTTTCCTCGCTCGAGGGGGCGCCGCCGCCGAGTCCCGGGGGTCCGGCCCCCCCCCCCCGCCCCCCCCTTCCCTCGCTCCATCCTGGAGAGGCTGAGCCCTTTTTCCCTCGAGTAAGCGGGGTCTGAATTTTCCATCTCAGGGTGCGGAGAGTCTGTACCCCCCTACCCTAAATTCAGCTGGGTCTGAGTACCCCTTTTGACAACTTAAAGTCCTCCCTCCTCCCCCAGCAACTTCGAAACGACTGCTTCTTTTCTCCGACGCAACTGGCTGTAGGACACCCCTGTCACTCAAACCAGGAGTAGCTGATCCTCTCCCTTGAGGATGAAGGGTTGGTGGGTGGGGGGCAAGTCTGGGATGGGTTTTCTGGTTTAAAATGCAGACATACTGCAGAAATAATGGTGGCACTGGTGGGGGACCCTGCAGAGGAGAAGTGGTCTCAGCCCATGTGTGACCTCTGAAAAACTTAAATAAAATGATTAGGGGGATTTTTTTTATCTCCTAGGCCAAATACAAGGAGCGAGGGACAGTGCTGGCTGAAGACCAACTGGCACAGGTGAGATGCTGGCTCCAAGTTGAGTGTGAAGGGACCATTGCTGGTATGCGGTGGACTTGAAAGTTGGAAGGAATGTGAGGTTTTGCAACATGCTCAGGAACTGAAGCTGTCCACCTGTATATTATTGTGGCTTGATGCGGTGATGTTGGCGAAAAACAAGAGTACTGCACCTGTTAGTTTTACCTGCTTTTAGGCTGGAAATCTGGAAGTCATGGGTGACTGTGAAGTTTCCTCCCACTTACATTTTAGGGCCCTTCTTCACAACAAGAACTATGCTTAGAACAGCTTTCCTCTTCTGTGTGCACCAGGTAGCCTTCCAGATCTCTGCCTCCACCCCAAAAAACACCTGCCAACAGTCTCTTCAGCTGGCTTTCCACCCCTTATCTTGCCTCCCGTGCAAGGTTGGTAATTTCCTGGGGAAAACTAGTTTAGGGCAGGATGCAAGTAAATACCAGCTTAATCCCACTTTAAACTGGGAAGTGGGGAATTGCCTCAGTGTTCAGCAAGCCCAGAATGAACCTTTTCAAATTTTGGATACATCCATTCAAATGCTCAGTCGATCCACTACACATCAGAGTTGGTCCATTACAGAACACTGCATGACCAAATGGACCTGAACTAGTAGGCAGCAAATCTGCATTCTTCAGCTTGCTGTGGCAGGGTCGGGCCGGATGGACAGGAGAGTAATTTTTTTTTTTGAAGCAAAAAAAAAAAAAAAGGGCAGATATATTAGCCCCAGGTTAAGTAGGTTCCTTTTCCCCAGGTAAGGTAACAGGGAAGGTTCCAGAAGAATCAGGAACCTTCTGGAGACAATTAAGACAGACAGGATGATTAGAACACCTGCAGCCAATCAAGAAACTGCTAGAATCAATTAAGGCAGGCTAATCAGGGCACCTGGGTTTAAAAAAGAGCTCACTTCAGTTTGTGGTGCAAGGAGCTGGGAGCAAGAGGCACTAGGAGCTGAGAGTGAGAATGCGGGCTGTTGGAGGACTGAGGAGTACAAGCATTATCAGACACCAGGAGGAAGGTCCTATGGTGAGGATAAAGAAGGGGTTGGGAGGAGGCCTTGGGGAAGTAGCCCAGGGGTTGTAGCTGTCGCACAGCTGTTCCAGGAGGCACTCTAGACAGCTGCAATCCACAGGGCCCTGGGCTGGAACCCGGAGTAGAGGGCGGGACCGGGTTCCCCCCAAACCTCCCAACTCCTTGTCAGACACAGGAGGAGTTGACCTGGACTGTGGGTTCACGAAAACGGCCAAACTGAGGGCTGCCGTGAAGCTCCAAGGCGAGCAAATCCGCCAATAAGCACAAAACCCACCAAGATAGAGGAGGAACTTTGTCACATTGCTTAATGCCTCAAGCCTAGAACTCTGCACTATTGGCGTTTTCATATAATCGATCGTCTTTGACTTTTGTTGCAGTAATACTGAAATGAGTCATTACATATATAGCTTCCTTGAGGAAAACACTGAACCAAAATGTACACAGACATTCTGATGTTCAGTATTTCAATTACCTATATTATTATTACACCCACTGCAGTTTAACTTCTTATTTGTGCAACCTTAAATTAATCCACGCATCTGCTGTCTTATATAACCACAATTTGAATATGTAATGAAATCTAAGTGTAATATGGCCTACGTTAATGAAAAAGTTTCTAAAATAGAAAATGCCTTAAACTGGGACTGACTAGTTTTTTCGGGGATAATAAAAAAAAAAAAAAAAGATTTTACCTCTTAAAACTGCCTCTGGTAAATGCCAGGCCATCCTACCCTAGTGTGGTCTACTCCATTATTTATGCCTGATTGTTTAAATATATATTTAAACAAACAAAAGGATTCTGACTTCTCATTATGTGTCTTCTGTTATATAGTCCATCTAAGATCCCTATGGTCAATTGTCTTGTTTTTTAAACAGCTCCAGAGGCGATCCTGGAGTTTACAGTCCAGTAAACCTAACTTTACTACCAGGAAAATTGTTTGAAACTGTAGTAAAGAACAGAATTATCAGACATATAGATGAATGTTCGGGAAGAATCAATGTGGCTTTTGCAATCATGCCTCGCCAATCTATTACAACTCTTTAAGGGTATCGTCAAGCCTGTGGACAATGATATTGCAGTGGATATAGTGTACTTGGACTTTTAGAAAGCCTTTGATGAAGTCTCTCACCAAAGGCTCTTAAGCAAAGTAAGGAGTTCTGGGATAAAAGGGAAGGTCCTCTCCTGGATCAGTAACTGGTAAAAACATAGGAAACGAAGGGTAGGAATAAATTATCAGTTTTCACAGTGGAGTGGTAAATAGTGGGAGTCCCCTAAGGATCTGTACTTTGACCAAGGCTGTTCAACATATTCATAAGTGATCTGGAAAAAGGGGTAAACAGTGAGCTAGCAAAGTTTGCAGGCAATACAGAATAGTTAATCCAAAGCTGACTGCAAAGAGTTACAAAGGGATCTCACAAAACTAACTCTCTGGGCAAAAAAATGACAGGTGAAATTCAATATTGATAAATGCAAAGTAATGCACATTGGAAAACATCCCAACTATACATACAAAATGTTGGGGTCTAAATTAGCTGTTACCACTCAAGAAAGAGATCTTGGAGTCATTGTGGATCGTTCTCTGAAGATATTTGCTCAAATGTGCAGTTACAGGTGTAAAAAAAAAAAAAAAAAAAGTTAAGCGTTAGGAAAGGGACAGATAAGGCAGAAAATATCAAATGCCACTATATAAATCCATGGTATATCAACACCTTGAAAACAGCACACAGTTCTGGTTACCCCATCTCAAAAAAGATATTAGAATTGGAAAAAGTATAGAGAAAGGCAACCGAAATGATATGGACAGCTTCCATACAAGGAGATATTAAAAACATTGGGACTGTTCATCTTAGAAAAGAGATGACTAAGGGGGAATACGATCGAGGTCTATAAAATCATGACTGGGCTGTAGAAGGGGAATAGGGAAGTGTTAGTTATCCCTTCACATAACACAAGAACCAGGAGTCTCCCAATTAATAAGCAGATGGTTTAAAACCAACACAAGGAAGCACTTCACACAATCAGCCTGTGGAACTGGGGGATGTTGTGAAGGTCAAAAATATAAACTGGATTCAAAAAAGAATTAAGACTCTATGCTCTGGGTGTTCCTAAACCTCTGACTGCCAGAAGCTGGGAGTGGATGACAGGAGATGCATCACTTGATTATTCCCATTCTGTTCATTCCCTCTGAAGCACCTGGCACTGGCCTTTGATGGAAGACAGGATACTGGGCTAGATAGACCATTGATCGGACCAGTCTGGTTGTTCTTGTGTCTGTGTAGGTTAGCCAGGGACCTTGTCATGTTTTGTACTTCAGTGCCATGCCATGCTTTTTTATATAATGTTATAAAGCAAGCGTTCAGTCATAGATGCTTTCCTCTCTTTACTCATCACTTACAGATGTCTAAGCAACTGGACATGTTTAAGACCAACTTAGAAGAGTTTGCCAGCAAACACAAGCAAGAGATTCGTAAAAATCCCCAGTTTCGGGTCCAGTTCCAGGACATGTGTGCAACCATCGGAGTGGATCCATTGGCATGTAAGGAATATATGCTGGAGAGGTTTAAGGCTGAATGTCGTGATTGAGTTTGGAGACAATTTGTATTGTCTTTTCTCAGTAAATCTCTCATTGAAGTTGATAGGAGCTGTGAGTAAAGATGATGGGATTTGGTTCTTAGGGTCTGAAAACTGATGGGCTGTTTTGCCAGCCTGGGAAGGTAAGCAAGCACCAGGCGTAAGGTATTTCCTTTAGGACAGGGATTCTCAAACTGGGGTCAGGACCCTACTGGGGGTCACGAGGTTTTGACATGCGGGGTTGTGAGCTGTCAGCCTCTACCCCAAACCCTGCTTTGCCTCCAGGATTTATAATGGTGTTATAAATTAAAAAACACTTTTTAATATATTTAAGCACTCAGAGGCTTGCTATATGAAAGGGGTCACCCCAGTACAAAAGTTTGAGAACCACTGCTTTAGGACATGTTTTATTATTTGAATAAAAAAAAAATATGAACAACCCAAAATAAAGCAACTCAGCTGACAAGTGTGACAGTCTCCAGTCTGTCAGCCAGAGGAAAAGAGGACAATCCTTATACATCTTGCCGAGCCTGCGATAGGCAGAACTCCGTAACCCCTTGTGGGCTGCTGCATCACCTTATCGCAGGGCCCAATCCTGCAAACCCTACAGGGGACGGTGCTTGTGACTGAGGGTAGCCCTACTGCCATCAGTAAGGCTCAGAGCCGCCAAGGTATTTAGGAGCCTAAATGCCTTGGAGGATCTGGGCCAAAGTGCTTGCAGGATTAGGCTGTTAAGGAAGAAGAATAGCAGTGATGCTTAATTTGATTTTTCTTCTCCCTTCCTTTGCAGCTGGTAAAGGATTCTGGTCAGAAATGCTGGGAGTTGGCGATTTCTACTATGAGCTGGGTGTTCAGATTGTTGAAGTTTGTCTGGCTCTGAAACACAGAAATGGAGGTGAGGACGCTACACGTTTGCCTCTTGAGCACAGGAGCAAATACTGCCTTCCGCCGGCTGTATGTTACAAGGTGCTTCTGGAAACCGAGCCACGCTTGGTAAGACGCTCAGTACGTGGTGTACTTGAGCGGGTTTCAGAAAGTGCCGAGAAAACAGTTTTGGCTCTGGCTCCGGCTCCGGCTCCGCTCCAGTAAATAGGGGTAGCTTGGTTTTTACAGCGAGGTAGCTAACGCACGCAGCTTTTGTGAAAATCCATTGGAGGCAAGGCTCTGTGGCTTTTTCACCGTGCTGTAGCTAGGTGAGCTGAATTGCGGGTGAGGGGGGATAGCGTTGACATTGCCTAGCCACAATGCAGTAAAAGCTACCTACAGGCAGTCACCAATAGGATTTTATAGTGAAATAGCGAACGTGTGTTATTACAATGTAAACTTCCCACACCTTTTTTAGCAGCAAAGATGTCGCTTAACACTGCCATAGAATATGCTTGGTGAGCCCGTAGCGGTACGTCCGGTTCATAGCAAGGATTGGGGGATTAGTAATTGATCTGATTTTTTTTTCCAACTATACAGAGAGAGAGAGAGAAAGAAAAATGAATTTCTGGCCCACTATTGCTAAAGAAAGAACTTGACAAAACTCTTATTTTAAAGAACTGGCCTCGTATCCTGCAAAGTAAAAGTGATAAGTAAGGGCCTGATTTAGAAATACTTCCGACATCTAGAGTAAGCAACTCATTATGCAAGCATTTATTGTAAGGTAATGTCGTGTGTGACATCTGCTGTTAGTTTGTATTGCAGCCCCCGTTTTGGACCAGAACTCCATGGTGGTAGGTGTTGGACAAACACAGAACAAAAAGACAGTCCCTGCCCCCAAGGACCTTGCAATCCATTTTTAATTAAATGTGCCTGATCCATTAATGGGAGAAAACAGCAACCAACTCCGCAGTACTCTCAATTTGGGAATAGAAATGTTTAGACCTTTAATATCCTACCTAAAGCTGTGAAATCGAATACAGTGAAAAACAGATTAAAGTGACTACGTAAATGAAAGGAACATGTAAGATAATGGCAAATGTGAAAAGGAACCTTTGCTCTGTATTAACATCACCGCCCTCATTTGTTCTCTCTAGGTCTCATAACCCTGGAGGAACTTCATCAGCAAGTGCTAAAGGGAAGAGGGAAGTTTGCCCAGGATGTCAGCCAGTGAGTGTCTGCTTGAGCTGTGTTGTAACCCAGGGGAGCCTGAAAACAGCATGAATAAAAAGTGACAGTTAATCTAGGCAGGCACCTGAAGGTGGTTCTGCTGCTAATATGACCCCAGATAGCTTCATAATTATGAAGCTATCAGTAGTGAGTCCATAATTAAGGTTGCAAGCAATGCCCTATTATAAATGTATATGCCTGCTGGAGGGGCTCCTCTCAAGATTATAGTATACAAAATATTGCTGTGATAGCTTAGATACTCAGTTAATAATCAGAATGTGTGGTAACAGTTGCAAATCATATATTAAGACAAATTACACTAAAGTCTTGCAAGTGAAACAACTCAATCTGTATTGCAATGTAATCAGTCTACTTGCATAGAGGAGAGTTGACAGACTAATTTTTTAAAAAAAATCTTATTTTTGACTTTACATTGAGAGTTACTTAAAAGAACTGCTACGATAGGGAAATCTGTATTTAGTATGTTAAGTGTAACGTCTTATCAAAATTAAATTCATACTTTTGCCACAGATTCACTTGAACAGTGAAAGTAGACTGAGTTTCACTTTCTTTTCTTGCATTAGCAAGCTGTTACTATGTACCTGTCCACCTGCTAGAGAGTATTACTTGAACAAATAACAATTTCTACTGAACTTTCATTATTTCAACTTTCTTCTGCTTGGAGACCTTTCTGTTGATAGGGTTTGCAAAAGATTGTCTTACAGGATCTGAATTTTGGGCCTGAATGGCCCTGAGATTCTTTTGAATATTTTATTTTGGCAACTTAGCGTTGGCATTCACAGGACTTGTAGGATGAGTTCACTCAAACAGTTTAAGTGACCATCTCATGATCCTGTTGGAATCAGAGCACACCTTAAATGGAAGCAAGGCAGGCAATCTTTTTTCGGTTGCTGTTGCCTCTTGATAAGTATGAATGAAAAATTAAACAGATAGCAGATAACTTTTCAGAGGTGCTTAGCATGAGAAGAAATAACTGTAGCCACTTAACGTGCATGGTTGGCCTCTGCCTTTCAGACCTTCACTTGTACAGCTGTTGTCCCTTATTTACATCACTTAGGGTCTGGCCCAAGTGAAGAGCAAAAGCTTTTCTTTTAAAGTCTTATGTTCACTCCCACCGCCTCTTCAGGGACGATCTCATCCGAGCTATCAAGAAGCTGAAAGTTCTGGGCAGTGGCTTTGGGATTATTCCTGTTGGAGGGACATATCTGATCCAGTCTGTACCAGCTGAACTGAACATGGATCACACAGTGGTTCTGCAGCTGGCTGAGGTACTGTGGCAAGAGATTTTTGTATAAGCTACCCCTAAGGGGCCCAGGGTACCCTTGATTCACTTGGGCAGGCTCCATAGATAAGAAATAGATGGTATGAAGAGTTTAAATTCTAATATGAGCGAGAACCTAGGGTCTCAGCTTGTAAAAACGTGAACATGTAGGCAAGTAAACTTACCAAAACATGGACTCTGATATTACGTCCAGCTCATTAGCAGATAGTTAGGAGCTTTAACTGTGCACTGAAATCATTGTCCTACTAAAACTTTTTTTTCCCTTCCCTTATTTCAGAAAAAGGGGTATGTAACTGTCAGCGAGATCAAGTCCAGTTTAAAGTGGGAGATGGAACGTGCCAAGCACGTGCTGGTATGTATGTGGACCTTGTGTGGTATGCTTATTACATGCTGTTTGTAGTAGGATTATGGTTGCATTTACACTACCAGCTCCACCGTAATGGTAGGACAAAGTAAAAACAGTTTAATCCCATCTAGTCTGCAGGACCAAACCAGGGAGAAAGTAAATGAGTTCTTCACCCTGTAAGACTTAATGTAGACAGGATCTGAGGCAGAATCCTCTTAAGGGCAGGTCCATACCTTTCATTGGTGCTGCTATGAACTATGTACATACTTCATTTCTTGCCTTGGGATCTGTGCTGCACCTTCCTTAATTCTGTAAAATTTACACACTAGCTATGGCTTTGTATCCATGGTTCTCGAATACACTTTTTGAACATAATCTTCACTTACTGCAGGGACAGATGGAGATAGCTGTAGTGAAGTCAGTATAGCCACTTGCCCTTTAAATATTTGTAGCGGGTGAGAACACTTCCAGTAATGGAGGTGGTGATCTCACAGATGTCTGAACTACCTGCAGCTAGAGTGGGGCAAAGGAAGCCCTGTCTAGTGCTAACTTGAGTCATGGGACTCTTCCTTCTCCTGCCTGTAGCAGAGCTGGAATGCAGAAGTGGTTCTTGTGTACTTGTATGCCCCGGTTCACTTTTTTTTGGCAGATCCTTGTTTTCTCCATTCAGCTTTTGAGCCCTTGGTCTGTTTTGACAGGAACACCTGCTGAAGGAAGGCATGGCCTGGCTTGACACACAAGCTCCAGGGGAATCTCAGTACTGGCTGCCTGCTCTCTTTACAGAACTTTACTCTCAGGAAATCACTCCAGAGGAAGCAAAGGAGGCACTACCCTGACTGTTAAGAGGAACCACTGAGCTGTGTGCACCTGTACATATTCCCCCTTTGCTGTTGTATTACCTGAAGGAGGACATTTAACTTTAAATAAAGTTGTTTAAAAAAAAATCCCCAGGTTACCCAATTGATCAAAATTATACATGCTTAACTAACTTCAGATTGTACCAACCAAACTACCATCAGTGTGATCTAGAGGTCTGAACATGGAGAGATGCAAAAGTGATTTTACCTCCTTAAAGGGTAAATTTCCACTCTGAGCTTTTATCAGCTGTGGAAACTAACTGTCCCCAGCAGCATCCCTGCTCTGGTGAAGTGTTTTAGGAAATTAAACTCAAGTCCCTTCCCCATGAAAAATACAATAGTCTAGATTCTGCCAAAACAAACTTTATTGCACAAAAAAATCTTATGTACAATTTGTATATAAACAAGGTGTTTTATAGTGACACTTGTGCATATATTTTCAAATCATTAGGTCTAAAATTGTCACTAAACCATGTCTGCCTAGAGCAGTCATTGAGGATTGTCACTTTGAAATGGAAACATTCAGAAACAGCAGGACAGGTAACAACGCTATAAAACTAATGTTCACAGCCACATGCTTAGGTGAATGGTGTCCACAGTAAGGCATTGTGTGTGTGGATGGTAATGCCACATGCACCACATACACATTTCTGAACCAGATCTGCCTTATGAAGGCATTAGAGGCCCAGCTCTAACCCATTTTAAAGTGGAGATACTATTGATTTATGAAACCAGTGAAATTTACAAGGGGATTAAACAGAGGCATCACAGTAGCACAGCTCAGACTTCTCATACCAATATGCCTCATATCAAGGAGTAAACTGCTTTATTTACTTCCAGCTGGTGTGTCCTATGTAAGTTTCCCTTCAGAGAAGATAAGGTTCCATTCTAAACCATACCAATGACAGACCCAAGGTGAGATTTTGTTCTCAATAGAAAGGTTGAGTTGTTAAATGGCAGCTTGAATTCAGGAATCTTTCAACTTCTCAAAGCTCCTTAAGCAGCAGGATGAAATTTACAATAGTTGATATTCTACAGAAACAATCTGTATTGAAAATAATTCACCAACCCATAGGACATTTGAAAACTGCAGTTTGATCTACAAAAAAAGACAATTTCTTTAGAACAAAGTTACCTGACCTGGAGCTTCTTTCCATGCTGCAAGAAGAATCAGAGGATTATAGCAAAGAAATTTTTTTGGGGGGGGGGGAGGTTGGTGCACCATAGTATGTGCTCAACTTTTAATCAGTGCTCTTGTAAAACAAGATTAAGCCCTTCATCTGGGGAAGATTTTACCACCCAGTTTGGTGATGGTAAACTCAATCAGGCCTATATCTGCCTGCTTGACCTGGGTGTGTTTCATCTCCATGCCCCTTACTTTAAATACATCCTTGATGTAATGGCACGCACAGCCAGCAGACACCTGCCCAAGAGGTATGAATTGCTCAAAATGAGACACTGCGGTTAGAACTATCAAAGCGTTAAGAACTAGTTTTACCACTGGCCAAGTTTGGCAAGGGAATATTCTGCTGCTATTGACATTCGCTCCATGAAGATGGCTTCCTGCTTATAAATGTCCCTTATCCTAGCATTTTATTTGTCCTGGATCAAAATATTAGCAGAACAAAAAAACAAACACACAACACTGACTTCAGGGGCTGAAAGCAAACAGCAGTCAAGGAAACAGCACTTCCATTTAGAAGAGCCAAAGATTTAAAAAAAAAAAAAAAAAAAAAAACACAAATACAACACAACAAAATTAGATTGGGGGGAGGGAGTGTTTTTTTTAAAAAAACCCCAGTGATTTTCTCTCCAATGTTTCCAGGGTAAAAGCATCTGCTCTTGATTTATAAGCTTTTACAGCTTGCATCCGTTTCTTCCCCCCCCCTTCATCTTTTCCCTCTTCCACCTAAAGTCCAGTCAGCAAAAGCGACCCAGGGACTGGATGAAGCTTTCAGAAAGAAAGCTAGAGTCCACCCTGTTTATCTTTGGTCTGTCTAGAAGAGATATCAGCAGATAGATGGGCTTATGCAGAGCACCTGTGCCCCACCTCTCCCCAGACAGAAGTTAACCCTAGGCAAGCAGCAAGTGGGCCCCTTAGTATCATGGACTCCACCCAAGTGCTCCTACAGCTCTGGTCCTTGGGAGTTCAGCATGGCCAGAGGGAAGGGCACATACTGGGTATTTAAGAACAGAAAAGCTGTAAAACGGACTCGCATTCTACATCTCATTGTTTTAATCCAATAAAGAAAAAAAAGCCACCCAGTGTAGGTGTTTCCAAAATAACCTGATGCCACATGCTCCAGCTTTCTAGCATAGGAAGTACCTTTTAGAGTAGCCTATCACAAGCTTGTCTTTGTCTACCATGAAGTCCTCTTGTTCGGTATCCACCAGAGCATTAAATGAGACTGAAGATCTCTTCCAGCTCTAGCCACTCTGGGATTGGCTTGGTTCTCAAGTCTGTCAGGGGTAATTCTAGAGTTCGAAGACAGAACCATCCCCACAATTGGGTTTCTCACATAGAGAGAGACCTCTAAGCCTTGGAGCTCCCTTGAGTGTCTGTCTCCGTCTCCGAGGAGCTGCTGTCAGAGTCTATTTCTACATTCTCCTGCTGGTGTTTCTCTTGCACCTTCAGCCGAATCCCTTGCAAACGGATTAATAGGGACTGATAGTCAAAGTGGCCTCGTTTCTCACCAAAAGGATCCTGGGGGTGGGGAGGAGGAAGGAACACAAGATTTAGAGACACACTTGTATGGTGCTAAAGTACATCACACTCTACATGGCATCTATGAAACACACCCACCACAAGGGCAGACAACAGCAACTGAGCAGATAACTGCAGGGCAAGGAGAGACATTTTGGCCAAAGACACTGGTTAAACCTCTTTTTGCCAAGCATGGTAGGGGTTCGTCAGTGTCAATGCAGAGCATAGGGGACCTTGGCTCTTTTAAACACACTGAAAAAAACCAAGCAAAATGAACTTGAGGGAACTCAGTTTACCTTCCGCAGCCAGATGAAGGTTTGAGTGGACACTGGCTGGATTTGAACCAGAGTTTCAAAGAACTGATGGATTGGTCTCAGGCAGGAGAGAGGGACAGTCTCAGTAGGAAAGACTAAGGACTTAGTAACTAACACCTCGTGTAGTGCTATAGAGGCTTTATAAAGAAAGGCAAGTATCACCCCCATTTTACAGATAGTGTAACTGAGGCACACAAGTGACCACACTTGCCTACAGTCACTCGCAGTTGGGCAGTGGCAAACAGGCAAGAGAGATTTAGCTTCTACCCTCACACCCTGATGGGACCACACTGGCAGAGCAATTGGGAGGAAGCTTGCACTGCCCATGCTGTACCTGCTCTGGGATAAATAGGAGGACTTTAGACTCCAAAAACCAAAAAGCCAGCTTCTTTCCCAAACACTACGCTCACATGGGAAAGCTGCTGACGACGACACTGACCTCAACGTTTTGGAATGGCTTCGTTTTCACACCATTCTTTCTTTTATCTCTGGTTCATCTAATGAAGTGGGTCTATGCTACAATTTACAACGGTTGGGGACAGGAACACAGCAGTAAGACCAGCACTGTTTGTACAGCGCCTAGCACAATGGGGTTCTGGTCCAGGACTACGGCTCCTTGCAGCTGCAGCAGTTATGACCACAGAATGTGATCGGTGCCATTCCCAAATAACCCCTCAAGTCATAACCCCCTCTAGTCACTGTACTAAAGATTGCAGCTGATGTGAGTCAGACAGTGTTGCCTGGTGGCACTATTCAGTCCAAACACAGGCGGTCTGCTTTTGTCATGCGTTGCGGGTGCTCTCATTTTATGGATTACAGGGCTGTTTGTTGACAATGAAGGGCATGGGTAGATATTCGGTTATAAAATTAATCACCTCTCTCTTTCATCAATGGTGATATCTTTTAATGGGACAGACAGGACATGGGTGATTAGAGCAGAAGCAGCTTCTATTCATACTGAAATATCTTAGCAATCAGCAGTAAGAAAAAGCAGGGTTTTTTCTGATGAGTGGCTCAGGAGCAGTGCTAGGAAAAGCTCAGTGGCTTGTACTGGGTCCGCGAAATCAATGGAAATTGAAGGCACTTGGCACCTCAAGGGACCGGGCCTCAGCAAAGCACCTTTGATTCCACACTTAGGCTAGTGCAGATAAAAATTACAAGAGCTAGTTCTCAGGACTGGAGAGCAGGAAGAAGCCTCACCCCCCACTTCTCAGGATTGTCTTGCATAATGAGTAACATAGTGATGGGGCCCTTAAGAAGAGACTAGAGGAAATCCTAAAACTCCAGCGATGCATAGCCAGAGCCAGCAGAAAAACACCAGCTAGCTACACCTTTGACCAGGACGTAGGAACTGCCCTACTGGAATCACACTACTGTCCAAACAGTGGTAGTTTCCTATTCTCTTAGCATGGGTCAGAGGATAGACCCGTGGTCCTCAACCTATTTACCGTTGTGGGCCACATATATAGCCCACAATATGTTATGTGGGCCACATCCAACACTACTTGTATGGCCCTGATCCACATGAAGAGGAAATACAAGCACATTTAAGCTGGTGTATCCCCCCCCTAAATTCTGGCTTTCAGAGGAAACTTTCAAATGAAGTACAATTGGCACCAACAGACAGAGAATTAAGCAGACATTTTGTGTTAGAGGAAAAACAGTACCTAATAGGAATTTCTCATAGCCTTATTTCATGGCTGATGTGAAATCAAAGCACATGAAGGGTAGAATTTCTTAAATTCCCTCCAGATAAGGAACTCCCATTCTCCTCCCTCCTAAATTAGCCATGTCAAGAGGCAAGCTGATGGCTACCGTGGCTGAAGGAGGTAGCCAAGACAAAAATAATCTCAGCAAGCAGACATCACTTTTCACCACATAGGTTGTAAGAAATGAAAGTGTTGATGTGCCAGCTAACAGGGCATTAAACTGCACCCTTCTAATTAAGTCGTAGCATGGAAAGGAGGGTTGCCAGCAGCTTACCTGCATTGTCTGTCCTTGGAGGTGAAGCCTCTCTTTGCATGCACCCTCGTAGAAGTCAAAGTATTCCATGAAAGACTTCTCCATAACACCCCTGGAATGCCACAAAAGAGCACATGGTCAAATGCAGGCTGAGCGAGCATTTAAGCGATGGTCTCAACACCTCGTGGCCACGTGAGACTCCATTCAGTTAAAAGAAAAGGAGTACTTGTGGCACCTTAGAGACTAACCAATTTATTTGAGCATAAACTTTCGTGAGCTACAGCTCACTTCATCGGAAGCTTATGCTCAAATAAATTGGTTAGTCTCTAAGGTGCCACAAGTACCCCTTTTCTTTTTGCGAATACAGACTAACACGGCTGCTACTCTGAAACCATTCAGTTAAGCAAACGTGTCATTCATCTAATCCACAACACTCTGTGTATGCCTTAAAAATGTACGAGGACGATCCAAGCATTCAAAAAATCTGCCCTGGCAACTGAGGCAATCATCCCGCTGCTCAGCAGAACCTCAGACACATGGGGTTTGCATTAACTTGTGTCACTGCCCTGATTGAATTACACCACACCAGGAACAAGAGTATGCAGGAGGAGGTGGTCGTCATATAGCAATTGGATGTATCGTGAGACAAAGCAGGGCAGGGAACAAGTACAGGTGCTGTATAAATATTATACTCAGTACACATCAGGAACAATTAGCCATCCACCCGTGCAAGCAAGACAGGGACACGTCATCCCCCTTTACAATATGGGAATGGGAACAGAGGGTTTAGCAGTGCCCACCGTGACACAGCTAGGACTGGAACTCAGGAGTTCGGAAACACCAAGATAAGAGTTCCTGGCACCCAGATCAACGTATGACACTGCCCCTTCGACAAGATCCAGCCCCTGACAGCGACTTAGCAAGCGAACATGAAGCATACAGAAGCGCCCAGTTAAAGCGGACCCTGACTGTTCAGAGCGAGATGGGGCCACGTTTGTGCATTCACTTCTCTATCCCCATTACCTACCGTAAAGGCTCAGGACAGGGACACTTTCCTTCCAGCATGTCGCACACGGCTACTCGGATAGTCTCATGCCGAATGCACTCGTTATAGTTCTTACTATCCCCAGGGTGCCTCTCCTGTAAATGTAAATTGCTCCACTGAGTCCGTGTGGTAAACAAGTATTATCCCTTCCCTTCGGGCCATAAGGATTTCACACTCTGCAGCGAACTCTCCTCAGATCTGCCTGCTCAAAGTACAGTGATCTAGTTTATCCTGAAAAGCTGGTAAGAGATTCCACATGTTCCCAGAGCCCAGGATTCGGGTAGCTGAGGAGATGGATCAACTCAAGCCAGCACAATAGTCTCTCTCCCCTTCTCTCTTAGGGACCGTAGGCCAGGATAACCTGAGCAGTTTGGGTCATGTAGGACACAATACATCCCAGGGAAGCCATTTACTTTCAGCACAGATTGGCAGAACAAGAAAAAGCCCCTGCAGATATAATCAGTTTTCTGTCTGTTTCCAGTTAATTCCACTACCTTACTTATAATGTAAATTAAAATGGGATCTATGGCAGGAAGGCTAAACACTTTCTAAACCCATGCTGTCTGTATAAGCCAGGTGACCATTAGTACCAACAGGATATTCCACCATAAAAGTCTCAAAAGGAATTACAAGTATTTGAGCTCTTCTGCAAGTCAGGTAGTATCATGTGGGGTAAATTGGGGCTTGGCACAGTTAACAGACTTACTCAAGGTCACAGCAACTCAGCAACAAAGAATGAAACAGAAAGCAGGAATCTCCCAGTTCTCTTACTACTAGACAACACTCCCTTCAGCTAAAAATAGCTCTCCTTTCCAGAGGTGTTTGCAGGACACCCATCACTGGTATCTGGAGAGATGAACACCAAAGACTTGAATAGCCTCAGGATGACTGACTGAATTCCCTTTTGCAGAGAGACACAGTTGGAGAGCGTGTGTGAGAGTGTGTGACGACGACGACACGGGAGTCAAGTCATTTCAGAACTGGAGTAAACCATGCTGAATCAGAAGTATTACCTGCTCAAAGCCAGGTTCGTTGTGATAGGGGTTCTCAGTCATCAGAGACTGTATGGAGATGAGGACTGAAGAGATACTCTGTGCTGGGCTCCAAGCAGGACCAGTCCAAGTGCTGAAACATCATAAACACAGGAACCGTATTTAAACACAAGCCCTAGAATAGGACTCAGTGACCTCCCCTTTCACCGTTACCATTCTCAAAGATCAACAAACCCCAGTTTAGGAAATCAGAAAAAGCTAAGAGGGGACTACCCAGAAGGGGAAGTGGACAAGAAAAACAGGGAGCCCCCAATGATCTGCAGTGTTCAGAAGCTTTTATGGGTGAAGTTAGTGTTTCTTTTCACCCAGTTGTGAACACTAATCTGGATAAGTAAGATTTTTGTAAATTTCACTTTACTGCCAGCATTGAAGTGCCTGGCAGACTGGAAAAGAGTAGCACGCCCGGGGAAAACTGCCCAACATCAGGGTTAATATTGAAAAATGTTCTGCTTGAATAATAATACCTAGTTCTTATATAGCACTTTCCATCTCAAAGCACTTTACAGCAGAGGTCAGTATCATTATCCTCATTTTATAGATGGGGAAAACTGAGGTGCAGTGACTTGCCCATGGTTATCCAGGAGATCAGTGGCAGAAGCAGGATTAGAATTCAGGTCTGAATCCTAGTCCAGTCGTCTTATGCATTAGGCAACACTGCCTCGTTTAGTAGCAAAGATCTACTGGTCCCTATGCCACATGCAGGGGTGCGCACACCTTTATGCAGAGGGACATTGCTAGACAAAACAACAACTCTGCATTGGCCGCCCTTTGCTACAGATCCTTTCCCCCCCTGGAATGGCAGCATTTCAAAAGAGGGATGCACCTGGCACATGAGATGCTTTCTAAACCCTTTCATTTTACTGCTCCTTTTCCCTCCACCTCCCCCGCGCCTTTCAGTTTGATGCACATCCCAAGAGCTTGAGGTGGTCTGCCCAACCAAGTGCCTCCCGTTTCAAACCCCCTCCCTTCACATCAATAAACAGTCTTCCTTCCTTAAACCATTGTTCTGTGTTTGCTCTAATTTAGGACCCAACCCTGTGAGACGACAAGCCTCTGCCACTTGCACTGGCTTCACGCTGAGCTGCCCTGTGCCCAGTGGCACTCAAGATCCAGCCCTGGCATTGTTAACATGTCAGGGAAGGGATGATGTGTTTGCAGGATTGGGACCATCCATGCATGTTCTTTAAGCACAGTAGTCCGAATTGAAGCTAATGGGGACTGCTCCCAGTGCTTAAAATTAAGCATCTGCAGAATTGGAGCCGAAGTTTGTAAAACCGCTGTTTGAATAGGCAGTGCTCTAGTGGGGACTTAAAATAATTATCCTACTCATGGTTTTGCGCCAAGCACAAGCGGAAGCAGAGAAGCAGTTAAACAGCTTTCCAGGGAGTTCTTAGTGGCTCTTTTTTTTTTTTTTAATTTCTTTTTTAAAAACCACACACACACGGGAAATTAAAACCACCAAAAAAAAAAAAACCCCTACATTCAAACAACAATCAGGGTCGGCCTTCAAACCGCAAAAGCAGAAGAAATGCAAAGTTCAGGCCCAAACTCTATGGGGGGAGATGGGAGGAGTGCTGTGTTACTTAGGCACAATGGAGTGAGAGAACAGAATTCAGTCCTGCTTTAGGTTCAAAGAAAGTCAGACTCGCATTTTTGCTAAATTTTG
The DNA here is from genome assembly GCF_015237465.2 of Chelonia mydas. Lineage (NCBI taxonomy): Eukaryota > Metazoa > Chordata > Testudines > Cheloniidae > Chelonia > Chelonia mydas. The sequence continues at coordinate 9,814,881 of NC_057860.1, forward strand.
GCAGCTTTAAGGCCTCCATCGTGCAAGCAACTCCATAGAGGGTCTGTGCAGGCAGATGTCACTGCAGGATCAGGACCTAAATATGCAAAGAGGGTCACATACAGCAGAGAACTGCCTACAGCAAACTCCTGGCTTCCCCCTGAAACAGCTGAAGTCTCCTCTTACCCTAGAATACTCAGGCAGACTTTCCCATTGCGGTAGAAGTTGGGGTTAAACCTCACTGTGTTATTCCCTGTTGTCATCAGTTTGACCCTTGGTGGGTGGATGGGATAATCTGGAGGACAGCGAAACAGGAACAAGAAGAAACCCCCTTCATAAGGCGTGTCAAATGGGCCTGTGATCAATGCATGAATCTGCAAAACAAAAGCCCATCTTGCGCACCACTTCAAAATTGCGCAGCACTGTGAAATTTTCAACAAAACCAAACAAGTGCAAGAAATCGCGATACAGAGCTCACGACCAGGCCTCTCCCACAAGCACGTCATACACAGTCCACTCTTTCCCCTCCCTGCCAGACTCACTTATACCCCGAGCCACTGCCACACATTTCTCTGCCACACCTGGGCGCGATGCATGCCCCCCGTAGCCGTATTTACACGCCTCACACACTTGCACATGCATCCGCTCCATGTCTGCGCAGCCAAACGCAGAGTAAACAGTACTTCATCGGAAGAGCTCAACATTTCAAAAGTTGAAAGATTTAAAAACAAAAAACACAATTAACAAGAAAAAATATTCACTGCCTATTTCCATCCCCAACCTTTATTTTCCAACTTCTGAATTTCCACCAGCAAGAGGATTTTTCTTAGTTTGAAGATACTGCACTGATTTGTACTTAAACGGATCACTAACCTTCCTCAGCCAGGACCTATGGTTAGGAGCATTCTCTCCTCACTGTAAAGTTACCTCTGAAGATCCTGATCACATGCAGGTGAAATTACTCCCCTCAGGCTACTAGCTGAGCAAGGTTATTTCCTTCTGTGCTATTTCAAATGTGCTCACTTGATCAATTTTAAATGCTTCTTAGCTCCTCATGATTTGCAAGATGCCGCCAAGACTAAGACGCTTTAAGACATGGTCAATGATCTAATGCATTGTTGGAAAACGTGTGTGTATTTTCAGCTTCCAGCATCAAGTTGGACCAAAGTTATGATTAAAATACTGAGTATACACTCAGAATACGGAGTATTCTTGTATATAGGAATTCTCTCCAAGAACTATTCCCTTGCAATATCTTAAAACCCAAAGGCCTCACTTCAGCCAAGGGTTAGTGCTGGTGGTACCTGGAAGTGGAAAGATTGTTGGAGAGGTGGGAAAAGCTTGCAGCAACAGGAAAAGAGGTGGCAACTTCTCCTCCACCACTAGCCTCACAGGAAACCAGTGCAGCCCAAAGAGTGGATATGGCATGGAGGCTGGAAGATGCACTGCATAAAATGCATCCTTTCAGCAGCCAGCGTCTGCAAGCTTACTAGGGTATCCTGACCGCAGTGTGACACTTAGCAGAAACGACATGGACAGGCATCTCCCAAGAACACCTCCACTGGGGCACAAGGATGCAGGCTAGCACAGGGAGTGCAAGTGACACCTCTCTGCATAAGCTTGGGTCTGAATCATGGCCTAATCTGAAGTTTCTGCACCCAATGCACAGATGCCTCCTGACTACCACATTTACCACCCCCAGTCTCTGATGGAAGCTTCCCATAGCCCAATGGTGCTCACAGCGGAGTCAGCTGTTCCTCAACATTCCCACTGATCGTTTTCAAGCATTGGCAGGATAGGTGCTTTACCGAGTCATATGGCCATGGCGGCTCTACTGGATTGATCTGCAGAGCCACAGTTTATCACTTCACAAAGTCAGCGTCCTTGAAAGCCCTCCTCCAGTTTTAAAACACAGCCCCGTCTCACTGTCCCCAGGAAAATTTAAGCTGCTATATTCTTTTACAACCTTTTGAGGATGATCTATGGGACTCTTCCCTACCCCTCTGCCCAAAATGGTATGGGCAAGCCTTATATGGATTAACTCTTCAAGTTGCCAGCAAAAGAAGATACACAGAAGGAGAAAGTTGGATCAGTTCTGGATATTCACTTACCTTAGTCATATCATGAGGATCAGGCACAACAAACATTCCAGGGGGTGGTTCCTTATAAATGGACATGATATCCCTGAACAAAGAAAACAGGAATTAGCCATTATCTCCCTCGGGGTCCAGACCAATCCAAAGAACAGAACAGAGTATGAGAGAGAGTGAGAGACAGACAAAATAAACCTGTTACTGAAAGCACTTGTTTTTTTTATTTTGTTGCTGCTTCATTGTTTTCTGGCTAAGCTGTTCCTGCTTATCCAGAAGAAGAGCTGTAGGAGAGAAGGAGTGCACACGCTCTCAAAATACATAACAAGAGACATGGCATCAGATATGACTCATTGTGAGTTGGGGGACATACAGCAGCATTCTACCTCTAACAGCGAGAGTGCTCCTCCCAGTGTCGACCTGAGTTGCACACAGCCACAAAAGGATTTTAAAAAAGTCTTCCTGTTTGTAAAGAAAACTGAGCTGAGCTAAAGTTTCAGCAGTATGACTAAGCAGATGAAACTTCTGAAGTGACAGGAGAACCTCAACTTCTTACCAAGTTAGTGCTTTCATCCATTTGGACTGGAAGCATAATTTGTACCATCTTATGGTGAAGTTCTAGGAGTTTGCATATCCTTGTTCTACTGCTGGTTACTAATCATTTGGCAAGCAGTAATGTTTGTGAGGAGGGAAGAGGAAGAATCTATTGAAATAATGCCAATATTTATAACAACGTAACAACATATTGTTTTAAAGTTTATCAACATGCCAGACCTAATGTGAGCAATCCTTTTACAGGCAGCCTCTAATACTGCAGTTAGACAGGAAACAGCTGAATTGTTCAGTTAGCACCACTCAGGCAAATGAAAGAATAGGGTTATGGGTGGGCCAATAACACCTTATAAAATTCAATCTAGGAACACAAAAAAAGACAGCTATTCCCCTACTGATCTAATACAAAACTACTAATTTGCAGATGCACAGAGACACTTGGTTTCAGATCACTCATTGGCAGACAGCTGGCACAACAGATTAAATTTTAAGATTAAGTAGAGGCAGTTTTGGTCAGGTGAGGCATCATCTTATATTGAATGCACAGGACAGAATCAGGAGATCAGAACGCTACTCTTGTCTCTGACACAACTTCATTGTTAACCTCGGGGAAGTCACTTTGCCTCTCTTGTATGCACCTGTAAAAATGCAGTTGTGAGGCTGAATTCAATGTATGGGCTTTGAGATCCTTGCATGGATGGGGCAAAATATGACTTCATACAACTCAACAGAGCATACATTTTCTTAGCCACTGGTAGCAGCAAGAATGGTTTAACCAGGTGGGGGCAGAGGGAGGAAGTTTTGTTAATCCCCTCTTTAAAATGATAAACGTGATCACCGAAATAGACTACGGCAGTTTTAGCAAGAAGCTGCTGACCCATATGAATTGCCAAATTTCAGTGGTGGATAATTGATTCTGTCTAGTACATTTCCCTGGACATTTCATGTGGACATGGGATGCTTCATCTCCTGTGCTGTACTGCATTGCTGCACGTGGAGAACAGCTATCACATTCCACCCGAGACGTGGATACATGATCTTACATTTATATACCCTGCAAATCACTGTGGGATCCGTCTGGATGAAAAGTGCTTTATAAATACAATGCGGCATTAGCACGCTGGGTCTCGAGCAGCAGCAGTGAGCTGAAACTAGACTGTGTCAACAAAGCCAGAGGGAATCTAAAGCATTTTGATGCACAGAACGTTCTCCTAACCCTGGGGAAGCCTACTAAAACCTAGAGAGATGCAGATACCTCTGGGGACAAGACCAAAGGGGTGATGAGTGAATCACAGAATATCAGGGTTGGAAGGGACCTCAGGTGATCATCTAGTCCAAGCCCCTGCTCAAAGCAGGGCCAATCCCCAATTTTTGCCCCCTATCCCTAAATGCCCCTCTCAAGGATTGAACTCACAACCCTGGGTTTAGCAATGTTCAAACCACTGAGCTATTCCTCCCCTCCCCCCCCCCCCCCCCCCCCCGTGTGTGGTAGGCTCACAGTCCCTTGTGGAAAGCTGTAATTGCCAGTGCATAAAGAAATGCGTCCACTTCCCTAGGATATATAGGTGTCTCCATAGGTGGCCTCAGGCCACAGAGAACAACATGGAAGAGTTCGTCCTGTCCCTAGCACAGAGGCTGATGACATCCATGGGGTAGAGGCTATCCAAGTGGTTATGGCCCACAGGCAGATGGGACAGTGGGTGTTGGTAATGCCAGTCCCCAAACCCTAGGCTCAGAGGGCAAGACGCTGGAAAATATCAAGATGGGACGGGGAAAGATTCGTACTCCTTTCAGAGAGAGGGGGAAGGCCCCAAGCACGGACAACCGGCTCTTTGCGGGGGAGGGGCCGGGAGAGAAATCCAGAAGAGAGCAAGGATCGATCACCATGACGGGGCATTTACTCAGCGGTGATTTCGCCTGGGAAGTCCCTGGCTACCCCAGCACCGCGGCGCGGCAGGAAGAGAAAGGACTGCGGCGCTGGGGGGGGGGTCGCCGGGTCCCGAGCAGGCAGGCGGGGTACTGGCTGGGCCCGGAGCTCCCAGGAAAAGACACTGGAGCCCCACGGGGGATGCCCCAGCACCGGCTGGCCCGGATCAGGCAGAACCGGGTGGGGGGAGGGGGGCCCCGGGTTTGGGGCGCGCGCTATCCCGGGGGAGGGGCCCACGGGAGGCGGGGTTTGTTGTTAGAGATCCCCCCCCCACACACCCCCCGGGGCGGGGGTCCCCGGCCCGATGCGCAGCAGGCCAGCCCGCTCACCGTTTGATCCGCAGCAGGCAGGCCGGGCTCGGCCTCTCGCTGTCCCAGTCGCCGCTCACCGTGGGGTCCCAGAAGGCGGAGTGAGTGAGCAGCGCGGCCCCGGCCGCGGCGGCGGCGGCGGCCGCGGGCAGCCCGGCGAGGGGGGCCCCGCCGCTCCCGGGGGGGGCTCCGGCCCCCGCGGGGGGCGCCCCGAACCCGGCCGCCGCCCACAGCTCGGCCGGGATGAACACGCCGGGGCTGCCCGCTCCGCCGCCCCCGGGCCCCGCCGGGACCCCGCCGCTCGTGGCGGCCGCCAGCACCGCCGCCGCGGCCGCCTCCTCCGCTGCCGGACTCTCCGCCATTCTCCGCGGCCCGTGCCCCGTCTGGGAGAGCGCAGCTTCCGGGACTCCACACCAGCGAGTCCGCCGGCCAGAGCGGCCCTCACCCGGCTCCTCCACCGCCGAATCCGGGCCAGAGCGTCCACCCACCCCGCCCTGCCGCCGCCGCGAGCACGCCGCTCAGCACCATAGAGTCGCCTCCGGGCTGCAGAGTGTCGCTCCCGAGCTGGCCACCCAGGAGACGCCTTTCACTAGAGCGTCCCCCACCCTCAACCAACGAGTTGCGGACTATAGAGTCTTCTCTGGGAGTAGAGTGTCAATCCAATCAACGAGACGCCCAGCAGCGAGGAGGAGGAGGAGGAGTGCCCTGCTTTTCATGCCCAGGAGGAAGTGGGCGTGGCCTGGTGGTGCAAGAATTTGCAGGGGCAAAAAGAAAAGGAGTACTTGTGGCACCTTAGAGATTAACCAATTTATTTGAGCATGAGCTTTCGTGAGCTACAGCTCACTTCATCGGATGCATACTGTGGAAACTGCAGAAGACATTATATACACAGAGACCATGAAACAATACCTCCTCCCACCCCACTCTCCTGCTGGTAATAGCTTATCTCAAGTGATCATCAAGTTGGGCCATTTCCAGCACAAATCCAGGTTTTCTCACCCTCCGCCCCCCCTCCCCCCAAACTCACTCTCCTGCTGGTAATAGCCCATCCAAAATGACCACTCTCTTCACAATGTGTATGATAATCAAGGTGGGCCATTTCCTGCAGAAATCCAGGTTCTCTCACCCCCCTCCAAAAACCACACACACAAACTCACTCTCCTGCTGGTAATAGCCTATCCAAAGTGACCACTCTCCTTACAACGTGCATGAAAATCAAGGTGGGCCATTTCCAGCACAAATGCAGGGGCAGGGCTCTGTGCAGCTAGGCTGGTGCCAGGGTGTCATGACAGCATTGTCCTCGGCCTGTGCTTTTGGTGGAAGGTGATGCTGTATCAGTGTGACGGCATTCATGATGTCATCACATGGCATCACAGCCTGAATGCATGAAATGCAGGTAGAACCGGGTGGGTCCCAGGATATTAGAGAGGGCAGAAGAGATCTCTGCCAGGGAAAGTCAAATGTAATAAGTAATTTCAAATTCAGTGAGTGAGTCACAAAGGCCAGGGAAGGCCAAAGTGCAGTCTGCAGTGACTCATTTCTCTGCTAGAAAGGAGCAACACAGAGAGAGTACACCTCCCAGCAATCCATGCTTTAACATACCCGAAAGCAATGTGTGGCCTTTTATTTACAATTAGACCAACAGGGAGGGGTGGGGAGGAGGGGAGGGCGACTTGGCACCTTAAATAAGAGAAGTGCGTAGAAAATAAACAGGTTTAGAAACATCTGTACAAATATCTCTTGCGGAGGAGAGGAGAGGGGAAGGGAGCTCCATCCCCTCACCCTCACAATACACCCTCACCATAGAAAAAGGCTCCCAATCAGGAGTTGTGAGTCACAATTTGGAAGATGGGATTAGGCCAGGGGTTCTCAAACTGGGGGTCAGGACCCCTCAGGGGGTCGCAAGGTTATTACATGAGGGGTCGCGAGCTGTCAGCCTCCACCCCAAACCCCGCTTTGCCTCCAGCATTTATAATGGTGTTAAATATATTAAAAAGTGTTTTTAATTTATAAGGGGGGGTCACACTCAGAGGCTTGCTATGTGAAAGGGGTCACCAGTACAAAAGTTTGAGAACCCCTGGATTAGGAAGACTCACCTCTCCTTGGGTCTCTGCCGGTGTAGATCAGGGGGTCATTGTGCACCCCCTGCTCTGGGGTGACCCCCAACAGTTTATCCTAAGATGAAAGTACCTTTGCTGTGTTTTTATGTATGTTGTACAATTTGCCACAGCAGCCCCTGTTCTAGGTTATCCCCTTGTAAGATCCAGTTATTCCACAGCTATTCCTGACACCTAGTGCTAAGGGTAGCCTTGAAATTTAGATTAAAAATGGGAAAATATCAAAGAGTCCAATCAGCTGATGGGGATTCTACTCTGTGCTTCTGTCTCATCACTTGACTCATGGCTGACTGACTAATCACTTTTTCCCTCTTGGGTACAATTCTACACTGGAAGAGGCCAGATAAAACAAGCAACAATATCTGACTCCAGATTGTTTCATTGTAACTGGGTACTTAAGATGGACAGGTTTTTGGGCTTTTTAAGATCCTGATGTATATAGAGCTTTTCATTAAACTAGCTAACTCACTTCAGAGTAGGCATATTGCATACATCCTGATACATAGAGTCTACACTCACCAGGCAGGCAGACCCTATGAAGCAGGTATCATTGAGAAGATGTAAGTCTATCATAAACCAAAAGCTTGCCTCTCTCACCAACAGAAGTTGGTCCACTCAAATTTATTACCTCATCCATCTTGTCTCTCAAATATCCTGGGACCGACACAGCTACAACTACACTGCAATAAATGCAAGCATCATCCTTAGATGGGCTCAAGGGGATGGGATCCACACGGGGACGTATGAGCCACGATGCTCAGCATCACAATGCCTAACTTTTAGGCACCCAGAAAATCATAGGAACAGCACTGCAATCCACAGAGCCTGAGTTAGGTGCCTAGGCTCCCTATACAATGAATGGGGAAGAGAGAACCGCCTAAGCTAGCCACAGGAAGAAGCTGAAAGGGGCGTGTGCTAAACCCCCACCACTCTCATAGAGATAGCTGCCTACCCTGCTACTGAGCCTCAAACCTGGGGAAGATAGGTATTTGGCCCACTAAGTCACATGTGGAACTCAAAACAAAACAGCCAGGAGGAGGTGCTCCCTTATAACCTTTAGCCCAGTGGATAGGGTACTCAACCAGGATGTGGGAGACCCCTAATACAAGTCCCTCCTCCACGTGAGGGCCTATGTGGCCCTATGGAAAAAGATAAAGGCACCAGTGATGTGTTATTGCCACTCCCATCTTTCCTACTGCCAGAGAGGAAAAGAGGGAGCTGCCAGGCTCATGTGGGACGATTGCAGAGTCCTACATAGCTGCTTCCTTTATTTATGCTTAAGGCCAACCTTGAGTGGGGGTAAGTCAAGCATGTTAAGAAGCCACACCTATAACCAAACCAGTCAGGCCCAGATCCTCAGAGGTACTGATGATGCACCTTACCTCCATTGAAATAAGAGTTAGGTGTCTAAATACCTTAGAGGATCTAAGTCTCAAGAGTCTTTTCATTTAAAAAGTCGTTGATCCTGCTCCGTGTACAGTGATCCCCTCCAGCAGGACTATGTACATCCTCAGAGCAGTCCACAACAGCTACCTATCTCAGGACAAGTTACATTCATTCCAAATCCTTTTCCCTGCCTTCCTCTTTATTGGGATTTCACACAATGTTTTTTGTCCCAGATTCCTCCTCTCCCCACACAGATACTTGCTCCCCACATAATCACTTTCCTCAGAAAAAGGTAGATACTGGGCTTGTGTAAGATAGGAAAAACAGGACAAGGTTCATTGTATTAAGTGAGTTTTAGCTCACTTAATACAGCAGTTGCCTAGGAAACACAACTGTAGAGCCTTAGCTATGGTACCATATGACCATGTACAGAAAGCAGTTCCAGCCATGCAAGGGGAATGCCCCTAACTGGCTAAACACCAGGACACAGAAGTCACCATACTTAAAATAGCATAGTCCTTTCACAGTCATTTATGTATATTTAGCCAACAACTTTTAACCTGGATTCCTCTGAGATTCAAGTAAGCCATTTTCTTCAACACACTCCCTGCCTCCTGAGGGTACTTTCTCACTCCTACAGGGGAGTTTTGGGATTTCTTCTGACTCCTTGTTACTGTTTGCCTCATAAGGCTACTCTGATAGCTAAGTAATGAGAAAGCACCCTCATTATTAGTACAATCCATTTTAAAATTCACATTGTCAGGAAAGGTCAGAACTAGAACTTCAACAAGGGCTTTAATTTACCAAAAGTTGTTTTAGAATTAATTTATCAGAAGCAGAGAACCAGGTAAGATTTCAACAGAGTTGTGATATTCCAATTTTTATTAAGCACATAATTTTCTTTGCACTAAGATACCAGAGGAAGTTTAATTGAGTTGATTTAGAACCTGTTAGAGTCTTGGTGCTTTTCTCTATGGTATGTTCCAATCTCTGTTATAACACTGTCAGTCATGCACAGCTGCCACGGAAGTAAAATCCATGTATTCATGTCTGAATATCAGTGACAGATCATCAGAATTTTCAAGTGGAAAAATAACCTTCACTGGGTACCACTTTACATATTGCTTACCAGAAGCTGATGCAAAGAACCCAGGGAAGGTTGGTTGAGGACAGCTATTTTAAACCCTGACCTTTGGCCCACCCCATTTCTCTAACACAACAGGGAAGTTAGACGCATAAGGCATGTGTTGTTGGAACTTCTCCTATGATGAAAGGTATCTTACCCACATTCAATTACTACTACCAGATATGCTCAAATTCTCCTTCTGAGACTCTCAAAATACTCAGTTTCAGATGTTGCATAAGAAAGGCACCAGTTAAGATATTGATATGAGGGAATGGTGCTGTCTCATATCAGCTTAAGCAGTTATCTGCTGTGTCTTTTGAGATCTTAACAGATTTGTGTAAGACCGTTGTATTTATGAATGCGATCAGCACCAGTGGCCCTTCCCTCAATCTATTATGGTAGTATAAAACTGCAGACTCAAGTCACTTAGTAGCAACCAGCCAACTTTCCTTATCTTGCTACCTTATTTACAGTAGCTACCTTCTCCCGCAGCCCACCATTCTTACCCTTCTGGGTCATCTTTAAAAATCCTACAAGATTACTTTCTTTTATCAGTATACCATGGAAGATGAATCCCTAAATACATCCCAGGCCTCACCACTGGGCCATACTGAGTGTGAGAAAGGAGGAGTCTGAAACCAGTTTATTAGGAGAAAAGCTTTTGTTTAATTATAAATCTGGAACGCTCTGGTGAAGGAGGCAGACTCAAACCGGAGAGGACACAGAGTGATGGAAGCCATGGGTTGGCTCAGAGGCTGTCACATAGCAAACAGGATGAGGAATGCCACCATCAAACAGAAGAGTCCCATGGCCTCGGACAGGGCAAAGCCCAGGATGGCGTAGGAGAAGAGCTGTTGCTTGAGAGAGGGATTCCTGTAAGGGACACATCAAAAAACAGATTCCTAAGTGAGAAAAAAACAAATGTATTCCACAAGGAGCTAAGGATGGTCTCTCACAAGCCACTGGATTCAGTGGCTTGTGATTATGCCTCCTGAAGACAGGATCCCACAGAATAGTGGATACGGATGAATGTGGACATGACAGTGGGAGACTCAGAACACACACATGCATTAAGTTTGAGCAGAGAAAGAAGTGAGAGAAAGCCAAAGTAGTTCAAGGCATTTCTCTGGCTTCTTAGCATGTCTGTGTGCAATCCCCTAAGCCCCCAAAGGCTGGTCTCCACAGAATTATTTTTATCAGGCAGCAATCCCTTACCAAGCATTAATGGGATTAGGCCCTCTGTGTGATGGCAGCAGCTGTGAAGTTCTACTGAGGTGTTGTAAACATGTTAGAAGAGTGAGGAAGTGACTGATATTCTTTACATCTTGTCTTAAACTATGTAGCGTAGCTGTTTAGCAGTGTAAATAAGTCACTTTCTACCCCAGAGGTGCCTTCATTTCACTGATGGGCAAAGTGATTCCTTAGCATGTATTAATTGGGAATTAAATTTGTAAAGCCTGTGGGATGTGTGTGGATAAAAGATGCTATGAAAATGCAAGATCCTCATTATAAATGGTTCCTTGGGCTTTGGAACACCACAAGTACTCCTTTTCTTTTTACAGTTCTAAATTCACCTTCTTATTCCTCTCCCACTTTTTGGTTTGCTATGGTCAGTCTCAATGTCCTTTTCCTACAAAATAAGTAACAGCTAAAACTGAGTGTTTACAAAAAGGGCCTACAAAACTGACTGCTGGAACAGGGAAGTAGAGTTGAAGCCAGTGGCTTGCTTACCTGGCATAGCCGATGATCAAGCTGCCAAACACTGTTCCAATACCTGCTCCTGAACCAGCCACCCCAACTGTGGCAGCACCTGCACCAATGAACTTAGCAGCAGTATCAATATCCCTAGAGGTAGTGCTCGTTTGGAACTCCCGGTGAGCCAGCTGTAGATGGGAAACACCAGAGAGCTGTGGGGAGAAGGGAGAAGAAGCCAAATAGCAACATTATTTTAATTGAATACATTTATTAAGTGTCTGTCTACAGTTTATCCTCTATTCTAGGTATAGCAAGGGCATCCAAACTTTGCCCAGCTGAAAGGCAACCCTAGCATCTTGGTAGGGCAATACTCCAACCCATAGTACAACCTCTAGCCATTCCTTAATGTAAAGGCTTCTTATCCTCCCCTTCCCCCTCAATCTCTGTACAGAGTCACCAGCAATTTCAGCTGGTAACCTGAGCCAGGCACTGAAGACAAACAGTATCTCCATTGTCCAAACCCACATACATCTGGCTAGTGATTAATGACAGGGCTAACCACGACAAGGAGGCATTCCATCTCAAGATGTTAGAATTAGAGACACAATTACGGCAGCTAGAGGCAATTTTCTTTAGTCTTACCTGTACAGTCTGAGTCTCAGGCCTGCTCAGTACAGATATGGAAACCGGCCTTGCCAGAGCCCTGGAACAGCAGCGGAACTGAAGTGAAAGAAAGACATGTAACCCATCATGGGACACCTCCACATTCCTTAGATTTGAAGGCAGTTTACAGTCGTCTATTGGGGTCTTTGAACAGCTTTTGTCAGGAACAAGAAATTAAGAGTCACCCTCAACTCCACTGATAAAATTTGAAAGCAAATGTCTCAGGGACTCAAGCTAGCTGACTAACAATAACCTATAATCTAAGGACAAGACACTATTGAAGTATAATTAGTGCCACTATATTTGAGTTTTGAGCCAGTGTTGTACACTTTGAGGGACTTATAACTAGGAAGGAATCCTATCAAGAGTGGAGATGGCAGTACCCTTAGCCACAATAGGTTAGCATATCTTCTCAGCCTCTGGATTTGCATAACAAAACAACCCTATCGAGACTGAGAAGATATCCACCCTCCCTTCACCAACACCACAGATGACCTTGATTCCCCCAGTCAAGGAGTCTGGACTGAAAGTTATCCACCATAACACATCCCAAATAGAAGGGTGTCTGGGACAGCATTTTGAACACAGCTCTAAACAGAAATGCCTTCATTTACCATGGTAGCTGCATCCCCACCTCCTGGCATTACTCCTCTGCAAACAAAAAGCTGCTTACCAGAGCTGGAGAAGCAAGGAGGGCCACTGGAGTCTGCATTTTGACTGATCTAGTGAGAAGAAAGCAAAAACACATTGAAAAGGAACAACACATACCCAAACCCCATGTTACTCTTTACAGTAGAACGCACATCAGATCAACATACGCTCCCCAGGAGAGCTATAAACAAAATTTAGCTACTGTGCCTTATTCTTGTCCTGCTTCCTTCCCCTGATTCTCCCTTCAATTACGACTCAGTCTCGCTCTCTGCCAAAGTTTGTTGTAGTTTTACTTGGGGTCCTTCAGACACAGGCTCGCAAAAGGGTTTTGCTGAGTTTCAATAATAAAACTAAACTAAAAGAAAAGGCTGGCTTTCAATGGATGCTGACAGAAGGGTTGAGTCAATCCCTCAGAAACAAGAGAGAACCACACAGATGGAGTAGCATGAGCGAGACAGGGACCTCCAATTGTGGAAAGTCATCATGAGGGCCAAGCTGGGAAGAATAAACTAAGGGATTGCCTAGATTAGAATAAAGTTTTAAAGCTAGTATATTTAAAAGATTTATTCGGCACAGGGACAAGTTGTTAGCAGGTAGAAGCGAATTCTGGTGGGGTGGAGCCTAAAGTTTCACCGTTGACCAGAGAATAAGTTACAGTACAGCTTTCCCTGTCAATGCCAGTTTTAAAACACACCATTATTGTTAGCCACTACACTTTAAAAATACACCTATTGTCATAATCAAGACCCACCCTAATAAGGGAGAGGGTGCAGCAAATCAGTAAAAGGCCTCCCCCCCTTTCTGCCTCCCCCCCCCTCAGCTGCCCCCCCCTTCTACCTCCCCCCCCTCAGCTGCCCCCTCTCCCCTCAACTGCCCCCCTTTCTGCCTCCCCCCCCTCAGCTGCCCCCTCTCCTACCTCCCCCCCTCAGCTGCCCCCCTCCCCTCAACTGCCCCCCTTTCTGCCTCCCCCCCTCAACTGCCCCCCTTTCTCCTCCCCCCCAACTGCCCCAGCCACGAAGGTCAGAGGAGAAGGCGGCCGCCCTAGCGAGCCAAGCTCGGGCTGCAGCCGGAGCCGAGGCCCAGCAGCAGCCAGCTCGGGCACCTCACCTGCGGACGGTCACCCCCACGCGAGCCCCCGAGCTGCAGCCCCTTGAGACAGGAGAGCAAGCCCCGCCCCGCCGCTCACCTTGCCCTGTACCTCAGCGTCCTCCACTCCCATTGGCCGCCGCCACGCAACGTGCGCTGCCCCGTTGCCTCGTGGGGACAGAACGTGCTCTCCCTATTGGCTCTCCTGGATGAGTCCCCGCCTACCAAAATCCGGGACATTCGGCCTGCGTGAAAGGGCGACGACGTGCTCACGTCCCCAGGTTCTGATTGGCTCCTTTGGGACTTCTGATTGGTTGGCTGCCTGATCGCGTTCCAAAGGACCGTAGAGTTGGCCAAGGGGGAGGCTAGAGAATCCCTGTTACTTTGACTCCTTCCCCCTTCAGTCCTGGAGATTATTGCAACGTGGGAGCGGAAGCTACCTTGGGGGTCACGTGATGAGGCTGTAACTGCAGGGTGGGGACGGGGGTTCGAATCTAGCCTCGGACAGCTCCTTGGGGGCCCCAAACCTAACTCACGCACAGGGGACCCCAAGGAGTTGTCCGGGTCTGGATTTGAATCTGGGATCCTCATCCGCCATTCTGGGCTGGATTGGAACCCAAGTCCCACCGCAAGCTATTCTGGGCTGGATTTGAACCTGCCCCTTCACCTCCCAGCAGCTGCCTCCCAGTTGAACCCAGGGTCTCCAGTGGCCAGTATGGGCTGGCTTCAAACCACGGGCCCATGAGTGGTCGTATATAGGAACAGTTTTCCTTGCACAACTCTCAGCCTGGTTTTGAACTTGAGGCCTCTGAGGTCACGGGTTCAAGTTCAATCTGAGTTTGAACGCTTCACTGTTTTATGTTTAAAGGTGATCTGTCTTTTTATGCTTCTTTATGATGCATAACAAAGGCTGGAAATGTTTATAATTATTTTATTTTCTACTTTTTTTCCTTAGCAAAGTTATGCTTCCCTTTTGTCAGAGGTCTCTGTGGATATATCTACACTGCAATGTAAGCCCATGGTTAATAGAACACAAATGAGCAGACCCTGGGTTCGTTAACCTACAGCTTGAGCATCTACACTTGTTTGTGCCACCAGATTACCAATTGTTGAACCCTGTTTGTTGAACCATGCGGGCCCAAGACCAATCACCGATATCCCAGACTTTCTAGCACCCTTCCAAAATGTGTCCGCTCTAGACCTTGGTTTGTGGTAGTGTGGTAAAACTTGACTGTCCAAATGACAAAGAAATTCAGCCCATAGAACTGTTAGATACTTTTGGTGGACTCCCAGAGCACGAGTCCAGTGGGGCTGCATCTGGAATGTTGAGCTTATCTTCCCTGGAGATCTCCTGGAGATCTCCTGGAAGGGTGCAGAAATAGCTGAGGACTTAATTATAGGACCTGGGATGCCGAATTAAACAACAGCTTTTCTTCCAACTGTTTGCAAAGCAATAGGGCTACCCTGGATCCCATCTTGACTCAGGGTCAGACCTTCCACCCCTGTCCAGTAAACCTAGGTCCAAGCCCTGGGTTAGTGCGATTTGTAGATAGCAGAAGAGTTAGGTTGGATCCTGAGTTCAAACCTTGGTTTACACTGCAGCATAAATATAGTCTGTGGGTCATTTGGAAATGCAGGCTTGGGGCTTTCTCAGCCTTTAGTTAAAGGATGTATATATGTGATCAGTCCTCAACAAAGAGGGGTTTTCTCCTGTGTGTTTGAGTTTAACAGATGCTGACAAAATCAAATAAAATTTGAGAGGTTTTAAACACCAAATAATAATAATAAAATTATTCCCCTCTCACTTAATTGGGTTTATTTTCCATGTTATCTGTGATGGCACTATTAATAATTTTTATTTGTATTACCTAGGAGCCCTAATTATAGATCAGGATCCCATTGTGCTAGGTGCTGTACAAATACAGAGCAAAAAGACTGTCCCCATCCCAGAAACCTTATAATCTAATTTATAAGACAGAGACAACAGATGGATACAGACAGACAGGTTCATAATTCTACTATCCAGTGCTTCAGAATTTTTTTAATTCATATTTTCTTTACACCTCCGGAAGAAGCAAAAATGTCAGAAGCCCATTTTTCCCCTTTTGTAGGGTTGCTTCTAATTGTGGTTTTTAAAATGCACTGTTTAAAACACTTGGTTTTCCTTTGTTTTGTTAATATTTGTATCTCAAACACCTGAGCAAACAGTTGGAAGAAAAGCTGTTGTTTAATTCAGCATCCCAGGTCCTATAATTAAGTCCTCAGCTATTTCTGCATCCTTCCAGGAGACCTCCAGGGAAGATAAGTTCAACATTCCAGATATTTCTGAGGTAAAAAACAAACAGAAGTTACACACATATAAAATTTTCAATTAAGTCAGAGTTATGTAATTCATGCATGTATTAAGAAGTAAATGGTCTGATTTTTAAAGACCTCTCACATACTCTAACATGTCTCAGTGACCTTGACCTTTCCCCACATCAGTACAGACTGCAGGAGGGAAACAGGGCAGCCACAGGAGAAAAGTAGAGAGAGGTGCTGCTCAACCATTCTAGCAGAGTAAAGAAAGAGACCCGGTGAGTTAGGCTTTGGGTTCATCCTAGTGAAAAACCTCAACCACTGAAGAATTTGTCTCCCTGTTCAATACTTTATCTTGTCTTGAGTTAAACAGGTGCTGATAAACAAAAAGCGTAGAGGTTTTAGACACTGAATAATAATAAGAAAAAAACAAACCCCACTTTCTCTCTCAATCAGGTTTCTTGTCCATTTTATCAGATGGCTGTCGGTCAATCCACAAACTAGCCAGTGGGTGGAGCCATCTGCCTGAGCAATAGGGTGTGTTCCACCCTTTCCAGTGCCCAGTTAAATGATTAAGAGGATCCTACCTTGTCACTCTTTCCTCCAAACATGAAGGACCCACAAAGTCTCCTTGCACTGCGACCTCCAAAGCCATATCCCAAGGCAAGGAATGCCACCATGATGTGCTATTGCAGGAGGGCAGGGTGGGTGAGCCCCTGGGCTTGGGAGATTCACACTTATTTCAAATGGTGTCCCATCCTACCTCTGGCTCTTACCACATCAACTGTCGTCAAACCCATTTCTTTCTTCTTCTTTGTGAAGCTCCCTGCCTTCAAAGCTCTGAACAGCTCCAGTCTCCATCTGCATCTCCGCCTTTGTTTTCATGAACAGGTTAAACCAATTGGTCCCTGGCTTCATCTACTAATAAATATGCCAGGACATCAATCAGCATCCTCCCTGTCTTGTTCTTTACCTTTTAATGTATTCTGTTCATCTTCATCCTCTCTTAACTTTGTGCCTTTGTACATGACATTCCCCATACCTGGAACGACCTCAGTATTGCCTATCTGAAGCATTAAAAAATCATGAGTAAGTCCTCCCATAACATTATAAAACAGGCTTTAAATTTATGAAGACTTTTTTGGAATGACTATATTTTGGGGTCTTTTAGTTGGCAACCTGGTTTTTGAATCTCTAAGATTCACATTTTCAAGCTTTCTCCATAACCATGCAGGCTAGAAACTTTTATTTGAAAAGTAAGCACCCCCGCCCAGCACTTCCCTCTCCTTGCTTTAGATGGGTCAGACGTCTCTCCCTCCCCACCCCAAGGATCCTTTGGGCCCTGGACTTTGGCCACAGCATCCTCCTTGGGCCAATAGCTCCAACCTTTTTGAATGGCCTGCCCCTAATCCCCAGCATCGCTCCTTATAGGGCCTGCTACCCTTTTAAAAGACCCCTCTCTCCCGCAGCGAATAAGACGCATAGACAATACCCCCCTCTCCCCCTCCCACATTACGTCCCCTAAACCCAGGGGCGGGGGTCCCCTCTGGCAGAGCCCTCGCCCCAGCAGCAGCGGAACTACAAGTCCCAGCATCCTCTTCGAGGGGCGGTGCCCGGCTGAAAAAATTCCGGGCGGGGCTGAGGGGCGGAAGCAGTCGGTTCCGCCCTTTCCCGGCGGCTCCACCTCCTCTTCCTCCGTCGCAGCAGGGTCCGAGTGGCGTCGAGAGAGAGTCGTTGTCCAGCGGTGAGCGAGTCGGCGGTTCTTCCCCTCCCCAGGGTGGGGGGTGTGAGCCCCGCCCCCCCCCCGGGGATACTGGGGGGGGGGCACCGGGGAGCTGGTTGTCCTGTCTGCGTAGCAGCTGCCCTGCTTTCACTTTCGTTTCCCTGCGCGCAGAGCAAGTGGGGCTGGGGGGCCCCACTTGGGGGCATCCCCCAAGGTCTGGAGGGGGCGGGCAATTTCTCCCCTCCACCATCAGGTGGGGGGGGGCATGCCCCACAAGGCCTGGCACTGGGGATGACCCCCCCCCCCCCATAGAATCTCCACAAAGTGTCACCTTGGGGCACCATGGTGGGGCTTGCCCCCCAAATCCCGTCCGCCTTCTTCCCCCTGCACCCCCTTGCCCCTACTTACTCCCATCTCCCAAGGCCGCTCTGTATGTGCCCAGCAAGGTCAGATGGGCGGCACAATCCCCCACGCCTTTCCCCCCTCCCCCCACACCAAAAGTGGAAGGAGGCCGTCTTTATGCTTTCTATGGGTCAGATGTCTCTCCCACCCCAAGGATCCTTTGGGCCCTGGACTTTGGCCACAGCATCCTCCAGGGGCCAATAGTGCCAACCTTTTTGAATGGCCTGCCCCCCCCCCCCCCCGAGATTTTCTGGGGCTGTTTCCCCCACTGCCCCGATAATCTCTCAAGGGGCCCCATTTGAAATGTTGCAACTTGTGCCACGTGACGCAACGTGCTAGTGCACGGCGGCAAAGGGACGATGTGTCAGTAGTCGCCGGGTCCACGTGGGGTCGTGATGCCTGAGTTGGTAAGGCGGTAACTCTGCGTGTGCCCCACGTGACTGGAAACAAGGAGTTTGGGTGGAAGGGAGCTATGTTTATAGTATTGGGGAACAAGAGCGTGTGAAAGGGATATGTGAAATAAAGGGCTGTATAGATAAGGTAACATGGAAGCAGTCTGTTACCTTTATTCATGATTCTGAACTATTAAGGAAATAAGCTTTAACACTGATAAAAGGAAATAAGGTTTTCTAACGCCCACATAATCAGCCTGTGGAACTCACTGCCACAATATCCAACTGAGGTCAAGAGCTCAGCAGGCTTCACAAGATGATTATCCATTTATATGAATAATGAGAATGTCCACTCTAACATTGGGTAGGGAAAAAAGTGTAAGGGATATAATTCCTTTACTTTAGTAGGGAGAAACTTCCCAAATGGCAGTTGATTTCATAACTGCCCTAAGCAGTGTTTGTGATCGTTTGTGTGAAGCTAGATGGACCCGACGGTCTGCTCTGATATGGCAGTTTCTATGAGTGATGAAGAGGGAGGTCAGCATTGGAAACCTAGCAGAAAGAAGTGGGTCTTGGGAAGTTGCGTGGCACCCAGGATCAGGGAGGATGTTCCACTCATATGGGTTGATGTGGAGAAGACATGGAGCTGCTTATGGGAAAAGGAGACTAGAGGTGTGTCAATGCATGTTGTGTTGGCACAGTGGAGAGAGAGTTCACTGGGCCCAGTTACTCATTTCTGTACAGTGTCTCCCCCTCAATACACAGAGGGCACATTGGGGCTGAGCTGGGCCAAACCTAACCATTCTCTCTCTGTTGCTGCAGTACCCATAAGGGCAATAGCTACAGGGGGTGCCTCTGAATAGAGGAGACACATTCTGCCCCCCTCTGTCCTTGCATTGGCATGTATTTGGCTGCGTGAGCAGGGGAATCGTGAAAGGTGTGGGGGTGAAATATACGAGGGATAGAACTATGAATAGCTTTTATGGTGAGAGTGAGGGGGTTGAGCATGATGCTGAAGGAAACGGTAAGCTAGAGTAGGGATTCAAGTGGAAGAAAAGGGGATGACCTCGTAAGAACAGCAGTCAAGGAAGTAAAACATAGAAACTGTCCCTCCTTTGTAGTGGTAAGGTTTATACTCCAGATTTGCAGGGGTAGTCAATTATTTTTTGTCAAGGTATAAATTTCTTGGTCAAGGTCCAGACTCCAGAGAAAATTATTTAAAAAAATGATAAAGAAATAAAAAGATTTTGGGGTCCATTCAGAAGCATCTGGCAGTCCGGCTTTGGCCCATGGTCCGCCTATAGACTACCCCTGCTCCAGAGTGACAAGAGTTGCTGATAGCTTTGCTGGCAAAGGGTTTTTTGTGCTTGAGCTTACTGCTTCTCTCCATCCCGTGATTCATCTAACTAGGCTCCTTTAGGACTACAGTAATCCTTGAAAATAAGTGGCGGATCATCTGTCAGAGAAGAGGGGAGGGAGAAAGGGGCTGATGTGTCTGAATGATGTTGTTGGAGCGAGAGAATAGAGTTGGAGTTCCTGCTCACATGAAGGCCATCATGATTTTACTTGCGCAGCTTCTTTCATTCAGTGATCTCAAAGGGCTTTACAAAGCATTTGATCATCAGAGGGGATGGGAGGGTTGCATTGGGCGCTGAATTTGTGGACTGGATGATTCTTGCTGTTTTCTTTTCTCCTGGATCTGGACTCCCTGATTGAGGCCCTGGCATATTTATTCATTGGTGACACCATGGACCAATTGGTTTAACTTGTTCAGCAATCACCCATGCTAGGTATAGGGGTTTCTTGAAGGGTTCAGTTCTGGTCCTTGTGGAAACAGTCTTTCTGCCGCTGTCTAGATACTTGTAATCCCCCTTTATACGTTTGTTTTGATTTCTTCTTGCAGCAGGGAACTGAGCCATAGAGGGATTAAGTGACTTGCCCAAAGTCACACAAGAAGTCAATGGCAGAATCAGGAACTGAATCCCAATCTCCTGAGGGTCTCGTTTTAGCCACAAGACCAACCTGCCCCCCTCTTTTTCTTGAATCCAGTTATTTATTATCTAGCTGGTACCTGAGGGCTGTATGAATATTTTGGAGAGACTCAAACTCTTCTCAGATAACTTTAGTTGATTAACACCTGTGAGGTGCGAGTGCAGGTCTCAGCTTTCTAATCATGGCAATTAAATGACCTCTCTTGCTTAGTAAGGAGAATTCAGGGTTTCATATAGTTCTAGGAAACGGTGTTCATACACAAGCCTACCTTAGGATTTCTGGTGCTTATATGATAGAATTGAAAATGGTCTCTTCTTAAAGAAAAAACAACAACAGTCCCTCAGAGATGGACTGTAAAAAAGGGAAATCTGTAATTGGGTATTTATTTCTCCCCCGCTGGGTGCATGGTGTACTAATATCTCATTAGTTCATTGCACAGTCTGTGCAGCGGCGAGTTACTCATTAGCATGCCGTAAGGTGTGGCTGTCACTGGCCCTTTCGCAAGGAGCAGTAGCAGATTGCTCATTTTTTCTTCCCTTTTCTTTCTCTGCTGATGGCTTATGAACAGCTCAAGGAATGAGTGGCAGGATTTGGACATCATTACATTGTCACCTCATCCTTTTTTCCTTTCTTTCATGCCCTTATAATTTCCTCCTTCCCCTATGTCTCTTTTCCTCCTCTCCCTCTTTGTTGTCCTTAATTCATTATTGTTCTAGTGATTGAAATGAGCCGACAAACAGCGTTGCATCAGTGAAGCACTGGGACAACGCATGCAGACAGCTGGCAGGCTTAGAAGTTAGAACAGGGAGAAACTGGGATACAGCACTCCTCCAAATTCTGTCACTGACTTGCTGTTTGATCTTGGGCAAGTCACTTAAACTCTCTGTGCCTCAGTTTTCCCCATCTGTAAAATGGGGATAATAATACTCCTCTCGTAGAAGGGTTGTGAAGTTTGCATGGCACTTTGTTGGAAGATACAAGAGAAGGGCAAAGTATTGCTAATTATAAGACGAACGCAGAGCCCTGTGTGTTTTGTGGTTGTGGAATTTGCCATGGAATTCACCCATAGCTTCAGATTGTACTCCAGAACCTCAGCTTTCATTTTTTTTTAAATTAAGTTTGATCTGTAATGGCTATAACAACGTCTAAAACATGAATCAAATGTAAAGCAATGCCTGTCTGAGTCTGCAAAAAGTCTAAAATAATTGGGTTTGAGAGTGGCCCAGCCATCTCACTCAGGGCCCTATGGATTCTGCTATTGGGCAGCTGCTGAATTTAGCATTTTTGCTGATGAATTCATTATTTGGCTGCAGCCAGACACTGGTCACATGTAACCTTTGCACCATCTTGGTCTCAGACCCAATTCTGGCATAGCACAGTGGCTGTTAAAGGTCCCATGGCATAGCCCGGAAAGAGCCAGGATCCCTGCCCTCAGGCTGGCTAACTCCTCCCTGTCCCAAGAATACACATTCCAAGGTTCAAGTGGTTTTGAGCTAGTGCTGTGAACAGAACAGTTGCTATGTTTGTCCGCGTAGTCCTTGCTCTCTTAACATCTGAGTCATTGCTTTGTAATGTGCCTTGAGGCATATTGAACATGAAAGATGCTAGATACAAGAAGATCACACTCTAAAAAAAACATTGTGAAATGTAGTGCTTATTTGGGGGCTGGGGTGATTAATGTCATTTAAACATGGAGTCTGTAGCTGTCCGCCTGTGTACCTTGATCAGGAAGGCTGGGAAACAATGGAGATACATTTTCAGAGTAGCAGCCGTGTAATTCTTACCTACCCACAGCATTTTGTTGTATGCTGTGGATGCGATTGGGCAGAGGTGATATCTGCACCACCTTTTCCTGAATAAATTCTCAGCTGGAGTACTAGTGAATTCATCCCTGTACTAGGAGACCTGTGAGAACCCATGGGCCTAGAACCAAGGCTGCAGAGTTCAAGGTAGGTACTACTTTCTCACTGCCACCAGGAGCCTGGTTAGGGTTATCACCAAGAGGAACTGAGAGGCTAAGCCCTGCAGGAAGTCCCACCCTAAGGGGCATGAGTGACAGCCCTCCATGATTTCCTGATTGGCTGAAACTCCCCATATAAGCTAGGTTTCAGAGTAGCAGCCCTGTTAGTCTGTATCCGCAAAAAGAAAAGGAGGACCTGTGGGACCTTAGAGACGAACAAATTCATTTGAGCATAAGCTATAGCTCACAAAAGTTTATGCTCAAATAAATTTGTTCGTCTCTAAGGTGCCACAAGTCCTTTTCTTTTTCCATATAAGCTAGGAAGCCATGTCCGGGAGTTGTCTGAGCAATGCAGACTCTGGTGCGCTTTTGCCCTAACTGCTTGCTGTGATCCTGGCTCCGACCCTGGTTTACTGTCTCTGGCTTAAGACCATTCTTGACTCTAGTGAAAGACCCTGGCCTGGCCTGACTCTGATTCTCACCTCACACTCTCAGTTTTGTAATGGACTTTGACGTTGCAGTTTTGCCCGGACTTGGATTGATCTCTGACCTTTGGCCCCGGTAGTGAGCAGCTCACTGTGCCCACAGGCTGCCCATGTCCTGGCTTTGACAATACCTGAGTAAAAATAAGGACCAATAGTGCCCCCCGTTCTCTCTATGGCTGGCCGAGATATTACAGCTTTTCTTTTCTGAATGCGGCCCTGGGAACAGCCATCTACACCCTTGCCACCTTCAGGCTATACATCTGCCATATGTTCCATCTAGAGCTGCCCCAGGAGGCCACCGGGAAGTATTGGCTGGCACAGAATGCAGCTGGCCACCTTCTAAGTGATCACAGAAGACCAATGCTCTGATCTAAGGTCACTTCCACATGGAACTCCTGGTGCTGGTGATGACATAGACTGTGATAACACAGTCCCAGACCTTCTGGGGATTTTATCTGAGGTCATCTCTTACCCTATATGCTATAGCTGCAGTTAAGATCAGCTGGGAGGTGCCTACTTTCTATTCCTGGAATTGGGCTGTCCTGGACTTGCAGCAGGATTTTCTTGGCAAGGAATCCCTCCCTTTGGCAATCTGCCAGACCCTGAGTCTGGCTGCCTCTAGGGCATGATGGTAAGGCATATATTTAGTTTTCTGAGTGTTTCTTGTCTTGGATGTTGCCTCTGTTCTTGGTAGTTTGGATACAGTTTTATTAACAGTTGCGGGGTCAATAGTTTTGAACTGTCTCGTGCAGGTAACCGCGTGTAATTTATTTTTTGAACTTGTAACAGCACAATTAAAAGGTTCCTAAATAAAGAAACAGGTGAAAGTTCTTATACTATTTATTGATGCTGCTGCTATGCAACAGATGTGTTTTAATATGGAGAACCATGTGGCAATTTTACTACAGTGGTTGCTAGTAGCAAATGCTACATCCTTAGGGTTTAGACCAGAGGTGGGCCATATCCGGCCCGTGGGCCATATCCAGCCCGCGGGACCGTCCTGCCTGGCCCCTGAGCTCCCGGCTGAGGAGGCGAGCTCCCGGCCCCTCCCCTGCTGTTCCCTCTCCCCTGCAACAACGCTGCTGGGCAGGCAGCGTTCTGGGCGGCGGGGCTGCGTGCTCCTGCAGGGCAGCGTGTCTGGCTCTGGCCGGGTGGTGCGGCTGCCAGACATGCTGCTCTGAGTGGCATGGTAAGGGGGCCAGGGCCGGGGGGTTGGATAAGTGGCAGGGGGGTCCCAGGGGCAGTCAGGAAACAGGGGGAGTTGGATAAGCGTGGGAGTCCCGGGGGGCCTGTCAGGGGCGGGGGTGTGGATAGGGGGTGGGGCAGTCAGGGAGCGGGGGGGGATTGGATAGGGGGTGGGAGTCCCAGGGGGGCCGGTCGGGGAGTCCCAGGAAGGGGGCGGTAAGGGGAAAAGGAGCAGGGGGGGGTTGGATGGGTTGGGGGTTATGAGAGGGGTGGGAATTGGGAGGGGGCAGATAGGGGGCAGGGGCCAGGCTGTTTGGGGAGGCACAGCCTTTCCTACCCGGCCCTCCATACAGTTTTGTAACCCTGATGTGGCCCTCGGGCCAAAAAGTTTGCCCACCCCTGGTTTAGACCCTTAAGAGGAACTACTGCCACCTAGGGAGCAAGGATCATGTTGCATGGGAGGTGTGCACAATGAGTAGGCTTGGAACCATTAGATTTCTATTGGTTAGTGTCGGTAACCGTCAGTTTCACTACACCCCCCCCCCCCCCCCCAAATATTCCCATCAAGGATATTTGAAAGTTACAAATAGGCAAAGCAGGAAAAATGTTTCTTGAGAACTTCTTGCAGTTTGATTTAAGGATATTGGTTTTGTATATTTCGATATGTGATGCTGACCATTTGTGTTTTAATGGTTATAAAACTTTAACTTTTTGAATCTCGATGTCTCCTGTTGTTTAAACAGTTATTGTCTGACCTGCCCATAACTTCCTGCGACTGAACATTTAGAGAGATGATAATAAAAAAGGCTTAAAAATAAACATCGATATTATCTGTTAAACTTACAAGTAAATAAATAAAAGTTGATTTCTGCCAAGTCTAACAATGAGGTTGAGCCACAAAGATGAGGATGACACAAAATGTGTTGGATTTGGATGCTAAAGCATTATGGTGAATTGCTAATGAAAAAATAGGAAGGCTTTGCTTCTTACTGGCATGAGTGCGTGTCTTGCATTTCTCATGCTGACCAGCCTCGGGTGCTAAGAATGCTCTGGATGAGGTCCCAGGAGTCTCTTGTGTCCCAGCACCACAGGCTGCAAGGTTTTGTCTTACTCTTCGCTTTTGTTCTTGTCCTCTCACAGAACGCCGTCATGGATGAGACCTTAGGTGAACCTCCCACTTCTGCTGTCTTCTTGGACAACTGCCACTTCTCCCAGGTTATCTTTAATAACGTGGAGAAGTTTTACGTCCCCGGAGGAGACATAACCTGCTATTATACCCTCACGCAGCACATCGCTCCTCGCAGAAAGGACTGGGTGGGCATTTTCCGGGTAAGTGTGTGCACCGAACCATTAGCCACCATGTATTGTAAGGTGGCCGCTCACGAAAGGAATGGCTTGGTGTGGACATTTCCAGTTATTTCACGCTTGATCCCTAAGGGAGAGTTTGAGACTTGGAAAGAACAGAGTAGCAGCTCTTTTTCAGTGGCTAACTTGTAGTGTCTGTACTGCAACAAGAGACGTGGGACCTGACTCTTTGTTGCACCGTTTTTGCACTTGGGAGCAGGAAAGGAGTAGGGGAGGTTAACGTAGCATTGAGCCACCTTTGCACTTCCTGTATTCTGGGACTGCTGAGGGGCCAGCCTGAAATTAGAGCTGTTTCGGGGCCAATCTGACCTGTGCCCTATTTCCTAGGGCCAGTGAGGAATAGGCGTGGTGTAGTGCATTGTGCCCACATCTGCCCTCAACGCTCTTCCTTCTCCAGAGCGCCTCTCATTCCCCACCTCTCCCCTCCCTCTTGCTCCAAGGAAGGGTAAGCTGTCAAAAAGCCCGGATTACTCCTATGTGCATGGACCCAAGATCTGGGTAACTGGTATAGTAGTGTAAAGGGGGTTCTTACGGCTTAGTGCGGGCCTACAGCCCAAGTTACAATATTGCCCTCTGTGAATGGTCACAGGATAAATGTCATTAAGCTGTATGATACCGTATAATTATCTTGCTGTTGCAGGTGGGATGGAAAACAACCCGGGAATATTACACTTTCATGTGGGCTCCTTTCCCGGTTGACCTCAGCGGTGATTCTGTCGTGCAGCAGCAAATTCAGTTTCGAGGTCAGTTGGGAAGGGATGGGCAGTTCACAGTGCGCACATGCACGGTCATGTACCAAATTGCTCTAAATGCCGGTAATAAGTGTTACCACCTGAAGCTGTACAACTGTTGAATAGGAATATTGTCCCGTACTTGGGTAAACTTCATTCAAGGAGCCGTGGCTATAAGGTCACCTCAAGGATGTACTGTCAGTGCAGTTCAGCCTGGAGAGAGTGTCCCCTCCTGCTAATACGGAGACACATCCATACGGCACATGCCGTCCTGCGGCCTCCTCTTCCGCTGTTATCAGTGCAGCAAAAGCCCCTGGTGATAATCCCCCTTGCAGGTACTGTGTTCAGTTGTGTCTGACGATCCGTGTTCTTTTGGTGATAGGGAGTCACTGACCTGCTCCTTGAGGAATCATTTACATCAGTGCAAAGTGTCAGTGTTTTACGCTCACTTTGCACTTCTATAGATGATCGCACAAGGAGCTGGCCCTATAATGTGTATATTGCTTTGTATTCTGTCGTCTTAGGTCTGTTAGATCTGGGCTTTCTGTGCTGTACAGTTGACAAGAGGCCCGAGTAATTAAAAACACCCTATGGTGGGGTTTTTTGTTTGTTTTTAAGCCTACTACCTGCCAAAAGATGATGAATATTACCAGTTCTGTTACGTTGACGAGGAGGGGGTGGTCCGTGGCGCCAGCGTACCTTTCCAGTTCCGGGCAGAGACCGAGGATGATATCCTGGTGGTTACTACACAGGTATGTTCCCTCTCTCTTCCTGCTTTCTCATGACCTTATCTTTCGTTCAGACTCTCTTTTCCCTAACACAACCTGGTCCAGTGACTACAGCACTGAACTGGGACTCACATTTGTCGAGTGCACCAGTGTGCTGCGTGTTAACTTTCCCCATGCGATCCTGGCTGGTGTGCACTAAATCTTCTGTAGCGCACATTGATGTAGTCCATTTCTCATCAATGCATGCTAGCAGGGTCTACATGGGGGAGTCTCAGCACAACACACTGGTGTGGTCTGCACATCACATTCCCGGAGCGCGGACTCTGGGGTCAAAGTCTGAGGGCTGGATGAAATGGCCTGCGGGCTATACATTTAACAACTGTGGTCTAATCCAAGTTATTGGGCTCAGCACAGAGATGAATTTAATGGCTGGTGATATATGGGAGATCAGGAGATGATTTATAGATCCCTCCTGGGCCTTGTGAAATCTATGAAATGAAATCTATGAAATATTGTACCAATAATGTACACTCTATAGCACCTTTTACTCAAGAATCTCACACACTTTGCAAATGTTCATTCATTAGCCCTTGCAGCCTCTCTCTGAGGTAAGCAAATATCATTCCCATTTTCTAGATGGGTAAACTGAGGCACAAAGCAGTAAAGGAACTTGCCAGAAGACTCAGAGCAACTCACTGACAGAGCTAGAAATGGAACCCAAAAGTCCTGGTTCCCAGTCTCTTGCTCAGAAGACCAGACCTCACTTCCTCCCTAGCTTGGTAGAACTTAGTGTGGACAGCTTAGGACAAGTCTTTCCTGCTTGGCAAGCAGGAGGTAGAAACTGGCATTTTATTTGTCTCCAGTAGCAGAATCTCCTTGTCAGGGTAACAGTTTGAGGTCTGTTGTTGTTTTACAGACTGAGATCTGGAACTGAAACAGAAGAACAAGTTTTTTCCCTCCCCTCCCGCTGTCAGGCTGAGCAAAATTATCCTGTTTAGGGCTCTTTGCAGAAATTGGCCTTGGAGTCAATTAAAAAGTTCAGTGTTGGGTGGAGGGTCAGACAGCCAACTTAGATTGTCAGCTCTTTGTGGCAGGGGCCGTTGCTTTGTTCTGTGTTTATACAGCACCTTGCACAGTAGAATCGTGGCCCATAATTGGGGTTCCTAGATGCTGTGGAAGTACTGTTGTCAGATTCAGTTTTCCACTGGACTTAAGGAGACTCTTCTTAAAAGAGGCAATGTAGTATAGCTAGAATAGAGGACTGGAAATCAGGACTGCTGGGTTATGTCCCCAGGTCAACCACAGACTGTGCTATTTGGACAAATTCCTTTATCGCTTTATGCCTCAGTTTACCCCTTTGTAAATTGAGGACTAATAGACTTTGTAAAGCCCACTGAGTCCCTTGATGAAGGTGCTGTGTAAGTGGAAAGTGTTTTTTTTTGTTTGTTTGTTTGTTTTTTTAGCTGGGCTACATGGTGGTGTGTTGTATGTGGCCTGTAGCTATCTGTGGCTCTTTCAGCTGCTGCTCCCTACAGTCCTTTAGGGAGCCTTGAGCCTGGGTGTGTCTCTGGTGCAGTTCACTACCTTCCCTGACACCTGCCCCTTCTGCAGTGAGAGGGAGACCCTGGCGCTCACCTACATCAAACGCACCAGGTTGCAGTCCCCTTTCCGGCTCCTCCAGGACCTTCTCCTTAAGTTCTGGCTGCACTTTTCTGCATCTCTTGACCTATGCACACCTCATCTGTGGCCCCATAAAGTCGCAAGACCTTCTGGTTGATCTCCTCCTGGCACTGGCCAAGGTGGCCGTCCACTGTACCAGGAGGAGGAAGCTGGACAGGGAGGTATTCTGTGACTGGAGGGCCTATTTCTGATCCTCCTTTAAGTCTCTGGGCAGAGTTCCTCTGGGCCGTGTCCACTGGCTCCCTGGACGTCTTTGAGGGTCAGTGGGCGCTGTCTGGGGTTCTCTGCTCGGTGTCCCCCTCTGGATCCCTGCTTTTGACCATGTGACCCTCACTCCTGTCTGTTTTTTCATTTATTGTCTCCCATAATCTCTTGACGCCTGGGTCCAGTGGCTCCTTCCCTTAGGCTGGGGGAGGTGGGGGTTTAGAGGTCTCCCAGAGCCTCAGTCTCCAAAAGCCTCAGTAAGTGTTGCTCCCTGCAACCCCAAAAGTAGAAATTGGACCATTCCTGTGTTATCAGGGTGGGGGTGGAAGCGCAGCTGTGGCAGCAGGTAATACTGTGCCAGGAAATGATCAAGGGTGCATTTGGGTAACCAGCAGGTGCTTGTTTGTATCGAGGACTCAGCTGGCCGCCTGAAGTTAATGGTTGTGCAGAGCCGTCAGTTCATGGGCCTAATCCTACAAGAGGCAGAAGACCCTCTGCTCCCACTGACCTCTGGGGGAATTGAGGGCATTGAGCGCCTTGGAGGTTCAGGCCTGGTGTGTGCAGTATTTTGGAGCTTGATTTTGAGCTCTGGTTGGACAAGCTCTGGCAGCACCAGGAGAAACTGAAAGGGAAGTCCAGTCTCCCTGGTGTCAGTGAAGGGGTAGGGAAGAATATACTGTGGTTTTCTGCAGGGCTTATGTTCCTTTGCTCATCACTACACACTGCATTCTTATTGAACAAGTCTGTGTTGTTTACAAGGGAGAAGTGGAGGAGATTGAGCAACAAAACAAGGATTTACTTAAAGAAAACAAGGAACTGAAGGAAAGCTGCCTTTGTCTCCAGAAGCAGAACCTGGGTCTGCAGGAGGAGCTCCGGCTGGCACAGGTACAGACAAGGGATAATACAGGAATTCAGAGGCCCTGTGGCTGACAACTCAGGCTTATACATACCCATTATGTGCTTCCAGGAGAAAATGAAGGAGTTAGAGGGAGAAGTCTGTTTCTTGCAGACTGGGAACTTGGAGCTACGGAGAGCTCAGGAGCTACAGGCCGGAGAGATGAGCTCTGCCCAGATGAATTTGGCTTCAGTTAGGGAACAGAACCTAACACTTGGAAAGGAAAATAAGGTAAAAGTCCAGATGAGCTGGAAACTGGGATGACATGGAGGAGGGAAAAAGGGGAGACCAGAGAAAGTGGAGAGGGGAGAATAAGATAGACTTAAGGTCTTCGCCTGAGAGAAATGTGAGCAACTGTATCTCCCATTGTAACCAATGAGGGGGTTGGTAAATGCTTCTCAGGGTTAGTCCCAAAGGGCAAAGAGAAGAGAGAATCTCCCCCTCACTTCTTTCCCTCGCCCCATCCCCTTTGATCTCTGTGGAACAGTCTTGCGGCAGCCCCAGCACCTTGCGTGTGGGAATGGAACTGATGGGAGCTCTATGCCGAGCTTCTTTCTGCAATTAGACATGTTCTGAGTAGAACTGGGCTGCTGGGCCCTGCAAAGTTGGTAACCCTGGGCCTTCCCAATTCGGGGGGAACCCTCAATGCAACAGAGAATCTCCACATCCATTTAAAAAGCAAAACAAAAAGAGTTTCAAGGCCCTTTCCTGGCAAAAAGCCTTGAAAATACAAACCAATCGCGTGGGTGGAAAGGACCGAGCAGCTGGGCTTCATTTCTGCAGCCAGAGCCTGGTGAGGTCCAAAGATTTAGAGAGAGAGATCTGACGCACATTTTGTGTGCAAAGAGTCCGTTGTGCGTGTATCTCCAAAAAACGATCTCTCCAACGCTCTCCCAAATCCTGAGGCTGACCCAGTGCAGAGCAGAGTGGTCATGATGGGCTGGAGTTGGTCACGTTTGGGAAAGGGGAGTGCTCAAAAATGATTTCATAGGCGTGTCCCAAAACCCCAAAGACCAGCTCTGGATCTGACCTGCCTAT
This sequence comes from Chelonia mydas, assembly GCF_015237465.2. NCBI lineage: Eukaryota > Metazoa > Chordata > Testudines > Cheloniidae > Chelonia > Chelonia mydas. Next base: position 9,845,539 of record NC_057860.1, read on the forward strand.
TATTGCTCCCTCCTCCTCCTCTTTTGTCCAGGGCCCCAATTTAAGCAAAACTGGAGCTGAATACATGAGAGAGAAAATCTTGTTCCCTTCAGGAGGGTTGTCTGGGGTTGTTGCATTCAAAAGGACGTGCGGATACAGTGGGGAGCAAAAATGATGGCTGTTTCTGTGGTTTGACTCCCGTTTACCTTCCTGCACTCAGGAGCTGCAGAAAGGACTGGAGTCTCTGAGGAGCAGCTGTGAGAAATTGGAGCTGGAAGGAAATTTCTTGAAAGAGGAGAACAAGCGGCTGACGGAGCAGAATGGCTGCAGAGAGAGAGAGTTGCAGCAGTGAGTGTTCACACCATACGTCTGCAAATGGGAGTTCCTGGAAGCTCCCAGGCGCAGTGGGTTGGGTTTCCTCTTCTGTTTCGTGCTGATGAAAGCCAGTGACTGTATGCACAGAATGCACCCTGTGAATGAGAGTATAAGGAACCCCTGGGGGTTTTGATCTAGGTATGGCATTCACAGGCCCTCAGTCAACCAGATGTGTGAGGGTGACTGTGCAAAACTGACTCTTGGAATGTGTCCACGTATGATAGGCTCTCAGCTGTCTGTGTCAGTTGAGGGGAAAGCAACCCACAGGGCTGTGGGATCTCTGGTAACTTCATGTAAAGGTTTGAGCAAGACAGCAGGGCTTTGGTATCTAGGGTTACTCCATTTGAACCTGCCTGAGGACAAGATAAGCTTTTGATTAGGTTGAGAAATGAAGGCTGCGGGTGTGGTTTACCAAGGGCTGGTGCTGAGGGGGAATTTGGGGGGGCCACATGCAGCTGAAAATGTTACAGTTTGGTTTGCTCTGAGCAGATTCAAAGAGCACAACCAAGAAGTGTCATCTGAGAAGGAACAGCTGGAAAACAGATTGAAAACTACCCTGGATCACATGGACCAGCTGCAGGTAAGCAAGGCGCGGTCTGTTTCTGCTTCTGCAATCTGTGTAGTACTTGGCACGTCTGGCTGGGAATAGAGCTGCCTGTAGCAAATTAGGATGGTGTCTGAGTTGTTCCTAGTGATTCCATGGTTTCCTTAGGAAAATGTGAACCTACAACATGACAACCTAAGCTCCAGGAAGCTCCTAACAAATGCTGTATTTGGGAAGCGAATCATTGCAGATTTTTCATCTCATCCCCAAAACACCTCCCCTCTGCACCCATGTTAGGTTCATCATAAAGATTTTGTACTCCTCTAGCTCCTCCTATCTGAGGATCTCAAAGGGATTTATGAATGTGGAAGGGTTTATTCTCACAAGAGCCCTATGAGGTATGTAAGTGGTAAGGCTAGCTGGAAACTAACAACTCCATTTCATGAAACACAGAGAGGTTTCAAACAATGTGCTATTGTCCATCAGAAGGAAAAGGAGAGACTGACTCTCTGTATCCTGGAGGCTGGAGACATGGGAGACCCAGGCCAGTGTCTGAACTACTGGATTATGGAGCCTCTACCCACCAGGCTACATAGCTTTCCCATCCTCCCGACCAGAAATGCCATCTTGGTCCCGACGAACCTTTCCAACAAAAATTTTATCAAATCCAATATGACTCCTCTGAAACATCCCAATTTCACTAAAATGGCATTTGATGGAAAATTGTTGCATCAAAATTTTTTTTTACCTGCTCTCACATTTCTAGCTCTATTTTACAAATGGGGAAACAGAGATTGAGTGACTTGACTAAGGACATGCACAAAATCAGTGGCAGAGCCAGAAATAGAACTGAGCTCTCTTGTCTCCCAGCCAAAGGATCATCTTTCTTGTCTCCAGATTGGTGCTTTTCCAAAAGTTTCATTGGGTTCCAAAAATGTTTCACTGGAATTGGTTTCCAGACATTTGTTCTACAACTGAATCAGGTCAACATTTCAGGGTATTTACCACTAGTGTGCAGTTATGTAAATCACACCCAAAAGCCATGTGAATAGGGTGGGGTTTGGAATTAGGATCTATGGCTCGGTAAGACTTTGCCAAGCTACTTTCATTCTGGACATTCCTGCTGCATTATAAATTGCCTGTGCTTCCTTCTGTCCTGTATGAACTGTTGGGCCATCACTTTCATCCACTCTTGTTTCACCTCAGTCACAGGTGTTGAATCAAGAGAAGGAAATGGAAAGCCTGGTTCGGACGGACCATGACAAGACTGAGCAGCTGGAGCATCTGAAGGAGGAGAATCGTCAGTTACGCATTACTGTGACTGAACAGGTAGCGCCTTCCCCAATAACGTTGAGGCTCGAGGGAGCTGGGGTGGAGGGATAGAGAGCAGCCCATAGCGGTGAGCAGATGGAGGTGATTTTATGGAAGCTCCAGGGGAATTAGGTGATGGAGGGGAAGGGGTTGCCCCTGTTATAGCAGGCGGTGCTGTTACACACAGTCTTCTCTTCCAGGTGCTCTTTTTTAGTGTGCAAACCAGTTTTTAGTCTTGGGGGGAAAACACTTGTATGGTTGGTGGTTGTGATTCAGTTCCTTTGGAAGAGCTGCTGCAAGCAGCAAGAGAGTTTGCTCCCTGCCTTAATCTCTAACTAGTGTCAATTCTTTGGTCAGATTTGCTCCCTGGGAGCCAGGGATTTGTGTTTCGCTGAGATTTCTAAAAGAGAGGATTGTCTGTGTTCTGTCTGTGACCGCCCGTGTCCCAGGACTGGTGTATACATGTAAATAAAACAAGGTATACTAGGAATATACCCAAACTCTGCATCGCTGATTTCTGCTCCAGTGGGAAGCTGGTTTACAAAGCCCTGTACATCTGCTACTGCTTGATGGAGGGGCAACAACACCCTTATAACTCTTCTCTGTTGTCCCTTTACTCATCTATAGTATCCTAGTTTAGCAAAGCCATTTAATAGAAGTGACTACAAACAGATGCACTTGGAGCAGAGAGGGTCTAAATTACAGAAGAAAGCCAGAAACAGTGGGAAGCATCCATTTTCTGTGGGGGATGAGTTGATTGGCTGTGTGCGTGTCCCATGCCTCCTCCGACCTCCCTTCTCTTTGGTGTTCCTTTTGTTATTTATATGCGGCTCCCACTCACTGTTGCATATGGTGCTGAAATTTGTGGTCCTGTGCAGAAGGAGCAGGAAGAGAAGCTGGAACAGAGTCTGGAGGATCTGAAGGTGACAGAGGCCAGCATGGCTCTTCATCTGCAACATAAGCAGGTGTTATGTCTTTCTTTGGGTGGATGTGGGGGATGGTCTCCAAAGAGTAGAGGGAAAAGTGAGGGGATGAAATCTGTGGTTGTATAGAGGACAAGGTGTTGCTGGGATTCAGGGATTACTGAAAGGAATGTAAAGTCAATGGGAATACAGCAGAATGGAACACTTCTTTATCATGAAGGGAATATAGCTGGCAGGTTAGAGAGGTCACATCAAAGAAACAGGCCTTGCACTTAGAGAGGAAGGGGGAGAGGTTTGTCTTTAGTCCTGTGGGAGTTTGCCCCACAAGCTCCAACTAGCCCTGAGAAAGCTCTTGTTCTTGCACACACAAACTGTTACTTTGGTTGTAGAAAGTTCCATTGTGCCTGAGGAGCAAAGTTGTTGAGCTCGGAGCTTGAGGCAATCTTTTAGATACCCATGGCTCAGGTCATTGAGCACCCTGAAGATGAGAACCAAGACCTCAGACTTGATTTGCTATTCTGTGGGAAGCCAGTGTAGGGAGCTGAGGGCAGGTTTGATGTGTTCCCAGTAGGGTTGCCAGTTTTGGTTGGCCGTATTCCTGGAGGTTTCATCACATGACATAATCTTTAATTCCTGGAGACTCCAGGACAATCCTGGAAGGTTGGCAATCTTAGTTCACAGTAGCCAGTGTTACTGAGGAGATGTGCTGTGGTGTTCTCTACCAGCTGAAGTTTCCTAAGTGCTGAAGGCTTCATGCCCAGGTATGCTGCATTGCGGTAATCCAGCCTGAGTGGTAACAAAGGCATGAATAGCCAAGGCCAGGTCACTGTTTGCCAAGATGATGGAAGCTTCTAGACAACCAGAGATGGTAGAAAACATTACTCACAGTTAGTTTTTTTAACCGCTATTTACATCCCTAACTGTGTAACCAAGTAAAATTTTATCGGTTACATGGTTAAACCTTCAACCAGCGAATTAGGGGTGCAGGGGGTGTGTGTGCTGCCGCACCCCCACGGAGCTCCACTGCCACCCCGCATCTGGGATCCCCACGGCCGGCTCCACCGCGCCAGGGCATCCCTCCCAGCTGCCAGCCCCGTGGCGGCAGCGGAGTCCTGGGCGCAGACCAGCTGCAGAGTTTAATTGATAACCAAAACCGATAAGACCGATGCTTATCGGGTAAACTTTTATATCCCTACTCACAGTATCGCCATGTATGTAATGAGGGAAATACAGACCATGAGTGGTTTATTTTGGAAGCAATGGTGACTTAGGTTGGTTGGATATGACATGGTCAGACTCATGTTGAAGGTCAAGGTTGATTTATTGGTGAAACACACACACACAAATGCAGGCATAAGAAACAAATGATATCTGAGCAACCCCCGATGCTCTCACAGCTTTTCTTTTGGTGATTCCCCATCACTGACAAACCTAATGCTTTTGCTTCACAGCATCAAAACCGTGATCTAGCAAAGGAACTCGAGGAGAAGAACCATTTGTTTCAGATTCTTCAGCGGAAAAAGGATGAAATTGATGAGAAAAATCTGGTGAGAAACTCACACCCGCACTACCAACCTCACAGCACAGAGAGGTCTTCATTAGCAGTTTTCAGAGTAGCAGCCGTGTTAGTCTGTATTCGCAAAAAGAACAGGAGTACTTGTGGCACCTTAGAAACTAACAAATTTATTTGAGCATAAGCTTTTGTGAGCTACAGCTCACTTCATCGGATGCATAAATCTCCCCACTGTATTTTCCACTGAATGCATCCGATGAAGTGAGCTGTAGCTCACGAAAGCTTATGCTCAGATAAATTTGTTAGTCTCTAAGGTGCCACAAGTTCTCCTTTTCTTTTTTCATTAGCAGTGGTACTGAACACAGTTCAGAGTTAGGCAAGGTGGTTGAACAAAAAGCTGTAAGAGGTTTTGCTGAGACTTATGAACCATTATTATGAAATAGAGAATCATGAGAAAATAGTTAAAAAGAGCTGCCTGACAAGGAAATTGTGGAAGAAAGCTTTACTAAAATGCAATCAGATGACATGGTGGGGTTTTTTCAGATGCTCTCAGCACTGGCCTAACTGCTCCCATGGAATTCAGTGGTCCTACCCCGTATTTGCAAACAAACCACACAAAGTCCTTTCACAGAGTTATTAGCTAAAGAATAGCTCCGGGGTTCTGTTCAGAGCTCTGCCACAAACTGAATGACCTTAGGCCGGTCATAGATTTTAAGGGCAGAAGGGGTTGCTTTGATCATCGTGTCCAGTTCTGGGCACCACACTTTAAGAGAGATGTGGACAAATTGGAGAGAGTCCAGAGGAGAGCAACAAAAATGATAAAAGTTGAGAAAACCTGACCTATGAGGGAAAGGGTTAAAAAAAAAAAAAAAAAAAAAACCACCTGGTCATGTTTAGTCTTGAGAAAAGAAGTCTAAGGGGAGACCTGATAAGTCTTCAAATAGGTTAAGGACGGTTATAAAGTGGACGGTGATCAATTTTTCTCCACGTCCGCTGGCAGTAGGACAACAAGTTAAGGGTTTAATCTGTAGCAGGGGAGATTTAGGTTAGATATTGGGGAAAAACTTGCTAATTATAAGGCTAGTTAGGCTCTGAAATAGGCTTCCAAGCAAGGAATCCCCGTCATTGCAGGTTTTTAAGAACAGGTTGGACAGACACCAATCAGGGATGGTCTAGGTTTACTTGGTCCTGCCACAGCTCAGGGGGCTGGACTTGACTTCTCAAGGTCCCTTCCAGCCCAAAATGTCTATGATTCGATGATCATCAGGTCTGACCTCCTGTGTTACATGGGCCATCAAATAGGTGTTTTCACCTCTCTTTGCCTGTTTCCCCCATCTCTAAAATGGGGATAAGCCTGACCTATTGAAAAGGATTTATGAAGTGCTTTGAGATTCTCAGGTGAGAGGAACTATATCAGTGCAAACGGTCATGGCTAATAATAAATGGCTTCTCTCTGAAATGGCCCCCTGAGCTCCTGGAACTTCATTCTGCTCTTCTGTCCCTTTGCAGAGATTAAGGCAAGAGAACAACGAGCTGCTGATGCGCCTCTCTGAGAGCTCGGATTATTCTGCCCGGGTTGCTGTCCCACTGGCACAAGTTCCAACTCGGCCTCCAGAAAGCGCAGACCTTTTGTTTGGGAACCCGTACTATAGTGAGTTACTTGGCATGCTATGCAGAGGCTCCCAGGGACCAAACGGGATGGGTCCTATCTAATCGCATCCTGACTGCTCCCGAGCAGGAGAACCCTAATCAAGGAACTGGGCTAGAATCAGAGATGAATTAAGAATGAATAGAGTTGGGAGCTCCCACCCCCTGAAGATCCTTTCTTCAGTCCTCCTACCTCTTCTTGGCCAGTGAGAGATAGAAGGTGAAAATCTACTTCCTCCCCATAGCTCCTGAGAAGATGGAATCTGTCTATTCACTCTTTGTTGGCAGGACGGACCTCCCCCTCCTCATGTGGTGGTGGGGGTCTTAGCAGGTTGTCATCCCTCTTGATATGGAGGTTTGTAGGAAAAAAAAGCTCTCAGCAGCATGTCTGTGCTGCCTCCCATGTGTTCAGAAGATGCCCTGGCAGCTCCAAAACTCTGTCAGGTCTGCGAGTTGACTTAAGTGATTAGCACTGTGGTCTCTTTCTGCCAAGAAAGAGAACCAGTTTGCCCAGCTCCAATGCAGCCAGTCCCATGTCCTCAGTTCAGCGTTCTGGAGTCTTAAATGTGGAGGTTCCTTCCAGATTCAGAGCTAGATCTGGTGCTTCAAGAAGAATCAAGAATAACAGGTCTACACCATATCAAACGGTTTACTTTTGGCTATGATTAAGACTTGCATTTTCTGTTCTTTTGCAGACTCCCTAGAATCAAGTGCTGTGAACGTGGTGAGTAAAGTGGTTGGTGGATTTTGCTTAGTGTTATGAAGGCAGAAGTCTAATTGAGCTCCATAGCCAGTTTCCTCTATAAGCTTTTAGTTCTGGTCAAGGTAGTGGGTTCTACCTTCCAAGACCAGAGGAATGGAGCCCTGTATATTTCAGAATAAGCTGGGGGAATTAATGATTGTGCTAAGCAGGAACAAGGGAACTCTGCTAGAACTCAATTGCAGCTGTGGGCAACATCAGCGTGGAAGCCCGAATGAGCAGAATTCAGCTGCCAGATGCTGTATTTCATATTGGAGAAATGGACACATACTGGGTAGGATAGAAAGCAAAAGCAGTTCTGAGAAGCTTTTAGGCTTACAGAGCCAGTCACTGAGGCATGGAAACATTTAAAACCCTGTGGAGCATTAGAAACTAAAGCAGCCTGCCCTGTAACTGATTATTTCTAACCTCCCCTCCTCCGTTACATATGTTTCAGAGTAACAGCCGTGTTAGTCTGTATTCGCAAAAAGAAAAGGAGGACTTGTGGCACCTTGAGACTAACCAATTTATTTGAGCATAAGCTTTCGTGAGCTACAGCTCACTTCATCGGATGCATTATATATATATATATATATATGTTGTTATATATGTCATTGTTTTGTATTTGCTTTTCAGCCCTCTGTGAAGAAATGCCCCCTGTGTCATGAGGTCTTTTCTGATGACGTTGGGCCACGTCAGTACGAGGACCATGTGCGAAGCCACATTCTGGATTGCCCGTTCTGTGATGAAACCTTTGGGGATAAGCAGGTGTATGATGATCATATGTACTGCCACAGCCTGGAATAATTCTTCATTCTGCTTTGTGCTGTATAGCAGGTGTATAGCTCCTCTTTCAGGTGTGATAGCACAGACTTGATCATAACCAATACTGTAGGGATATAGATCCTAGTAAAATCACCCTAGCAAGGCTGGACTCAGCACCAGTACTGTAGTGCTAACCCAGGGGTCTCCAACGCGGTGCCCGCGGGCGCAATGGCGCCCCCTGGGGCAGTTGTGTGTGCCTGCAGGACACCGCGCCACCAAAATGCCGCTGCTGAGCGTGGCCGCCGGAGAGCCGCCCGCCGAAATGCCGCCGAGAAGCGTTGCCGTTTCTTGGTGGCATTTTGGCGGCAACGCTTCTTTCCGCTGCCGCTTCTCGGCGGCATTTCAGCGGCAGGGTGTCTGGCGCCCGCCGCGGTCTTCTGGGAATAGGAATGTGCTATTCCCACAGAAAGGTTGGGGGCCCCTGTGCTAACCCATCTGTTCCATGTGATGTGACCCATCATCAAGCTGGGTCAGATACCAACCAGTACTATTGAAATAATCCATCCTTGTCAGCTGTGTCCTTTATCTTCAGCCAAATATGGGCACTGTTAAAGAGCTCAGTCCCTGTAACAAGTTGTTCAGATCGAATGCGATACCAGTACTTCAGAACAAAGCTGTCACTGTGCTCTGTTGTTCCGATCTAGTCAAGTACTGATATTGTAGAACAGCAGTTCCCAATTGCCTGTGCTTTGCAGAACCCTCTCTGTTACAGATGTTTTGTTCTTCAGAGCAGAGCTGCGACCACTAACCCTAAGGCCAAAAACAAATATATGCTGCCTTTGAGCTCAAAGTCCCAGTCTTGTTCACGGTTACCGGACTGCAGATCTAACTTAATAATAAAATTGACTCCTTCCTTCACCCTTTATCCCAAGCCAGTGAAGGCTTTACATGTCTCAGGAATGAGTTTAACCATGTATGTGCATCCTCTAAGGAAACTGATGCGGGGGAGCCTGAATTGTTTCTCTGATGTGCTTGTCTGACGCTTTCTGATTCCAGGACAAAAGGAGCCTCTTCTGAGTGCAGAATGCCGGTGTTCAAACCTGTCAAATGCCTGGGGTGATTGCACTGCTTTTGCACAAGTTTTAAATTCTTTTTGTTGCCATTTACAGTAAACATTCTTTCCTCTATGCAAACACAAGGGTAAAGTTTATTATCCAACAGTGTTATACTGTGCATTAATTTTGTGATGAATATCTATAGGGAATCCTAATAGGTTTTCAGAATAGCCTGGTTCAGATAAAGTTAAGAATAATGGATACTTTAAGACATTGCTTTAATATATTCAATGCTAAAGGCTTAAATAAACTTGTATCGATCAACCTTTGATTAAAACGTTGGACTTTTTTCTTCGATTATGTAATAAGGCTTTTATTTTATTTTTTTAACTATTAGCAGGCACTATACAAAACCATGTAACAGAGAAATGGAAAAGGTGAATAAACAATAGCCAACAGAAGCTACACTAGGAGAAAGTGTCTGGTTATTTTTATAACAAATAAGACAGGTGGAGATTCTACCATCCCATCCCCAGTGAAAGATGTCCTCAGGGAGCTGTCTTGCAGGCGCTTAATTCCCTTCTAAGGCCCAAGTCCATTTATGCACATCCCTAACTTTTAGCACATGAAGTCCTCCACGCTGAAGTCAACTGGATTGCTTGCACTTATCGTAAAAAAAGGGGCATGTCCTCACACAGACTAGCACCAAAATAACTAAATGGGTTGTAAGTCACACCTTGTGCTATTTTCGTACAAATCTGTGCGTGGACACTCTTATAGGCCCCTTTTATTCCACAGCAAGTGCCCCCACATGGACTTTTCCAATCCCCAAGCACGTTCCCAACTTCTTCATTCTTCCCCCAGCATTGCTACTGAATCCTCTTGATTCTACAGCCCTTATCACCATCCAGAATCATTATTTATTTTCTGGTAGTATCCCTAGCTGTGGACTGGGGCCCCACTGTGCTAGGTGCTGTACAAACACACAACGTTTTCCCATGTGCAGTCACCTTCCATGTTGCTCACACTCATCCCTTGCTGCCCAGTTTGCCTCCATGCTGGCATAAATAATCACCATCCCCAGAATTGGATAATTATTTCCTCATAAGAGGAACATGCATCGGTTTCATACCCTGGGCATTTACTTAGTAAGATGCATCAGGACTGACACAATCATGTCACTTTGGACAATCACTTAACCTCACTGCCTCAGTTTCCCCATCTCTAGCATGGGGATACTGACCCTTTCGTACGTGTCACCCAAAACCATGTTGCATAGCGCTGAAGAGGGAGAGCATTGTATTTGTGCTCAGTATTATTATAAAGTTTGCAGGTTTTTACCCTGTAGGTGGGACGATAGAGCAATTTTCCTCACCTTAGCTTTGAATTAATGAGTCACTGGTGTTCAGAGGTTTGTTTGAAGTACAGGAAGAACAATTCAGTTTCCTCCTCTATTCCCCATCCTTTTATTATCACTGGGTTTAAGTTTGACTTGAGGGTTTCTGTGGTGGTGACATCATGCAATCCTCTGAAGACATTTGTCTATAATTAGGGCTTTGCATGATTTGCTACATCATTACCCTGTTTTTCTCCACTTGTTGCCTCTCCTCATATGTTTAGACTGTAAATACTTTTAGGCAGGGATTGTCTTTTTTTAATTCTGCGTGTCTGGTGTCTAGCACCCTGATTCCCTGATCCATTGACAGATGCCTGAGTTTCACTATCAAAGTTGGCCTTTATTTCATCCATGGGTTTCCATGTGGTCTGTCTGGGCCAGATCCTCAGCTCATGTAAATCAGTGTAGCTCCATTTATACTAGCTAAAGATCTGACCCTCTGTGTTTAACTTAATTGGCACAAAAGATCTTGGAAAAAGGAAAGATTCCTGTTGTTAGCTGCCTCCTTAATAAGGGTTCCAAGCAGAGCAGATTGAAAAAAAGAATTTTTATCCTGTAGGAAACTCAATATTTTGACATTTTATTTTCATCCCCAATTGGGATAAAAATTGCAATACAGAGACGACTCGCACAACGAAAAGTTCTGAAATGTTTGATTTTGAAATCTCAACGTGTTCCATTTTGACATGATCAAAATGAAATCTCAAGATTCCCCAAATGAAATGTTTCATTTCAATTGTCCCCAACAGAAAATGTCACCAAACTTGTTCTTTTCCCACAGAAAAGATCAATGAATCCCCCTTTTCCAGTGAGAAACCATTTTTTCCCACCAGCCCTAGTACCAAGTTATTTTTTTGCTTCCTAGGAAATCCTCTGTTTTTACAGACACATGGCTATGATACAGACAGATATAGATGTTATTAAAATCCTGATATCAGCACGTGCTCCTGTTAGACACAATTACCACACCTCTTTCCCCACCTACACTGTGGTTAACACTTGCTTTAGGATCTGAGTTCACAAACCCAAACCATGGTTATTTGAGGTTAGATCCATGGCAGGAGTCTGTCTTACGCCCTTTATGCGGTTGATGCCGTGAACTGTGCTCCTAGTTCGCCATTCCCTCCCTTTTACATTGGTTGCTGTCTCCATCATCTTCCCTCTTGCATGCTCCTGGGTTTCTGTAGGTCTCATCACAGGACATCGCCCCTGTGCCATTCCAGTAGCATGCAGAGACAGGGGATGCCCAGCAGGGGGGGTTAGACGGCAGGAAGTCTCATGGACGAGTAGGAATTTTCTGCAGTCCTGGCACAGATTCAGCCCTGCGCCTGTACAGAGCACAGTAAGGTGCAGCATGCATCTTCTCCCTCCTGGGGTAATTTGGCCCCAGCACAGATTAGGGCATCCATTTGCTGAGCTGTAATGTACAGCACCATTTATATCACCAGTGAATGGGGCCCAAGGAATCCTAGCGCTTCATTCTCCTCTTGTTACACTGGTGTAAATTAAGAGTAACTCCACTGGCATATATGTACTTCCTAATTTTGGAGGTGCTTCTCTATTACATGGATAGATGTTGAGTAAGAACCTACAGAGAGCAACCCCAAAAAGGCAGAGGAGGAGTTTTCTGCCTGTGGCAAAGTTTCCACCCCAACACGGCCTCCTAGCTGGCTGTGGTGCTGTGAAAACATTTGTCTCAGTTTCCCCCACCATCCTTAGGCCTGCTCCAGGCATAAAAGTGTACTAGCCCTTGGCCAGACTACTTTGCAGAGTCCCTTACTAAAGTCCTAAAGGAATGTATACAAAACCCAAATCTTCATCCCAGCTGAGCTTAGCTAGCGGTTATGCTCAAATAAATTTGTTAGTCTCTAAGGTGCCACAAGTACTCCTTTTCTTTTTGCGAATACAGATTAACACGGCTGCTACTCTGAAAACTACCATAATAGTTTCTTTCCTGTACCTGTGCAGAGTTCAGCAGGATACTTTCATGTCCAACTTTGGTTATATCCTAGAAAAGGGAAGGGTGTTTGAAATTTGGCTAAAGGGTAGGACTTAGAGTTTGCGGGTCAAATCCACAGTGGGTGTAAATTTGGTCAGCTCTATTCATCTCAATGAAGCTACATCAATGTACTGCAGCTGAGGATCTGGGGGACCAATGATCTGTTCAGGGTAGCAACTCCTGTAAACCATGCAAGCCACCCAAATGAACGCAGCAATCATCACAGGAACCTAGTGTCAGTATCCCCACCATATTTCTCTTCTGCCCCCAAAACACTCTCTCTTTGCCCTGTGAATGAAATAAAAGTATCCCTCTATCAAGTCACATGCTCCACAAATTGTTAAACCAAAAAAAAAAAAAAAAAAGTACAGCAAAACAACCCTAAACTAAAATAAAATCAGCTTTTGGCATTTAAAACCAAAACACAACCACATTTGGAAAACTGACAAGACATCATTTTGTCCACGCTCCCAATGGGCTCTGAAATCCTGGGCATTAGCAAACTGGCCAGGTTTCCACCCCCCCGGTTCTTGCTCTTTTAAAGTTGCAGGTTGAGTTTGTTCCTCCTATCTGAATATACAATTAGATCCAGTTTTAACACATATTAAATGTGCCTAGATGCAATATTGACGAGTACACTGTAAATATGCTAAACAGCGAGCTTATTGGAGCAGGAACCATCCCTTCCTGGATGTGTGGAAAGAACCTCGCATGTTGTAAAGGTGGCCATAAATTATTAAATAATTATAATAATTATTTATTAATAATCAGGGGTCAAATCAGGGATAAGTGATGAGCTCTGCTTCTGTCCCATTGGTCACATCCCCTTCCCTATTGACTCCTCCCCTTTCACCTTCTTTTATCGGTACACCTCCACTTCCCCCATTTCCCTCCCTGGAGGTTTTGTTTCTCTGTCTTTTCTTCCGTCTTCCCATTCCTCTAATCGCTGGCTGTAGCTAGGAAGAAACAGTCAGTGACACTTCATGGAGGAAGCAATGATGCGCACAGGGATGTGGGTGGTTTGTGAGAATAAGGTAGTGATGCAGGCAGGGAGAGTATGCCAGAACTTTTCTTCATAGCCCTACTCAAGTGCCTGCAGTCCCCTTCTGGGCATGTCTGTTCAGCCTGGGAAGGCCCTGTTCCCCTGCTTCACTGGGAGTTCCCTCCATCGTTTGATTTCTTTTTGCCCTACTCTTTGACTTTCTCCTCTTTCCTAGGCAGTTCTCCTCTCCTCCCTTGGGGGCTTTTGTTTTCCTGTTCAGACACACAAGAAATTTATCTGTCATATTTTCAGACAGCTCATTCCATGGTGGAACATTTCCCAATTTGCATACAAAAAAACTTTGCTCAAAAGTAAAGGGTTCATATGTGCAGTGATCATTGTCACAAACACTCAAAATCCAGGAAATAAACAGTTAAGTCCTTATATGCATTAAATGCTAAACTCCATTAACAGCAGCAACATGCTACCAACCCTGTGATCACAGAAAGCATCACACACTCAGTGATCTCAATTCTTTCAAGAGGGGCCAGTGTTTTTCCTTTGTCAAGATACTCTTGGTGCAGGAGAGAGGGAGAGACCATCAGAAAGCCAGTTGCAGCTCCCTGATTCTCAAAGCCACCTTAGTCCTGATATAAGTTAGAGCAGCCTAAGGGCTGCTGTGATTTATGGCTGTGGTTAAGGTTCTCTAAGGGATCTTACCGTATGCTAGCAGAGAATTGCTGTAGAGGAGCAGAACTCTGCACCATCTGCTCCGTCACAACATACCCCTATGTTGGAGTGGGGAGAAGAAGAAATTTAGGAGCCAGCTCTGCAGGCTTTATGCAAATTGGGAATTGACATCTGCTGGAAGAATTCTCAGATGGCCAGCTGCAGCCACATTACATCGCCTTTATGCTGCTTAAACCATGTAGAGAGGATGGAAATGGGGCTGAGAATCTGGCCCAAAATTCTTATTAAGCAGTACACTATATTATCTGCATTAAAAGAGGGAAACCTATTTTGTGCTTATTGTACCTCAGTCACAAAGCAAGCATGTTTCTTTAGAAGCACAATACATTTTTCATAATTTCTATTTCAACAATACTAGCAGACAGTGTTAAAAAGAATCAAGGTAGCAGTTAAGGCCAACGTTGTTGATGGAGCAATTTGTATAGGTATAACCTATGTTTGCTAAACTAAAGTTAATGACTTATGTGGAGTTGGTTTGCTTGTTTAGCATCTTATACATACGTGAATTTAATAGTTTATTTCCTGGCTTTTGAGGGTTTGTGTCAAAGGTAGTTGCATGTGAACATCCTACACTGTTGGGGAAACCATGCACACACACTCTTATTCACCACTGACTTGCACTTTCAGTCATTAGTTACTCCTGTGCAAATTGGATGTTAAATGCTACAAAATCAGAATGGTAGCATTTTATTACACTTGATTTGCACAAATGTAGGTTACTATGTAAAGTGTAGGAGGGTGGAAATCAGACTCTCCATGTCAAATTTTCAGAAGGGCCCAAGAGACCTACGAGGAAAGCTGTATGAATAACTGATTTTTTGGTTTGCTGGGAGTTCTGGAAAGAAATTAGTTTGGAGTCAACCCAAATCAATTTTTTTTCAGAACATCTAGCAAATTGAAAAGTTAGAAAAGAAAAGAAAAAATATTTTGGGTTGAAGAAAATATTTTTTTTAAGCTCAAACCAAAATGTTTCATTTCAATTGTGAGGGCTTTTAATTTTTTTTTTTAATTTTAAAATCAAATGGAAGGAAATTTCAAAACAAAAAGTTGTTTTGAATTAAAAAATCAAAATGTTTTCAGAATTTGTGTAGGTTTTTTTCCAACTGAAACAATTCGGGAAAATTCATATAAATTTGTGAAATGTTTGGGTCGATTTGAATCTGCCTTTTTTATCGAAAAAAGTTTCAGCCAAAATATTTCACCCAGCTCTATTGAGTAGCCTAAGAGCCATTTTCAAAAGTGACTTAGAGCCAGATTTGTAAAGGTATTTAGGTGACTAAAAATGCAGATAGACGCAAAGTGAGATTTTCAAATACACCTAAGCAGATTAGGTGCTGCTTTTGAAAATCTCGCTAGGCACTCATCTACATATTTAGGCACCTAAATACCTTTGTAAATCTGCTCCTTTGGAGTCTATGTCCTGTGACTTTGCCTCCTAAGTCACTTTTGAAAATTTTACCCTCTGTGTATCTAGTTATCTATTATTCTTCTGCATATGGTGAAAAACATTCACATGTCACTTTTAAAACATAGAGATGTCCCTGCCACAAGAAATGTAAATAGACAAAATGCAGGCAAACAATGGGGGGAAAGGAAAGCAACATACCAGCAAGTGATTGAGTGGTTATGCTAGCCATTCCGCTTGTCAGTTCCATTTTGAGACACAGCAAGAGAGATGGTCATTTCTTTACACAGTTTTGTATAATATACATCCTCATGCTTAAAGCTATATGATCATTAGAATGCTTTTTTCATGGATCATTTCTATTTTGTTCATGGTAGTTATGTTAGAGATGTACCCATGTTTTACCTGTCATTTTTCACAATTTGACAAAATGCTGGGTATTGTTGTTCCAAAAGCCACTTGGCATTGATTGTTAAAGGTTCAGAAACTGTTACAGGAAGAAAATAAACCCTAATGTGCCTATGTAGAATTTGGAAAATAAATGAATAAATGCAGAGATTCTTACTGCTAATTTTTTTTTTTTTTTGGTTCATATTGTTTTCTAAGTACAGATCCCTTTTTTGTTGTATGTCTTTGCATTACTGTGGAGGTCCCAGCTGACACGGAGAACTTGCTCCAATTAAAGTCAACAAGAGCCTGTTTCTCCGTTACCCTGCAGCTTATGTTGTCATGTATATCAATGCAAAGCTGGCGTAAATGCCACCAGATCAGAATGGCAGCATTGTACACTCACTTTGCATTGGTATGGACGATGACATGAGGTGCAGGCATGGCAGAATCAGGCCCTGAAAGTTTGGTCAATGGGAGCAGGAGTGAGTCTCAAAGGAAATCAGTTGTTTTCACCAACCAGTTGTTGGGCTCTTCCATTATACTAACCGAGCTGGTTTCTCATTTGTTCCAAACAGCATAATTGAAGCAGAATGGTGCCTAGGCCTGGGACATTAGGAGCACTGTTGGCCCTGTCGTAAATCACAGGTTGTCAAGGATTTTAATGGAAGCCCTCTGAGTGCTGTAAATTTGTGCAGTTTTGCCTGCATTCCCTCCCTCATTTCCATCACAATATCACTCCAGTGGGACTGCAGCCCTGCAGCATGTGCCAGGCAGCCTAGATTGGTAGGGCACAGGGGAAGAAGGAGAAAAAAAAGAGAGAGAAGGGGCGGGGGATTCAGAACAGTTGGTATTGCAGAAGCATCTGCCGGGTGGCCAGTTATAGAGTCACCTGGTCCCATAGTGGGGGAAGGGCAATTCATCCAGGGGATTGGAGACCAGGAATAATGTAACCATGGAGGCTGCTGGAATAAAGACAGATGTGCTGCAGTTTACACTCGGCTCCCTCAGTCTGTGAAGCAGTAAATCTTAGGCAAACACAGGGCCTCCTCCTTAGCAATGGAGTTTCTGATCCAAGTTGGTTTGGCAGAGTTACTGTATTTGTACTACACATCCTATCTCCCGCTGTTAGTCAGAGGAGGCTTTTCTTTTCAAGATGGATCCTTTGACCAGGTTATCCCCCCATAGCCAACCCCAGCTATCGTCAGTGGAAATGTAGGGCCGTATCCTGGTCCCAGTGACAAAGTTCCCCTTGGCTTCCGCATGACCAGGATTTAGCCTTTTAGGGATTGTATTTTCACACAATTGCCACTCTGGTGTGGAGACTCCAAAATACAGTGAAATCCTTAGCAATGCAGACGCAAATCTGCAAAACCTGCTGTGAAACACAGCTCATTCTTTGCCCTTTCCCTCTCAGGATCTCAAAACACATTACAAATATTGATGAATTAGGCCTCACAATTCTGCCTTTCCTCCCTCCTCCCATTGACATAGAATATTATCCCCACAGAGGCACAGAACTGAAGGGACTTGAGCAACGTTGCACAGAAAGTTTGTGGCATAAAAAGACTTCAGATCTAACATTCATCCGGAGTAGGAACAGGTAGCAAAAAGAGAGAGCTGGGGTGAAGGACAAAGGGATTGATGCCTCAGTCTCCTGGGAGAGTTTAACTTTCCTATTGGTGGTCCTGAAAAATCTACTTGGGCTTTCAGACTATGGCTATGTTTGCACTAGTACTTTTGTTGCTATAACTTATGTTGATCAGGGGTGTGAAAAAAACACCCCTCTAAATGACATAAGTTACAGCGACGGAAGTGCCGGTGTGGACAGCGCGATGTCTGCGGGACATAGCTACCACCGCTTGTTGAGGGTGGTTTAATTATGTTGACAGGAGAGCTCTCTTCTATAGGCATAGAGCGGCTACATGGTAGATCTTACAGCGCACAGCTGTATCTGTACAGCTTGCCGCTGTAAGATCGCTCGTGTAGACATGGCCTATGACCCCCCTCCATCAAACTGCAAGAGATTTCCCACTGACAACTCGCATATTGTAAGCTCTTCCACTCAATGTATTTTTACAGCGCTTATCCCAATGGGACCTCCACCCTGAAGAAGGCATGCAAATGCTGTTACAAATAAATAATAATAATGATGAAAAAGACAGAAAGGACACCCGTTTAAAGGCATTTTATAAAAAAAAGGCAAACTGCTTCAATTTAAAAATAAAATTGGATTTGGCAAGCAATACTATCTGATTACTTTAATTCTTTTGTTTTAGAACAGTTAGTGTATTCTTAAAAGCAGCAGCTGCACATGGGCAGTGATATTGTCTAGAAAGTCATATGGATCTTTAATCCAGGGATTTATTACTCAACAGCAGTGGATATAACAAACTTCACTGGTCCTAACAGACCCATTAGAACTGACAATCCTCTTTTAAAGGGATCAAGGCAAATTTGGTCCAAAATTTAGGTTTTGCATTTACCTCCCCCTAGATATTTTCCAGGAATTCAAATTCACACATATCATCACAAAAAAGATCTTTCTAGTGTGTCACATTGGTCAATATAGTCCTTTGATCACAATAATACCTAACCTTTGCATTTAGTACAATGGACTCCAAAGATATGTAAACTTAATTCAGTAATGACAGGTTTCAGAGTAACAGCCATGTTAATCTGTATTCGCAAAAAGAAAAGGAGTACTTGTGGCACCTTAGAGACTAGATGCATCCGATGAAGTGAGCTGTAGCTCATGAAAGCTTATGCTCAAATAAATTGGTTAGTCTCTAAGGTGCCACAAGTACTCCTTTTCTTAATTCAGTAAGGTTTTTTTAAGGGTATTTCAAGCAATTTCCCTGTCACAGTCACTGCTAGGGGTGAGAAGATAGTTAAACTTTACAACCCATTCAATCTTTGGCCTCTCTCCACTGAGACCCGAACCCCCCTCTCCCCCCATCAAAAAGTGATGTGTGTGTGTGTGTTGGGGAAGGGGAGGAAATCAGCTGTGGTGATTTTTGAAATCTGGGTACTTGTCCACTAGAAATTGGACTGAGACCCCCCCCCACACCACTCATTTCACATAGGCCACCAAACAGCCATCATATGGTAGCAGTGTTGCCAACTCTTGTGATTTCATTGTGATTTTATTGTTGTTAACTTAAAGCCCCCGCTTCCGGAGTCAGGTAATTTTGTGAGAATCTCAGCTTTCATTTTTTTAAACAAACAGTAAGTTTTTAGATCTCATGGTTGCACAGAAAAACTTGAAAATGTGACCCATGTGCACCCTAACACCAGACAGCAAATAAAAAACCCTCAGTTATTATTTAAACCTCCATGATTTTTAAGCCAATCTCATTATTTTGGGGGGGACCAACTCACAATTTCTGAACATTTGGGGTTGGCCATATTGTGTCAGTGAGTGGCTCACATTAGCCATGCTCTAGATTTAAACTAGCAACAAAGGTCCAGTCGGCAGTGCAGCTCCTGCCTGCTCTGGCAGCTCCCAAAGTGGCGGCATATCCCTGTGGCCCCTAGGAGCAGGGGTGGCCAAGGGGCTCCACACACTGCCCCTGCCCAGAGTGCTGGCTCCACAGCTCCCACTGGCTGGGAACCGCAGCCAATGGGAGTTGCGGGGGTGGTGCCTGAGGGCACAGGCAGCACGCAGAACCCCCTGGCCCCTCTGCCCAGGGACATGCTGGCCACTTCCGGGAGCCACGCAGAGCCAGGGCAGGCAGGAAGCCTGCCTTAGCCCTTCTGTGCCGCAGGCCAGCAGGTGCCTGACGTAAGCACCGCCTGGCCGGAGCCCGCACCCCGAACCCCCTCCCGCACCCCAACTCCCTGCCCCAGCCCTGAGCCCCCTCCCACACCCAAACTCCCTCCCAGAGCCCACCCCCCGCCCCTCAAATCCCTCATACCTGGCCCCACCCCAGAGCCCACACCCCAGGCCAGAGCCCACACCCCCTCCCACACCCCAACCCCCTGCCCCAGTCCTGAGCCCCCTGCCTCACCCAAGCTCCCTCCCAGAGCCCACACCCCCTTCTGCACCTCAACCCTTTGCCCCTGAGCCTCCTCCTGCACCCCAAACCCCTCATCCCCGGCCCCACCCTGGAGCCCGCACCCCGAGCCGGAGCCGTCACCCCCCACGTCCCAGCCCGGTGAAAGTGAGTGAGAGTGGGGGAGCGCAAGCGACAGAGGGAGGGGGGAGTAAGTGGGGGTGGGGCCTTATAAGGGGCGGGGCCTCAGGGAAGGGGCGGGCCAAGGGTGTTCCGTTTTGTGTGGTTCGGAAGTTGGCAACCCCATGGCAGTGACACGTTTGGTGCACTGACGCATTTAGTGCAGTGTTGTCACGGTGACTCATTTAGCGCTGTGATGTCACAGTGACGTGTTTGGCATGGTGATGTCACCGTGACATATTTAGTGCTGTTGATGTCATGGTGACACGTTTAGTGCCCTGATGCCATTTCAGGGTAAGGCAGTGGTTTAGAAATGGGTGGTGGAACGGATCCAGTCATGAGGGGGTCTCCTTCCCTGTGTCTGGACCCCCTTCTCTCTAGGCAGAACCTCAGTTGCTGGCCCCAAATCTCCTTAGGAGGAGGAGAGTGACTTACATATATTCAAATCAGCCAGCGCCCTCACAGCTCTGATTGGCTGCGGTCCGGAGGTTCAAACCGAGGCCCCGCCCCCTGCCTCCACACCCGAGGTAGGGCGGTTGGTGGTGACAGTTAGTCTCGAGCTTTTTTTTGAGGGAGGGAGTGGGACAAGGGGGAAAGGAGAGTCGCCGAGAACCTCAACTGCGCATGAGCAGAATGGCACGCGCCCTCACTCTCGGGAGCGCGAGGCCAGAGCGTCCTAACATCGCCGTGACAACCCTCTTCTCACCCAATCAGAAACCTGGCTGACGCTTGGACCAATGGGACTGAAGTAGGTAATGCTCTAAAGGTCTGGGGGAGTGAAGAGGAGGGCCGTCGGTATGTATTTCAACCAATAAGAAGGCAGGAGATAGCCATCAGGGTAGGCGGGGTAGGGGTGCAGGTTGGTTGAGAGCGTTACGAGGTGAGGGGGAAAGTTGGGGAACAAAACGGGGAGTGAGGAGGAGAGGAAGGGAGCGGGGTCAGGTAAGAGCGGGGAACCCTCCCCCCATTATCCTCCAGTGCAGAGCCCCCACCTCAGCGTCCCTCCACCCCCTATTCTCCCCAGTGCAGAGCCCCCACCTCAGCTTCCCTACGCCCCCTATTCTCCCCAGTGCAGAGCCCCCACCTCAGCGTCCCTCCACCCCCTATCCCCAGTGCAGAGCCCCCACCTCAGTGTCCCTACGCCCCCTATTCTCCCCAGTGCAGAGCCCCCACCTCAGCGTCCCTCCACCCCCTATCCCCAGCGCAGAGCCCCCACCTCAGCGTCCCTCCACCCCCTATCCCCAGCGCAGAGCCCCCACCTCAGTGTCCCTTCAGCCCCTATCCCCAGCGCAGAGCCCCCACCTCAGCGTCCCTACGCCCCCTATTCTCCCCAGCGCAGAGCCCCCACCTCAGTGTCCCTTCAGCCCCTATCCCCAGCGCAGAGCCCCCACCTCAGTGTCCCTTCAGCCCCTATTCTCCCCAGCGCAGAGCCCCCACCTCAGCGTCCCTACGCCCCCTATTCTCCCCAGCGCAGAGCCCCCACCTCAGCTTCCCTACGCCCCCTGTTCTCCCCAGTGCAGAGCCCCCACCTCAGCTTCCCTACGCCCCCTATTCTCCCCAGCGCAGAGCCCCCACCTCAGCGTCCCTACACCCCCTATTCTCCCCAGTGCAGAGCCCCCACCTCAGCTTCCCTACGCCCCCTGTTCTCCCCAGTGCAGAGCCCCCACCTCAGCTTCCCTACGCCCCCTATTCTCCCCAGCGCAGAGCCCCCACCTCAGCGTCCCTCCACCCCCTGTTCTCCCCAGTGCAGAGCCCCCACCTCAGCTTCCCTACGCCCCCTATTCTCCCCAGTGCAGAGCCCCCACCTCAGCATCCCTACGCCCCCTATTCTTCCCAGTGCAGAACCCCCACCTCAGTGTCCCTTCACCCCCTATCCCCAGTGCAGAGCCCCCTGCCCCGTTCTCCCCAGTGCAGAGCCTTTCCCAGTGCAGAGGTCCCTGCAGACTCCCCAGTGCAGGGCTCCCCACATTTTCCCCTGTGCAGAGTCCATTCCAGTGCACAATCCCCACCTCAGCATCCCTCCACCCCCTATCCCCAGTGCAGAGTCCCCCTGTTCTCCTCAGTGCACACAGCCCCCACCTCAGCAATCCTCTGCCCCTTTCTCTAGAACAGAGCCCTGCTATTCTCCCTAGTGCACTGCCCCCACCTCAGCATCCCTCTGCCCCTATCCCTAGTACAGAACCCCCTGATTCTCCCCAGTGCAAACATCCCCCATCTCAGTGTCCCTCCACCCCCTATCCCCAGTGCAGGGCTCCCCCGCATTTTCCCCTGTGCATATTTTCCCCTGTTCAGAGTCCACTCCAGTGCAGAGCCCACCCTGATGCAGAGCTCTCCCATTGCCCCCCAGTACTGGAGCAGAGTTGGAGGGACCTGACAGGCCCACCCTGCTGCAAGAGTGAGGAGTAATAGGAAGCAGTCCCTTACTTTTCCTTCTTTTCCCCTTCTTTTGGGAACAGTACCTAATCATTATCGTTGCTTTCCCGACTGCTGCCAGATTTGAACTGTCCCCTTACCAATTCCTCTGACTGGTGACCTCTAGTGGACAGCGTTGTTGTCAGGATAGGGATGGAGGAAGGAGAGCAGTGCTCCTTAGCAAAGGTAGTAATATGGTGGGCACTGCAGACAGTAGGGACATTATAAATATTTTACTAAAAACCCCTTGTCTCCCCTAGACAGGGTGGCTGTGTATGCAGTACAGTATCTGACTATGTCTTGCCCTTGTTCTAGCCATTTGTTGTCTGGCACTCCTGCTGAGGCCACATAGGCCTTTGCAATTTCTGAACACCTGTGCATCTTTGTTCGTGAAAGTCTTACTGAGTGTCACTTTTCTTTCCTTGAGCCCACCGCCTGTTGTTTATACTCAGTCACTCACTCACGCTTTCTGTCTCTAGTCCCACCTTCTTTACCCAACAATATTTCCCCTTCCCATTCTTCACACTCCCCTCCTGGGGAGATGTGCATATAGATATCAGACAGAGGGTAAACAAGGACATATATTGTACAGTAATTTATCCAAGTTGTGCAGTGACTGATAGTGAAATCTGTGTAGATAATACAAGCTTACCTATGGTGTTGGTGAAACACCCCCCACTGTCTGATTAGTCGGAAGTGAACTAAAAGCCTTTTATAAATTACATTACTCATAATTAAATTTCTAAAAGTAAGTTTGCAAGTTGCTGCTTGAAGAATCTGTAGCTGCAGTTTAATCTGCCTTCCACCAAGCAGGTGCTTGTTCTGCATGAGCAATGCAGAAATGAAAAAATTGGGATACTAGGAGAAAATATGTACTGATAACAATCATCCTGAATTATGTGTATATGTTCAGATACCGCAGAGATGAGTGTGGCATGTGGACTCTGTCAAAAGTCCACTGAAAGAAATAGAAGGGCTCCAATTGATTACAGTAGTCTTTGGATTGGGGTAAAAAAGGCCTGGATATAAAATATTTTTAAAATAGTTTGATTCAATCATACTATATATAAATAAGAGAAAAAGACTATATATTACAAATACAGTAACATTTTCTGACACACTTTAAATTCAGTGGCCCTGACACTGTGTGTCATCATTTACACCGATTCAAAAAGCGTGAAGTGAATATATAATTCTACCAAATCATTCACTCACTGGTGGTAGCATATTTCATCCACTTTGCACAGATGTGAATGACTACACAAGATTCAAAGCCATGGAGAATCAGTGAGTCTCTTCAATTACCTTCCAATAGTTCAATGTTGTGCATTTGTCCTGCAAACATTGATGTAATCACGAGCCCTCAAAACAGTATGATTAGTAATGGTTTTAGAAATCCTTCCTTTACAACTTATAGCTGGTGGACCAAATTCAACCCTGGTGTAATAGCAGGGACTTTAAGGCTGTCTGCACTAGGGGTTTTGCCAAAATTTGCCAGTTGTTAATACTGGTTTAGCTGCACCAGTGGTAGCTATAGTAAAAGTACTAGAGTAGACAAGACTTCTATGACTATAGGCATTTTTGATGCCATGTCTTATGACCCTGTTCAAGTCTTAAATACATGACA
The DNA here is from genome assembly GCF_015237465.2 of Chelonia mydas. Lineage (NCBI taxonomy): Eukaryota > Metazoa > Chordata > Testudines > Cheloniidae > Chelonia > Chelonia mydas. The sequence goes on from NC_057860.1 coordinate 9,869,523, forward strand.
GTAAAAATACCAGTGACCCCTGGCATCTGGTTTGCACTAGTAGGGCCATTTGTTATGCAATGGTGCTGAACCAGATATAGCACCGGTGAGAACTTTTTGACAGAAAAGTCTGATGTAGACAAGGCCCAAGGGAGTTACAGCAGGGATGAATTTGGCTCAATGTCTTACAGGGACAATGTCAATTGAAAAGAATTTATATCAAATTTAATGTTTTTAATCTAAGGTGTTGCCAGTAACACAGGAATTATATATAAATTCATCATCTGTGTTACTGGCAACACTTTAGATTATACAAATGAAAAGAATATTTACATCTAATTTATTCTTCACTGTTTGTTTACTTTTTGCATTTATTTTGCAGTCAATTTCATCTTTTGGTTTATTTGTTCAGTAGCATATTGCTGCAATATTTGGGTTGAAACTTTGCAGGGGAACATTTGTTTATTTTTTCTTATGTTTATATTAAAAGCCTGTTTCCATTGGAATTTTTTGGGGAAATATTGAATTGTAGTTTCTCTTTTGTGAAAAATTGATAATTATTGAATTGTGGCTTTGCATGTGGGTCAGTCCATGTGGTTAAACTTCCAGGATTGGGGTTTATACCATTCTTTGTCTTGCCAAAAAGCTACTGCATTTATATTATCTAAAAAAAAAAAAATTCAAAAAACTGTACTGATCTAGGATCAATAATATACATTTTATACTTTCCTTTGAAAAGCTCTATTTTTTAAAATGTGAGACAATACAAAAAACAATATTCAGGGTTCTCTAACTTGACAGAAGCCATAATGATCTATAGCAGAAAGCCAGATCTACACAGGTTATAATGAAACACATAAACTTCTGGAAGGTAATGGGCCTAATTCTGATCTCACTTACATGGGGGTGCCCATAAATAACATAACATATATTAGTGGGTTGGTGGTCCTTAATTTTGCATGACGGAGTGTTTGTTTCAGTGTTACAAGGGGATGGGTGGGTTTTGAAAATCGCCAAAATATGTATTACGTAATTTGTGGACAGCCCCCATCAGTTTTACTCCAATGTAGCTCCACTGACTTCAGTGGAGTAACTCCTGATTTACATCAATGTGAGTTTAGAATCAGGCCATCCACGTATATGTGAGGCACTGGCATATTTCACTCTTTCATCAATTGGGATTTGTGTTTGTTGTTTTTTCTGTCTGTGATTCCCTTACTTCAGAGACAACTACTAGATAAAAACTGTAACATGCGATTTCTTTTCCATGCTGTGGCCAGAGCTGGGGAGAACCCAATGTTCATTCCGGGCAGGGCACAGGAGCTAGAAATCCAGGTCAGATTTTGTAAAGAGATTAAGGTTAACATTTAAAGAGGTGCTGTCAAATTAAAAGTGAATCATGTTTTTTTAACTATAGATTTGGTTGTGCTACTAATAGTATTTAGATGATTAAATCTGAGCACTTTAAAAATACATATACATTTAATCATTCATATGCTGTTTGTTTACTATTTGCACTTAATCCCCTTGTATTATAGGCAGGCTGGTAGTACCACATATTATGAAGGTTGCTCAACATTTCCCATTATAAGACTCTGTTTTCAGTTGCTTATAACTTTGCCAAACTTTAACCATTTCGGCTGAAATTTTCCATGCTGGGTATCTGCCTCAGGCTAAATATTTTTTTTTTTTTAAATTTCAGCCAAAGCTGTACAGGCATTTCCAAGAGCAAGGCTAGTGAAAAACATGTTGTTTTGCCCAGGTTAGAAAACCCTGGCAATCTTTTCAAACATATTTGAAACCCACTGGCAAAGTGTTCTGTTCCCCTTTAGCATTGGTCCACATCGAGGGTGACAGTTACTTGTTAGCTCAAATGGCAAAGATCCGTGTGGTGGGGCTAAAGGTTGCAGCCATGCTGATAACCCATATGGATGTCAATATGCTGCCACATGATGGAAATTGTTTTTTGAGTTTGTTTTTTTTAAAAACCTCAAAAATCACATACACAAAACTACATTAAAATAACATTATTAAAGTTGCAAAGTCAAGCGCTCAAAGTTAGGCTGTGCAATCCTAATTCACCTCCCTTGTGTGCATGCATTACAATAAAGTCTTTAATTACATGATCATATTCTATTTTTTTCCACAGGTCCCCTGCTTCATTCAGTTCTTTGTATGTAATAATGGAATAGATTGGTCAATTTTGCTTTTTCTTTCTGATTGGTTTCACTTTCTGGTTCTCAAAAGTTAGCACAGTGTTTACCACTCAGGTGGTAAATACTGCAAGGAAATTTGTAAGTGCAAACAAAAATGATATTTTAAATAAAAAGAGTGAGAATATTTTTGTTAATATAAAGTTTTATAGAGTTTCTGAACTACTTGCTATTTATACTTTAAGAGAAAGGAATCCTTACCTCCTGGAGCATTCTATAAATACAACCCCATTCTGGAAGGGCAGGGTAGAATCTGTAGATATATAGGAAACATTAACTTCTATATAAAGATTGTTAATCTCCGTTTACTTTGCCAAAGATTTCTGTTTGCAGCAGAACCTGATCTGTTAGACTAGGGTTTTACCTGTAGATTTGATAGATGCTGATTCATCTCATCCCTCTGATCACGTGTTAGCACTGAGCTGGCATTCAGATTAGGTGCATATCAGTCAGTGCTTTCGTATTGAATTCTCAAATCTGAGCAGGACTGAACCTTTAGGAAGAGAGAAAGAACAAGATGTTAAGGGAGCACTAACTCTAGTGAGACAAAAGCTATTAATCCTTCCACTGTAATTTCTTGCAATAACACTAAGGACCTGCGCCAAGACAGCTTCCTGATGTTCTATTAGCATAATATCACAGATAGCAGGAGTTTAGAAATATTCGTCAGCGTCAAACAAAGCTATTTTCCTGTGCAGAGATGCCATTCAGATGGGAATCACTATTGGTAGAAGCAGATACATATATAGGTAGATATCTGATCCTGTCGAAATGGGGAGAGAGGCATGGAGGGTGGACTTGTGAGGAGGGGATGAACATATCTGTTCCTAACTTGGGAATATGCAGGGAGTTATACAGTATTCTGTTTTATCAGCTGTATTTGAGGAAGCAGCTGGATCCATGAAAAGATTGATGGGACTATTGCTCATCCCTGTACACTGTTCACTTTTCTTCTGGTCTGTTGTGAATGTTTCCACAGGATGAAGGCATCAGCTATACTGCAAAAATATGGATCCTTTGAAGGAGTGGAACAGGAGACAGAAGAGTCAGATGAGAAAGATGTAACTGAACTAGACTTTTTACCAAGAGAACTAGAAAGAAAAGACAATGCCTTGGACACCATAGACCAGGATACAGTGGGGTGTGAAGAGAAGAAAAGAAGAATTCAAGATCCTAACATATCCATGAAAAAGAAAAGAAAGAGAAAGAGGTTAGAAATAACTATTGAAAGGGCCGTAAAAGTCCTGAAGAGGGCAGAATATGTTCATAATAGAGCTACTGAAAAGGGGTAATGTGGGGTAAGAGATGTTGGAGTAAGAGGGGTAAGAGGAGGGTAATGTGGGGAAGAGATGTTGGAGAATAGGGTATTCAGAGTGGTGCTATGCAGAAGGGGAGGAACACAGAATTTTTGTAGTGAGAGGGATAGGTAAATGTGTTGGAGTGGAGGGGAAATGAAGGTGTTCAGAAAAAGTGATGATTTTAAGTTTTGTAGGTGGTCAGCTACTCAGAGTAGGGATTGCCTTTTCTTGAATGTACAGAAAGAACCTAACATGTAATAGTTACTACCATAATAAATAATAGTAATAATAGTTAGACACTAGTGTTCATGGAAAGAACATAGTTCAGGGGAGCTTTCATTCTGATGTGAAATAGATATGCTAGTAAGAGTTGCAAAATAGTCCAGGAGAAAAAGAAAATGTACAGTCTCTGAGCATAAATATTTTCTGTTGATGCCCATTTGCCCTTTGATCACTTGGCCTTTGGCTCATGACTTTGGGGGATCCCGTTCTTAGGTTGATTCCTAAATAACCAATCTTGTTGAGTAACTGCTATATCTTTTTCTCCCACTGCAACAGAAAGAGTGCTCTTCCTTTGGTTTCATAACTACTGGTTTTCTAGTATTCTGGTATTCTAGTATTATTTTTTATTTTATCTTTACAAGCATTTCTGTAGTGCTCATCACTGTATTCTTTTTCTATATCTATTATGTAAAATGTGCTCACTCTTTCCTATTATATTGTGTTGTTAAAATATAATATTTTCTTGTTGAAATCATCATCAGATGTCTGATGTAGCCTTACTACTGGAGCTGGTAATCCATACCACAATAGACTTGATTAGGGTTACTCTGTCCCCTTTTTTTCCTTCCCCAGGGGACTGCAATATCAGAGGTAAAATTCGTAATCATTATCCTCCCCTTCTTCCTCTTACCATCTCTCCATCCGTCTCTTCCTTATTTCATTTGCATACTGTTGTCCTGTTGGTTAGAACGCCTTCAAATTCTTCTTATTAAAAATCAGTTGAAGCTTTTTGAGTGTATGAAACAGCTACAGAAAATTGTGATTCTAGTGAACCCCACCACTTTGTGTGCTCTCTCTGTGTCTCTCTTCATTGTGGGAGTTTTTGGGAGGCAGGTTGAGAGTGGGTGTGCTTTGCTGTTCACTTTTTCTGTTTTGGGGAAATGGGGTTTGGGTTTTGTTGTGTTTGTTTAGTTTTGTGGTTGTTGTGGCGTTCGTTTCAGGGTTTCTTTTGTCTTAGCAGGCTTTTGTCTGCCCTCTTGGCTGGCACAGTCAGCCCAGAGGGACAAAGACCGCAGTTGCTTGCAGATTCGGAGGGTTTAACCTGGGGATATCGGGTTGTTGATTTGGCTCCAGACTGTAGCTCTGTGGAGGAGTGTGTTCTAGCTGTGGGAAAGGTGATTGGGTATGGTATACCTCCCACATGAGCAAGGCTGTTGTAGTGTTTAGCCTTGTTGAGCTGGTGGTTGCTGAGGGGATTGTTGTGCAGGTTGTTTTTGTTCCTGTTGTGTCTTTCTTGATGCTTGCTTCTTAAGTCACTCTCTCTCTAATGACAGGTTTCAGAGTAACAGCCGTGTTAGTCTGTATTCGTAAAAAGAAAAGGAGTACTTGTGGCACCTTAGAGACTAACCAGTTTATTTGAGCATGAGCTTTCGTGAGCTACAGCTCACTTCATCGGATGCATAGCATATCGTGGAAACTGCTATCGTGGAATATGCTATGCATCCGATGAAGTGAGCTGTAGCTCACGAAAGCTCATGCTCAAATAAACTGGTTAGTCTCTAAGGTGCCACAAGTACTCCTTTTCTTTTTTCTCTCTCTAATGTCCCTCCGTGTTTAGGAAATAAGCAGCTGGCCAGAGACCTGCTGAATTATGGTGAGAGCACTAACTCTATTAAGAGGATTCCTTTGGGCTGTAAAGCCTCAGAGGTTTGCCATCTCCTGTCCTTTCATAGGCAGGTTTTTATTATATTATCACTGCTTCCCAGGTTCTAAAAGTTTCTGTGAAGCATACAACTGGGGTCTGTGACTACACCAGTGGTGTCCAAACTTTTCCTGTTGCACACCCACTTACCAGTAATGGAATCTGTCCGTACCCCCCTCCCACCCATTACAGCACATTTGATTCAGCAGCAGGGGTCGGCAAAGTGTCTGTACACGGACAAGTGCTGTGGTAAAAATTTTGAGGTCCATGTATGAGGTCCATCATTCAAAAAACCTTGAATGACATAATGCCCCCAATGTCTGTCACTAAGTACGGTAATCTTGTCAAGTGTCTGTCGCGCAACATGGTGGTGCCGACCCCTTCTCAGAAGAAGAGCTTGAGCTGAAGACGGAGCCAAGGGCAGAACTGGGAATGGGAGAGGAACTGGGGCTAGAGGCGGAGCTGGCCTGAGGATGGAGCAGGAATGGGGGCAGAGCTGGGCTGGGGATGTAGCAGGGGGCAAAGCAGAGCCGTGGCTGTGGCTGGAGCTGGGCTGGGGGCAGAGCGGAGCTGGGCTGAGGCACAGCTGGGCTGGGTGGTGCTCCCTCCCCACCCTGCATGGGGGCTGGCCCAGCCCTGCCGCGCGACCCCCTGAACATTCCTCCTTGTCCCCCTATGGGAGCACACCCCACCGTTTGGGGACCCCTGGACTACACTGTTTGTGGCCATTGAAGACAGCCTGTTTTCACTGGGGGACACATTTAGTAAATCAGTGCCCTGAGAAGTGGCAGGCTGCCCCGGTGTGGTGATCCTGTGCCTGGGAATGTGTGGGTTTCTGTGAGTAAAGCACAGGGTGGGGTGGTTGTGGCTGTGGCAGAGACTGGGTCCTAACAGGCTCCAGATGTCTGTGGGGAAATGGGTTCTGGGGAGTCAGTGTCCCTTTATGACATGTGGGAGATGCTATTGCTGGTTCTCTGGCTCCTGACTCAGGTACATCTACACTGGAATAAAGGACCTATGGCACTGCTGCAGCTGGCCTGGGGCAGCTGACTTGGGATTGCGGGGCTTGGTTATTGAGCTAAAAATTGCCATATAGACATTCAGGCTCAGGCTGGAGCCCGGGCTCTGGGATCTTCCCCTCCCCTCCCCGCCGCCTTGCAGGGTCCCAGTAGAGTTTGGGCTCCAGACCAGCCCAAACGTCTACAGAGCATTTTTACAGCCCAAGCACTGGGAGCCCAAGTCAACTGACTCAGGCCAGCCTCTGGTGTTTAGCTGCTGCATAGACTTATCCTCAGTGGCCTCTCAGCCTGAGCCTGACTGCAAAATGGAGGCTGAGCTTGCTGCTATGGATTCCACGGTTTTTGCTGTGGATTCTGGCTTGCAGGCAAAGCCCCAGAGTGAAAAATGGCAGTTGAAAGCATAGGGGCCCCCGGTTTCTGAGGGTTCTGCGAAGTGGGTTAGTTTAGCCAATGCAATCGGGGAGCATACTATTAAGGGTGCTGCTGAGGTTGGAAGCATGGGGAATTCTCAGGTCTCCATCCCAGCAGTCTGCTCCCCCCAGTTTCTCTGATATGTGCTGGAGGGAGACCGTGTAACCAGGGAATAACATTCACATTGTGCTTGTTGTATCATTGTCTTCAGAGAAGTTTACTTAATAGTACCTGCCTTTCTTTTCTATAGAGACTAGATGCATAGTTATTTGGTTTGTCTCCAGCAAATAATTTTCAAAGTGACCACTGAGCAAAAAAACAGTGATCAATCCTGGTGACTAGCCTATTAGATGATCATTTAGATAGTGCTTTACATAAATTTATGGAAGTACAACTGTAAAGTTCCCAGGGCTTCCCCATAAAGCGTAAACTGGTCCTTGTCTGTATGCCTCTGTCTTTCTGCTTTTTTTAATTTTTTTCCAGATGACCTGTGATAAGTCTGACCAACTGCAAGTATGATAGTGGTGAGTATCTTTCTCATCTTTCCCAAATGTAGAAGGTAAGCCAAAGAATTGTGACCCAGTCGATTCATGTAAAGAAATGTATATTTTCGTTTGCTCTTAGGAAAAAGAGCTCAATTTAAAATGGAATTTATTTTGTCATGTGACTTGTTAACTGAATTTTAGTGCTTCTGAATATGACCAAATGAAAGCATCATTTAGAAACCTCATGCAGTCTGGGCAAGCATTGTGCAAGATTCCCCTACTAGTGAAACTCATTTCTGACCTACAGCATTCCTGTTATTCCACACATTTGGCACCACATAGCTTTCTTAGCGTATCTCATTATTAACCAACAGCATCCCCTGGTATTTTATTACTTGCCCTCCTCAAGCACAGTCTGCTAATGATGCTAAATCGTCTAAAGGCACTAGCTTGTGATGATCAAATATGTTTCCCTCCTCATGACTGAAGTTAGGCAAGAAGTCATATCCATGAACTTTTGCCAATGCAAGATTTGAATGCTTGTCGTGGATTTGGAACATGGGGAACCGGTTCAAATGGCTCCATTCCACATAAAATGAATCATTTATTTTTTTTATTTCAAGAAGTTCTGCTTTTCACCGTTGTTCAGAAAGACCAATGCAACAGTAATGCAAGCTTACTCCATCCTGCAATTTTTGCTAGCTAGTGTGAAGTTTCTAGCAGCATACTGGAGAGGTCAACTTGTTCAGTAGTCACCAGTGACTGTCCAATTTGTCAGACAAAATGGATGGTTTTTGGGCAGCATATCCGTAGAGATTAGAGGACTGGAAGCTGCCACTCAGAGTAGAGCTGAGGTCTATAGATATCTGAGCTGAGTGGTATAACTGAACCATGATTCTATATCTCCTTCTGAGTCCAAACAGAATTTTCTAAAGTCTAAATTGCTAGTATGATTGAAACTGTTTCTTTTCTTATGATGCAGTGCGTCGGGCTGCTAAGCAGTATGGCTTACGGGAAGCAGGTGAGAATGACGAGTGGACCCTCTATTGGACAGACTATTCAGTCTCACTGGATCGGGTAATGGAAATGAAAAGTTATCAGGTACTTATCTCTTATGTGAGGTGGAGTGGATATTAAATTATTACTTTTTTCCCCAGTGCAAATGACCAAGAGACCAGGAAGATGCTTATTATTATGCCTTTTGTCTGGACTTCTTTCCAGAAAATCAACCACTTCCCTGGGATGAGTGAAATATGTAGGAAGGATCTGCTGGCCAGGAACATGAGCAGGATGCTAAAGCTCTTTCCTAAAGAATTTAACTTCTTTCCCAGGACCTGGTGTCTTCCTGCTGAGTGAGTCTTCCTTACAATGTTTACTGACTGATTTTCCTCTTGTCTTGCTTCTCTTCACCATCACCCTCACTTTTTCCTCTCATCCTTTATGTCAGCCTTCCTTACTTTGGGCCTGAGTCCCTTTTACACCAGTGTAAATTGAGAGTATCTTCTTAGAGCTCCATGAAGATGCTCCAAAGTAAAACTTGAGCAAGTAAGAAGAGAATCAAACCCATTATCTTTCTGCTCTTTTCTTTACCCAGAGTAATGAAAAAAGACTAGGAACATTTTCACAGTAGAATGATATTGCTTTGAGCTGAATGCACCATGTATTCACTGGTGATGCAAGCCCCTTGGCAGTGAATGGAATAAAATTCCTTTTATTTTTCTGGATGAAGTCCATTGCTGTATTACTCAATGGGATGAAGTATCTTCGCTCTTTGGAAGAGGAGATGATTTCTATATCATATTAAAAATCTCTTTTCTCTAAAAATCAAAAAAGATCATTCCCATGAGACTGTGTGATTCACTCCAAACTTGCTTCTACTGGAAATAAAGATTTACTGGGAGCTAGAGAACAGGATGTATTCCTGGCTCTGGAGGGACAGATTTTTTTTCTTTGTGATCACTGGTTCTGTAGACATTTGCATTTGTCTGCCAAAACGTTTCTAGCATTGGTAGGCTGTGAGACATCAAACCTCAGAATCATGTAATTCTGATTGTCTTGCTTTTCTTTCTCCCCCCGCCCCCCCCCCCCCCCCCCCCCCCCCCCCCCCCCCCCCGCATAATCTTTCCCTACAGCTATGGGGATTTGCAGACCTATAGCAGATCAAGGAAACATAAGACATACATCTGTAAGCCCGACTCTGGCTGTCAGGGGAGAGGCATCTTCATCACCAGATCTTTGAAAGACATAAAACCTGGAGAGGATATGATCTGCCAGCTCTACATCTCAAGGGTAATCTCCCTATTCCACATCCCAAGATTACTTTTATGTCATTAAACCAGAGTTTAATTCAGCTCAGCCTTGCTTGCCTGTGATCATCCAGTCATAAACAGCACTCATTGCCTTTGAATACATGACCATTGAAATAATCCCTCTTTTGTGTGCCATTGGGTTCCTAAGTAATTTTTGAATAAGCTTTTTATATAAGCTAATTCACCTTTGCTGGGTGAACCTAACTAGGTGAGGGAAATCTCCTTCCTGCTGTAGAGTGAGTTAGCTCTCAAAGATACACAATATTTCCGTAGGCCCAACTGGAGGAGAGAGTGAAGGGATTGTTTGTACCCAGTCCCACAAACCTGTTTATAACCTATTTTACTCAAGAATCTTTTGGCTGACATCTTGGCATTACCCTCTCTTCCTAAGCAAACATCCACATTCAAGCCTCTGGGATCTCCTGTGTCTTTGGGACACCTATAATGTAAATACCAGAACCTAAGTTTTTACTCTGGTTTGTTCTTTCATTTTGAATATGTTTCATTATTATTTATTACTGATTTTTTTTAGAGAGATAAAGCATGGTCTGGGGAGCTGGGATTCAGAACTGCTAGAGTTTATATCTTCTCTTGTGCTGACTCACTGTGTGGCTTTCAGCAAATCACTGTTCCATGTCTGTTTCCCCCCACTTTTAAAATGGGGGGAGGGAACCTATCCACCTCATAGACTTTATGTAACGATTAATGAGTTTGTTCAATGCTCAGAACATGTAAAGAACTCAATGACGGATTAGTTTAATTACTATTATAGTGTTGCTGCTGTGCTCAGTACGATAGAATACATTACTGTTCTTAAATTCCCCAATTTCCCAATATTTGAATAACTATAAGAAACATCATTTATAAGAGAAAAGTACTCTAGCAAGAATTGCTTATATGCCGGATACTGGGATACATGTAAATTGTTGTTTGCATATTAAGAACACCTAGATCTATTAAGTGTCCATGACTAGTTCTGATCATGTGATCTTATTAAAATGATCATGCTCTGCATAAAGTTTGCAATTACCCTTATTTGGATGGAATGTCTTAACCCAGACAGTTTGCCAATTTCTAAAATGGAGATAGATAAGGAAGTGTTGTTATCGCCCAAAGAATGTTGTAAGGCTTAATTACTGAATATCTGTCTAGCACTTTGATGAAGGAAGGTGATGTATATGTGCTAAGTATTGTTATAAGGATTGCATGTCTTGGTTTTGTTTTTTCAGCTTGTAGGTGGGACTGTACAGCTATTTTCATCACCTCAGTCTCGAGTTAATGAGTTACTAATGTTCCTCTTGAACTTCAAACAAACTATAAGCAACTCAGTTTCATCTTCTCTTTCCCAGCCTTTTATTATTGATCGTTTTAAGTTTGATCTGAGGATTTATGTGCTTGTGACATCATGTGACCCTCTGAGGATATTTGTCTATAATGAGGGCCTTGCACGCTTTGCTACATCAGCCTACTCTGACCCCTCACACAGCAATCTGGTGAGTAAAGAACCCTGTTAACATAAATTAACACCATTCAAATTCATAACAACAGGAACTATCTGTTGAAATGTAGTGGCACAGAGAAAAAATAATGCTTTGGACTGCTACAATACCTTTAATCTGAGGATCTGCACGCCCTTCACAAACAATAATAATTAAGCCTCACTTCATCAAAGTGACATGGGTAAGGTTATAGATGAATCATCTCACCCACCACTGAAATGCAGCCACCTCTGTGGTAGAACATAGCTAGAGTTTAACAGCACACAATAACACTACATAATAGTTTCTGGGCAGTTAGGGGCTGATCCTGCAAACACTTACATACCACAAAAAGAAAAGGAGTACTTGTGGCACCTTAGAGACTAACAAATTTATTTGAGCATAAGCTTTCATGAGCTACAGCTCACTTCATCGGATGCATACCACAATGACTTTACTCATGCAAGTGTTCCCATTTAAATGATCTTAAGACTGTGTTGGGTTCATGAGAGTGATGAGATAAGTACTGCTATTAAATGTCTTGTACTTAGATTTTTTTCTTCATTAAGTAGTGTGACCAGGTATCATCATGTACAGGGAGAGTGAAGAAGGCAGATGTCTCTCTCACCCTATAACCCATTCGTTTATTTGTAGGATGATGTCTGCATGCACCTGACTAATTATTCCATTAACAAGCACAGTACTAATTTTGTCCAAGATGAAGATTCTGGAAGTAAGAGGTAAGAGAGAGAGAACATTAATCACAGCCAGGGGATGTCAGTCTGTTCTCATGAATCTTCATATGCATTTTCACACTTTTTTCATATATGTTTAGGAAATATTTCTTTCCATGCAGCCAGTGAAGAGTGTATTTTGTGTCATTGGTTATATAAATAATTTAAAGAAGCTCAGATGAATATTAGTGTGAGGCCAGAAGCAGGAGGAAAAAAAAGTGAACTGTCCTTCAAATTGGAAATACCAATGCGTTTGTTGCAACTGGTGCTTCTGGATTACATCACTCTGTTTATTGTCCTTGGTGGTTAAGTTTGGCTGTCTAATGTAGATAAATCTATATATAATGATCAGTCAGGTTTTTCCTCTTGCCCACATTCTTCTCCCAGTCCTCTTCTCTTCTCTCTTCTCTCTTTCTCTTTTTTTTCTTTTTTTCTTTTTTTCTTTTTTTCTTTTCTTTTCTTTTCTTTTCTTGCTGTTTCTACATAGTACCCTGTCCATTGCCACTAGGACTTCAGTGGTATCCATTTCTTCTTAGCAGTATTGCTCTTTGCCAATAGCAGCAGGAACTCCAGCTCTGCCAACGTTTCTTCTGCAGTGCTCTGTTGGTGCCAGAAAGGCTCCACTAGTATGAATTGTCTTGGAGCAATGCCTTGGGCCTGGTCTACACTACAGGGTTAGGTTAAATTTAGTCGCATTAGGTCGATTTAAAAATGACTGCGTCCACACAACGAACCCTGTTCCATCAACCTAAAGGGCTCTTAAAGTCGACTTCTGTACTCCCCCCCCAACTAGGGGAGTAGCGCTAAAATCGACCTTGCTGGGTCAAATTTGGGGTGTGCTGATGCAAATCAACGGTATTGGCCTCCAGGAGATATCCCAGAGTGCTCCATTATGACTGCTCTGGACAGCACTTTGAACTCCGATGCACTAGCCAGGTACACAGGAAAAGCCCCGGGAAATTTTGAATTTCATTTCCTGTTTGGTCAGCGTGGCGAACTCAGGAGCACTCAGCAGCACAGCTGATCATGCAATCCCCCCAGAATCGTAGAGCGTAGAATGTTTCTACGCTCTCCCTATCATCTCCATCCCTGAGGTTATCGCAGATTAGAAGGCGAAAAAAACGCACTTGCAATGACATGTTTTCTGAGCTCATGCAGTCCTCCCGCACTGATAGGGCACAACTTAGTGCATGGAGGCATTCAGTGGCAGAAGCCAGGAAAAAATTAAGTGAGCATGAAGAGCAGAGGCAGGACATGATGCTCAGGCTAATGGGAGAGCAAATGGACATGATGAAGCATCTGTTGGGGGAGCAAACGGACATGATGAAGCATCTGTTGGAGCTGCAGGAAAGTCAACAAGAGCACAGACCCCCGCTGCATCCACTGTATACCTGCCTACCCTCCTCCCCATGTTCCATAGCCTCTTCACCCAGACGCCCAAGAACACGGGGGTGGGGAGGCTCTGGGCTCCCAGCCACTCCACTCCAGAGGATGGCCCAAGCAACAGAAGGCTGTCATTCAAACAGTTTGATTTTTAGTGTAGCTACAATAAGCAATGTGGCCTTGTCCTTCCCTCATCCCCCACCCCACCCAGGCTACCTTGTCCGTTATCTCATTTTTTTTTAATTAATAAAGAAAGAATGCATGGTTTCAAAACAATAGTTACTTTATTTCGAAGGCGGGAGGGTGGTTGGCTTACAGGGAATTAAAATCAAGAAAGGGGGCGGGTTTGCATCAAGGAGAAACACACACATCTGTCACACCGAGGCCTGGCCAGTCATGAAACTGGTTCTCAAAGCCTCTCTGATGCACAGCACGCCTTACTGTGCTCTTCACCCTGGTGTCTGGCTGCTCAGAATTGGACGCCAGGCAATTTGCCTCAACCTCCCACCCCGCCATAAATGTCTCCCCCTTACTCTCACAGATATTATGGAGCACACAGCAAGCAGCAATAACTATGGGAATGTTCGTTGCGCTGAGGTCTGATCTAGTCAGCAAACAGCGCCAGCGAGCTTTTAAATGTCCAAAGGCAATTCTACCACCATTCTTCACTTGCTCAGCGTATAGATTCATAGATACTAAAGTGAGAAGGGACCATTATGATCATCTAGTCCGACCTCCTGCACAACGCAGGCCACAGAATCTCACCCACCCACTCCTGCGAAAAACCTCTCACCTATTTCTGAGCTATTGAAGTCCTCAAATCGTGGTTTAAAGACTTCAAGGAGCAGAGAATCCTCCAGCAAATGACCCGTGCCCCATGCTACAGAGGAAGGTGAAAAACCTCCAGGGCCTCTTTGAATCTGCCCTGGAGGAAAATTCCTTCCCGACCCCAAATATGGCGATCAGCTAAACCCTGAGCATATGGGCAAGATTCACCAGCCAGATACCCAGGAAAGAATTTTCTGTAGTAACTCAGATCCCATCCCATCACAGGCCATTGGGCCTATTTACCATGAATAGTTAAAGATCAATTAATTACCAAAATCATGTTATCCCATCATATCATCTCCTCCATAAACTTATTGAGTTTAATCTTCTAAAGTTGAACTGCTCCTTACTACTGTCCAGGCTTCCTGAGCTATGGGAGCAAGGGGTAGGCTGGGGTAGGTGTTACTGCACAGTGCTGCTGGCTGGGAGAGCAGCCTGAGGCAGAAGCCTCCAGCTCGCATGATATTCCAGGCAAGACTGAATCTCCATGAGACGAAACTTAAAGAAGAGAATGACTTGGAGTCTCTGGCTCCCATTCAGTGCTCTAAGAGGAGGATAGCCATGTCTGTCCAGGCACCCCTGATCGATCTCACCGAGGTCTGCCAGGAGCACCCAGCAGATGTTCAATGGCTATCAGTCCTACTGCATCATCTGCCGCGAAGGCAAGGAGCTGCTGCTGTGTAGCAATGCAGTACCACACCTGCCAGCAGCACCCAGGAGATGTACGGTGATGGTGAGCTGAGTGGGCTCCATGCTTGCCGTGGTGTGGCATCTGCATGGGTAACCCAGGAAAAAAGGCGCAAAATGATTGTCTGCCATTGCTTTCATGGAGGGAGGGAGGGAGGGGGGCCTGACGACATGTACCCAAAACCACCCACGACAATGTTTTTGACCCATCAGGCATTGGGAGCTTAACTCAGAATTCCAATGGGCAGCTCTGTAAGTTGATGCTAAACACGGTAGTGAGGACACATTCCGCCGACTTAATGCACTTAGTGTGGACATAGAATCATAGAATATCAGGGTTGGAAGGGACCTCAAGAGGTCATCTAATCCAAACCCCTGCTCGAAGCAGGACCAATCCCCAACTAAATCATCCCAGCTAGGGCTTTGTCAAGCCTGACCTTAAAAATATCTAAGGAAGGAGATTCCACCACCTCCCTAGGTAACGCATT
This sequence comes from Chelonia mydas, assembly GCF_015237465.2. Taxonomy (NCBI): domain Eukaryota; kingdom Metazoa; phylum Chordata; order Testudines; family Cheloniidae; genus Chelonia; species Chelonia mydas. Next base: position 9,884,759 of record NC_057860.1, read on the forward strand.
CCAGTGTTTCACCACCCTCCTAGTAAAAAAGTTTTTCCTAATATCCAACCAAAACCTCCCTCACTGCAACTTGAGACCATTACTCCTTGTTCTGTCATCAGCTACCACTGAGAATAGTCTAGATCCATCCTCTTTGGAACCCCCTTTCAGGTAGTTGAAAGCAGCTGTCAAATCCCCCCTCATTCTTCTGTTCTGCAGACTAAAGAAGCCCAGTTCCCTCAGCCTCTCCTCATAAGTCATGTGTTCCAGTCCCCTAATCATTTTTGTTGCCCTCCACTGGACTCTTTCCAATTTTTCCACATTCTTCTTGTAGTGTAGGGCCCAAAACTGGACACAGTACTCCAGATGAGGCCTCACCAATGTCGAACAGAGGGGAATGATCAATCGACTGTATAAAATCAGTTTCTAAAAATCGACTTCTATAAAATCGACCTAATTTCGTAGTATAGACAAGGCGTAGGTCACTGTCCAATAATGTGTGGCTTCTTTCCATTTCCTATCCTAAAGCCTGGTCTACACATGAAAGTTGTACTGCTCTAAGTTAAAGCTGTACAGCTTCCCTAGTGTGGACGCAGTTATATTAGTATAAAGGTGCTTTATGCTGGTATAGCCATTCCCATATAGGAACAGGAATAATTATACTAGTATAAGGCACCTTTATACCAGTATAACTGTGTCCATGCTAGGGCTTATGCTAGTATAACTATATCATTAAAAATCACCTCGCCCCCAACTGATGTGGTTATACTAATACAATTTTCAAGCATAGGATTGTCCTAAGAGCAAGAGGTTAATTAGAACAATGGTTCTTCTTTTTCGTACAGGGAATCCCTTCCCATATATCTGGGATCCTCTCCCTATTAGCAACATGGTAAAGGCAGGCAGGACACACTTCACTGACATTCATAGCATATTTGGTTGAGACCCTACGTATTAGTGTGTCTCCCATCCTCAATGTCTGAGAAGCTCTAATATTGATCTATGCAAGAGTTTGACTAACAACTTGTTCTGTTAATCCTTATTTTGTTTCTGTGGGTACGTGGATCTCCATGAGACCCAAATTTCTATGCTTAACTTAAGCAGCATTGAAAGATACAGAAAAATGCTTACTGTGAACTGATTTGCCATTAATATGGGCTACCAACTTCCTTTTTTTCTTCATAGGAAGCTCTCCACCTTTAATAAGTACATGCAGAAGCATAGCTATGATACCGACCAGATGTGGCGGAATATAGAAGATGTTGTTATTAAAACCCTGATATCAGCACATCCTATTATCAAACATAACTATCACACTTGCTTCCCCAACCACACTGTGGGTAGCGCTTGCTTTGAAATATTAGGATTTGATATTCTGTTGGATCACAAACTCAAACCCTGGTTGCTTGAGGTAAGAACCACAGCAAAAGTCTCTTAGATCTCATAACAAATCCATACCATGAACTGGTATCCTTTTTTCACCCTTCCCTGCCTGTGGGGCCAAATTCAGCCAAATGAGTTGCTATCGCCAACCTCTTCCTTAACACCGATTTTTGCCTTTATCGTTTCTCTAGATCTCCTAACAAAAGTCCATCCTGTAGCATTTCCTACATTATTCCTGATGGATGACCAGCAGAGGGGGTTAGACTGCAGATAAACTAATAATAGTCATTCCTACAGACAGTCACATTGATCTGTAGCCTTGAAATTTAAATCTGTTCCTGTATGTGGGAGTCTAGCTCATGGGGACAGCCTTACTCTCCAGTTCTTTGAACAAAGGAATCTTCCAGGGGTATCCATTAACCTCAATGGGAGCTGCATTTGCTAATACCAGAGCCTGAATTTGGTCCTCACAGCATATCAAATTAATATGTTATTGATCTTGCACTGAGTACTAAATTGGTTCAAGCTACATCACTCTGCCACTTGCACCTGTTTTCTCCCAAATCTATCCCACCCATTATGTCACTTCTGAATTTGGCCCATGGAATCCTACTATACACCTGTATCATACATTGAAGTCTGGCAAGGATCCTTGCCAACTCTAGATTCTAAACTGGAATCCCCAGTAATCTAGATTTCAGACTAATTTAATGTCCCGAGTTGTAATTTCCATTGCATCTCAACTGCAGCAAATAGATTACATTCTTGTTGTTTCAGGTGAATCACTCTCCAAGCTTCACCACGGACTCCTGGTTAGACAAAGAAGTGAAGGACCAGCTGCTATATGACACTTTGGTTCTGATAAATTTAGGGGCCTGTGACAAGAGAAAAATCCTAGAAGAAGAGAGAAGGCGAGGAAAGGAGAGACTCCTGAAGCAATGCTGTTCTCGAGAGACCAGGTGTGTTCTCATACAGCTTCAACTAATTTCCTCAGATTATGTGAGCCATAATTTTAAGGTGACCTGCAAACAATGTTTTTTAATTAGTTTATGACCTTTTTTTTTTTTGCTTCTTTATGATGTATACAGATGGCCTGCACAGATATTTTTAAAGGTTTTTTTCTTTCTTGTTTTTTTAACCTTCAAAATACCAGGAATGTAAAGTCTGGTCTTTCCTGGTTTGTTGGCACACCACTGGGATGTGTAAGGGCTGTTTACTATAAGCTCTTCACAACTGAATTGAAAAAGTGAGGGTGCTGAATGTTTAACAAAGTATTCCTTTATTCAAAATGTTAATTAACATTTCATTGAACAATTCGTTTAAAGTAACAAAAATGACTTGACAAAAAATTCTTTCCCCTCTTGATAGCTCATCTTTCACTTTGTTGGTTGTTGTGATGGCATCATTTAACTAGTTCTTTAGTCATCATAGAGTCTTCCAGCTTAGACAGTTCCCGAATTTCTAATGTAAAAAACAAGCAAAAAATAAAATAAAATTTCAGGCCCTCGTTAACAACCATAGGGAAACCAGAAAGACAAGCTCATTTTTTTTGCCTTTGCAGATAATCTTTAAATTTATGTTATAGGTTATGTAGGAAGATAAATGAGAACCATTCTACATTTCACCAAAACTAAGAAGACAGGATTAGGGATGCAATTACAGTGTGAAATGAAAATAACTCCTGCTCTGGAGATTTCTCCGAGGGTTTGGCTACACTTCAAATGCTGCAGCTGCGCCGCTGTAGTGCTTCAGTGAAGATGCTACCTATACTGAAGGGAAGGCTTCTCCTGTTGGCGTAGGTACTCCACCTCCTGGAGAGATGGTAGCTATGGGCTTGTCTACATTACCCGCTGGATCAAGGGGCAGTGATCGATCCAGTGGGGGTCTGTCATAAATATAAAGGGAAGGGTAAACACCTTTAAATCCCTCCTGGCCAGAGGAAAAACACTTTCACCTGTAAAGGGTTAAGAAGCTAGGATAACCTCGCTGGCACCTGACCAAAATGACGCATGAGGAGACAAGATACTTTCAAACCTGGAGGAGGGGAGAAACAAAGGTTCTCTCCCCCTCCAGCTTTGAAAGTATATTGATCTCAAAATGATTTCAAGTTAATCCCACCGCTCTGCCACCATGTCAAGGTTCCTTCCCCACTCTGAACTCTAGGGTACAGATATGGGGACCTGCATGAAAAACCCCCTAAGCTTATTTTTACCAGCTTAGGTAAAAACTTCCCCAAGGTACAAACTATTTTTCCTTTTGCCCCTGGACTTTATTGCTGCCACCACCAAGCGTCTAACAAATATATAACAGGGAAGGAGCCTGCTTGGAAACGTCTTTCCCCCCAAAATCCTCCCAAACCCTACACCCCCTTTCCTGGTGAAGGCTTGATAAAAATCCTCACCAATTTGCATAGGTGAACACAGACCCAAACCCTTGGATCTTAGGAACAATGAAAAAACAACCAGGTTCTTAAAAGAAGAATTTTAATTGAAGAAAAAGTAAAAGAATCACCTCTGTAAAATCAGGATGGTAAATACCTTACAGGGTAATCAGATTCAAAATATAGAGAATCCCTCTAGGCAAAACCTTAAGTTACAAAAAGACACAAAAACAGGAATATACATTCCATTCAGCACAGCTTCTTTTCTCAGCCATTTAAACAAAACAGAATCTAACGCATACCTAACTAGATTGCTTATTAGCCCTTTACAGGAGTTCTGACCTGCATTCCTGCTCTGGTCCCGGCAAAAGCAACACACAGACAGAGAGAACCTTTGTTTCTCCCCCCTTCCAGCTCCTCATTGGTCATTTTGGTCAGGTGCCAGCGAGGTTATCCTAGCTTCTTAACCCTTTACAGGTGAAAGGGTTTTTCCTCTGGCCAGGAGGGATTTAAAGGTGTTTACCCTTCCCTTTATATCTATGACTGGGTTGATTTATTGTGTCTAGTCTAGACACGAAAAATCGACCACGGAGCACTCTCCCGTCGACTCCGGTACTCCACCTCCCGGAGAGGTAGTAGCTATGTCAATGACAGAAGCCCTCCCAATGACTGGGAGTCAGGTCGGTATAACTGCTTTGCTCAGGGATGTGAGCAATGTAGTTATAGCAACATAAATTCCTAGTACCAAGCCTGTATCCCACATGATTTGTTAATGGTTATACCTGAATTTCTTTTTTCAGGGCTGAGAAGTATAGAAACTGCCAAGCCACTTGGTTGAAACAAGCTGAGAAATATGAGGAGAAAAACCTAGGTGGTTTTCGCAGAATTTACCCCAAATCTGATTTGGACAAATATGATAAGTTTTTCCAGCACAACAATTCACTCTTTCAGGAGACTGCAGCTTCCAGGGCACGAGAAGAACATGCTAGGTAAGGAGGATTTCCAGCTCAGTTTTCATTAGGTAGGGTGGAGGATGCATTCTGAATTCATGTTAAATAATAATAGCTATCACTTACATAACACTTTACATTAACTGATGGTTCTTTGAGACGGCCCTGTCAGATAGGTAAATGAGTATTATCAATCCTAATCTGACAGGTGGTGAAATGGACACACAAAGGTTAAGTGACTTGCTCACAAATCCATGTCAAAGCCAGGATTAGAATTCCAGAGTTCAGCGCAGAGCTCAATACTCTGAATCATGTTGCCTCTAGATCTGGCCAGACTTGTTCCATATAAGGCAGAATTTGTAGCCAAGATCCAGTCCGTGGGACTTGTATCATCAGAACTATTTTAGACCTGTTAGGACCTATTTGTATCTCTATCTACAGGCTGCAGCTACAGGAGCTGCGAATGAAGCACGAGCAGAAAACAGCCCATTTGCGAGAGAAGAAGATAGAGCTGCTGGGGGAGTCTGGGTCTGAGAAGATAAAGACTTCCAAACAGAAGTTAGTGAGTAGGACAGCTACGGCACAAGGATTAAGACAGGTATAATGCAAGGGAAAGATTCAGTTGATTTTTCACTAATTCTCCTACTTCTTGGGGCATGGGAAATAGAAGTTCGAAGGTCAGAAATAGAACATCCACAAGAAAACTAATGAGATGGGATAATAATGGTGATGGGCATATTATATATAAAAAGACTCCACTGGTGTTCACAAACTTTCAATTTTCTCCACTCATGCAGGTGAGGGACCCTAGGCTAATCATCTACAGACTTTTCATGTAGGCAAATATGTGCATCCTATAAGCAAATATCGTCGCCTAGATCTGGTTGTCACCTTTTGTCAGACATCAGAAGTGTTTTCTAAAAACACTGCTGAAGACAAGATAACTGGTGCTCATTTCTCCCCTGTCTGAGGTCAGCCCGACACAGAGGTGGTCCACCAGGGATCCAGTTACAGCATCAATTAGTGTGTTTCTCTAACTTTATTTCTGGCATAAAATCTCTAAGGGACCTTATGCCAGTAGAGGATTGGTGCAGTGGAGCTCTCCTGTGCCACACTACCAGAATGTTTCCTCTTTCCCTCAGCAGTCCCCCTATACCAGATTAGTGAGGGGTCATGTGGCACTGGACATGCCTCCCCTAGGTTTATACAAATGGAGATTTCCCCTCCACAAGGGAAATTCTCCACTGGCCATTTACAACCAGAATATGGCCCTTTTGTGCTGTTTACACCAGAGAAACTGGCCCCAGCTCTTCTTCTGGCAACAGCGTTGCTCTTTATTCATATGAGATTTAATTAATTTTTTTCCATTCTCAGCATTATCTTTGTTCAGAGTCAGGACCTGGCACTCCTCTTCTGCTTCAGAGTTTCTCAGGTGAAAAAGAAACAAAGAAAGAAATAGTTAACGGGGAATCAAGCATCCCACAAAAAGAGCACACCAAAACTCACGAGTATTCAAATGCACATGAAAAACAAGCAGTACGGCACTACAGCTCCATGCCAAACTTGATAGTGCAGAACTCAACTAGTGCCCTGGACCAGTACAACTCCAACCCTGACCTGAGGGACCACAAAGTACATGGTCATCACTCTGCAGCAGATATGAACATAAGATTAATAGTAAGTAGCAGAACACTAGTAAGTATATATTTGTAGTAGTTTGCCTATATTTCTATCTCCAGTCCATTCAAACATCCATCTCAGACTGGAAATGACACTTAATGTGGGCCCCAGAGCCAGCCTACAAACTGTCTGTTGCCTACTTTGCTTCAGGCTCACTGAAGAGTTTAATGCGAGCATATGCTCAACACAATTAATATTAACAGGGGAGAAGGACTGCCAAAACAGGGAAAGAACAGATTAAAGAATATTTAGGTAAATTAGATATATTCAAGTCAGCAGATCCTGATGAAAGTCATCATATGGTACTTAAGGAACAAGTTTAAGCAATATCAGAACCGTTAGCAATTATCTTTGAGAAATCACGGAGGATGGATGAGATCCCGGAGGATTGGAGCAGGGCAAACACAGTACCTACCTTTAAAAAGGGGAATAAAGAGGACCCAGGGAATTATAGACCAGTCAGCCTAACTTTGATACCCGAATGATACCGGAACAAATTATTAAACATTCAATTTGCAAGCACCTAGAGGATAATAGTGGTATAAGGAATAGCGTCAACATGAATTTGTCAAGAACAAATCATTCCAAACCAATCTAATTTGCTTTGACAAAGTTACTGGCATAGTGGATAAGGGAGAAGCAGTAGACATGATATATCTTAATTTTAGTAAGGCTTTTGACATGATCACATCCAACGTTCTCATAAGCAAACTAGGGAAATATGGTCCAGATTAAATTACTAAATGATGGGTGCACAACTCGTTGAAAGACTGTACTCCAAGAGAAGATATCAATGGTTTGCTGTCAAAATGGGAGGTTGTTATCTAGTGGGACCCTGCAGGAGTAGTCCTGGGTCCAGTACTGTTCAGTATTTTCATTAATGGCTTGGATAATGGAGTAAAGAGTATGCCTATAAAATCTGCAGATGATAACAAGATGAGAGGGGTTGCCAGCACTTTAGAGGACAGGATTAGAATTTAAAATGACCTTGATAAATTGGAGAAATGTCTGAAATCAACAAGATGAAATTCAATAAAGTGCAAAGTACTATACTTAGAAATGAAAAATCAAATGCACAGCTACTAAATGGGGAATAACTGGCTAGGTGGTGGTACTGCAGAAAAGGATGTAGGGGTTATAGTGGATCACATATTGAATACGAACCAACAATATGATGCAGTTGAGAAAGGCTGATATCACTATGGGTGTATTAACTGGAGTGTTGTATGTAAGACATGAGAGGTAATTGTTCCACTCTAGTTGGCATTGATGAGCCTTCAATTGAAGTACTATGTCCAATTCTGGGCACCATACTTTGAGAAAGATGTAGACAAATTGGAGAGAGTCCTGAGGAGAGCAACAAAAATGATAAAAGGTTTAGAAAGCCTGGCCTATGAGGAAAAGTTAAAAAACCTGGGCTTGTTTAGCCTTGAGAAAAGAAGATTGAAGAGGGATCTGATAACAGTCTTCAAATATGTTAAGGGCTGTTATAAAGAGGATGGTGATCAACTATTTTCCAAGTCTACCTACGCTAGGACAAGTAGTAATGGGCTTAATCTGCAGCAAGGTGGATTTAAATGAGATATTATGAAAAACTTGCTAACTATAAAGAGAGTTAAATTATTTAATAGACTTCCAAGGGAGGTTATGGAATGCCCATCACTGGAGTTTGTAAAGAACTGGTTGGGCAAACGTCTGTCTGAGGAGGTTTAGATTTACTTGGTCTTGCCTAAGTGCAAGGGGCTGGACCTGATGACCTCTTGAGGTCCCTTCCAGCCCTACATTTCTATAATTCTGTTATTCTACAAAGGGTATAATTCTAATGGAAACTACTCTATTATGTTAAACAACAGGATCAATATACCGCCCATTCTGATTACACAGTAGCTACAAAATCAGTCCTTGTCAGCAATGATCAGATAAGTCAGATGTCAGAGCAGTACAAAAAATGTGGTGGTAGTGTGCAAGCCAGATCCTCCCACAATCTCAGAATAGCTAGGTGTTGCTCCTAAAATCAGCAGCAGTGAAATGATTAATGTTGACATTTAAATTTATCATCATTAGAGTGCAAAGTCAGCACCCCATTGAGGTTAATGGGATAGTTTTTACAGTTTACTAATTTTTCTTCCAAAAGTATATTCAACTGTCATTCTGCACCTGCTGACATGGTAGTTGAATCATTCCTTGGTGCTGTCAAGGTGTCCGGCATATAGCTTCATGAGCAACGGAGCACCGCTGAGGTTAATGGGATAGTTTACAATTTACTAATTTTTCTTCTGTTTTTCTGAAGACTCATTCCAGACAATGCTACATTACATAAGCTGGAAGTTATCTCCTCAGTCATAAGGGCTAAAAATTTAGACCTTGAATCTCTGTTTCTCCAAACCTATGCTTCACAAAGGAATGGAAGTGGGTGCAAACATGACTTTAAGGCAGTACGCTCCCCAGTTGAATCTTGGAGCAGCTGTTGGCCTGCCTAGCCTCCCGCATAAATATAGCAGCCTCAAGTATTCTCCAACCTATGCTCTGGCTGCAGCAGCCCCAAATGAGCCCTGTGAGAGGTGATAATATCTGGAGAACAGTATGCTAAGACTGTCCCCTCCCTCCTCCAGTGTGCCCACTTCACTGCCTCTCTCCTATAGAGACAGCTCTGCACTGGCCTGGGAACCCCATAAACTGGGGTATTTCTCTGAGGTTGTTTCTGCCCCCTTTGTAGCTCCTAAACTCCACTACAGTAATGTAAAGGGGGCATTAGCATAAAAGAGAATCCAGCCTTTAGTTTTTTAAATAATAATCAAATTTCAAATCCAGTAGAAACTGCTGGGGCCACTAGAAAAGTTTTGGTCCTAGGTACCATCGGGCTAAGTCTGACTCTTCCCCTCATTAACTTGATCTTTCTGATTTTCCCCTCCAGCTCCAGACACCAGTGGATTGTTCCAGGGTATCTGATAATCCAATTCATTCTTCTTCAAAGCCTTTCCCAATATTGGCTCAGCCTCGGGCTGCAATCACAACAGCAACTGGCGTGGTTTACTGTGAAAGCACAGTCACTCAGATTTTGGTGCCATTTGGATGCCAGAGAGAGCAACACCAGCCCCATGTCAGGGAGAACTTGGCCTCATACTTAAAAGTCCATAGATCACACAAAAACTTGTTAGAGCCTGAAATAGACAAGAAACCTATCTTGTCAGAATTCTTCAGCAAACTCAGTTTCGGACCAGGAGAGAAGGCCATAATATTCCCTTTTCGCCACCACCCTCATCTCATCAATAGAACACGTGAGTCTCATCTTCATGGAGCACATTTGTATCATATCATCTAAGTGCCTAGTGCATCTCTGGGGAAACACAGGGTGATAGTCCCAGTGTGCCTCAAACGTACATTATTACAACACAAGAGGAAATCTTAGCATACCCGCAAGTCGAAGTGTAAGAATACAGCAGATCTGCCCCTACAGTATTCTTACTCTCTGTCCCTCTATCTCTTCTCCCTTTGTATCTCAGATTCAGATACATAGACATGGACTTTAGGAAAAGAGGTCTGGGGTGCAAATTGATTGCAGAATATAAATCTGACTTTTGTTTACACAGAAAGTGCTTTGCACTCCAGGAGAATCCATCTGAGTAGCAGAAACTCCACAGACAAGAGACAAACGAAACTTCAGAGTGCCCAAACAGTATTCCAAAAAACAAATTGTCCCCAGTTCAGCCTTCAAGACCTTTTGGTGATCTCCACCCCAGGTCGAGTGGACCCGCGACCTAGGAAAAGCAATACCCTAACTTCAGGGGATATTCCAACGGGCAGGTAATGGGTAGAATCACTCTGCTATAATATTGTAGAAGCCAGTAGCATTCTGGCCTGCTTCAGGGAATACTTTTCCGTTAATGGACATTGATTAGTGAGGGATAAATTGCAGTGTGAAATTATGCTGTTTAAGTGGACCTGGTCAGTTTTCAGATGTGAGATCAGGTTACTGCAGGAAATCATGTTAGTCACATGACTCGATCAGTTATATTCTTTCCTCTGAATTATCATTGTATCAGTCTCTCAGCTTGATGCTCAAGTGTTCTGTGCTTAATGGTATTGGGTAAAATTTTCAAAAGTGCCTAAGTGCCATTTTTCAAAAGTGACTTAGGTACTCAAGAGCTGCAATTTCATTGAAACACTAAGGCCCAGGTCCTCGAAGGTATATAGGCACCTAACTCCCACTGAAATCAATCTAAAAATCAGTGGGAGCTAGGTGTTTTAAATAGTTGAGGATCTGAATTTTAAGTGCCAAAGTCACTTTTGAAAATAGGAATTAGTCTCCTAACTCACTTAGGGACAGATTTTTAAAGGAATTTAGATGCCTGAATATGCAGGTAGACACCTACTAGGATTTTAAAAAACACCTAGGACCTTTAGGAAAATCCTGCTAGGTACCTATAGGCATCTTTAAGTGACTATATACCTCTAAAAATCTGGCTGTGAGACACTCCTGAAAATTTTACCCAGCATCTTTTGATAATATGTAACACCAAAGCCTGGAACACATGGGCTCAATTAAAATCCCATGACACTTTTTGTAACACCAGGGGGTGCTAAATCCAGTCTCCTTTCATGCTGGGTGATTACATTCTGCCTTCCTAGATTCCTGCTGAGTTTCAACTGGATAAATTCTTCTTCACTTCCCTACCTAAAGGTTATTGGATAGTGTTGCTACTGTAGAAAGCTTGCTGCCTTTCATTGTTGGGTGACTAATGACTATATGTTTAGCACTTTGGGATCCTTCAGAATGAAATAGGTGTAATCTACTAGTATTGTCAGTTTCTGGCATAAATTTGCATATAGGAATAGCAATGAACTCATGCAGTGATCTGGGACAGGGAGGCACAACAGAGAAGGTGCATTCCAGGGAGAGAGAGAGGGCAGATTCGAGGTTGCTACTGCAGTGAGTACAGCCCACAGCATAATTTACAGTAACCTCCCCAGGGCTGTCTATGGATTACACAACAGAATCCTCCATAGCACTGAGGGCTACACTACTCCACCTTTCTCTGAGGGCTGTGAGAGGGGTATATAAGGCCTCAGATATTAGCCTGATATAGCTCCTGTACCCAAGCAATTCTCCCAACACTTGAGGCTTCTGTCTGGCCCCTATGCACTGCTGGAGAAGTGTATAGTGGCTGAGGGGGGTGAGAGTGCAGAATCGGTCCCTAACCGGCATTACGCAGTGTGATATCTGACTCGAAGCTGATCTGTTTTCTTGGTCTGAACTGTAGCTAGTCTGAAAGGCGAATGTTGACAATGAGGCTGCTGCCTACTCACACTGCCTTCTTCACTTCTCCTATCATATGTAATGTTAGAACTTCTATGAAAAGTGCTAGGAAGAATGTATCTTAGTCCACCTATTCAATGTGCGTGGTGTTGTATTTCCTTCCTTACAGGGACTGAGCAGAATGACGGCACTGTTTTGCCTCCTGAAGTCTGGGAGATGCTCACTCCTGTAGACAATCTGTTCATCAGGAACTGACAGAAACATTTTGTTGTTTCTTTTCAAATATACTGATTGGTGATTGCCTCCAGTTATACAGCTTTCAGAGCATGAAACAGCAATGTGTGACCAATAACATTTGCCTTAAAAAAAAAAAAAAAAAAAAAAAAGTCAGGAGTTTATGGGTGTCTTGATGTGCAACTGTTGTACCGGAACTCAATGTATATCTACTTCCTTTGGCAGTGTCTGCTTACTGCCAACTCTTGTTTTGTTTAATGAAAAATTCTTTTGTAAGAAGAATTCCTGTGTGATGTCTTCTCTATTCCATTGAACATCAGCCCTATTAAGGGGAAAATTCCCTGCATTGAATTTCAGCTGCACAACTCCAAATAATATCAGCTGGAACTGCACAGCTGAATCCCTGCAGCATAATTTGAAAACTTACCCTGAAATTTGCATGACAAATTCATTTTGGCTAATGTAGAGTGATGTTACAGTCTTGACTGTTAACAAGAGTTCAAAGGAAATAAAAATGGGCAGTGTAGTGTAGAAGGGGTTTTACTTTTCAGGGCCACAGAAAGCAAAGGCAGAAAGCGGAAACAAAAAGCCCAGTGGGTACATGCTGTGGCAGAGTAGTATAGATGCCTTCTACATTGACCGAAGGAGTTTTTCCATCAATGTAGTTAATCCACCTCTCTGAGGGGTGGTAGCTAGGTCTACAGAAGTATTCTTCCATTGACCTAGCTGAGCCTACATTGGAGGTTTGGTTGACCTCACTACGTCGCACAAGGCACAAAACTTTTCATAACCCTGAGCGACGTAGCTAGGTCAATCTAAATTTTTAAGTGTAGACTTCCCCAAACATGATGCTGAAGGTATTTAGATTCTGCAGTGTTTGTAGTTTAGATTCTTCCATTCAGAGCCAGTATTTTGCACTTAATGCTCTCAGAGAGTACTCAACCTTCATAAAAATGCCCTTTGTTGGCCCAGTCTCCGTCTGATTAGTGGGGAGAGGGTCTAAAATCGCTGAGAGAAGTTAATTCATTGAACGGTGCTGCTTCTTTTTCAAATTGTGTTTCTGAACATGCATGTTTGATTATAAAATTCGTAACAGCAATGGCTACTCAGATCATGCTGAAAGCCACAATACAGAGAGGGTGGATGGCTGACTGGACGTATGGATGTGTTATGGGACACAAGGATGGGCAACGTAAGTACTGCTAGTTAGGAAATGCATTTGTCGAGATGTGCTAAGATCTATCACCTTGTCATAATGGAAAGTCTTTTAAATATTTTCAGTTGTGAATGAGGAAATCCCCCTAGTTCATTATTAATCATCTTATGTAGTGCCAACAACACTCTGCAGATCTGCAAGAAGGCTCTCGTCCTTCCCAGCAGGCTTACAGTTCAAGCAGTGATTTCTACAAGCAGTGATTTTACTGGGAGTTTTATCCAAGTAAGGAATGCAGGTTTAGGCCCTAAACTCACAGGGCTAAATCCTCTGCTCTAAGCCACCTTAGAGCTTCCAGTGCTCTCCAGTGGGGCCTGCCGTGACCTCCAGCACAAGTTAACAAAACCCAAGGGCTGCTCTAAATTGCACCAGTTTGTAATAGCCCCAAAGGGGCCTATACACCTGTAAGATGCATTGGAGCACAGAGCATTTAGGTCTTGCCCCGTACTTGGGGAGGCATGCACACTCCGGCATAGAACCAGCTATTCTAGCTTTAGACCATCTGAGGATTGCTTCACACCAAGGGAATTCCCAGCCCCATCAGCTTTATAGCAGCTGAGGATTCCCGCAGGCCAAGGGAATCCCCTAGCTGCACACTTAGTGCAGCTTTAAGATCTCTTTGCACCATGTTCCAGGATTGGTCCCATAGTAACCAGTTCCAAATTATTTCACACATTTTCCTCAATAGGAACAGAAGTGTAAATAAAAGGAACAAGAGGATTTCTCCAGAATAGGCAGGAACCTAGCCTGAGCAAGTGAGATCTAGATGATAATTACTATTCATTATTTTACAGTGCCTAAAGATGTGGTAGATCGGAATACAAGTAGAGAGAGAGAGGTCCCTGCTCAAAGAATTTACAGTATCATATTAGACATGGCAGAACAACTGGGTATATTTAATAGTATGGGAGGGTGGAGGTGAGGAAGATCAAGAGTTCCAGCAACAAGACTTAGTTTCTTGAATTAGGCTCATGTAATGGAATTTCTGTTAGCAGGAGGAAGAGGTTATTTTCTTTAGTAGTTAATATTATTAGAGATTATAGGCTCCTTTATAGTGAGGTATTACGGAAGGCTATTTTAAGCCTACATAGTCTCGTAATGATCTTTGATCTTTCACAGTATTAAAGGGAATGTTTCAAGGGAGAATATTTAACTATCTGAGAAACAGTGTTTCTGTTCTTACAATTGGGAACGTTCAGAGGTGGTCCAAAGGGGGGGGATCAATTTTTTAACTTCTAATTCCCACACTGCCACCCTTCCTTCGCACACATTCATGGTCTGATCCATATTGAGAGAGTTGTAGGAAAAGAGGCTACAAGGAAAGCAAGAAGGACCTCCTAAGCCATGATCTTTGCAACAAGCAGTGTCTTTGGAATTGGAAACCTGTTTTCTACATTAGGGTTCACTGGGCTGTTGCTCAGGAACAGCATCACTTCAAAGCAATCTTTTCCTCAAAGGCATCAATGATATGTACTGAGGCCCTTTCCTCTGGGAGGCACTTGAATTTGCATGGACTTTCAACGTGATTATAACCATCAGGGCAGAGCTGGCTCTAATTAAATGTTAAAGATGAAATTGAATGTTTTGAAAAAAAAAAATTAACCATCACATACCATCCAGAGACTATCTGTGGGCTTAAAATGCACAAATTAAATATATTTTAAAACAAGATATTTGGAAATCACATTTCTTTGGCAAGTTATGAGTTTGATTCCAGATTTCCCCTACAAACAGCACTTAGGGTCCCAATCCAGCAATCATGCTGGGCTTAGGTAATAAATGTACTTTTCTTTAATTGTTGGACATTAAAATACTCTTGAAACACCCTCTCAAAAACACTTACTGCCATTACCTAACTAAAATGAACCTGGGAAATGACAAAAATACATCAGCCCTTCTGTTAACTAGTCAATGGAGACAGAGAAAGGAATATTTGTAGTTGAAAAATCAAGTTCAGGGAGATGCATTTGGTGACAAAGGTTACACAGCAAAAAATGTAGTATAAAACGCAGCATTTTTATTTTAAGCCTGTAACTGCATGGCATACTGAGAAAGCTTGTAGGTGGTACCTGCTCGGTCAGCAGTGCTTTTGACATTTTTCTCCATCTGTACTCATTAAAGGATGGCTTGCTAAGTCTCTCTTTCCTTCATCTGCTGGTTCTCTGTTGATATATGGATTTGTGATTACATGCCACCCCTTATTTGGTGTTTAGAGCCAATCTAATCTTATTTAGGCCTATAAGGCCAGTTAACTAACTGGTCTGCCTACCCATATCTGCCTTCCATTCTGTTCCTAATGAAAAGCACAACTATCTTATTCCCCACTCCGTGAACTACCCACACACCCCACTATCCTTTAAGATGCTTTCAAGATTGCCAGAATTGCCTCTCTTTTTTTTTAATCAAGAAAGAAACAGCTCTCAGAGAAGAGCATTAACCTGATGACCATTATCATGAAAGATTTGGGATAAGAGCTTAATCTGTTGAACTGGTGAGCAGTCTTCTTAAATCAGCAAAGCCCCCAAATACATGAGTCATCTGTTAAAACTGAGCATGTGCTGAAGTGCTCTGCTGGATTGGGTCCAGAATGCACAGCACTCTATAGGGCCCCAGATGAGGATCCCACGTCGCCTGCCTTGTCCTTAAGATTTTGCTCTTGAGACACACAGGCTCATCAGTGTCTGAGCCAAGGGATGGGGAAGTTTTTCAACTGTGAATGCTCTTCAGCAGCTCAAGTAGGGAAGCTGTCTTCACAAAATGAAGATGTTCTCAGCCTTTAGCATTAATTCCTCTTATACTCTCCAACATCATTCACTAATGATCTGGAGGATGGCGTGGACTGCACCCTCAGCAGGTTTGCAGATGACACTAAACTGGGAAGAGAGGTACTGGAGGGTAGGGATAGGATACAGAGGGACTTAGACAAATTAGAGGATTGGGCCAAAAGAAATCTGATGAGGTTCAACAAGGACAAGTGCAGAGTCCTGCACTTAGGACGGAAGAATCCCATGCACCGCTACAGACTAGGGACCAAATGGCTAGGCAGCAGTTCTGCAGAAAAGGACCTAGGGGTTACAGTGGACAAGAAGCTGGGTATGAGTCAACAGTGTGCCCTTGTTGCCAAGAAGGCCAATGGCATTTTGGGGGCATTGACAGCAAATCGAGGGATGGACTAGATGACCTCCTGAGGTCCCTTCCAACCAGATATTCTATTATTCTATGATCGGTGAATCACATGCAGGAGAGAAACTCACTGATGTCAGATTTGTTCACAAGTGACTGAATTCTCATGCATTTCAAATGTATAGCTTATTTAAAACCAGAAAACCAGGAAAATTACATTGTCTACATAATAGCTATACAAAAGTTCACTAACCTCTTATTGCCCCTCCTCACCTGTCCACTCCAGTATATTGCACTATATGATTTTACAATGTAAAACAATACACCTCTAAAAAAAATGTTTTTAAAAGGATCAAAGCCTGCATTGAACATCAATAGGAATTAACCCAGATTGGGAGTTTAGGCATGTAAATGCCCTTGGAGATCTGGGTTTACCCCCCCCCCCCGCAACCTCACATTTATGCCTTCGAAAGCCTCCTCTGACATTCCTAGTTTTCTGTCTTGGATGTAATTCCTATTTTAACTTGTGATCCTTTCTGAGCCAATATGCTCTCCCATGCAACGAGGAGAGGACATTTTTAGGCATTGAAAAATCAAAGACACCCCCCCACACATACACACACTCAAATCTTTTTGGTGTGTTTTTTGTAAACATTAAGTAATTGTCTACTATGGTTAAAACAGACTGAGACAAATGTACCCCTGCTGCTGTAATTCCACTGACCTCAGCAGCGTTGCACCAAGGATGAATCTGGTCTATGCCATCAATCAAATGTTAAAGCAGGTGGAGTTACAGCTGTTCAGGCTGGTTGTGAGACAGATGACAGGGTCTGAATGTCAAGGGAAAAAACCTCCAATACAGAGCCCACCTAAAACATTAACCTTTTAAAAATTTTTAATACAGCCTGATTCAATGTAATTTTGCTACCCTGAGTCTTTCCTAGTTCCTGTATAAAAAATGTATCATAGAATACCTGTGCCTGGAACTGCCTTTCCTCCCCACCCTTCTTTTCCCCATACATGGAGTTTGTCATCCTATTGCAAGAAGAGAGAGGTGGAGATGAGGATCATTTCAACCTTGAGTTGCTTTCTTCATCCTTTCCAATATCTTGACTCTCAGTGCAAAAATAGATGGTAGGGTGAGCTCCTGGGGACTGGTAAAGAGGGGGATATCTGAAATTGGAGTGGACATCAGGCCTCAGGAATGGTGGAGGAAAAGATCTGAGGTTATCCAAGGGCCTTAAAAATGTTGGGAAGATCATAGACTATCAGGGTTGGAAGGGACCTCAGGAGGTCACCTAGTCCAACCCCCTGCTCAAAGCAGGACCAATCCCCAATTTTTGCCCCAGCTCCCTAAATGGCCCCCTCAGGGATTGAACTACAACTCTGGGTTTATCAGGAACAGGTATCTGAGAGGGTAGAGGGTATGAAATACAGGAGGTCTGGCTCATGTACCTATATAAAACAGGTCCCAAGAATGGAGGCCAAGGCAGGGAGTATCTCTTCCTTTTATCCTTTATCCTTCGGTTCTGGAACCAAACCTGTGTGAAGAAAATGATCAGGCTTTGCACTTCTGAAGCACTTTCCATGCAAATCACTTTGTAAACGTTAATAACTCAGCCCCTGCTATGCCACTAAGGAGGTAAACAAGAATTGCTATCAATTTCACAGATGGGGAAACTGAAGCATGGAGCAGGAAATAGCTGTCATGGGGGAAGGGACCCTCAGTAAAATGCACCTTATGATGCATAGAGAGGTGGGCCTAGATTCTCAAAGGTATTTAGGCACCTAACTATCACTAAAATCAATAGAATTTAGGTACCTATAATATCTTTGAGGATCTGGGCCTAAGTGACTTGCTCAACGTCACACCCGTCATGAACAGAGTGAGGAACAGAACCCGGATTTCTGGAGTCTTCTAGTATTAGGTAATCCCTTAGATCAGCTCCCGCTTTGATTTGGGTCCTGCTCTGAAATGCCCATGTCATGGGATTTAATCAGTTAACAAACAAGGTTGTCCCTTAGAAGCGACATCAGCTCATACTGGCTCCTGGACAAGACATGAGATCCCATCTCTTTTCCTCTCTAGGGCCTTAGCCAGACCATCGCTGTCTCGGAGCATCCCAGGGACAACAGTTTACCTTGATGGTGCATTCAGGCCGATTCAGAGCACCAGCCACTTCGTACCTCCTGATAGCTCTCCTTGGAATGTTGCTGCTCCAGTGTCACCAGTTGTTCCCGGTTGAAAGCAGTCCTGTCTCTGCGAACCGGGTCAGCCTCTGCAACGGGGGGAGGCAGCTTCTGGGCCAAACCTTTCTCAGTTGGTTCAGCACCACTGGCTGGGTCTTTGCTGTCCAGGATCACTGATAAGGAATCAGAGCGACTTTAAAAGCACTCACCTCCCATTTAGGCACCTGACTAAAAGGGTTAGATGTTTAAAATGCCCACGAAACAGCAGCTCCGGTTGTTGCCGGCTGCCCGGCAGGCCAGATTTTCAGGAGAATTCATTAGGCTGGGAGCTGAAATCTTCTGAAAATCAGGGCCATGATGGCGGGGGCGGGGGTTGGGAGCAAAGCGCCTTGGGTTTTATTGGGGCACCTAAATGGAGCATTCTTGTTAATCTGCCTCCAGTGGGGATGCTGAATGCTTCAAACTCTGCCCTGAGCTCTACTGAATGTTTGGCTAGATGAGACTCACTAAACCAGATCCCCATGGCAGGTTCTGAGTACTGCTGAAAATCAAGCTACTCCATTTAGCTAGAATTCGCTTCATTTAGCTTCGTTTAAAATGAGAACTGGTCTCTTTAAAAACCTGATGATCAGAGACTGTTAACTGCCCCTTTTATTTAACTTGAGGAGAATCAGCCAAGTTCGTACTGAGAAAAAAGAAAAGAAAAAGAAAAGGTACCATCCACTTGTCTGGCTGCAGAGCACATTTTCAATAAGTTTCTGCTCTAACAAGCTGCATCAGTTTCATCTCACTAGATCTGATGGTTATTGAACAATGTTTAATGTTCTGAAGGGGGACGAGGGACATAATTGTTTTTTACAACACTGTGAAATGAATCAGGGTGAAATTAGTGTCACTGGGCAGAATCCCTTCCCTTTAAATTACTTGATCGGAGGGTTAATCAAAAAGGAAATGAAGTTTTGAGGCTGCCCTTCAGCTAAGGGCGAGCAGAGGAATCAGCTGCAACAGCAAAGGGGGTTTAGAATCTTCCTGTTCACACACATGGGAGTCAGTCCCGGTTAGTTTCCCAGCTGTGGAATCCAGAACGGAATAAATGTGCTGCTTCCCTTTCAAGTAATCTCCCCTTAAAACCGGTGCCAGGAGAAGCTGGTGCCACTTCCAGTTTGAATCTCCTGCAAGGTCCGAGTCAGTACGGTTTGGGGTCGTGGGAGGGCTGGCCAATCTGGCACTGCAGAGTGGGTTTTCCAGGAAAAAAGGTTTATAACAAGGGGAGGGGGGTCCTGCCCCTGCCCTTTTAAAGCCCAGAGGGCAATCTCCATCCATCCCCTTGCACTGCTTGGGTTCTGGGCTGAGGAGGTGCGAACTGCATCTGCCAAAATGGCCCAGTTCTCCCGCCATTGCCTTGGAAATCAGCCCCCAACTCCTTGATTTCTCTTGTATAAAGCGGCTCCCCTGGCGATAAACCAAACCTCCATTGTGCCGCTCCTTTTGATGTGTGTGTTTTGGAAGCAATTCCTGTAATCTTCTCTGCCTCAAAAGGCTTTTAAGTCTTGCCATGTATGACTATTGCCTGGTTCTGGCCTTTCACCAGAGCAGTTTTATTGTTTTTTGTTTTCACTCCATCAATATGTATGTGTGTGTGTGTGGGTGTGTTGTAGTGACATTTATTAGCTGCCATGTTCTTACAATGTCTTCTAGCTGATGAATTATACCAATAAGTGAGCTGGGCAAGATAAGAGTGATCATGAGCAATACTGTTTATATGCAGCAATGCTATCAGCTACACACTTTGAGGCCTTGTCTAGACTAGGGAAAGTTTGCCCTGGTGTAACTACATATAAATGCCTAATGTGAGCACATTGCCTTGGTAGGAAATGATGTTTAGGCCTTGTCTACATGGGTTTAATTTAACTATTTTTTAAATCGATATAGCTAACCTGGTTTAAATTTCAGTGTGGATGCTCTTAAACCAGTTTAAAGTCTTGTCTTTACTAGGAAAAAAGGGTCAGGCCTTGGCTCACCCCCTGGAGTTGAGCACTCACATGAAATTACATCTTTGCTGGGGAGTTTTCTTTTTTTTCCTGTGGAGTGGCTTCTTACGGCTTAACTTAAACCTGTTCCCAGTTAACCCTGGCTATGTCTTCACTGAAAAATAGGTGTGTTTTTACATTGAGATAACTAACTTGATGTACATTTCTAGGGAATCACAGAATCATAGGACTGGAAGGGACCTCACAAGGTCATCTAGTCCAGTCCCCTGCACTCATGGCAGGACTAAGTATTATCTAGACCATCCCCGACAGGTGTTTGTCTAACCTGCTCTTAAAAATCTCCAATGATGGAGATTCCACAACCTCCCTAGGCAATTTATTCCAGTGCTTCACCACCCTGACAGTTAGGAAGTTTTTCCTAATGTCCAACCTAAACCTCCCTTGCTACAATTTAAGCTCATTGCTTCTTGTCCTGTCCTCAGAGGTTAAGAAGAACAATTTTTCTCCCTCCTCCTTGTAACAACTTTTTATGTACTGAAAGAACTTCTATCATGTTCCCTCTCAGTCTTCTCTTTCCAAGACTAAACAAACCCAAGTTTTTCAATCTTCCCTCACAGGTCATGTTTTCTAGACTTTAAATCATTTTTGTTGCTCTTCTCTGGACTTTCTCCCATTTGTCCACATCTTTCCTTTCAGTTGAGGTCTAATCAGCATGGAGTAGAGTGGAAGAATTACTTCTCATGTTTTGCTTACTACACTCCTGCTAACACATGCCAGAATGATGTTTGCCTTTTTTGCAAGAGTATTGACTCATATTTATCTTATGATCCACTGTTACCCCCTGATCCCTTTCTGCAGTACTCCTTCCCAGACAGTCATTTCCCATTTTGTATGTGTGCAACTGATTGTTCCTTCCTAAGTGGAGTACTTTCCATTTGTCCTCATTGAATTTCATCCTATTGACTTCAGACCATTTCTCCAGTTTGTCCAGATCATTTTGAATTTTAATCCTATCCTCCAAAGCACTTGCAACCCCGCCCAGCTTGGTATTGTTAGCAAACTTTATAAGTGTACTTTCCATGCCATTATCTAAATCATTGATGAAGATACTGAACAGAACCAGACCCAGAACTGATCCCTGCGGGACCCCACTTGTTATGCCCTTTCAGCTTGACTGTGAACCACTGAGAAGGCACTATTGTTTTTACCCGGTTGTAGCTAATGCTCAAGCCAGGTTGTTGTGAGTCTTTGGTGCCTAACTAATTTCGATGCTTTAACACCCCCCCCCCCAACCCCATCCTTAAGGGATCATTAAACACGTTACAAAATTTCACTGGATCTGTTAGAGGAGGCACCATCCTGCTGAGACATTTGCCTGTAAGGAGGATAAGAACGGCCCTACTGGGTCAGATCAATGACCAGGGAAGAGTATAAAAATATTGCTCAGGCATGTAGGAATGAAATCAGGAGGGCCAAATCGCACCTGGAGCTGCAGCTAGCAAGAAATGTCAAGAGTAACAAGAAGGGTTTCTTCAGGTATGTTGGCAACAAGAAGAAAGCCAAGGAAAGTGTGGGTCCCTTACTGAATGAGGGAGGCAACCTAGTGACAGAGGATGTGGAAAAAGCTAATGTGCTCAATGCTTTTTTTTGCCTCTGTCTTCACTAACAAGGACAGCTCCCAGACTGCTGTGCTGGGCATTGCAACATGGGGAGTAGATGGCCAGCCCTCTGTGGAGAAAGAGGTGGTTAGGGACTATTTAGAAAAGCTGGACGTGCACAAGTCCATGGGGCCGGACGAGTTGCATCCGAGAGTGCTAAAGGAATTGGCGGATGTGATTGCAGAGCCATTGGCTATTATCTTTGAAAACTCGTGGCGAACAGGGGAAGTCCCGGATGACTGGAAAAAGGCTAATGTAGTGCCAATCTTTAAAAAAGGGAAGAAGGAGGATCCTGGGAACTACAGGCCAGTCAGCCTCACCTCAGTCCCCGGAAAAATCATGGAGCAGGTCCTCAAGGAATCAATCCTGAAGCACTTACATGAGAGGAAAGTGATCAGGAACAGTCAGCATGGATTCGCCAAGGGAAGGTCATGCCTGACTAATCTAATCTCCTTCTATGATGAGATTACTGATTCTGTGGATGAAGGGAAAGCAGTGGATGTATTGTTTCTTGACTTTAGCAAAGCTTTTGACACGGTCTCCCACAGTATTCTTGTCAGCAAGTTAAACAAGTATGGGCTGGATGAATGCACTATAAGGTGGGTAGAAAGTTGGCTAGATTGTCGGGCTCAACGGGTAGTGATCAATGGCTCCATGTCTAGTTGGCAGCCGGTGTCAAGTGGAGTGCCCCAGGGGTCGGTCCTGGGGCCGGTTTTGTTCAATATCTTCATAAATGATCTGGAGGATGGTGTGGATTGCACTCTCAGCAAATTTGCGGATGATACTAAATTGGGAGGAGTGGTAGATACACTGGAGGGCAGGGATAGGATACAGAGGGACCTAGACAAATTGGAGGATTGGGCCAAAAGAAACCTGATGAGGTTCAATAAGGATAAGTGCAGGGTCCTGCACTTAGGACGGAAGAACCCAATGCACAGCTACAGACTAGGGACCGAATGGCTAGGCAGCAGTTCTGCAGAGAAGGACCTAGGGGTGACAGTGGACGAGAAGCTGGATATGAGTCAGCAGTGTGCCCTTGTTGCCAAGAAGGCCAATGGCATTTTGGGATGTATAAGTAGGGGCATAGCGAGCAGATCGAGGGACGTGATCGTTCCCCTCTATTCGACATTGGTGAGGCCTCATCTGGAGTACTGTGTCCAGTTTTGGGCCCCACACTACAAGAAGGATGTGGATAAATTGGAGAGAGTCCAGCGAAGGGCAACAAAAATGATTAGGGGTCTGGAACACATGAGTTATGAGGAGAGGCTGAGGGAGCTGGGATTGTTTAGTCTGCGGAAGAGAAGAATGAGGGGGGATTTGATAGCTGCTTTCAACTACCTGACAGGTGGTTCCAGAGAGGATGGTTCTAGACTATTCTCAGTGGTAGAAGAGGACAGGACAAGGAGTAATGGTCTCAAGTTGCAGTGGGGGAGGTTTAGGTTGGATATTAGGAAAAACTTTTTCACTAGGAGGGTGGTGAAACACTGGAATGCGTTACCTAGGGAGGTGGTAGAATCTCCTTCCTTGGAAGTTTTTAAGGTCAGGCTTGACAAAGCCTTGGCTGGGATGATTTGTTTGGGGATTGGTCCTGCTTTGAGCAGGGGGTTGGACTAGATGACCTCCTGAGGTCCCTTCCAACCCTGATATTCTATGATTCTATGATCAATGGTCCATCTAGCCCAGTCTCCTAACTTCCCACAGTGTTCAATGCCAGGTGCCCCAGAGGGAATGAAGAGAACAGGTCATCATCAAGTG
Organism: Chelonia mydas; assembly: GCF_015237465.2. Classification (NCBI taxonomy): domain Eukaryota; kingdom Metazoa; phylum Chordata; order Testudines; family Cheloniidae; genus Chelonia; species Chelonia mydas. The sequence goes on from NC_057860.1 coordinate 9,908,552, forward strand.
ATCCATCCCCTCCCCCATGCCCAGCTGTTGACAAACAGAAACAGAGGGTGAAAACCATTGCACTGCAGTTTGAAGATGCTGTGTTCTATAGAGACAATATGAGTGGGAGCTCCAGAGAATAAAGGATTACAGTAACCCCGTCAGGAGGAAACAAAGGCATTTACCAGCAACTCTAAATCTTCTTCACTAAGCAACAATCTCAGCAGTAATAAAATCGTGGTTTAGTAATAAATGGAAGATCAGAGCCATTGATGGGTCTGATGACGATAGAGCACCTGAGCTTTTAATGCTTGGAGGCGGGACTCAGAAATGTGTGATCAAATGAAGGCATCTGGGTAGCAGCATCACTCAGCAACCACTTAGGACCGGCAGTCTGCATTTGTTGGTACTGGGTTTCGTAAATGATGACAGCCCTTGCTTGGCCTCTTGTGGTGAGTGACTGGTCAACATGAAACGTGCCCCATGGTAACATTGGAAGGGCTTTGTTTATCGGGTACCATCTGCCTACCAGCTGTGCTTAGCCCATTTTCTGACTGACGCATGATGGACATTAAACAAATACATAAGAGTGAAACTACAGGTTGTGTAACCCACACACCGCCTGGGTGTGGTGCTCTGTCCCATCTAAAGGCACCGAGACCACATAGAGAGAAATTAATGTGTCTGCTCTACAGCTTGAACTAAGGGCCATGCATTTAGCTCCAGAGGTCCCAAGTTCAATCCCACCCGCTGACGAGCGGAGTCTGTCGGTGTTACACGTGCATCTCCTTATGGTACAATTCAATTGACACATACATACCTACGAAAAGAAAAAGGGCCTCCGAACAGATAGCTCATGGTTACATGGAGGGAAACTTACTAGCCAGATAGATTTCTTTTTTGAATAATAAAATACAAATCTCTTGCTCCATGTTCCCTTCAACATGAAAATTCTCCAAGGTTGGAAACGTGACTTAGGTTTTGTGGCAGCTACTAAGGTACTTGGGAGCATCTGGTGTTTACTGATGGTCATCATACATCCTTAGGCAAAAATGTAGCCCTGACCCTGCAGTCTGCTTTGGTGAATGCACGGAGCTATGTGCATGGAGCAGCTTGCAAGACTGGGGTCTACATTTGGCCATAGCCATTGTCCTGTTATTGTTGTGGTGTGGGAACTGGTAAATGTTGGTATCCTTTGGAAACGAAATGACATGTGGGATGGAGTCTGTCCTTTGATGGGGCAGGTGACTTCCATTATTATCAATTATTTATCCCAAGTCCAAAGGGTGGACTCAATAAAACTTTTGCCTCAGGAAAGTGAAAGTCATATTGGAAGCTGGCTGGTTCTCCAACTGTTACATGCCATACTAATGATCAAGAAAATAAAAAGGGGGCGACGTGCCTTTTGCTGCATTGAAAAGCAAGCTGCATTGCAAAATGTTGCTCACATTTTGTACAGTTTCCGTGCAGTTGTGTCCTCACTCAGTCCTGTGAATTGTGAAGTATTTATTATGATTACTATTTATTACCATTGTGCAAACATCCTAATTTAGCTATCTAGCTTCACCATACACTAACACCTGTCTACCTAATGACTCTCATCACCTTAATATCTGAGCTTCTGCCATTACTTAAAAGAAGTCAGTGCTCCCCTCCCCCCACTCCCGCCTGCAAAAAGCAGGGTTAGGGCTTTTTATTATGGATGGATCTGTGGGGACTAATGTACTATTGTGGGAAAGCCTGAGCCTGAGCACAGTTTTGGATGTTCTTAAAATTGGGGGAATTTTTAAAGCAATAGTGGATAGTCAGGGGTTCTGGATATTTTTGTCCTGCTATCTGTCCATCTCAGCGGCTTCCACACTCTGAAACTATCTGAGTGTTCAGCCTCAGGGGTTTTCCAAAGGCAGCTGTCACATTAGGTTATTGTACCCAGCTACTGCTGTGCCTACCTGTTTCAAAATATAGAAATCTTCCTGCATTGCTCTTGGACCCTACCACTCAACAAAAGGCCAACCGGGGCCTCTTGGGTGATTGCTGGGTCACACAAAGCACATACCCAGACCTGGGAAACATGCAAGCTATCAGAAATGTTTGGATGAGTATGATCAGTTCATCACATCAGTCACATTGTTCCTGCCCAGAGGAACTGCTAGAGCAGGGGTTTTCAAACTTTGTACTGGTGACCCCTTTCACACAGTAAGCCTCTGAGCGTGATCCCCCCCCACATATAAATTAAAAATGGTGTGTGTGTGTGTGTGAATTTAATTTACTGGGGGATCAGGGCTGCCAGCCCCATGGAGGTGACAGCTCATGACCCTGATGTAACCACCTTGCGAACCCTTGAGGAGTCACAACCCCCAGTTTGAGAACACCTGTGCTAGAGAAACACTGCTGAAAAAGGAATATGCATCAGCTAAGGGTCCTTCACCACAAATTGATACATTTCAAATAAAAATCCATGACCACCTTAAGACGCATTGCAGTGCTGGCAGCATCCAGAGTCCATTCAACCTCACGCTCACATTGTGGTAAGTAACTGTTGACCTACCTATGATCCCAGGGGATAGGAAGCAGATCACAGTTCTTGGTGTTAGGGGAAGGTACTCAGGACACTTTCCCCTTGTTGCAGGGACACAGACACAAGGACGACAATATCCAGGGACAGCACCTGCAGAGACCTCACCTCAGCATTCCCCCATATTTGGGGTTGGGAAGGAATTTTCTCCAGGGTCCTGTTGGTAGAGACCCTGTGTGTGGGGGTGTGTGTGTAGGGGTGTGTGTGTGTTTGCCTTCCCCTGCAGCATGGGCAATGGGTCACTTGAAGGTTTAAACTAGTGTAAATGTTGGATTCTCTGTAACTTGAAGTCTTTAAATCGTGATTTGAGGACTTCACTAACTCAGCCAGAGGTGTTATGGGTCTACTACAGAAGCGGGTGGGTGAGGTTCTGTGGCCTGCAATCTACAGGAGGTCAGATTAGATGATCATGATGGTCCCTTCTGGTCTTGAAGTCTCTGAGTCTACATCAGTGGTTCTCAACCTATTTACCATTGTGGGCCGCATATGCAGCTCCCTCTGTGTTAAGTGAGCCACATCCACACAATATATATACTACCTGTATGGTCCTGAGGATGTCACACGGGCCACAGCTGTGCGCTGACTGGGCTGCAAGCAGCCTGTGGGCCATGGGTTGAGAACCACTGCTCTAAATCAACTGTACACAGTGCAATGAGACACCAGTCACATATGCCCTGGAGTTTTTTTTAAAAGGCTAGTGCCAGCCCATACCATGGCTTCAGCTGGGGCAGGAGATCGGGGGGGTTAGTGGAAGATAGACTAGCCATCTAGATACACCAGAAATATTGCATATCTCAGCAACAAGGACTGTGCTAAGATCAGGAAGAAAATTAGGTTTTGAGATGATGGAAATTTGCCAGGCCATTTCCCCTGGTCAGGCACTACCACCCACCGATGCATTGCAGCCTTGGGTGAACAGCAGAACCAGCCAGGGGTAGAGGATCCATGCTGAGGATGCAGTGCTATTGCTCATTCAGAAAAATACAGTTGAAGCTATTGTCAGTTGAGTTTGCTTCATTTACAAATCTGTTCTCTGCTTCTGTGGCGGGTAGCAGGGGAAGGAGGCCGGGGACTGCTACAGGGAATGGGCCTTTGTTCAAGTGCAGAGACCAACAAGTGAGGGAAGAGACTAAAGAGGAACAAGGCACTCTTATTGGCTATATGTAAATCAGCCAACTTGGAGATGCCCCCTCTCCATTAAGCCAATGAACAAAAGCCTTGTTCACCGGAGACAAAACATAACAACGCAATGTACCCTCCTGGAGAGATGGCTGGGCTGGGGATTCAGGACAGCTGGGTTCTAGTCTCAGCTCTGCCACTGACCTGCTGAGTGACTGTGGCACATCTCTGAGCCTCAGTTGCCCCATCTGTAAAATGGGGATGATGAAATTCCTTGGTCATCTTCTGGTTTTGAGTCAATAGTGCCATCCTGTGCATACACAAGACTGTGTAATAAAGGCCTCTACACAGAGATGGGCTGAAGGTCACACGATCTGCACATTTTGTTTTTGTCAGGGTACATGTAGCTATTAGTATTAGCCAAGCATCGGCTGGAAAAGGCCTGGTCTAAAACCCCTTAAAGTCAATGGGAGTCTTTCCATGGATTATAATGGACATTGGATCAGGCATTTAGGGCCATATTTTCAAAAGATCTCTGCATCCACAATCAGGGTCAGATTGTACAAAAGTCCCACAGATTGGGTGCTGAGCACTTCTGTAAATAAGCTCCCATTTGTGGGTGCTGACCTGATTTGGAGCCATTAAAGCTAATGGGAGCTTTGCCTCTGAGAACAGGGCCAAGCCTCTGGACCTGAGCTACTTTGAAAATCTGACCCTAAATTAACAGACACTTCTCGTGAGATTTTTTAAGGCATATTGATTTTTTTATGCTATTGATTTTTAGGCACTTTACAATCTATCATATATTATAAAGAAGGTGCTAAAGCTGGTGTTAAATATGTAGATTTTACTAAATGTCATTCAATGAATCAAAAGAGGCCCAGGTGATAAAAGTGTGAAAAATATGTTTTTCAATAATCCTTATGATAAGAGAGTAAATATAAATAATGGTGAGTATTATTCAGTGGGGAATTTTAGGGTAAAAATTGGATGTTATTTCACTAATAGTGTGGTTGAGGCAAAATTTGAATTCTAAATTGAAAAAGGGAGAAATGGGCCATAATTGCAAACACTTTTAGATACCAATTTTCTTTCTTTCTTTCTTTCTTTCTTTCTTTCTTTCACTCCACCCAATGTACAAGCACCTAGAAGGATGAGGAGGAGACAGGATCACTTGTGTAAGAAATGACCATGCATAATTACACCGCCTGATTGTCTGTGACTCAGCAATCTGTCATTGTGTTGCCCCACCAGAAAGGAGAGGAAATGGGTTACGTTATAGAAGTAACACATTCTAAATAAAATGACAGCCCCCCCCCCCCCCCACTCTGCATACAGCTGCCCTAAATACAGAGCACGCTGTATTTCCACGTCTTCTCCAGTTGGTTTTTGCACCTTGGCTGTTTGTTGTTGTTGTTTTTTCTTTTTTTTAATTTAAAAGAAAAAGATTTTGTTTCATATTTTAGGAGAAACTCGCCCTATCTCCTTGAAGTTCGGAACTAAAGGACCATAAACTGGGAACGTTACTGCATTTCTGTTAAGGTTTCATAAGGGGGACGAATGATTCATTGGGGAAAGTGTTGAGTTTTCTCTTCTGTGGGGTCAGTCCACTGGCTGTGACCCGCTGGGATTTGAAGGACGGAGAAAACCCTACTGGGGAAAGGGATAGGGGAGAAGGCTAAGAGCAGCTGAGCTGGAAACTCGCTTTGACAGAAATCGGGGGGGAGGTGACCCTCCGGTACTCCGTAATCCGGTGTTGGCCCAGCCTGCGGCCCTGACAGGTTTGGAACCGGTTTGGAAGGGAGGGGGAATTAGAAATACGCCCCTGGTGTCGGTGGCCCCCTTGTGCGCCTCAGCTCGGCCTTCGCTTTGGGGGCATCGGGCTGTTCGTTTCCCCTACTAAATACATGCTGTGGGCGTTGCTTAACCGGTCGTTATTTTAGGGACAGCGCCTAGCACTCTGTATAGCTGTTCCTGTCCCCTCTCGCTTTTCCCTGCAGGGCATAAAGGTGACACATCTGAGTATCCGGGCTCTATTTTTTCTCCACGAAGAAGGGGAAAAGATCGTCCCTGATTTTCAAGGGAGCAGCAGGCGGAGAAAGGCATTCAGGTCCTAAAGGGGGTGTCTTGGGGGACTCCGACGTGTTGCCTTGGGGAGCAGGATCGGGTCAGGGGATCAGTAATGAAAAGGCCCTTCAAGTCCAGCTTGCTTCACTCACAGTGAAAGTCCCTTTGACTTCCCCTCGGACTTCCTCCAAGCGCGTCGGGCAAGCACTATCGGACCCAGCTCCAAAGCGGCCAGGAGTATCCCAAAGCAGAGGGGGGCTTCCTCGTGTGGGGCTGAGTTTAAATGATGATAATTTTGATCACAAGTAGCGGCTATGTAGCGCTTCCAGGCAGGAAAGGCCTTTCCCCGGGTCCCCCGCAGCCCGTGCGTGCCGTCTCTCGTTCGGAGACCGGTGTGGGGTGCTACCGGCTTTAAGGCAAATTTAAAACATCTGCCTCTTACGATGAAAGGGGTTTTGCTGCGGGTTTCACCCCTTCCGCCCCTCATCCCAACCTGACCCCCGCCCGGGGCTTTAAAATCCTCACAAACAAAACTTGCGGGGAAGAAAATCGCCGCTTTCAAAGAGCAAACGAAGGAGAGAAGGAACCGACCTTCCCAGCGGCGAGCCGGCGACATGGCTCCCGCCGCGCCCCTCAGCCCTTGCAGCCCGCCCTAGCGCCCCAACCAGCCCTGAGATGTGTTTTATTTTGTTTCCTTACATACTCTCATACACTCATTGGTCACTTGCATTTGTATTTACACACACACATCTGTGTGGAAAGGAGAGGACATAAGGGTGAGGAAATAATGTGACTGTTGCGTATATCATTTGCACTCATGATTTGAAGGATCTTCACACGCGCCCCAATATCTAATCTATCTATCGATCCCCGTACACACCCCGATATCTATCTATCTATCTATCTATCCCCATACACACCCCGATACCTATCTATCGATCCCCATACACACCCCGATATCTAATCTATCTATGTATCGATCCCCATACACACCCCGATATCTATCTATCCCCATACACACCCCGATATCTATCTAATCTAATCTATCTATCCCCATGCACACCCCGATATCTATCTAATCTATCTATCCATCTATCCCCATACACATCCCGATGTCTATATCTATCTAATCTATCTATCTATCCCCATACACACCCCGATATCTATCTAATCTAATCTATCCCCATACACACCCCGATATCTAATCTATCTATCCCCATGCACACCCCGATATCTATCTATCTATCTATCTATCCCCATACACACCCCGATACCTATCTATCGATCCCCATACACACCCCGATATCTAATCTATCTATGTATCGATCCCCATACACACCCCGATATCTATCTATCCCCATACACACCCCGATACCTATCTAATCTAATCTATCTATCCCCATACACACCCCGATACCTATCTAATCTATCTATCTATCCCCATACACACCCCGATATCTATCTAATCTATCTATCTATCCCCATACACACCCCGATATCTATCTAATCTATCTATCCATCTATCTATCCCCATACACACCCCGATATCTATATCTATCTAATCTATCTATCTTCACACACACCCCGATATCTATATCTATCGAATCTATCTATCTATCCCCATACACACCCCGATACCTATCGAATCTATCTATCCCCATACACACCCCGATATCTATATCTATCTAATGACAGGTTTCATAGTAACAGCCGTGTTAGTCTGTATTCGCAAAAAGAAAAGGAGGACTTCTGGCACCTTAGAGACTAACCAATTTATTTGAGCATAAGCTTTCGTGAGCATCCGATGAAGTGAGCTGTAGCTCACGAAAGCTTATGCTCAAATAAATTGGTTAGTCTCTAAGGTGCCACAAGTCCTCCTTTTCTTATATCGACCTAATCTATCTATCTATCTATCCCCATACACACCCCAATACCTATCTGTCTATCCCCATACACACCCCGATATCTAATCTATCTATCTATCTGTCTATTCCAGGAACTAGATCATATTGTTCCATCATTTCACAAAGAGAGCTTCCCATGAAAATGATTAGGGAATTTTGCGAAATGAGAGATCTAGCCCTAGATTTGGACACCCTGACCCGGCAAGGCAACAGCTGAGATCAGGCAGCTATGTTCTTGTTCCTGTTTGGAGAATTGCCTGGTCCTCGACCAGAGAGTTCGTTGTAGCCTGACGCTCTGGATTTCACCTTGTAGCTTTTACGGGCTGTTCAGCCTTTACAGGAGGGTTTATTGCGTTTTGCTTCCGTAACTAAGCCGTGGTGACGTCAGTCTCATGCTTTCTTGCAATTTTAATATTAGAAGAGGGACATTTTCATACGGTTGTAAAAAAGGGAAGTATGAATATTTTCAAATGCAGAGTATAGCCAGGATCCGCTATTCATTGACCGGGTGCAGTGACCACGAATTAAAACAGCCAAACGATGTTTGACTTCGCAGTAGGAAAGCTTCTGTGCTTTCCCCGTATTTGCAGCTTCTTGAAAATCAATAATGTGTCAGATTGCACAATGAAAAAGCGAATCGGCTGACAGGCTCCTTTATCCAGAATGAGAACTATCACATCCTGACTGCAGAAAACCTACAGCCAGTTCTAGGTCAGAAAACAGAAAGACCCACTTAAAGCCTATCAGGAGAATAATTATGCCTCCACAGACTGGTAAAAAATGGAGTTAATAATGTCAGCTCCTCCTCACATATTACAGAGAAAAAAATTATGTTATCAATAAAATACCTGTAAATCCAGACAAATACAAAACTGCTCAGTGTGGTCAGAAATGTGACCAAGAATAGATGCTTTTAAAATATATTTTTCCCTTCTATTTTCCTCTCCTTTCACTTATAAAGTTTTCTGTAGATTCTGCTCTCTATCTGCTCTGAAAATATTAACTTTCAATATCCGGAGGGGAAGCAAATATTTCCCGATGATAGTGAATTGCTCCGAAACTTCATTAAAAGTATCCCCTTGACTTGAAATCTGCTTTGGAGCAGGCCCAGAGAGAGAATGCATTAACCTGCAGAACTGCATAGAGTCCAAAACGAAAGGACGAATCTTAAGCATAAACCTAATATTCATGGAGAGAGAATCCAGAAGAGACACGTTTTAGGACATGAAAACGTAGAGATCCAATTATTCATCGGATTTTGCTGAGATTCCTTTAACTGGGATACCGTACAGATTCATTTTGTTGAAGGTGGTCAGGAAATTAGCAGTGTTACAAGCAGGAGACAGAAATCTCTGAGTCTGTCCCCGCAAATGAATTTCTGGGGAATTAATTTGATGTGATCTGCTTTAATCATTACAAGTGTTTTGGTCTTTTTTTTAAAAAAAAATCATATTTAATGGGATCGGTTTTTTCCTTTGTAGGAAGCAGGGTTACTCTGAAAAGGACATTGAAATGATACCATACAGTGTTGCTTGTCTCTCTCGCCAAAAGAAGCTGGTCCAATAGAAGTTATTATCTCGCCTACCTTGCCTGTCTGTTGAAATGAGACTGACTAGAGATTCCACTCGGCAACCGGCCAATTCGTTTGACTGGGAGTTTTGCCTATAATCTTACACCAGATTCACCAGGCGGCAGATCCTTCGCTGGGTGTAAATTGTCAGGGATCTGCCCCCTGCCCAAGGATTTAAACCAGAAGCATGATCCACCGAGGAGCAAGGACTCTGGCTCCTGAAATCCGCACAATAAAAGAAGGGAACTGTGGGCAGCCAAAATCTAGAATAATTCATAGGCAATGAAACCAGAACTGAAGCGAAGGCTTCAGAATAACCCCTTGATGCCACGTCACTGCACTGCTAACATACAATCATGCCACTGAAATACCATACAGTGTTGCCAATCATGCCTTCCACACACTGTGCGTAGGAGTAAGATCGAATGAAAATCCCATTCTCCTTTCTGTTGCCTTCAAAGTCCGTGTGTATATATGGGGGAGGCGGGAAGTGGGGGGACTGGAAATCTGTCAGGTTCTTTTATTGGCAAATGGCTCGAATTTCACAATTCATAACACACCACCGCTCTCCTACATCGTGATCATTGTTCAGAGGGAGCGAAATAAGAGAAACCCTACTTGACTCACCGATCATTACAGTTCAGCAAATGAGGGCTCCTTGCAATGTGTATAGAATGGGGGGCTGGGGGAAGGAAAGTATGGCTGTGTTTATTTTAAATTGCAATTATGCCACAACTCCCCTGGCTTGCTCCGAATCAGCCCCTAGACCTTTTTGATTTCGCTGCCGTCTAAACGAATCGCACTTTCAATTCGATTGCCACAGCTGGCTTTCTGCAGAGGTCTGCACGTTCTCGAGCAGGGAATTCTGGCTCATCCCTGAGCTACCGTCGAAGTCGACGGGAAATTCCAATCCACGTCGAATGGGAGCAGGATTGCTATTTATGGCGTCAGCCCCGTGCACCCTAGACCAGGAGCGGTGCTAGCAAAATTGATCTTGGGGAAAAAATAAATAAAAGAGACGCGCTAAAGTTAACATGAGCAGGAGAGATTGTGTTTAAACCCCGTATAATTAGTGTCAGAGCATAAAGGACCCGATCCTGCTTTTCTCCTGCACAAATATCCAATGAATTAAATAAACCAAATTAATGCACTCTAAACCCGTATTTCTTGTTTGCACGTATCCAGTTAATTGAATTAATAAATTCCTTCTTGGTATTACTTGATTCAGCACCAAGCAGCTCGAGAAGTAATACCTGCGATTGATTAATGACAACACAGCACAGGTGTAAGCAACTTTATCCCTAGAACTGAAAAGCACTTGTCCAATATACCTGCAGAATTAATCCATTACCATGTAGAACAATTGTAGCCAAAAATTTAAATTGACTTTGTCAAAAGGCAGTGCCTAACTCCTGTTGAAATCAAGGGAAGTTAGGAGCCTAAATACCATCGTGGGTCTGGGCTCAGGTGTGTATCTGCATATTTAGGCCCCTAAATACCATTAAAAATTTGCTCCCTAAATCTATATTTAGGCCTCTAAATAAGTGGTCTGATGTTCAAAGATGCAAACGCTTGCAGCTCCCATTGAAGTCAATGGTAAACTTCCGAAAATAAAGCCAAGTATTTAGGTGCATAGGTTAGGATTTGTAGGCCTATATTTAGGCATATACATTTGGCATTTTTTCCCTGTCTTTATTTGTAAAGTTCCTTGCTTTGGGCATGTCAGAAAAAATAAAAGCACAATTATAATAAACAATAGATTTTTAAAATATAGTAAAATCAGACACCGGGGCAACATAAACAAGGGGAAAGGCTGGATCTGAGATTAACTCAAATTGTGAAGACTTCTGGGAAAATACATTATTTTAAATAAGTATTTTTTTATTATTTTTTTCAGGAGTACAGTGGCTCCTAGAAGCTCCAATCTAGATCAGGCTCCAACCTACATAAATATAGACAAAGTATGGGAGAAGGTACAAAGGAAATGACTTGATGAGGTCACATGGCAGGGCAGAGCTAGGAACAGAACCAAGCACCCCACACCCAATCCAGGGAATCATACTGCCCTTCTGGAGGCTGAGATTCATAGATGTTAAGGCCAGAAGGAACCACTATGATCATCTAGATTGACATCCTTATATGGGTGATCTGAGATGAATGGGCATGGAAAGAGACCTCAAACCACAGCAAAAGCTTCCCCACATGAAGCCCTAAGGAGCCCTGATATCCCTCTCCATGGATCATCAGATGAAGTGAGCTGTAGCTCAGGAAAGCTTATGCTCAAATAAATTGGTTAGTCTTTAAGGTGCCACAAGTACTCCTTTTCTTTTTCCTCATTTTACAGAGGAGGAAAATAAACCTGGGAGAGGTGACGGACTTGTCTGACATCACACAGCAAGCAAGTCATTAGCCTATTTGGGGGTCTGCTGATTCAGTCCCTTGTTTTAAACACTGTCTTCCAAAAATTATGGTAGCACCTATAAGCCCCAAACCAGATGCTTCTTATATACACTTTGACAGTCCCTGCTCCAACAGCTCACATTCTGTTGTTATTACCCTAGTCTCTGAGCTCCAGTCATGGGCCTGGACTCAATGTTGCTAGGGGCGGGACAAACCCAGAACTCCTCAACCCAAGAGGCTCACAATCTAAGTATAAGATAAAGAGGCAACAGATGGATACAAACAGATGGGGGAGTTCTCATGAGGGGCCCATGATCACATAGCAGGCCCAGCAAGAGAGCCCAGATCTCCTGAGTTCCCCGGTCACAGCTCCAATTTATGGCCTAGACCATATCATGAGACCACCCATAAAGTCAGGAAGCCTCCAGATCTGAACTCTTAGCTGTCACCTATTCCCACCCCCACTTCGAACCTCCCAGGTTTTCAGTCAGACTGGTGGACTGGTTCATGAAGTTAAGAGCATCCAGTGCTGAAGCTAGTAATATATGGGTGAGATGGAATAGTTTGTTCAGAAATGTTACCCCCCACAATCTGTAGAGGATTTCACCCCCCAGGACAATCATAGGAATGTCATATGATGATATACAAGGGTTTCCAAAACACAAGAATAAGAAAACCTCTATTTATAGGACAGGTGTTTGGGGGAATACAGACCATCCTAGTATTGGTGTTTGTGCAGTTATTGATGTTTGTGTTGTTGTCATGGTTATCGATTGTTTGTGTTGTGGTTGCTGTTGTTTGTGTTGCCATTGTAGATGTTGTCAGTGTTATCAGGTGTTTGTATTGTGATTGCTGTTGTTTGTGTTGCCATTGCCGTATATGTTGTCAGTGTTGTCAGTTGTTTGTGGTGCGGTTGCTGTTGTTTGTGTTGTTATTGTTACCAGTTATTGTTGCTTGGATTGTTAATGATGTTACTTGTTTTGTTATGAATATTAATATATTTATTTGAGCGGGTTGTCAATATTTTATTTTATATATTAACTGTGAAGCGCCGCGAGCGAGCTGATAATCTCAATGGACTCTCACAACAACACTCTCACGGTGCTGCCTAACAAGGGGCAAGAAGACGCAGGTGTTCCATTTCTCAGGATTGCCCTTTTTTTGCAAATTCTGAAAGTTGTGGTAAACAAAATCCCCTGTCAAGCAGTCTGGGAGCTCCCCTCGAGTTTCTTTTGGAGCTCAGATATGGCCCGATCCCGCTGCTTCCAGTGAAATTAATGGCAAAGCTCCCGTAGACTTTAATGGAACGAGGATCCCGGAGTGAACTCCTGGCCCTATATAAATCAATGGGATTCTTACCATTCAAGTCCATTCATCCAGGATTTCATCCAGGATTTCTTCCATGCAAGCCTCTTACTGTCCGGGGGAGGACTGAAAGTTGTAGCATTCTTGAGAAACAATGAACTGAGAAACAGTGAATTCTGCAATCCACCGGCGACTTAAGAACATGGTTAAACCCGCCTCTCTATTTGTAAATTCTGTATCCGTTAATTACGCTGCTTTGAGCCAACATCAGCTAAACAAAATGCAAAACTGGGACACGTTACTTTCATTGAATAAAACTCCCATGGAAATCCAGGCGAGCAGCACGTCCTTATTTAGCAGACACGTTGCCCCTTCGGTATTACGACACAATTTGCAAGGTAGCTTCCCATGAATCCCAGACCACATAAAACTACCTTATAATATACTATATTGGACACATTAATCCACTGGACACTAATATGTTTCCCTCTCTCTTCAAACCGCAAGATTCTGAAATTAGCCGCCTTGGGAGCTCAACGTGATGAAGAATTAAAGTATGTAAATTAAAGTAATTAATTTAAGAGGGTATTTCAGGACTGTGTGAGAAGTTAAGATCATCAGAGCCCACGGTGTCGCGTTTAGATTGCAAGTGTTTTGGCTTTTTAATTAAAAACAATATTTTTCAAGCCGTGTTTTCCAATTAACAGTTAAATGCGACTTCTTCTCTCCTTAAGGCTGTTGTGTGTATAGAGGCGCAAGAATAATTTCCTGATCTATTTCCCTCAATGAAAGGAGGCTCTTGTCAGCGGTTTGAAATGGTCAAGCGATTGGTAGCTGTCTTGTTAATTACCTGTGATCGATAATTAAGGGAGAACATAAAGGCTGGAAGAATATGGACGCTGCTGAAACTCTCCAGAATCTTTCCCCGACACAAAGTCAAAGCGAAAACGGGGCGAGTCTCCTACAGTGTGAATAAAATACAGTATAAGCATGTTGTCCGGCTGCTCAGTTCCTTAGGGAGGGCTGGACCATTTTAACATTTATTGCATCCCTTAAAGCGGAGGGAGACGAGCTTTTCGAACAATCACAAACCCAGGAAAAACTTGGCCTTAACAAAAAAGGTAAAGGATGAAGTGAGCATTGGGTCTCTTCAGGACATGAGAAAAGAAAACTGATCTGTTCGAAAGATCGTGTAGCTTGAGAATTTAAAGCTAGATAAATCCACGGCCCTGCGTAAGGACCAGCGTTACAGAAAAGGAGAGCAAAAGCGAGCATATGCGGGGCTATTCTGGAACAGGAAACACGTCAGAATGTCGCTTTCACCAACCACAGCCCAGCGAAATCTGGATTCGGTTGAGAAGCACGACAGGGCCCGATCCTGAAGTCCCCATTGCAGGTAAAACTCCCTATAAACTGTCATAGGAAAGAGAAAATGATGGGCTCAGAAGGGCCGGAGCCTGCAGTCTCTAATGGTGCAAAACTTCCCTCCCACCTCGCCCCCCCGGTCAGTTGGAGTTTTGTTGCAAAACCGAGCCCTGTGTCCTGGACAAAAGCTGCGAGGCTTTCTGGAAGCATTGTACGTGTCAGGTGGGTGGGGGCAGTTTTGTGGGTGTCCCAGTGAGGCTTGCCAAAAATCCCCCCGCCCCCCGCCGGGATTGTTCACGCTGGTGTCCTAAGAATGTGTGTAGCAGGGGTGGGGGAATCTCCACAGGAAGGAATTCGCTGGTTTCTGAATCCCGGCCAACCAAAACAGGGGCCGCAGACGCCATGGCATGAATCCCGTCGGGGACCAAAAGGCAGAGGAGTTTGCAACCCAGGCCACAAATCTATCTCATAACAAATGTCCTTCCCCCGTTTCTGGCCTCTCTTGTCTACGCTCTGTTGGGCCTGAGGACCCTCCCCTGCCCCCCAGGGGCTGGCTTTACCCTGGGAGAACTTCTTTCTGCCTTCCCCAGCTTGCTCCGATGGGGCTCCGTGAACCACCAAGCCCTTCTCAGGACCTTTGTCCATTCCACTCCACCTTTGCCGCATGGAAGCGAAGGACCACTCCAGGCAGGGTTAAGCCTTCAGGCTTTAAACTGGACTCCCGGGACCCTCACTGGATTTCAGACCTAAGTAGCCCCCTTATTCTCCAAGAAATGGGATACCGCTGGGGAAAGAGGGTGGGGGGGACGGGACGGACACCCAGTTTTATTCCTTAGGCGCAATTGATCGCCACCCCTTCCCCAGCAAACACAGGATGGGTGTGTTCAGCCGTCTACCTTTGGCCTTTTAAACATTCTTTCCCCGGATCGCTGTACACCTGCGATGTTTGCACATGCCAATGTCCCCCCTTTTAAAAGGACCCGTAAATACACTAAAACCTCCTTTGAGCCCGGCAGTTTGCTTTTAGTTTTTATTTTCCAAGGGGAAGTGCTTCTAAAACATTATTCTTCGAGTTTATCTTGAAGCGCAAGGGAGTTAAAAGGGGGACAGTGGTAGTTCATGGATACCTAGGACTAATTTGACTCCTAGCCTACCGACGGGGGGCGGGGAGGGGGGGTGTCTTTATTGGGAAAAAATATCATATATAGATGTCAAAAGTTGCAACGCTTATCATTCTCCCTCTTCCTAGGCCGGGGCGGTGTTGGGGAGGGGAAGGCGACATTTGAGTGGCTAAGGAGTATGGGTAGATTCCCTTTTTTCTCTTAAGAGAAACAAATAAAATTCATTAGAGCAGTGGATGAAGGCCGTCACATAAATTCAGACTCACGAAGGTGACTGTAAAATCCACATTGAATGTTTGTGCATCAAGAAATGCATTCCCATAAATTCGGGGGAATTAAAAATCCACCCGGGTTATGTTATGGTTTTAGGCTGCGGTTTGGAAGTGTCTTAGAGAAAGAAAGCCCATTGACTTCCACTGAGACTTGGGCTGAGATAGGCGCTTTTAGAAAAAAAATATTATCCTTAATATTTAGATTTTTATTAGCTATTCCCCCTCCGCGGGCTGTGCTGGTGAGGGGAAGAGATGAGTGGAGTCTGGGCACAGAATGTCCTGGTTCACCAGCCCGTTATCAGTATCTAAGGATTTCCTTCAAAATGTACCAGCCAATAAACATTTTCTTATTTTAATTTTTAAAAAATAAAATACCTCGCAACAGACGTGAACGAAAAATGCCTCTAGGCACCAGTGGAAGGTACTTGATTCCCAGTCTAGAACTGGGGAAACTGAGGCACAAGGGAGGGGAAGTGACCAGCTCAAAATCACCGAGAAAACTATGGCGGATTTATGAACTGAACCCAGGAGTCCCGATTCTGAACCCAGCCCGTCCCCCTCTCCAAACACTAGACAACGGAGTGTCCAAAATGAACACAATCCAGGAAAATACTCCAATCCCAGTGTTTTAACGCAATTAAAAAGAATCCAATAAGCCTGGGAGAAGCAGATTGTGCGTTACAGGCGTCTGTAATATACTGTGGCCGATAAAGTTACGAGCTGGCTGGAATTTGCAGAGAAGGATCGTGCCTCGTGAAATATTTGAATTTCAGTTTAACATGTGCAATGAAGCGGCCCTCAGTTCTTCCACCTGCATAAAATGTCATTTTTACCTTTGAAACTGATCTTCAGCTGAAATTAATGAGGGGGCAAACGCTGCTGTTGGTTACACAGATGTAAAGGGAGCCACTCCGAATTTACACTAGGAATAACTGAGAGCAGAATTTGGCTCGCAGATGAAAGAACCAAGCCAGCTGAGATATTAGATTTGTTTCTCTGAGCACTGTATTTTAATATTTGTGTAATTCAGCACAGGCTGGCTCCAAAACTGGGTGTGTTTCCCTCTGGAATAAGCCAAATTAAACAGCTTGTTTTCAAATTCACTTCCCAAAGCGCAGATTGTCAAAGACTGGGAAGGGGCTCGTTTCCAGTCAACCCGTCAGTAGTGCTTCGACAAACACCCGTTTCTTTCCCGGTTCTTCGTCACTATTTCAAGCTGGAATGTAGTGCATGCTTATTTCCCCCTTTTAGACATAAAGCACAAACCCTCGAGCTAACAGGGGCTGATCAAAAGCTCCTTTAAGCCAGTGGAAAGACGTCCATCGACGTCAATGGGTTTAGGTCATGTTCATGGGGTCTGCTTTGAACTCACCAGTCACGCCTAGGAAATCCATCTTTTGCTCAACCTGCAGTCGGTCGCGCCATTGCAAGGGCTGAATGATGGGTTCTGACTCTTCTGAGTCGACTTGTGGAGTTTCATGGATCTCGCTTGATAATAGCTTTGCAGGGCGGCTAGGTAAAAACACACCCAGTTTTTGAGCATTTGTGGGACATGAGTCTCTTTCAGACCCATCCTCGCCCAAAGCGCCGAATATAACTGAGCTAAACGTTTGTCTATCAGTTTGGATGCTAAATAATGGACCTCCAGATTGGAAGACACCCAGAAAGTGGATTCTCTGCCTAAAACCAAATTCACCATCACAGTGTCTTTCCCACGCGTGGATATGTTGGCATTTGAATAAGAATTCCCTCCTCCCTTTGCGGGTTCATTTAATTACTTGTAAAATCCAGCTACAGGGGAAGGGGAAAGCGACTGTGACAACACCAGCACTGATTTCATTTTGCTTGCATTAAAGATGAACAAACTGTATTAACTCGTAGCAGAAAAAAACAACAACGTTTCTTATCTGAGCAGAGTTTGTATCGAAACTCCATTCGATTTTATATTGCAAGTGCCTCAGAACGGTACCCCACCATCAATGGTGCCTGAATTATAAGTATCAAGGGGTAGCCCTGTTAGTCTGTACCCACAAAAACAACAAGGAGTCCGGTGGCACCTTCAAGACTAACAGATTTATTTGGGCATAAGCGACCCACTTCTTCAGACGCATGGAGTGAAAATATTTTCACTCCATGCGTCTGAAGAAGTGGGTTTTTTACCCACGAACGCTTATGCCCAAATAAATCTGAATTATAGTAAATACCTTTATTCTAATCCTACAGGTTTTGTTCAATTCTCTGCTTTGAAGGTTATGTACAAGGTACACATCGAGTGCATTGACTAATTCTAGTCTCTCCACGAGCCGTTGTAGTCGATAGAGAGACTCCTTTTGTTTTCAGTAGACTTTGGATCAGGCCCTGTGAGGCTTGTGCAGATAAAGGATACTAACGAGAGATCTCGAAAACGGAGTCCCCTACAATGGGGTTCAGCAATTCTTCAGCTCCGTCTAAAGCTGTTGAAGTCCAGAGCTCCAGCCACACTTTTACTGGGGCTCAGAGAGATTTGTACTGATCTCCTCTCGTGGCACAGAGAGGAAAATATGATTGGAATTATTCCAATCAATGCACGTCGCAGGGTGTCACAGTGCAGATTGCTTTTAGCACACCGAGACACACAAATTTGGCTTCATGCCTTTCTAATTTCAGCCCCGAGTTCAGCATGAAAAGAGGAAAAATCCTACCCTTTCCAGATCTGATATGAAACACAAGAGACAAGAAAAACGGAATCTACTCAGTTTCGATCCAGTATAAAGATCAAAATTGTACTGACGAAGTTGGGAGGAGCTGCAGAAGTTTGACGCTAGAATGAAGTTAAGCCACCAAATTAGCTGTCAAGGAAAGTTGCATTCGGTCATTATATAGTATGAAAAAACACTGATCAGAAGGAAAAAAGCAGATGCAAGTAATATGTGAAAACTAATCAGAGAAAATGGGCCAATCAGTTTTGGATCCAAATTTTTTGATTCTTAAATCTCTCCTTTCAAGCCACTTTGGTCTTCAGTTGATTTTGATTATAAAATAACAGAATCAATAGATCAAAGCCATTCTAGCCATTTCCGAGAAGGATGGACAGTTTGACTACTTAATTATTGGCATCATAGGATATGTTGGGACATAAACCCCCAAAGGGCAGGCGAAAAGACGACATTCTTTTTACAGTGAGTTTCAGTTGGAATTAAATTAAACCTGTCTCCTGTTTTGCAAGAGGTAGGAGGGGAAGGCATCAAGACAACCGGACCAGATCCTACTCCTGTTAAGGTTTGTCACTGGAGTTCAATGAAAGCAAGATGAGCCCATTCGTTTGAGTTTGAGCGACTGGTAGATTTCTACTTTCATGTAATGCTCACACAGCTTTTCAGCACACTGTGTACAGCCGGCACACGGACAGGATAAAAAGAAGAAATGGAGAAAATTGTGTTAAATGGATTTCTTTGCCTTTGCTAAGCAATCCTGTGCACTGTTCCTAAAATAAGTGTTTGATCCTCTGACATCTGCAGACTCCATTAGGGGCGGCGGTGGAGTGAAATTGACAACAAGTCGATCCAGGCACATCATTAATTTCAATGACCTCCTCTTTGTAATTAAAAGAATAAAGAAACATGACCGTGTACAGTGAAACGGGGTCCCCTCATCAGGTGATGAACGAGCTGCTCGCTGTTTCTGGTCTGTAATTAAATAATTGGAGAGCCCGATCCTGGGCAAAAACTCCCGCTGGCGTCAAAAGAATAAGAACCAGTCAAGAGTGTGGGAAATAGCCCATTAAGAGGCCTGCGTCTGTTCCCATCTTAAATCCATGGGAAAGGTCCCACTGAGTCCAGAGCGAGCCCACAAGGGGCACAGGTCCCAGAATCGGGCTGTTTGTGTTAGTGCCCGGTTAAGAATATGTGTTAACAAGTGACCGTCTCCAGATTACTCTTTTCTTTCTTAGATTTCAGAGCAGCAGCCGGGCTAGTCTGATCCGCAAAAAAGAAAAGGAGGACTCGTGGCACCTTAGAGATACATTTGTTAGTCTCTCAGGTGCCACAAGTCCTCCTTTTCTTTTCTTTCTTAGCATCTTATGCGGTCTCCGAAACGTGCTGATTTCATAGTCGCGTTGCAGCGTCTGCTGAGGTTGGTTTGGGTTCGAACTGATCATCAGAAGTCTCTTGTCGTGTTTTACCAAGGGGGCCAGTCGGAGCTGGGTTTTTTCTAAATGTGAAAGCAGAAAGGATTACAAAGTTCCGAAGACAAAAATACCCTCCTCGTGCCTGGTATTCCTGACCCTTCGACCGTAAGGAAATACCTAAAACAGCGCTTTATGGAGAGAAAATAGTCCAATTTATTCGGCACTTTTATTATTAATTGCAACACTATTAAAATCCACGCGTCTGTAAAAAGTCTGGAGTATGATTTTCTTTCACATACGAGCGGAAACTAAACAGGAAAGTACTTTTCAAACTCTCCGAACGATGCCACTTCCCAAAAAGCAACACAGACCGAGCTTTCGCTACCTATCCAGTTTCTTCTTCCATAGGTTGAAATGTGTGCTACTGATTTCCTTTAAACGACCTTCAATTTAAAGGTCCCTAATGCTATTTCAGCGGTTGCCCATGGTAAAACCAGTTAACATTTTAAAATCCTCATAATTAAAAAAAAATACATTGAGTATAAAAATATTACTGATAATCTGACATAATTAAGCTTTGGATACAATTTCATAATGCTAGTAATTTTGTTTGAGAAGTGTGTTTCTGTCTATCTATTTTCCAATAATATCCATCAGATTTGGAAGAATAAATATATATTGAAACCATGACATTTATTGTCAAGGGGACAGAACAAATACCAGGCTTGTACAACCATCTATAAAGCTGAATTATGTCACAACACAGTAATATTTTTACACACACACACACACACACACACACACACACACACACACACACAGACACCCCTAAACGCAAATTCCCTTTTGCTGAGAATTGGCCACAAACATTGCATAGCGCATGCAGGCAGCGACAGTGAATTTACACTTTCAAGCTCATGCAATAGAAATAGTCAATTCGGGATTATTTTTTATTGTTTGTTAACGTATCACTTTTTGTTTTGTTTTGTTTTGTTGCTCCTTTCCTTCCTTTAGGAGACGCGGCCAGGATCCTGACAGGTTCTGAGCAGCCTCAACTCCTTGTTGAAGTCAACAGCAGCCGCTGCAGCTCAGTTCCTTTCAGGAGACGGCTGAGAAGTAGCCCATCAGACGTGTATGCTGTGGCTCTGAACTGCAAGACCCTGATCCAACACTCCTTGAGGTCCAATTGAGCCTTTCCTTTGACTTCAGTGAGGTCTGGACAAGGCCTAATCCGCAGTCAAGTTAGCAATACGGTTGTGAATTGAGTGAGGTTCTGCATTATCAGTGGGTTGATGAAAGCTGCTGCTGGATTTTTTTTACTCCTGAGAAAACTGTGATTGTTTTGTGGCAAAGGCAGTTGTTACGTAGTGGGGGGAGGGAGTCTTCTGAAATTGATAGTAGGATCATGGATTTTGTATCAACAGAGCTATCACTCCCTGCCACTGCTCCAATCAGTTTCCAAAGTCAAGTCTAATGGCAAGGTATATGCATTGGGACCTATGGGCCTCATCCAAAGCTCACTGAAATCGACAGGCGTTTCCCCACTATTTCAATGGGCTTTGAATAGGCACCCCCTGTGCAGAGTTTTGATGCCATGTGTTTTCATGTTATTTTCATCATGTCTCCAAAGGACATTTTTCCCCTCCTCTAAAAGCTTCTGTACTGTGTCAGATGCTGAGTTACAACATGTGTTTCAGGACTGTTGACTTTGTGCCAGAATTTCTGGTTGGGTGGAAGGAATTTTGCAATGTCTTTCTCAAAGGAATGAAACAGGCAACTGGGATTGCCTTGCTGGAAAAAAAAGGATCTGGAATTTGAAGATTTGTGTTTCTAATGTAATAACACTACTTGATGGTTCACGTATTTATTTGGAAAACAGTATTACGTTAGAGCTGGTTGAATAGTAAAATAGCTAATGATTCATGCATGTTTTTGTGCATGAAAGCATTTTTCACTATAACTCATGGGGTTGTATTATTCATTACTCCTATTTGCAGTAATGGCTATTTAGACAACTGCCAGTTATTCCTGAACACATGTGCATATTTAGAAAATTACATAACATAACATAAACGATTAGATTCATCTGAAAATCCAAACTGGAAAGAAGGTAATTTGTTATTCCTGGTGTTCTATTTTGGCTCTCCCCCTATTTAAAATGTTTCAGTCATCCAGTCAGGAAGCAGAAACCAAATTAAGTGACTGACTTAGGTGATAAGGTGGTCCGTATTCTTGTTGTATATCTCCTGATATGCCCCTGCACTAGAAGAGCTGTGAATGGCTGCCTAGACCTGCTACACCATTGTTATGGTATCTAAAGATCCACATTTAGAGTAGCTTTTTATGGCCCCTTTGCCATGTTTCTGCAGCCCAAAGGGATGAAAGCATGGGTCAGGATCAGTTCCTGCATATTGTATTTGATGATGATGATGATGAAGGAGAGAAGGCTGTGTTACATTAGTCCCCCATGACTAATATTCCAGTGTATGGGCTGAAATAGAAGCCATGGACTTTCTCAGCCAGGCTTTGTGGACACTGGAACAACATACACAAAGATCCGGCAGATTCTACGCATACCCAGCTCTCCTGCCCCCTTCAAACATTCCTGTCCACCTCAGGTTATCCAGGCCCAAACTAAAGGGTGCAGTATACAAAGCGTGCAGTGGTTCCTCTGCCTGGATGTCTCTCATGAACAGTTATGAAATAATTTTCTTATAGCAGAAGTTTGACCCTAATCTGTCAGAGTTTAAAATAATTTGAGTTTATCTATTGTAACTGGATGTTCTCATTACCTATTAAATGGCTAAGAGATGGTCCACACTTAGAAATTCACCAAAGTAGCTATTCCAGAATAATTATCCCAGAATAGTTATTTCAGTGTGAGCCTCCCTGTGGACATGATTATTCTGGAATAAGCATGTCCACCACATGGGGATTTATACTAAAATAACTATTCCAGAGTAATTATTCTGGAATAGCTTTTTTGATACATTTTCAGAAGTGCTCACCGCTGACTTAACTCTGCTCTCGTTGAAGTCAGGTGTAAAACTCCCTCTTTATACACCTGCACTTACTCCAGGGACATTGCATTCAGTGCTGAGCATCTCCTTACCAGAAAGTTATAGACTTAGTGGGGTGGAGGGAATGGAGAAAAGGGCAGCAGAAATAATCAGGCCGCTGGAGAAAAATGACATAGAAACATATTAATGACATTGAGGGCTAGATGGAGACTTGGATTGTATGCCTGTGAGGTGAAGGAAGAAGTCCCCTGCATGGGCTACCTGCCTGCTCCATGGGTCTGGGCACACTGTGCATCTGCTCAGTCCCTTCCTGGAGCAGGTAGGCAAGGAACATCAGAGAATGGGCACAGCCTTGACTCTGTCCCTTCCATGTGCAGCCAACATAGCTGAGCTGGCTTTGGGAGGTGAGGGGATGTCATAATTTGCTGCTGCTCTAGGCCAACAGTAAATGATCACCCTCTCTCACTTGGAGCAAGGGAGGACCAGGGAGAGAACTGTGCATGCTAGCAGTGTCCTTGAGTCACAACATCTCTCAGGGCTTCCCCTGAGATAGTGCAGCTCAGACATCAGGCCTTGCTCAGGGTGATGCCTAAAGGTACAAGGTAACCCTGAATACATAGCAGGGTGATTAAAGGCAGGTAATAGACATCTACAAATATTGGATGGACTGATGAAACAACAAGGAATGTGAGGAATTATTTAGGGTGACAGAAGGAAGCTATTCAGAAGCAGAAGATTTAAACTGGATATTGGGCAAAATATTGCTATAGCGAGGTCAGTTGGGCTGTGGAATAATTTCCCAAGAGAAGTGGTGGAAATGCCCTCAGTTAGGGCATTAAAACTAGCTTGGGTGAGGAACTATAAAATGTACTGTTGGGAACAAAGCTACCTACCTAGATTCAGCTAGGGTGTGCTATTGCTCTGCCACCGACATGCTCTGTGATCTCGGGCAAATCACTTTAGCCCAGGTCCTCAAAGGAACTGAAATCAATGGGATTTAGGAGTCCTAAATACCTTTGAAGACCAGGGCCTTTGCCTTTCTTTCACTTCACATCTTTAGATGTTAACCTCTTTGGGGCAAGGACTGTCTCCTACTATGCATACCTAGCACAAAGGTCCCCCAATACCAGCTGAGGTTTCTAAGGGTTTCTAAGGGTAGTCTAACAGCAATGAAAAACCCAGGGTCGGCCCATGCCCAATTCGGGCTCATGAGACTCGGGCTGCTGGGCTGTTTCATTGCTATGTAGACTTCCAGGCATGGGTTGGAGCCTGGGCTCAAGGACCCTGCTAGCTGCGTGTTTTTCTTTGCTGTGTAGACGTACCCTTTGGCTATGTCCACACTAGCCAACTGTCCATGTGTCCATGTGTGTAGTTGTGCCTTAGCCCCCTTCTTGTCCACATCTAAACTCCAGAAGCACTTAGAATGGGAGTAAGCTACTGTGCTTGAAAGTGCTAGTGTTATATCAATAATATCTGTCTACTCATTTATACCATGGCCACCACCATTGTTTCTGAGCACATTGCCAGAACAGGTTCCACACTAGCTTTTGCGCTCTCTCGTTTCTCTGATTCTGTAAGAGAGAATGGTCAATGACTGTAACAATATTTCCTATACTAATCATTTTAAAGTTCATTATGTGGTAAATCCTTCGGGCTTGATTCTTCTCTGTGTGTGAGAAGAAAAAAATAGCAAATCACCGGGGAAAATGTGCCACCAGGGCAGCACACTTTGCATGTTTGGCTCCATTTGTTCTGGCTGATTGCTAGATCTGGAGGTGGGTGGGGGTTTTGGATTTGTGCCTCTGCCTAAGGCAGTCATTGTTCAACCTATACTAATGTCCATGCAAGGGTCTCTTCTTATGGATCATTGGTCTAACCATCTGGCACATTCTGCTGGTACAATCCAGGATGGATTCCTTGGGCATTTCTTTACTAGATGTGAGACCCTCTTATGAAACGATATGTGAGAAATAAACAACATTTGTCTGGAATCGCAGAATTCTAATTGCCCATAAAACAGTTATACAGTTTTAGCCCACTTTTCATGTCCAATCCATGCCTGCTACAGCCATAAACTGCACAGAGCTAGACAATTCTACATATATGATGGCCTTTATGGACTGCCATATTGTTGTTGTTAGGGTTCTAGGATTTTGTGACACATCTCAGGAGGGAAGTAAAAGGCATATCGTAACCTGAATTTTTAGCTGTGATTTGCCATGTACATGCCTCAGCTAAGGAATGGAGAGCGTGACATGCCTTTAGCTTGACTGAGAAATAAGCCACCCAACAAAATGCTGCTGGCCCATCTCTCTTTTTGTGTATGTAATTTCCATTCAGTCATGTCCTTCCACCACCCCTGCGCTGGGAGATCTGAAACATCTTGTAATGTGGTGTCTACCCCACTCAAGGCCTAGAGGGGTTAAGATGGCCAGTTAACTGCCCAAGCTGCACCTGGAGGAGACAGGGAGCAGGGATTTAATTAAGCCAGGAAGCTGGTAACAGCAGGCAGGGAAATAAGTTGCAGTCACTCCCTGCGAGAAGGAAGGTGTGTCTGGGGTTAGAGGCATGTAGCCTATGGTTATGCCCTGGGAGGAGTGGGAGTTTGGCCTGGGGAAACCAGAGATGAGGGAGAGTCAGAGAGGCAGGCAAGGCTCAGGGGAAAAGCCGCAAAGTATGGTCAGACCTTGGCTGCTGATGAGAGGGCCCCTGAGCCAGGACCTGGAGTAGAAGGTGGACCTGGCCACTGGAGGAGTGGCACAATTGAAGCAGTAAAGGGAAGACTGTCATTTTGTGGGGAGGGACTTCGATACATTCCACCCCCGCCCTCAAAAGGAGAAACATGTGCTGACCTGGCTGGAGGGCCAAGTCATGAAGAGGGAGCTCCTTGAGTGGCAGCCGGTGAGAGGATGATGGGAGAGACACCTGCTGGAGGATGGTGCAATGCCGAGTCAGACCTAATCCCCCAAACTGCCAGGAGGACATGCTGCTAAGCAGGGAGTGCATCCTGTGACACACCTATAAAGAACAGTTGTTTCATCTGAGGTTATGTGTATAGTACCATATGTGTCTATGGTGTTTTGCAGATGTGTCAGAAGACAGGCCCCTGCCCCAAAGGATCTACAAATGATTAGCTTCATCCTGCAGCCATTTACATCAATGGCAAACTTCCCATTGACATCAGCAATGTAAGACTGAGCCACAAGGACCCAATTCTGCTAGGATCATGCTCATTGCTTCTAATGTTTGTGAGCAGAATGGAGCTGTATTGGGATCATTTACTTTAGGCCAGAGATGCCTTTACTCACATTGAGTAATAACTTACTCCACAGGTAGGGACACTGATTCCAATGGGACTTTTCTGGAAGTAAGGCATGACTCTGTGTAAGGAAGCATGGCAGAATCTGGTCTCCAATGAAGATAATTTGCCCTGTTACATCTGCCACGGGTCTCGTTTACATGAGAGAACAGTACCTTTGTGAGTAGATCTCTCCAAGAAGCTAAGCTGGTGGATCTTGCATTTGGCACTCTGTGTTAACTGGAAATCATAGAAAAGATAGATGGAAAAGGCAAAGACCAATTATGGGCTTGGCCCTGTGTTGTACATGTGTGGAGTGCAACACTTTTAAGAGTGAGGTAGACAATGAGCACATGTGAGCCCAGTCCTGTACTAATGACACTGCTGTTGCGTGGCCACTGAGTTACATCTTCTCAGTACCAGAAGTAAGGCAAAAGAGGAGAGAGCATAGAAAAGCCTCTCACTTATCTGCTGAGCATCAGATCCTCTTCAGGTTTCTTTGCTCAGTGCAGGACCAGGGGCAGGACCCAGGTGGCATCACACCACGATGTTGCTCCCTCTATCCTGCGGGCAAATGGGGAGTCACTTTAGCTCCACTATGCAACTTAGAGCTGCCTCAGGGCTGCTGTAAGTTATTCCCCCTAGGAGCTGTTCCTCCAGCTCAGGATCACCATAACTCAAAGTGCCCTGGCCACAGTATTCTGTATGACTGGGGGGGGGGGGAAGAGCAGGAATAGGGGACATAGAACTGGCTACAACACCTTTATACTACCTGGGAATTCCCCCATGTAAGAGGAATCTGCAGCCAACTTTCCATCCCCTTTGAACCACCAGAGAAGTAATAGAGTAGGAACCAGGATCTACCCCTGAGAATCCTACTTGGGGCTATGTCTCCTCAGACACAGTTATACTCCGCCACACTTGCAGGCTGAGAAGGAATCTGAGACTTTGTTCCACGGGGGAGGACTGTACCACACGGTGCCTGCTCACATTTGCTTCTCTATTGTGCAAGGACTCTAGGATCAAGACAACCTCTGTCAGTCCATCTCCCGCCCCATCCAGGATTGTGCACAATCCCAGGCAGAAAGAGAGCTCCAAAAAGGGGCTCTTCTGGGCTGTACCATACGCAGAGGCAACTCGGTCCCTGGTGGAAGAGCTGGATTTTATTCTTAGCTCTGCCACTGACCTACTGTGTGACCTTGGAGAAGCCACTTAGGCTTTCTGCTTCAGTTTTGCCAGTGGTAACGTGAGGCTAATAGTGCTTCCTTTGTACAGGGCTGTGGGATCTATGGATGGGAAGCTAAGCATTGCTATATTCAGGAGTGCGCAAGATAGCATGTTATCTTCCAAACAGGGATAGACAACTGGCTGGCCCGTTGGGCTGAAACTTGACATTTTTGTCACCCCAGAACCCTTGTGAGGTGACTGCTCAGGAAGGGGCACGGTGGATCTGTGCATGGATCCTACTGTACTTTGCAGTAACTGCCATCACAGCTGCCTTTTCCCACAGGGAGAGGTATCTACTCAGCCCGAGCACAAGTACTAGGCAGCACCTCGCCATCATGTATTATTACTCTGGTCCTCTCTAGGGCCAGCGCCTTGTCCTAAGCACTGTACAAACACAGAACAAGAGACAGCCCCTGCCCTGAAAAGCTGACCTATTAAGGGATTTAGCCTCAAAACATCTCTGGGGAGTAGGAAAGGACCACCCCCCTCATTCTACCAATGGAAAAAAACCAAGGCACAGAGAGACAAGCTGATCCTCTGCTATAGGGTGGGACTGGAACTGGAGTCTCGAGGCACTGAAACCCTGGGGTAGTGAGGTGAATGGGGGTTAGTCACCGACTTCAAAGGGGGCCAAGAGTTCTCCCAAAGCCGTCTTCCGCCCTCCCACCCCGGGGCTGTTAGTAGCGCCCCCAAACATACACCATGCGCCACTTCCTGGCATGCCGATCTCCCACCGACTTCAGATGAATCCCCTGGAATGTTGGATGCATGTTTTCAACAGCAAAAATAAAATGTCGAATAGGGTCCAAGCACCTGCCATTTTGCATGAGGCTAATGGAAATAGAGCCCCCAAATCAGTGCATTAGGGCCATGTCTCCTTATTGCCTTGAGCTCATCAGTTCCTACTGGTTTTTGGGGAATTATCCAATAGGAATCACCTGTGGCGTGGCGTGAATCTTCCCCCTCTTGAATGCGATTTTTAAAAATCAATGAAACGATGTATCCTGTGCTATATCATTAGACCACGCTACAAATAGGTCTTCTGAAGTGCAAAAACTCTAGAGTAAATTAATTAATTTGCTCGGTCGTCTCCCCCCTACTCCCTACCAACACCCCCCCCCCCATTCATGCCTAAAATGAGTTTAAATTAGATTAGCAGCGACTTGGGGAAAAAAATCGAATGCCCTGATCTAGTTTTAGAATATTTCTCTATGTACTTTACAAACTGAATCTTCCTTTACTCCACCTGCTGTTCCAGGGCTTTCCTAGGCTACTCTACGCCCATGAATAAAGTTTACCGTGTGGCTCTTTCAAAAAAGAAGGCAAAACAATTTTAGAAAGGGGCCTATGCCCCTTCACACACCCAGCCTCTGCCCTTCACGTCCTTGAAAGCAAACCTGATCACAGGAGCAGCGCTTAGAAACGATGAAATAAACATTCCTGATAGAAGAACACCTTCTTCGTTAGCGTCGGAGGTTTCAAACCGAAGGCTGAGATTTTTATCCTCCCTTTTCTATCTAGCCCCCTTGTCGAGCCTTCGGATATTGTTTTTGCTGGGGGAGAGGGGTTGGATGAAATCGTTTTAGAGGCAGGTTGAATGCAGACAGATTCCTGCCAGAATTGCGTAGGGCTACACACTTAGCAAAAAGAGCCAACACGTTGCGAGTGTCAGGAGAGAAGCGAGTGATTAAATCATAAAGGGGCCTTTTGTTAAATTATTAATCTAGTAACCGTACTGAGAGATCGCCTCGTTGTCTTTTAAAAGTGCTGCAAATGCAAGAACAAGGTTATTTCCGATGGCTCTCACAGAGCACTCCTGAAGTCCCCGAGCAAGGCACCGCCATTCTGGAAACCTGTTGATTCATGAGTGTCCAAAGTTTACTTTATTGTGGAATTTTTCTTTCAAAATCAATAATCCAGAGGCTTTGCAAAGGTGGCGATTTAAATATTTTAGGGCGTGGCCCATTAACAAGACCTGCGGAGGATTAGAAACAAGATCTTCTGTAAACTGGGGAGAGATTTCTCAAAATAAAACTCAACCCAAGGGCAGACATATCTTCACATTTCTATCCAGGTTAGGGAAAACCAGCTCCAGGGCTTGGGAACTTGTGACTGACATTTAGAGACAAGACCCTGATGTTTTGAAATCACTTAAGTGTTTTAAACAAAACTCACTGGGCTTGGAGTTTGAAAAGCAGGATGGTTGGGAAATGGGTTTGTTTGCTGTAGGATCTGGCAGATGCCGAGTTCATGAGGGGTACGCAGAGCTTCTGGCTCTGAACCATGTTTCTAAAAGAAAAAGAAAATAAAGCAACAAGAAAAAAAAAATCCGAAAAGTGCGAATAATCTACTTTCTGTCACCAGGCCCAGGGACTCATTCATAAGATGGCAAAATAATTGTTATGTAATGTACAGCCATACAAAACACAGCCTGCGAGACTACCATTCTTCACGAAGGAAAATCTGTAACTTCTATTTAATCCTCGGGAATTAAAACTGATGGCAAAAAACTCATGAAGATTTTTTTGCTTTGACCTTATTTCCCAGAAATATTGTCAAAACCAGAAGCCCTGGACAGCCCTTAAGAACTGGGCTCCTGCCCAGACCGAGAACAAACAAATATCCCATTTTCCAAGAATAATTATTTCCAAACGTGAAACTCATAAATTGCTTCAATAGTTCCCACTTAAAGAGCTTTGGGGGAATTTTTTTTCGCTAACTTACATTTCAATTGCTTGGAAAAATTAAAGACAGTTAAAAATTAGTGCATAGCTTTTCAGCTTCCAGATGGAGTATACATCAGCTTCATGGTTCCTATAATCCATGTCATAAAAGGAAATTCTTTTTAAAAAAGAAACCTTCTTCTTAGTGTTCAAAATAAGTTCCACCGATGTGGACAAGCGTCTTAAAGAGATATTAATTGTCAGATAGAAAAGTCTCTGTAAGATCTCCTGCCTCTTATGTTTAAGTTTAATTTAAAGTTTAAAGGATATTTTAAGTTTACTTTTGGAACCCACCTTTTAAACGATTTCTACAGTAAAATGTGTTGTAGCATATTTCAGTGTTATACAGAAAGGGATTGGAATCAAAAGTTGGGTGTATATCACAGTTTTGGAAAACTTTAGTCCATTGGGCTGTACCAACCCAAACAGAGAATTGTCATAAATCGGGTGATACTGGGTACAAAGCTAAATCCGCACCTGTAGTTTTTACTCTGGCAACCAACACAATTGCTTTCAGTGAGACTTTTGCAGAAGGAAGGACTGCAGGATATTTACAGAGTTTACTCTCTGAAAGTCCTGGACGTATAATAACATTATATCATCACAGATGTGCTTGTGAACCCTACTTTGTTTGTTTGTTTTAATCTTGAATACCAGTCAAAAAAAGTAAAGCAAGCAAAACAACTACAAAAATCCCCCAAAGACTTTCTTTGGAGGACTCTACTGTATCACCAAACCACAACTGGCCTGCTTTCAGTAGCTTCTTCTGAATATATTATTGTTCACATTTTATTCTGACATCAATACACTTGCTCATTTGGTTAGGAACTTTCGAAAACCAATCTCTGTATTTCTTGATGCGTGGCCAACTTGATTAAAGGGTAGTAAAGCTCTCTTGTAGGATGGTGTCTAACACGGAGCTGTGAATTCTCAAGTCAGACATTGCTGGGAATAGCCTTCGGTGTGTCTGCCCCATTAAAAGAACGGTGGACTTGAGACTTGCAAAGGTCAAGCCAGTATATAGAGCTCTGCTGAATAGAAAAGCGCCAGAGGTAAACAGGCTCTTAACTTTCAACTTGGCCTTGACCTTCAGATTATGTCTGACCTTCATGCAAAGGAGCATCTTGAGACTTTAGTGTGTTTTCCCCCTGTCTGCAAACATTTGCCTGGCTGAATGGTGTCACAGCCGGGTTCCCAAGCTCGGAGGATGATTTGGAAACAGAAGTGAATAAAGACAATGAAGAAAACAGTGGCCGCTTTTAAATGATATCTTTAAAAATAGCCTTGAAATGAGAATAGCTTAGACTTAAAAGAGAGATTTAAAAAAAAAAATTAGGACCATTTGCTAGTTAAAAAGAAATCCAAGGAGAAACCAGCCTAAAATTTGGCTAAGACTCAGCCATAAGCGACTTTAAGGCTCTTTAGAGAGTGTGAAGCATAAAATGATGACAGGCCATACTGTGATCGCCAGACTTTGTGTTTGGAGCCTGAGCTCAATCCTGCTGCCGCTGATCCAGCTGCAAAAGTTAGCGTTGATTTCGATGGGAGAAGGACAGGACCGACCCCCCCCCCGCGCCCCCCCCCCCCCCCGCTTACGTTTTTAAAGAAATAAAATGACTTTCCGCAGTGAATTCTGCCTGATAGTTTCAGGGCCGCATTTTGCTTGTCCGAATCATTTATTTAAAATGGGTTACTCATGTGAGTAAAGAGGAGAACTTGCCTGTGGTAATGGTTAACTGCGAAGATAATGTGCCATTCCATCATTGATCTAAAATAGCTAATTAATCGGATACACACACACACACACACATATACATAGACAGAGATATGGGTATAGATAGACGAGAGAGAGATTACTGGAAACAAGCCTTTCTTTGGTATTCCTTTGCTAACCTGATTTTTTTTTAAAGATGTCATGGTTTTGGCTTACATCTAATGATCATTTAAAGCTTTTGTCAGCGACCAGAGCTATGGTGGCAATAAACTACACAAGGCAAGACATTGTATAAGAAGAGCAAACCTCCAAACGGAGCTAAGAACAAAGTCACAATGTAAAGTCCTTGGAAGTTTTAAAGATTTGAGTGACCAGATATTTGAAAATGTGTGTTGGACGAATGCGCGCTCAAGACCTTCTTTTAATCCATTCCCTCACTAGCACCCTCGCTTTATTACTGCGGTGACCATCCCTACGTTTAAAATACTTTTAATTTTTTTTAAAAAAACTCTGGGACATGGTTAAAACCGGTGTTATGATTTGATTGTTAAAGTGTCAGGACGGGGCGTCTGAAGATTTGTAACCTCAGGAAGCAGAAGTCTCTCAGGAAGGCGGCTCAGCTGTTCCAAAACTTTCTCTTTGCAAATTAAAAATAAAAATGAAACCCTAAAAGAGCAAAATCCATTCAAATAGTCATGCGAGGCAAGCCTGCCTGGAAATGCACGCGGTCTTATGAACCCTATCCTCTGGGCAAAAACCAGGAGAAGTGGAATACGTTTCAACCAAACGCTTTTTTGAAGGAAAACAGACACATACTTGTGTGAGAGGGTATGTGTGCGTATTAGCATCGTGCGCTTATAGACAATAAAACACACAATTATTTATTCGCGTGTGTACGAGAGAGGAAAACACACACAGAGATTTGGAAAAGTTTTGGATTGAATTCATAATTCAGAGACGTGTGTCTGGATGAGAAAGAGTGCGTATCTATATTATTTAATCGTTCAAAAACTTTGGATACTCTCAGGTTTCAGAGTAGCAGCCGTGTTAATAGTCTGTATTCGCAAAAAGAAAAGGAATGCATCCGATGAAGTGAGCTGTAGTTCACGAAAGCTTATGCTCAGATAAATTGGTTAGTCTCTAAGGTGCCACAAGCCCTCCTTTTCCTTTTAGATACTCTGTTCCTTTCTCTGGCACACACGGGTACGTCTGAATTGTGTAGTCATTCCAAAACTTCTCTGTCGGTGCATGACCGAATTATTTACTCGCTCAGAACCTCTTCCAGAGACTGGGGCAGCTCATCTGTAAGCAGCTATCACTGAAAACCTCGATTTGTTTTTTTAAAAAGGGCAGTTATGTTTCCCGAGACGGCGTTCAATGCCATGCCGCCACCCAGTGAAAACAAGGCAAGGCTGTGTCTGGTGTGGATTAATGCAGCTCTTAAAAAAAACAACCCTCCCAGACTTTCCTTCTGCACATAGTTAGTGCAAGAGGATTTTTCAGCTTTTGCAATTATATGGCAGACCCAGCATTTTGTAGCATTGCTGATTGCTCCCACCCTTCCCCAAAATTGTATCCTTTCCTTCATGGCTTTCCCCTCCCTGACTCTTCATTCTTTCCCTCCCAGGGGACCATTGTCTTTTACAATTGTTATGTAAACCCTCTCGCTCGCTCACTGTTTTAAATAAAAAACATATTTTTTAAAAAAAAATAAAAAATAATTGAATGAACGTTTGCAGGCAGAGAGAGGGGAAAAGAGAGCCACACACTCTCCTAGCGAGGAAACAGTCAGAAAACCCGTGCGGTTTAGGAGAGCCCTTATGAACTGCATGAACAGGCAAAAGAGTATATTAACTTCTAAAGTTATTCTAACTTTATACTAAATAAAATCGAAGTAATTCTAAGGACGTCTAACTTTTTAGAAACAAGGAGATTCGGAATTCTTAACATGCTCAGACAAGCGTTGTGTCTCCTCATGGGGAAAATGTTCCTGCATAGGGTAGTTTTTTGGAAGTGTAGTTTCTAGTGCACGAGCAGATCTGCCTGAAAGAACGTAGACAACGAATGGCAGGAATTCCTTTCCAGCGTAGAGTTTTCTCACTGGGAATGTTCCTATAATCTCCGCTCCTTCTTGGTAAGATGCAGTTTGAGAAGCAAAAACTCCCCCCCACTCCCACCCCCGCTTGATTTTGTTTGGCCTGTCGCTTGTGCAGGGGTTTAGTTTTTCCACAACTGCAATAAAAGGATTTTCGCAATAAGACTATTAGAGTTTTGGTTCCCACCCACCCCCTCTCACACACCCCCGCCTTCTCTCTTCCCTTCCCCCCTCACTTCTCCCGTGGGCTCTCAGCAGCCAATGAATAACTCGGCTGGGAGAGCCACGTAGTTTGCGTCAGAGCAGCTTGGCTGGAGGCAATGCACCCTCCTCTGCAGTTCCCAGGCTCTTAAAAAGATGAGGAGCCCTCCTTCCCCAGAGCTCAAATGCTGCCGAGTATGATCTGACCCATGCACCGGCCTGCAAACCTCGCTGCATGGACCCTGGGACTTTCGCGAGCGCCGAGGAGCTGGATGAAAGCACCAAGACGAGCATGGAGGGGCTCATGGGGGCGGGCGGTTTTGCTGCAAGCCAGTGCAGGAATCTCGTGGCTCACTCTGCCGTAGGAGGGCCCCCGCCTCCTGCCTTCGTGCAGGGTTCTAACTACCCCACCCTGGATGCTCCCAGTGCAGGTCCCGGGGAGCCCTCCAAGCAATGCATTCCGTGCCCTGCTATCTCCCAAAGTTCCTCCACCACCCCGCCTTTACCTTATGGATATTTCGGCAGCGGTTATTACTCTTGTCGGGTTGCCAGGAGCTCCCTCAAACCTTGCCCCCAGTCCAGCTACTCTGCAGAGAAATATGTGGACACCCCAGCGGCCGCTGATGACTACCAGACCCGACCGACAGAGTTGGCTTTCTACCCCGGCTACGCAGGCCCTTACCAGCCCATGGCTAGCTACCTGGACGTTTCTGTAGTTCAGACCATAGGTGGGCCGGGAGAGCCCAGGCATGAGACACTTTTACCCGTGGACAGTTATCACCAGCCGTGGGCTTTAACCAGCGGTTGGAACAGCCAGATGTGTTGCCCCAAAGATCAAAACCAGGCTGGGCACCTCTGGAAATCTGCCTTTTCAGGTAATGTCCCCAAACCCTTGCCCTGCTTTCTCGGAAGCTTTAGGTAGACTGATGTGCCAGGCAGGTGACTTAGCTGAAATGGTTTGCTCTAGTGTGGAACGATGAAGGGATCTACAAAGAAGTTTTCAGGTGTGGATATTCCAGTTCAGGGAGGTACAGTTGCAACATGTCACACTCCAAACAAGTAGAAGGCCACCGATATAATTCTGACACCTAGCACGGTCTAAGCAAATAGACTCCAGTGCTGATTCTGATTTAAGAAGGTACTCTGCAACATGGCACAATGCAAGCAAGTAAACGCATCAGTATTATTGTGATGCAGTAATGCACTCTGCAAGAAGCCACAATCTAAGCAAGTGTGTGTGTGCGTATTATTCCCATTCAGGCATGTACCTTGCGATATGGTGCATTCTAAGTGTGTGTGTGTGTGTCCAACACACACACCTGTTCATATATATATGAATATATATACACACACACCCCTATTCAAGGTGTGTATATAGATGAATGAATACACACACACACACACACCTATTCAAGCATATGCTTTGGAATATGCCACAAATCCAAGCGAGTCAGTAGGTATTAATATGATTCTGTTCCTTGCAACGTAATTTGATTTTTTTTTAACTAAAAAAAAAGGGGAAGGATAATTTATGGTGATGAAATAATTCTAGAGAAATAAAAGGGCGCTTGCTTGTCCCCATTTAGAGGAGGGTGTGAGGGGTGTTGGTCAGTTACACGCCCTAGATGCAGCGTTCTTGTCTGTTTCCCCAGCCCCTGTGCGTCCAGCTAGTCTTTACCCCCGGAGCTAAGCTCTGTTCTTTCTCCGCGCTCAGATGCGGCCCAGCACCCGCCGGACGCCGGTTCCTTCCGCCGGGGTCGCAAGAAGAGGGTTCCCTACAGCAAGGGGCAGCTGAAGGAGCTGGAGAAGGAATACGCCAGCAGCAAATTCATCACCAAGGACAAGAGGAGGAAGATCGCGGCCGCCACCAGCCTCACGGAGAGACAGATTACCATTTGGTTTCAGAACAGGAGGGTGAAAGAGAAGAAAGTGGTCGCCAAAGTCAAAACCAGCAGCACCCCGTGAGGAAACAAGGACAACCCCACTATCTTAACAACACAGCCGCCACCCCTGCTCCCCTGCTGGGTCTGTGTGGGCCTGAGATGTAAAGAAAAACCAAGGAGGGGGGAAAAAAATCATCACCTGGAAATTTGACTTATCCGCACCTCCCCCCCGATTCCCCCAGCCCCACGCCCGCCAGCTCCCTCCCAGTGAATCCAGGCGAAGGACGCGCTTTATCTGTGGCCTTGTTGTTGATCCTTTAATAAGTTAAACCCTTCTGTAAATGCCGTTGATTTAGGAAGATGCGACATGACCCCGTCTGGCTGTAACGGAAAGTGTGCGGTTTACCGGTTTTGCCTTACAGCGCCCCGTGAGCGCCCTAGTCTCTGTGTCGCTGTCCCTTTGTATGAGCTCCGTTCCCGAGAGCGCTTTAGGAAACCGCCCGAGTGAACCGAATTAATAAATTCCAAATGCGTAAGAAGGCTCTGGATGGCGTCTCGTTCAGCGTGTGCACCAAACTCGCCCGGTAGATTGCAAACCCCTCAGCTGTGGAGTTGGGGCATTTTTAGATGGAATAGTTTTAACAATTTCTTATGTGGGTCAGGAGAAAATTAGCCTTATAAACTACAGTCTGAAATATATATATTCTTCTATATAAATACACACATGTGACTGAATATATATACAGGCGTATATATAAATATGCACATTTATACACGTTTGCATTCATATATATGCTTATATATAAATACACTCACTACTGAATATATATTATACTCCAGTGTGTATAGATACAACTAAATATATACACACACACATTTATGCATACATATATATGCTTATATACAAATACACACGACTGGGTATATATTTATAGTCGTGAGTATTTATATATAGTCATGTATATGATATATGTATGCATGCGTATATATGTGTGTATGTATACACAAGTGCACACATTAGGTTTGTCATGCATATTTACACACGTACGTACACACATTTACACACACACACGTATGTAATATAAAATGGATGTGTGCATCAATGCTTGTATGTGTGTATGTGCAAACTAAGTGCGTATAAATATATTAGTGCATTTATTTAGATACACTTACACACAGCTTTATGTATATATGTACACGTACATACACACATATGCATTTGTGTACTGTATGGACATGTTTATACATACCCATTTCCGCTCTCCGGCTCTTCAGAATAACCCGTCATATTCGTACATTTGATATCATAGGCTGAGAGGACCTCCAATATAATACCAGTGTTAGATATTGTGAGATCTTGTACAAACGTCCTATAACAACATAGTGAAATAATATTGCTCGACTTGTAAGCTTATTTTATCGGTTAGGGTTGGGTGTAGGATTTCAGAGAAGCAACTGGGAAATTAATTGTTCTTTTCTTTAAAGTATATCATACAGAATCTTTTCAGTATTTAGAGGAAGAAGCTTCCAGCAATGATTCCTCCACTACGGATGTATTTGAACTTGCATGTAAAACTCTAGCGACTGGCACTTTCGTTTTATGTAAAGGCTAGTCAAACCCAAAACGTCCTGCTCACTTCTTTTTTTTTTTTTAAAGCCCTAACCACTCAACTCACAGCGAATATCCTAAATAATGACAGACCATTGTTTAACAGCTTGTCTCTGTTCTTCCTTTTGATGTTGTATTTCTCATATTTACAAGATACCATAATCTTCAATCTGTGAACCTTGACTCGAGGGAAATACCATAAGTGCAGTCCCATAAATATAAAGCGTAGGGTTAATAGATTGAGCAGAAATCTCTCTCTCTGTGTTGCAATTAGTAATAATTAATCTATTTCCTCAGTATTTGTACTTCCCCCCTGCTCTTACACATGTCAATATGACTGCATTGTATACTTGTATGCCCCCCCCCCCATGACTCCCCGGAATGAGTGAATGTTGAGGGTGGAAAAAAACCCAAGCAAAAAAGCCAAACAAGATTGTGACATTTTATTTTCCACGGGTGGCTGCTGGTGTGAGGAAGCCCAGGTGCGATGGGTGGATTGTGGAGGGCGGCCTGGGTGCGGTCAGACGCTCTTGCTCATTCAGTGTGGATGGGAGTAGCCTAGAGGGTTATGATCTGGATGATCGAGGGAACAGCTGATGGCTGGGAGCGGGGGTAGGAGCAAATGGCTGTCTCTCTGAACTCCCCAAAGGTGGGGCTCCCTGCGGCGAGTGGGAGGGGCCTTCTCTGAGCCACAATAACTCAGCCCTTAACTTTGACCCCTGAGACCGAGTTCCCTGCACCATTAGGCAGCAGTGACCTTGACCCTGAGCATTCCCCGCT
The DNA here is from genome assembly GCF_015237465.2 of Chelonia mydas. Classification (NCBI taxonomy): domain Eukaryota; kingdom Metazoa; phylum Chordata; order Testudines; family Cheloniidae; genus Chelonia; species Chelonia mydas. Next base: position 9,946,884 of record NC_057860.1, read on the forward strand.
CCCCCGAATAGTTAGGAAAGAGCCTCCTAGCATCAGAAAACGTTTAGAGATTGGCATTAAAGAAACGCTGCTTATTAGAAGACCAAGAGCTCCACCTTCTGTTTGCTCGTGTAAAAGGACACGGTGGCGTGAGGTCTTGCCTTGTAAAATTCAGAGTGCCCATCTCATGGTGTCTATATGTTTTATTTGTCTCTTTCGAGGTCTCAGTTTCTCTTATTGGGCGTGTTGGGGACAAAAACTAAGAAAGCTCAACACCATGGAAATTCCTGGGGCAGGAATCTGTATTCGCGCGCTCACACAACCCCACAAACCCCACAAACAAGTACACACAGACATACAAATATTTATACACACACAAAGAGAGCGAGCGAGAGACCCACACATACATCCACACACAACCACACACACAGAAGCATACAAACAAGACACAGCCATACACCTAACAACACACAAACACTTTCAGACGTAGACATAAAAATATACACAAGCATATACAAAACAAATACCTACACACAAATACAGAATCTCTCTCTCTCGCTCTCTTTCGCTCTCTCTCTCTCTGTCCTGGTACATCAATACACAAATAGAAGTAAGTGTTTAAACATCAGCCCATTTCCAGAGCGATGAATGAGCAAGCAAAGCCGATCTCTAACTTGGTAGCTGAAATATTTACACTAGGGCAGGGATGCAGGGGTCGACTCGAATCCGGAGCGCTTTGCTGCTAGCCTGGGTCCAGATTCTGTTCTGAGTTACCCCGATGTACATCCGGAATAACTCCGGATTTACACCAGTGAGATCAGAATCTGGTTTACTGGAGAATGCAGTGCAGCCATCAGGATACGGGCTTCGTGGTGGTTTATTTTGTCTCTCAGAAGCGGCGGAGCTTCATTCCAATTTACCAGCACTTTCCTTTGTTACTTACAAAACATCACAAGCAAGCAGGTCACGAAGAGCGATTTCTAGGCAGGGCTGCACAACAAGAAGAATTGCTTACTGGCTTGCAAGACAGAAAGGGGAAAAAAGGAAAGAATAAGGCAGAAAATGCATTTGATGGAAGCTGGTATACACGCATGGTTCTGAGCCACATTTGTGCAATCCGCTTTCTTCCAGTTAATGAGTTGGGGGCCTTTGACATTCTAGAGAGGAACAAGGGGCTGGGGATTATATTTCGAAGACCTTGAAACAATGGGTTTCAGAGAATCAACCAACCAAATTACTGGCCCCTATGGATTCAAGTTAGAAACCCCAATTTTGTCTGGTCTTCTGGCCTCTGGAATCGCTCTTGGCTAATCAGTTACTGAGAAGAAATCAAGACTTTTACGTGTGTTTGGAAAGGGCTGCCTATCCTAAAGGTTCCTCTATGTATCCTACAGGATTAAACCCATTGATCATATATTTCCTCCTCCCCCACACTGGAATCTAAAATAAACAAACCAAAACACTGAGAGCAATAATGTAGTAAATCAAATTAACATTATCTTCCCTTGTCTCCGTCTTCATTAATATTTGATTTAGGGTCCTTTCTACGAGCAGCACCTTAATCATTTCTGTACTTCTGGGGCATGGAAAGCGCTATAAATCTTCCGAAATTTGCATTCAGGTATATTCGCTTGTATATCTAGTCTGAGGTCTATGTAACGGAAACCGGGTTTGCGAGACAAGCACAGTGATTTAATAAACTGGTTGCTGTAATTTATTCAATGCAAACAGATTCAGCAGAAGCGCACGGTACAATATGGTGGAGGTCAAGCGAGGGTTTGGGTTTCTAACAATAGGATATTTGCCTACCTGTTTGTATCAGAGGGGTCCTCAGAGCAATGCTTTCTGTATTCCATAACTCACACAAGGTTTGTACAAGGGTCTCCTTAATGGAATACCTTGTGTGGTTTATAACCCACCCACCCACATATACTGTCTGTATAAAGGCATCTTTGAGCAAGGACTTCTGTATCCTAGTTTATATATATATTTTTTACACACACACACACAGACACACACACACACCGGACTCTACAACAGAGCTGCTCCACGCCTGAAAGATACCACTCTGAATTTGCCCCTCCTTTACTATCCTCAGCTACATCCACTTCGAACGTGAGACGAAAAAATGCCGGGGGGGGGGGGGGGGGGAGTAATAAAAAAAGATCTTTTAAAACCAGGAGGGTGAGAGTTATGAAGATCTTTATGGAGCGGGCGCAGAAAAACGCTTGGAAAGCTTGTAAAAAAAAAAAAAAAAAAAAAAGGGAAGGGAAGGGAACACTTTAAAAAAGAAGCAAAAGGATTTTCGAGGTAGGATGAATGCCCTTTCCTCCTCCCCCCGCACCGAGAACGAAGAATTTTCTGGATTTTTCCCCTATGGCTGCCGAAGGTGATTTTCCCATTTAACTTGAAACCCAGAGAAGCCAGAGTGTGATGTTTGTTGGGCCTACCCAGTCCATTCATATACATATATACGTGCAAGGTAAGAAAGGCTTTAAGATAAATAGCTGCGCGGGTTTTTTGGCTTGCTGGGGGGCGAGGGGGGAGTGAGTGAGCAGGATCCTCTGAGCTGGGGGAAACAAGAAACAACAACAACTACCCAACAAAACAAACCCCCAGCAAAATTGTTATAAAGGGATATGAAAGGAAGAAAAAGACACAAACACAGTAAATGCATCCGATGAAGTGAGCTGTAGCTCACGAAGGCTTATGCTCAAATAAATTGGTTAGTCTCTAAGGTGCCACAAGTCCTCTTTTTCTTTTTGCGGATACAGACTAACACGGCGGCTACTCTGAAACCAGTAAGAAGTTATCAGCTCTAGAGGGGAAAATGGAAGGGGACTCAGGAGGAAAGACAAACACAGAACTAGGAATCCTTAGAAACAGGTCATTATTGTTTCGTCATATCATTGTAGGCCAGGCATGAATCTCTCTGCTTGGGAAGAAAATCCACCTGGGGAGTAAGAAAAAAAAAGGGGGGGTGATTCTCCTAAGCATTCAGTGTATACACAAATCTCCCCTAAAAGACATTTTTTGAGTTGAAAAGAATGTACCTTGTATTGCACTTGGATACCTGGTGTCTAGCACCACTGAGCATAGAATCATAGACTATTAGGGTTGGAAGGGACCTCAGGAGGTCATCTGGTCCAACCCCCTGCTCAAAGCAGGACCTAATCCCCAACTTAATCATCCAGTTTTAGTTGTCCCAAATTCACCAGTATTTCAATTACTAGTATAATCAGACCGCTTTTCTCTTTTCCGGAAATGGTTATTTAGTTGGGGGATTTTTGCGGTTGACAGGAGAACATTAGCCAGGAGACAAGGAGATATGAAAACAAATCAAGCGGGTCTCTCCTTTCTGAAAATCTAAACGCAAAATCTAAATTCCGGATTTTTTTAAGCGGAGACAAAATATTCTTCATCTAACGCTGTAGGGACACTGAGCCAGCAGCCATTTAAGTGGAACAGAGTAAAATTCCCTTTTCTTGAAAATATTTCAGATAATATTGGGTTCAAATATTTTCTTTTCTATGGGGCACTGCTTCACTGTATTTTTCTTGTCTGCTTTAGCGGGAGAAAATCAGATAAAAACAGCAGTGACAATATTTCCTGCTTTTTAAAAAAGGAATTATACCGCAATTAATAAAATTACACCTGACAGAGCCTTTCATTCAAATATTTGAACTAAAACGGCATCGCTTTATAAACTCGCCTGCTGAATTCAATAAAAGAGCGCGTGAACCTGAAATTAAATTTCAGAATATAAAATGAATGCTAAACTAATGTAGATATTGTGAAAAGTAAGATAATTATCTGAGCTGGAATACCTAATTATATAATAATTACATACAGAATTGCGTATGTGTTCGTATATAGAGTTCGAACAAGCCTTTAGTGTAATTGTTGCTGATTGTTTTTAAAGATCAAATTTCCATCAGGAAAATGCCTGCATTTGATTGGCATATTTTCATGGTTTTCCACTCTGTTTCCTTTTTTTTATATATGCATAAAAAACACACGCAAATATATAATGTGTCAAATACGTGTTTATGAAAAACCCAATTGCCTTGCGTTGAGAGCAATGGTTTTGCAAGGCAGATCACTGGATTTTGTTTCAGTGTGAATTTGAAATTAGATAAAGGCCAGATAAACATTGCGGTTCTGTTGTTGTCGTCGCTGGGTCTTGTTTTGCTATTTTAAAAGTCGTGCTTGGATCCCTTTTAAAAATAGGAGCCTAGCTGCAAGCGGACAGCGATTCATTTCTGGAGTTTCCAGCCACTTGCACAGATTCCTGTTTGTTTTAAAAGCTAACATTTCTCCTGCATTCCTCTCACCCCAGAATCTGGGAAGCGGTATTGGAAGCAGGCACTGAGACGACACACGCTCGATCCTGCTTCCATTGAAATCAAAGGCAAAATCCGGTTCGGCTCCAAAGGCAGGTGAGGAGAATAAAAACACACTTTCTCCTGTAGTTACTGGAAAACTCAGGGAATCTTTAAAAAAAAAACAAAAAACCCAGCCTGCAAATATTGAGGGCTCTCACTGAGAGATGGGTCGCTTTCTTATGAGTGGAATGATCTTGCGAAGAAGTGAAATAGGGAAATGGAACAAATGATCGGTCTGAGGCCAGTGGCATGGGAAGGATGTTAACCCCAGATGACTTTAGTAGGAAAGTGTCTAACGTCCAGCAGATACATTTTGAAAGTGTCACTTACTTTCATTCTCTTGCACATCCTTGAGAGTGGCCACCATGGTTATTCAGTGCGCTTTACAAACTCAGTGCCATGGTGGGATCACCACGCTGCTTTCTACTGCTTGTGTGGACTTTAATTTCTGTGGGGGTTTTTTTTTTTTTCACCCATGGAAGGCGCAGACCCGCCTTGCTGGTGCACCCAAAACTCCCATTAACTACAGTGGGAGACTTGGATGCGAAAGGGAAAGCAGGTTTCAGAGTAGCAGCCGTGTTAGTCTGTATTCGCAAAAAGAAAAGGAGGACTTGTGGCACCTTAGAGACTAACCAATTTATTTGAGCATAAGTTTTCGTGAGCTACAGCTCACTTCATCGGACCGAAGTGCTTTCCAAAGCTTATGTGCATACACACGTGGGCGTTTTCTTTCTTTCTTTCTTTCTTTCTTTCTTTCTTTCTTTCTTTCTTTCTTTCTTTCTTTCTTTCTTTCTTTCTTTCTTTCTTTCTTTTTTCTTTCTTTCTTTCTTTCTTTCTTCTAATTAAAGAAATATCAGGGATACTATTAGATGTGAGAAAATTAAATATTTCCCTAGGGGGTAACATCTTTGTAGAGTATTTCCTCCTTTCCCCAGCTTTCTACTCCTTTCTTTTGTTCAAGTTCATGCTCACAGCACACCGAGACAGGGTTGGGATTTTTTTTTCTTCAGAGGTTTTTGTCATTGAACTTGACTCCATGTTGTAAACATTCCTTTGACCCCCACATGCATCTTGAGAGATGCCATTAAAGAAGAAACCTGGCTGCTCTCTGTGTGTTTAGCCCTTTTGCAAGTCATAACAGAATCACAACCAAACCCAACGAGGAGAAATCAAAGGTAAATCTTTATTCGATGATTTACAAGTTGAGTTACAAAAGTAAAATAAGATCAAAACAGGTTTTTTACTAGACTTATTTTGCAGTAACATAAAACGGTATTGACCTTCTTAAGTGTTATGATGCTGAGCATCATCCCATAATTTTAGCTTAAATAAGAAAGCGCTTAAAATTGCCTCCAGTAATGATCTGAATGCAGAGAAACTAAACTAAATAACGTTCTAACAAGACATTTACAGGGAAATGTCTTTTTAGTGTGTTATAATGCAAAGAGAGAAAACGCAGCTATTTCCCCCACCCCAATAAATATCAAATCCATGACTCCTACCCAAGTTAATGCTGATTAATAACAAAATTAGAAATATTCTTTGCAAACTGAATTGGCATTGATGAGTAATGACACTACTGCAATCTACCGGCATGAAATGCACCATCCAGGGGAAATAACGCGGATTTATAAGCTTTTAATTCCAATGTAGCAGACTGTACACTGAAATGAAATATATGTCACTTTCTCCCCGTTTTAAAATTCGAATACCTACATGGTTTGCCAATCGGTTGCTCTTAAGTGACTTTCAATACATTTTAGTTCCAAGTGCAGGCGATATCCTGTGTTGCATATAAACATCAAATCTAGGATTGTAACCTATCGTATGTATTCTGCACTCTAACGGATAGAAGCAAGAGACGAGTTAATTTCAAGGAAAATTTTGCCCTCAGTGTATCTTCTTTGTTGCGATCAGTTAAACATTGGCGATGGTCTTAATCTTAAAATGTACAGACATTGAAAAATACTCAATGACCATCTGGACTGGGGTCGGCCATTTTCTTTCATAGGTCGATGGTGAACATAGTCACATATTTCAGGAATTGGTCTAATGTAGCAAAGCTCCTACTGAAATCAATGAGCATTTCCCCCGAAGAAGATGTTTCCCGGCTACTGTGTCAGTCTTGGGCACCCATTTTAAAGACTGGGTTGTTCAGGGGTGTCGAACCGGGTCCAAAACATGCAGCCAGTTGCACCAGAGTCAAAGCGTCAGAACTTGTAAACAGCCCTGTTCCCGGTCACTCGGCCTTTGATACAGGTTAGACAATGCTGAAAGAGGGCTAGTGTAACGGGAGCGCATCTTATTCCTGCGGCAGAAAGTTGCGCCTTCCATCTTTTTTGTCGGGAAAAGCGACACAGGGAAGAGGGGGCGGCGGGCTCTATCATTAGTTTCGCCATGCAAATAAGGCTTGCTTCCTTTGAAAGTTGCCGCTTGAATAGTGGTATTTTAAACCTGTGACCCTCAGACAGATCCAGCGCCTTAGGTGCTCCTGGACGTGTAAGGAATTCCCAGGAAAGACACAGCGAAGAAAGAAAAACGATTTTTTTTTGGGCGGGGGGGAGACCATTATTTCATTTTGCAAGAACCCAACAAATTACTCTATTTGAATCAAGTATCAGAGGGGTAGTAGCCCTGTTAGTCTGTATCCACAAAAGCAAGGAGGAGTCCGGTGGCACCTTAAAGACGATCCACACTCTAAGTAAGATTTGTTTTAATCCTTTTCGCTTTCTGCACTGGGGCATTTCCTCACAATTTCCATAGGGATTTTCTTTTCATCAGATCCAAGTCTGTAAAATACTCTTTGTATGGATTTGCTTTTATTGTACAAACTAAGGTCGACAATGCAACTGGATAGCCAGAGAAGAGTTAACATTGTAAGGGAAGATTTAGCTGTTCTTCATGGGAAAATTAGTTCATATTAGGAAGCGATTTAGTTATTTCCACATCAGTGGGAGCACAGATCTTTCCAGACACCCTATGGCAGATCGGGAGGGCCTTTCATCGCCTTTGTTTCGAATGAATTCTTAGAGAACAGCGCAATCATCATATTTGGTCAACTTTAAATCATCTGGCGGCATAAGGTTACCGTCACTAGCGCGTGTTCTGGATCATTAGGGTGAGCCTAGCAGGGTGCAATAGGACAGTCATTATTGTAATCAGGCAAGAAATGCTGTGGTCTCTATAAATGTGCCCCGTGGCTTGATAGGGAAGAAAAAAATGTGAATCAAAATGCATTTCTCTGCGACATCTGAGCATGGTAGCCAGTCAGAACGCTGATTTCTTTATGCCTATGGCTGTAGAATCTATTATGAATTGTTAAGTGTGTCACCTTTCGTGTTGCTAGCCGCTGTTCTACCTGTCACCTTATATGAAACCCGGTCAACGCTGCCAGATTCAGAAGAAAGAGCTACATCAAAGAGGTTTGGCTTACTAGAAGTTGGTCCAATAAAAGGTATTCCCTCACCCACCTTGTCTCTCTAATATCCTGGGACCCACAGGGGTACAACAACTCTGCATAAAACCAACATGGCCGCTGTAGGTGTGTTTGCATCTGCACGTTGCTTTAGCACATTCAATAGGCTATCATGTGAAAAAGAGCAGGCATAAAATACAATCACACAGGGGTCAGAGTAGCAGCCGCCTTAGTCTGTATTCGCAGAAAGAAAAGGAGGACTTGTGGCACCTTAGAGACTCAGGAAAGCTTATGCTCAAATAAATTTGTTAGCCTCTAAGGTGCCACAAGTCCTCCTTTTCTAATTACTCAGGAGTAAACAGAACCCAACAGAGTGAAATTGGTTGTTTTTGTCCTTCTGCTGTCTTATTGATTGCATTAGAAGGAAACCTACCAGTCACAACCACCAAGAAACTTGTGCTAGAAAAATCTCTCTTCCCCCATCCCCCATGGATACGCTCTCTGTAAACAAAACCATCAGATATTTCTTTTGCTCCATGCAGTTTAAAGAAAAGAAATCAGTTCTGGGAATCTTAAGCACTTTAAAGTTGTAGGCAAAAAGGTAGTGGAACACACTGATAATCTTGAATGAGAAATAATTGTAACAGGCATAAACACAAGCCTGTGTGCTATGCAAGAGGAACAAATATGTATTTAAAATTGATTGTGAGCAGCTGAAAATGAAAACTAGTTATAAGATATAGATGTGTTTTGCTCATTTATTCAAATTAAAATGTTGGAAGATCTTCTAGTAAGTAGTACTAGAAAAAATGATAGTAATGTAATACAGTTGTTGACAGGAGTTCCTTTTAGACACAATTTGGACATAAGAATGGGCATTTTTCTCCCTAAAGACGCTGTGTGGCCAGGTATATAAGCAACTGTCAATCTTTAGTCACTGAAGGAAGTAAAAAAAGACCTTTCTGAATCAGGGCTTAAAACTTGCTGATATTGGCCCTTAAAATTAGATTATCTGATACCCCTCTTTAAAATATAATCGTAAAAGAATCAGGATTTCCATGAAATCCAGTATTTATCCAGATTGGTGTGGGTAGGTTAAGAAAAAAAGCCCTCAGATCTGGAAACATTCCAATATCAAAAGAATGTCGAGAAGAAATACCATACTTGTGAAATTAAAGCTTAGTCTATAAAAGTAGATGGGAACAGGATCTGGCTCAGAGACCTAACACACACACACACACTCACACACACACACACACACACACACACACACACACACACACACACACACACACCAATGCATACAGTTTCACCATCAGTGTTAGTCCTGCATAGAATTTATCTGAAAAGTGATTGTATGATTTTTATTCCACATTTAATTTAACCTACATTTGCAAAGTGAAATAAGGTAAATACAGTCAAATATGAAAATTAGGGGGAAAATAGATTACATGTTTTTTCTTTCATCACAGAAATGGTTCAAAACACACACCATTAAACATGGGACACTGGAACTTGAAAGCTTTGGGTTCCATAGCTTTTAATCATCCAAGGTCCAAATATATGACACAGTCCTTTAAAATCAATTATGGTCTCAGTGTGACATGCAGAGCCAAAACAGAATGGGGCAGGGATCCTGAAATGAAGTGTGATTAGTTTAATAACAGCTGTATAACATTTTAAACATGAGTGTTGAGGTTCAGCATTTCTGTTGTGAATTATTTACAAACAGAAAGGTAACACCAGGCTTATGTAAGTCAGGGACATGGGGTACCTAAAAATGGCTGACGTGCTTAGAGCTACAGTCCATTTGACATTGCCGTTCCTTGCTTTAGATATAGGGTCCTGAGAAAGAAGGCTGGAGGAAAGCTTTCTTGCTGGAGGAAAATCTCCGTACAAAGTGTGTCCAGGTTGAACTTTTAACATGCTTTACTCTGTATTCTCACTTAAGTCCTTCTTAGGTTTAGGCCTTGTCTGTGTTAGAAAACTTGCATTTGTGTATTGAATCATAGAATCTCAGGGTTGGAAGGGACCTCAGGAGGTCATCTAGTCCAACCCCCTGCTCAAAGCAGGACCAATCCCCAATTTTTGCCCCAGATCCCTAAATGGCCCCCTCAAGGACTGAACTCACAACCCTGGGTTTAGCAGGCCAATGCTCAAACCACTGAGCTATCCTAGCGCAAACCTGTAGTATAGATGCCCTTAAGCCAATTTAAATCACACTTAAACTGATTTACGTTACCGTGTTAAGTTAGTTCAATAACCCTACCTGGTGCCACCTATGGGGCAGCCCCCAGAGATTTGTGATTTTGCAGTATTGAGCCGGATCTGGGAACTGCACTATATTATGCCTGCTGTGATGCCATCAACCACAGTCACTTTAGCTGGTGCAATGAGTCGTCAGTGGATGATGCCTGTTTGGGGATGATGATGTTAAGTTACTGCAGTCAGCTAATTGATTTGAGCATGATTTAAAGTAGGTGTAGAACATCTATATTAGGGCATTGCTCTGGTGTAACTAGATTGATTGCAAATTTTCTAATATAGACAAGCAATAATATTTTCAGAAATGCCTAAGGCTCATTGGAAGGTAGACTCTTAAGACCCAGATCCTCAAAGGTATTTAGGTAACTAACTCCCAATGGGAGTTAAGTCCCTAAGTCCTTTTTGAAAATGGAACTTAGACTCCTAAGCCACTTACGGGCTTTTGAACATTTGATGTAAGATCTTATTGGACCTGATTTTCATCTCATCCTGATGTAAATCTGGAATAATTCCATTAAAGTCAATGGGCCAAATTCCATTCCATTATATCACTGTAAATCAAAAGTATCTCCATCTACCTGAGCTTAAAAGTGTTATGTAAGGAGAATCAGACATTACTTCATGCACATATAAAAGCGGGCATTTGGAGTCTGATCCAGAAGCTTTACTCCTGGCAGTCGATCACTTGATTTATTAACGGTAACAGCTCAGGAGTCTAATCCAACAGCCACTCAGGTCAATGGTGCTCTTTCCTGTCACTCCAATGGGTGAAAGGAAATGGTATGAGTAAGGGCTGTGGTACCCGGTCCTTAACTATTCGGATGACAATACTGGGACTAATCTTCAACCCTGGCTCAAGTCTCAGCCTTGGCTGTAATGGAAGTTGTTTGGGGTAATTACACTGAGAACTTGGGCCTGCTTAAGTCAGTGGGAGACTTGCCAGTGACTATTGGACAAAAATTTGGCCCTCACTATGCAGCACCTTTTTTGTCCATCTTAATAAACAAATAGATAAATAAAATAAGAAGTATTATGGTCTAGGCAGCCAATGAAACCTGGATTCCACACATGAAAACCGTTCTCTTGTAGAATACGTCTACACATTAAAAAAAAAAGAAGACCTGTGACAGAAGTCTTGGAGCCCAAGTCAACTGACTCAGCTTACGGGGACTCCCTCTACAAGGCTAAAAATAGCCATGTAGACATTGGAGCTTAAGATGGATGCCAGGCTCTGAAACCCAACAAAGGGAGAGAATCTTTTTTGTTTGTTTGCTTGTTTGTTTAATTAAGGCTAAATCTCTCAGTCTTTTTGTTTCCTGAGTAACCACAGTAGGATTCAGCCCTAAGCGTTTATAAGGTGGTATAAGTTTGCAGGGGAGGCTCTCTTGATTTGAATAATAAGGCTAAAATTGTCACCACTTGCCTAATGGACTGCAAGAGTCAGGCAGGATGAAATATACAAGAATCGGGGAATCACCATATCAAATCAGCACAATGGTCCACCTGGTCCAGTGTCCTGTCTCTGAAAGTGGACGTACCAGATGCTTCAGAATAAGGTTCAAGAAACACCCTAGTGATCAACTGTGGAAGGACATGTCCCTGAAGGCTATTTTTTCCTGTCCCCATCAGAGAGGTGTCACCTTACGCCATAAAGTTTACATGTTCATATCCTTTCCAAACTTTCCTCGACCTGCCTTTTTTAAACCCTGTTGGTTGTTTACAGATTTTAATTCTGGGGGACAGTATTATTAAAAATATGAGATAAATATGTAAATATTTACCAAGCTGTATGTTGGATCTCCAGTAGTGTAGTAACTCAAGGCAAGTCTTATCATTAGAGCAGTTTGCTTAGTTATTCCACATACAATGGACACAAAACACAGATTGATTCTTTTCTATATTGAATGCCTTTACTGTACAGTAATTCCTGCCCTATGGCAGCCGGTCAGAAAGAACAAAGTTGGAGGCACTTCGATACATTAACTCAGAGGATGCAGTGCAAAAAGAGACCAAAAATTTGCAGCAAAACCTGAAGTTTTCTCAGCAAAAGTAAAGTTGAGGTGTGTGATTAGCTATATTCAAACGGTGTGGAAAAAAACTATATAACGTCTAATCATTTGAAACAATATGTAAACAGATGTACTTGGTTAAGTTTAACAATTCATGTAAAGCCATAAAGGCCAGTGCTAGGCTGGAAGACATCCAGGTGCTTCCTGTTAAAATTCCACCACCAAACTGAATGGCAAGTTCGGGTGTGTTCCCTGACTTTGGTAGGGTCACCGAGCCACCCGTTTCACCCCATCCCCAATCTATCTACTATTTTCAGATAGCACTAGTCTTCGTGGTATCTACATCATTCCTGGGACTCGTAAAAATTTGAAGACCAATATTTAATCTTGTCTCAGTGCAGATGGATGACCCTGATGACCTCTTGGGTGCCCATGCATCATTACAGTTCTATGCTTCTATGATTTTTATCTCCCTTTGGGATGCATTAGATTGCCTTGAATGTCCATTTTTTCCCTGAGAAAGGTATGTTCATTCTTTAGACTCACCTAAAGCGTCTTCTTCATGCACATGGCCCTCCCATCTTTGGATCACAAAAGAGAGATGCTATGCTATACTATCAGTACGCTCTGTATATTTTTTCAGGAACTAAGTATAAACATTTTTATACCATAATATAAGTTTGTATGCCCAGTTCTGTCACCTCACTCCTTGGTTAACATTAAGAGAAAGTGCTTTTGTTTAAATAGGACAACAAATAAATTGATTCCATAGCCCTTCTCTTTGAGCACAGGGAAACAAGGTAAGGGAATTTTTATGGGAATCCCTGGTTAAAGTATTATCACATCACTGATAAAGACTCTTGATCTTACCATTCCTTCCTTCCTTATTTCAGAGAGCCCCAAAATGTATTAGGTGCTTCACACAAAGATGAAATGTGTATAGTTAGCAGCAAATGTGCAGTAGATACGCACTCTACCAAATATACAATAGAAACCTTGTATAAATAACTGTGCCGGTAAAAACCTTGTGTAGATACTGTTCTATTGACAGAAAAAGTCCTTTTGCTGGTGTAGCTTATTTTGCTCCGGGAACTGATAAAATAAGCTGCATTTTCACTAGGAGGGTTTGCTCCTGTAGTTACACAGGCCTGTAGATAAGGCATTAGTCTTTCCTATTCCTTATTCAGGGGCCCTTTCTGCTGTTTTAGACCTCAGGGTCTAATAGTTGCAGACATTCAGGTTTTTTTCATTAACATGACTGGCCTTGACATCTTATTTCAATAACTCACATGATCAACTTCCAAATTATTACTAGAACCCAGTTCCTCCTGCATCCTAGGAATCCCAGTCTTTCTGAATAGTGCGTGTGGTGCTTTCCATGATTTGTTCCAGTTCCTCAGGGGGGGGTTAATTGGCATAGCTCCATGAAAGCCATTATCTTGGAAATGGAATTATTGAATTTTCCCAGAATTTTTCAGTCTTGCTTTCTCACTTATGCTCTTAAAAAAAAAAATCTAATGCTAAGGTTGTTTCAAAATGTTGGCATTTGAAACATCTGTTCTCTGTTCTTCTCTAACTTCACATCTACAGAGGGTATACAAATGCAGAGCTAGGCTCCAAGGTCCATGATATTCATTCCTGCTGATGCAGCTCTATTTATCTTCAATTTTTTGTCTTTTATGGGAGAGCTTTGGGCCACCTTTTCTGATGTCTGTGCCCCGTCATCATTCAGGCACATTCCACTAAACCTAGGATTCCACAGATGCTCAAAACAATATGAAATATGCAAAGTAGAGCTGTAGATGCACAGAAAGGTTTCATTAATCTGCCACATTTTGCTTCCTGTCCGCTGCAGGAAGCTCAATGCAGCTTCTGTACTCTACATTAGGGTACACTACATAAATTAAGGTTTCAGATTAGCAGCCGTGTTAGTCTGTATTCGCAAAAAGAAAAGGAGTACTTGTGGCACCTTAGAGACTATGCAATGATCCGATGAAGTGAGCTGTAGCTCACGAAAGCTTATGCTCAAATAAATTGGTTAGTCTCTAAGGTGCCACAAGTACTCCTTTTCTTTCTACATAAATTAAGAGATCTCCTCTTATACCATCATTCAGGGCTCTGAGCAGAGAGAAGTTGCCTGTAAGTTTTCAAAACCATAACCCTTCATCGAATTAGGGCAATCAATGGCTCTCTTGTTTCCCTCCCCATTTGAGCATGTGTCTATACGGGGTTTTTTAATCTGAAGTTTTCTGATGCAAGTCAGTCAGGTAACTCGCAATATGTGAGTCACACCCATAGCATGCACCTGGAACACCTATTCCTTTTTCAAATCACACCATGTGAACACACATTGGCAGTTTGCTGTGAAATAAGGGTGGAGCATTCTTGGGGGTATCCCACTGTCCATTTCTGTGCTGCTGAGGAGTGTTCATCCTCAGACCATTTTTGGAATGAATTGTGGGAAGCCAAGTTAATTCGTTTTGTTTTTTTTAAGTTCCCACACTTCCACCACACACTTCCTTTCTGGGCTGGCTCACACTAATTTAAAATTGCTGTTGGCCAACATTGACCCAACAATGCTCCAAGGTGTCAAAAGCAAATATGCCCAGGTTGCTTGGGCTGTATTACAGCGTTCAGTCAAAGAAATTCAGCATTGGCCTTCATCATTGCAGGTGCACCACTGAGCAGGGCATGTGGGAGCAGCAGGAGGAGGATACCCTGCTGTGGCAGCAGGATGAGGCAGAAAATCAGGAGGACACTGAGCTGTTGGACAAGAGGACTGGTTCCTGGATCACCTACACAGCGTTCAGTGCTGTTTCTGGGCCCAGAAAACCAGTGTGGATTGGTGGGATAGGATTGTTCTGAAGAGTTGGGATGACCAGTAGTGGCTAGAGAACTTCAGGATGGGGAAGGCTACCTTTCTTGAGATCTGTGCAGAGCTGACACCTGTGCAGAGCTACAGCGTACCAACATGTGGTGCCCCAGAGCCACGGAGAAATGGGTTGACACTAACATCTGGAAGCTGACCACTCCTGAATGTTTACCAGTATGTACCCAACCCATTCAGTGTGGGGAGAGGAACGGTGGGGAGCTACTCATGCAGGTCAGCTAGGCCATTCCTAAGGTGCTGTCTAACCGAGTCGTGAAACTGGGTAATGTTATTGATGGCTTTGCACCCATTGGGTTCCCAACGGTATTTGGGCAATTAGTAGAATCCATGAGTCTATCAAATGTCCCCGCCCCGCCACTCACCACCACAAGGGTGAATAATTTATAAACAGAAAGGGGTATTTCTCCAGGGTCTCCAAGGATTGGAGCTGTGACGGGTTCAAAGACAGAATGCAGGGTGGTCAGGGAGGGTCCATGATGCAAGGATCTTTTGGAACTCAATACTAGTTGAATTCATGGAGAAAGGACTGTTTGCCCAAACGAGAACTGGGGACATTAATGATATGGAGCTTGATCTGATTATTCTGGGAGACCTAGTTTATCTCCTGATGCCCGGGCTAATGAAACCAGACGCAGGCTGCTTGGACAGAAGGAACATTTTAACTATTTCCTGAGTAGTGACAGAATGGAGGTTGAATGTGCATTTGTCCATTTGAAAAGCTGGCGGTGCTGTTTATGAAATATATTGGAAGCAGCAGAATTTCCCCCCCGCAACCATTATAACTGCATATTTTTTTTGCACAATATTTGTGACAGCAGGGGTGGGGGGGAACATTACCGAAGGGTGAGAGGTGGAGGTGTGAAGACCAGCTTGGAGGGATGGGCAGCCAGCAAAGAATCACCCAGAGAACATAAACATCTAGGGAAATGCTATTGTTCATGTTGTAAGTTCAAGTTGTTATCCTGTGGGAGGAGTGTTGGGATGCAGACATGGCAGCACTGGGGTATTGTGTGTGGGTGATTGAAGTTTAACATTCCCTATGTGGTTTGGTAAAACTGTATTATTTCAGATTCATTTAAAGGATTTTCTGTGTTAAATGAAATAATGACTCATAATGGGTGTATTGTAAACCGTTTTATTACAAAAGAACAGCAGGTTCCCCCAAGGATCTGCAGTGACCCGGGTTCTGTTCAACATATTCATAAATGATCTGGAAAAAGGGGTAATGAGTGAGGTGGCATAGACTGCAGCCAATACAAAATTACTTAGGATAGTTAAGTCCAAAGCAGACTGCAAAGAGTCACAAAACTGATTGACTGGGTAACAAGATGGCAGATGCAATTCCATGTTGATAAATGCAAAAGTAATGGACATTGGAAAACATAATCCCAACTATACTTGCAAAATGATAGGGTCCAAGTTTGCTCCTACCACGCAAGAAAGAGATCTTGGAGTCATCCTGGATAACATCTGATAACCTCAATGTGCAGCGGTGGTCAAAAAAGCTAACAAAACGTTAAGAACCATTAGTAAAGGGATAGATATTAAAACAGAAAATATCACAATGCCACTATGTAAATCCACCTTGAATACTGCGCGTAGTTCTGGTTGGCACATCTCAAAACAATATATTAGAATTGGAAAAAGTACAGACAAGGACGATAGAAATGATTAGGGGTATGGAACAGCTTCTATGTAAGGATAAATTTAAAAAACTGGGATTGTTCCATTTGGGAAAGAGACAATTGAAGGGAAATATGACAGACTTCTATAGAATTGTGAATGGGATCGAGAAAGTGAATAAGGAAGTGTTATTTGCCCCTTCACATAACACAAGGACCAGGGGTTACCCAATGAAATTAATAAACTGCAGGTTTAAAACTAACTCAAGGAAATATTTCTTCACATAACACACAGTCCGCTCCTTGCCAGGGGATGCTGTAAAGGCCACAAATATACAGTAATTGTTCAGAAAAGAAGTAGATACGTTCATGGAGGATAGGTCCATCAATGGCTACCAGCAAAGATGGTCAGGGACATAACCCAGTTAGGTGTCCTTAAATCTCTGACTGCCAGAAGCTGGGAGTGGATGACAAGGGATGGATCACTTGATAAATTGCAGTGGTCTGTTCACTGACTCTGAAGCATGTGGCACCTGCCAGTGTTGGCAGACAGGACACTGGGCTAGATGGACCATTGGTGTGATCCCGTATGGTCATTCTTTTGTTTTTAATAGTTTTTTAAAAATAAAGTTTTTAATGAAACCAATGGAAAAATAATATCTTTGTATTTGGAAATACATTTAACTAGCCAATCTTCTTAAATAATAAACTATACGCAGACTTTAATTACTGCAACAGGGCAAATAAAACTCAAAATACAACAGTACAAACATTTCAAATAAACCATGGGGGTGGGAACACAAAGTTGAAGGTGAGTATAGGCCTTGCTTCTGGCTCTTCTTAGTCCACATGTGTTCTGGGGTTGCGTGCCCTGGCTCAGAATTCCCAGTGGTGTAGCAGGGCTCCAAACAGCTGGACTCTGAGGAGAACGTTTTTTTTTTTTTTTTGGTGTCCAGAAGTTGCATCTGAGAGGTGAATGGGAGCCACTGGGAGCACTGATGTGGGGCTGCAGAGGCTAGGGGCTGCTGCTGGTCCCAGTAACCAGCACTGTCCAGGGGCTGAAGGTCATGGTTGGGTACCAAATTACAGGATTGGGGGCCTGCTGGCCTGGTAGGAGCATGTTTTGCATTCTGGTTTAGGAAAGCATCCATGAGTTGCCTCTGCATCTCTCTGACTTTTTCCATGCTCTCCTTCACCATGGTGATACTGTCCTGGGCCACAACCACATTTTCCCTGGCCTCTGTGACTCTGTCCTTGGCCACAGCCATCATCTCCTGGGAAAGCTGCATTTCTTTCTCCCTCTGGGTCCTCCCCATCCCAGCCAGCCTGTGACTCTGTGACTTTGCCAGAGTTCAGCAAACATCTCATCCCAGGTCTTCCTTTGTCTCCCTCTCAGGTTGGCCAGCCTGTCGGCAGTAGATAGAGGCTCTGTCCTTGATGGTCTGGTCATTGCAGGAGCTATGGCTGTGGGAGGAGGGGAAAAAACTGGGCATTTATTGTTCATATACCAGACGAGTCATGAGAGCTTTTTTTTAAAGTATGTATATGTGACCTACCACCCTGAGACTCTTCCCGTTCTTTGGGGGAACCTCAGAGGGTAAGTCCCCAGATGGTGCACCCCACTGCCAGACCCTGTTTAATAAGATATCGAGGCAAGTAAGTAATGGAAATAAAATAGTGCATTCCGGCTCCTTTCCAGGACGAATAAAACATCCATACAGCTCAGTTTGCACAGCTTTGCACAATGGACACTCCCACGAGAATCCAGGGGACTTTTGAGCCAGTCTCATTGTATAATGTACCCGCAGTGGTCAACAGAATCCCTGGAGGTCTCTGTGCACACACTTCCAATGCGTAGTGTGCATCCTGGAAAGTTTCTTCGGAAACTGACCTTTCATTTCAGTTCTTGTCAACTGCTGGAAATGGCCCACCTTGATTATCACTACAAAAGGGTGTCCCGTCCCCCCCCCGCTGGTAATAGCTCACCTTACCTGATCACTCTCCTTACAGTGTGTATGGTAACACCCATTGTTTCCAGTTCTCTGTGTATATAAAATCTCCCCACTGTATTTTCTACTGCATGCATCCGATGAAGTGAGCCGTGGCTCACGAAAGCTTATGCTCAAATAAATTTGTTAGTCTCTAAGGTGCCAGAAGTATTCCTGTTCTTTTTGTGGATACAGACTAACACAGCTGCTACTCTGAAACCTGACCTTTCATTTGAAAGAGTTTATGTCTCTCTGAAGATCCTGTGGTCCTGCTCTGAGCAGGGGGTTGGACTAGGTGACCCCCTGAGGTCCCTTCCAACCCTGATATTCTAGTCTATGATTCTAATGGATCAGGCAGTGGTTTGGGGCTCAAGAGAGCTGGCTTGTATTCCTGGTTTTATTGGTGACCGAGAGCAAGCTAGTTCCCCCTGTTTCTCAGCTTCCCCAAATTACCTTCTTTGCGAAGCTGTTTTCGATCCTCGATGAAACGTGCTCCGTGAGAGCTAGTGTTTATTATACTCGAAGTTTCAAAGGAAACCTTCCAGATATGAGCAGATGCAGGCTTGGTTCTGGTGCAATACCAGGACCGAATCAATATTAAATTCTGCAAAATCATAGCGGTTCATAAAAGACCGAAGAGATTGCGTGTGAGGGTGGGACACATTTAATAAACATGCTCGGTGAAGCATGGCAAATTTCCCCATTTCCCCAAGGCCGTAGAGAGCTTGCAATAAAAACTAATTATTTCAGCGCAAAGGGGTACAAACGCTGAAACGTGTTGCAAATTTAACTGCCAGCATTAACGGAATCACTGTTGTTTGTCTTTAGCCAACACATCCAAACCAGCCCAAATGATCCATCAATTCCCCCCTCCGCCCTGAGATACCAGTCCCTCCTGAACTCCAGAAGGAAAAAAATCACCGCCTTACGGGGCAGAGACAAATAGAAGGGGTGCTTCAGAGGTACTTTCTCCAGCACTGTCTGGCCAGGCAGGATTCAGATCTCTCATGTGGCCATGCCACAGAGTATCAAGCTCAAGCATCAATAAACCAAACCAGCCAAGAGACCGCCTTGGGCTATTTCAATAATTTGCGCCGGCGTTTGCCTCTGTCCCTTACCACAAGCAGCACGACCCACAAGACATACACATATGTGGGTGGGTTATGTGTTAGGGTGGCCCCGAGCACCGAATGCAGAAGACTTGGGCTCTGATCTTGGCTTTGCTACCTGACTTTGGATTTGGGGTCTGTCTCTCGCGTGTATCTATAGCGGCTAGTGTTAATGGAGTCCCAATCCTGGTTGGTGGCATCTCTTGGTGTTACTGTCATATTAATAATCGAGGTAAGCGTGAGATACACAGTTATATCAGCTACCACGTGCTGGGCTCCTGCAGTGTGGCTGCCGGGTGAGGGTTTGTAGGACTTCTCTAAGGTTCGATCCAGTTCACTTCCACCTCTCCATTCATATTTTGGCATGAGCTCACATGTGTTGCCTGGAGACCAGATGACAAAATGCAGGAATAGGTTGAAGCTAAGATGCGTGTGTGTGTGAGAACCAAAATAACTTTCAAACTCTTGTCCCCCTCCCTCCCTGCTGCCCCTACCTCTCAGTGAAATCTCATGGGTACTGGCAAATATTTCGGAGGCAGCCCCACTGATTCCTAATCAATGTTGATTGCACCAACAGTCGGGTTGCCTATTTAGGCACCGATTCAGCAAATTGCTTAAGCCCGTTGCTTCATGCTTAGGCACCTTGCTGGATCAGGGGCCTTAGTTTTGTGCTGTTTGACAGCCTATCCCTCCGCCGCTTCCAGACACGTGCTGGTTACTTTTGGGGGAGTTCTCTGCAAAGTAAATTCCAGCTCCAAACGTCCCTCCGGCTTATGGCATCTTGCATGATTTATGGAAAAGGGGGTCTCTTTTAATTCGGAAGAGATAATTTATCGTAATGCTCATTATATTTTTCATATGACTTGCCTGAGTGGAAGGTGAACAGTAGATATTCAGTAGCTGTAGTTCCTCCTGTTTCAGGTGATCTGAATTCAAAGTAATAACTTCCTTAGCTGGGAATTAATTTAAGGATTTGACAATAGAGTATCTACTGGATTTCTTGTTTTGGGCAAAGACTTATAGGTCTGTGGGGTTGTGAGTTCGGTAGCTCTTTTGCTAATTGGAAGTGCAGAGCCAGTTTCCTTCGTCAGAATCAGGAAAGAAAAATCTAGCGATTCAGATTCCTAGTTTTCTTGCTCTGATGAGCTGTTGGAATTGTGTTTTCCAACCCCATTCTGGCTTCCACGGGCACTCCTCACTCCGTCCTGGATTGTCTCTTCCTTCTTCTCGTTCCCCGTCCTCTCCGTCTCAGTCTGGGGGACTCTACCCTCTCTAGCCCTCAAAGACCACCTCCATTTGTCCCCCTCTCCAAACATAAGACTGAGACTTGAGCAGGGAGTGACATGAATTCAGAGAAGGAAGACTCCATGTGTGTTCAGTCCCACTCCCAATCTTTCTTTCTTTCTTTCTTTCTTTCTTTCTTTCTTTCTTTCTTTCTTTCTCTCTTCCTTCCTTCCTTCCTTCCTTCTGAACAAGAAAAGGAAATGGCCACATGCCCTCCCCCGGTTTTCTTCCTTTTCTATTGTATTTCCCCAGCCTAGGACTGTAAAATCCAAAGGGAATCCCATTAGGTTCCACCTCAGACTGGGATCCACCCAAATCCTCCAAAGGGCTATTGGACATGGACTTTGTGAAAAACATTTCTATGCTCCCGTTCTTTCTTTAAACCCGCACCGGAGTCGCCAAATGCTACAACGCCTCTGGCCGCATGAATTCGTTTTCCGTGGGCAAGCCGTCCCACGCGATGGCATGGCCCCATTGTTGCTTACGCTTTCCTTCGTGGTAAAGCCCCGGGCCCTTTTCAAACGAAACACCACTCGTATCGCAGTGGGACCATGCCTGCCGCTATGACCCAACGCTGAATCCTAGGGGGACAGGAACTGAGAGATCGGGATGTAAATGTGACTCTGGGTTTTGATTCCCAGGAGAGTCCTACCCTGAAAGGCGATCGGTTGCGATACACTCAGGAGCTGCCCCAATAATCCCGCGCCTGTTTTTGTGGATGTTCTCTCCTTTTCATCTCAAATCAAATGTAGAATCATAGAATCATAGAATATCAGGGTTGGAAGGGATCTCAGGAGGTCATCCAGTCCAACCCCCTGCTCAAAGCAGGACCAATCCCCAACTAAATCATCCCAGCCAGGGCTTTCTCAAGCCTGACCTTAAAAACTTAAAAATTCAATCTAAGGGAATTCCCCCTCCCCCCGCTCCCAACCCCCCATTTTAATCCCTATAGCATAAAGCAGGATTTCTTCTCCATTAGGCAGCTTTTACCGCGTGCACTGCAGTGGCCCTCCCGTACCTAGTACTAATTTGCCCACAGCGGTGGGAAGCACAAATCTTTTCTCACGGGGTAGGAATGAGATGGCTTCGTGTCGGCTTCTTATCCAACTCCGCAGATGCATGTGGGGGGGGGGGGGGAGGGAGGGAGTGAATTCAAGCATCAAGACCCACAGGGATAGAGATGCAGAGAAATAACAGCCAACACACACACACACACACACCTTCCTTCTTCCCCCCCCCCCCTTGCAGTCCCCAGCATGCGATTCATGCCAGAGTGGCAATTTTATAGCCATCCAAGGAGCGGTGGGGAGAAGTAGCTCCCCTGGGAAAGAGCACGTTTTGGGTGACAAACTGTGACTAAACTTAAATTATTTGGGCCCTTTTAACGTACAGTCCTCTCCAAAAAGGGACGTCGTAATTTTTACAGTAAATCTGCCAGTGGTTTTGTTTCCCAGGGCTGAAGAGAAAATTTAATATTTAGACTGTATTTATTATTATTACTGTCATTATTCTTTTCGCGTGTGTGTGTGTGATGGGGGCGGGGAGGGAACATTGCCATCTGTCTGAAATTTATGTCTCCAGAAAGGGCTCGTAGAGATGGAAAATGTAACTGCACAGCAAACGGAGCTGGGCTGAAATATCCCGGGGATCTCAATTTTAATATTCCGGGGTCAGCGTACCGCCGTTTCATTAAACGCTTTGAAATCAGAGCAGAGGGGAGCTTTTCTGCATCTCAAATACAGTTAGATGGTTATTTCCCCACTAGCTGGGCAAGCTTTGGTGAGAGCCGAATCTGTACAAGTTGCCACTTAGAAATGCCGATTATTTTAAAGATAGCCCTTTGCAAAAAATATCAGGGAGTTCTGCTATTAAAACGCGGACAAGTTGATTTCACTCTGTTCTGTTTGATTCCACTGACTTCAAGTTGGGGCACAAAGCACAGTTAATAGGGAGGGGAAATTTTAAGCCATTAAATCAGGATTATCTAGTACACCCATATCGGTTTTTAGATCAACCCGAATTATTGGTTTTTAAATCCATAGCAATCAGAGTTTTAAGGAACCTCACTGGCTAGATGCAACCCCGAGATGTTGACTTTTCTTTGCTGTGTTCTGTAATAATAACCCCAAGGGCTAATCGCCACCGGTTTCAAAGCTGGGCGCCCCGAAATCCACAGCGACGCACTTGAACATAAATTTCCTGTCCGAATTACTGAGCGCACCCAGTTCCAATGGGGTAGAATCAGAGAATCAGAGAAGATCAGGGTTGGAGGAGACCTCAGGAGGTCATCGAGTCCAATCCCCTGCTCAAACGTGTAGATTCTCAGAACCAGTAAATGCCAGACGATTCTTGATTACAGGTTTCAGAGTAGCTGCCGTGTTAGTCTGTATTCGCAAAAAGAAAAGGAGGACTTGTGGCACCTTAGAGACTAACCAATTTATTTGAGCATAAGCTTTCGTGAGCTACAGCTCACTTCATCGGATGCATTCAGTGGGAAAAAAGGCATGCACCCGAAGAAGTGAGCTGTAGCTCAAGAAAGCTTATGCTCAAATAAATTGGTTAGTCTCTAAGGTGCCACTAATCCTCCTTTTCTTTTTATTCTTAATTAGGTGCTTACGTCTAGTCTGAAGAGTCCAACTTTGACAATGCTGGCGGCGCCTTATGAGGACAATTATTCCTACAAACTGTATGTAATAGTTGCCAGAAACTTGAACCTGCTCTTCTCGCCTCCATTAAATTGGATTTCATGTACAAAGCGAGAAACTTCTCAGCTTCTGACAAGTGTCAGAAATACAAATCAGCGAGACGGGCAACATGCTCAGAGCCTCAAGATGTGGTGAACAAGGAACTGAAAATGCAGTCCCTTGTTTAGCGCCGTGAGTTTATTTCACTTGGCCATTTCGACTAGTATAGCTGTGTCTTCACTGCAGAAAAGGGGGTTCTGACACCGAGATAGCGAGTGGAGGTAGCTAGTGGCGAAAAGAAAGAGCTAAGGTTTTTATCTGTCGGGATGTTGCTTCACCGGGTGAATTGTAAATGCAGCTGAAGGACTGCACCGATAAACGCGATGCCAATGGAAACTACAAAGAATGAGGACTTTGGAAGGTGGTAGCTACTTGGTGTGTAAACTCAAAAACAAATAGGGGCGAATACAGAGGCTGTCCTTACCCTGAAAATTGGCATTTGAAAATGTTCAGTGGAGTTCAATGATGAGGGGAAATCTTCGATTCAGTGGTGGGCTGGAATTTTCCTTTGGATTTCTCTGCCCTGGGCTGCGACAGACAACAACAATCATTGTGATGTTACATCACAGGATCTTGATGTCTTCGGCTGGCCTCTTTGATCTGGACTGGCTGTCCCTTCCCGTCCTGCCAGAGAAGGGTTAATTTCCTTAACAGAAATGTTTGGCTTTGAAATGACAGCGAACAAAGCCATATTTCACCCCAAGTACGATCACAGTGGAGCATTTCTCCTCCAACCATCACATCATATCGAATTATTGCGCTGGTCCCCTGTGAAATAAGAAATTGCCCGAGAAGGCTATTTCCCTAATCTTTGACATAATAATTCATAATGAATCATATCAAGGTGTACCAAAAAATAGACATTTTATCAGCAACCTAAGCTGGCTTTGATTTATTTTGAGCCACAGTAACTTCTAGTCTGAATAATCATTCCTCAGAAATTCAGAACACCTTTTTCAGAACGCAAAAGGCAAATAAACTTTTTCCTGAGAGGCTAATTAAGCATTCGGGCTCTAAATATATCCGTTGCACAATGATCCGGCGATTATCTTTACTTAGGTAGATACATAATCACAAATAACAATAAACATGCATTGGTTGGCTTTGGGCGGAATATTTAAGAGGCATACAGGGCTTGTGATTTCACAAAACACTCCCACGTTACAACCTTGAAAATACATCTGTTCAAGGCAATACTGATCGTATCAAAGACTGTAGAAAACTATTGCAAACATTCAGAGCCCGTATCCAACCCTTTTTCTTGTTAGAGCCAGAAACCATAGATCTTTATCTAGTTTTATGTCTACAGATTCTTGAGCCCAGGCCGGTCCGACATTTATCTGCAGTTACACCTTCTACCAGGTTACATTTTTAATATATTTGGTGAAGGCTTTCCTTTGCTTTGTTTTTTGGCAGGGTGGGGGAGGGAAGCAAATGAGACCCATACAGTTTAAACATCATTAAAAGCTGTAGGTCGAGATGAAAAGAGAGAGGCCAGAGACACAAGGTTTCATTAGGAAAAGTAAAAAGGAAGTCACTTTCACCGCTAAGTCAAGGAAGAAGAGGTAAACTTGAGTTGTCCTTGAGTTCAAATGTTTGTTACAGATCAGTTTGCCTCTTCAACAAAGAACCTTTACAGCCAGCAAACCTTGGCTGCAAACATTTTTAAGCACTGCAGCAAGTGCAGATTGGAAAGGAAAGGTCTGGACCAAACAGTCCGTATTGGTCCCAGTAACATGCCAGCTCACTGGATTGAAAATACGACCCATCAGTCCACAGCAAACTACCTAGCGTCGCATTGCTGATCTATCTGTCATGAAGCCGCAAAAGGGGTTTTAACCTTTGTGAGACTTCATTTTAAATGTTACTTGCCTCACGCAAATGAAAACACCTTTGTTTTCAATCGCAAGGCCCATTATGTCTTTACTGTATTGTTGTTTTCAGTGTTGTGTGTTGGTCCCCGGATATTAGAGAGACAAGGTGGGTGAGGGAATATCTTTTATTGAACCAGCTTCTGTGGCTGCAAGAGCTCTGTGTAGACGGAAAGCTTGTCTCTTGCACCATAGGATCATAGAATAGAAGTTGATCCAATAAAATATATTACCTCACCCTCCTTCTCCATTGCATCGTGTAATTATTTAATAGCGATTAAGCAGCCTAAAAGTGAATTTTACTCTATGTCGATCGCTTCTGTGTTGGTTCAGGAACCTATGACTTCTTCACTGGAAATGTTTCACTTTATTATCTTAATCCAATTAGAGAACAAGATTGCTCTTCAATCCATTAATTCTTCTTCTTCTTCTTCTTCTTCTTCTTCTTCTTCTTCTTCTTCTTTCTTTTCAAACTGGGATCCATATTTCCTAATAAATACACTGGAAGCACATTTTCAAATTTTTTTTAAAAAGGAACAAGCCCTCTGCAAGTGACAATTTTATTTAAAAAAAAAACCCATAAAAGAAAGACATACATACGGGTAATCTAGACTGCATTAAGTCTTGGGATGGTGGCTTTTGAATTAGTGTACCTGGGTGAGAAATCTGTGGCTAGTATCACAGCGAGAGGATTTGGCATATGCAAGCGACCTATTTCCATAAAAGTCTTCAAACAATTCACAATTCAGGTAGCATGGTGAAGCTGGGGGCCTGTCCGGAAAATTTGTTTCTATTAATGACAAAGTCAGTGTGTGACTAATGCCACTAATGTTAAAAAAAACAACAACCCTGCTGTTAACACTTGGCTGCTAATGATATATACCACCAATAATAGTGGTTATTATTCTGAAATTGGATTGTGTCTCAAAACATGCCAGAGTTTCTCAAGATAATTGTGCTATCCATTTCCCATGAAGGGTGGTGCATGTGTGTGTTTTTGTATGTATGTGCAAGTGTGTGTTCGTAGGCATTTGTGTATGCTTATATGAATTCATGTGTGTACATGTGTATATGAATGCATATATATATATATATATATATATATATATATATATATATATATATATATATATATATATATATATATGTTCTGTGTCTCTGTAAGGGTGTATATATGCATATGTCTATTGATCTCTGCATGTATGCCTCTTTGTTGCTGTGTGTTCCTGTGTGGTACAGACTGGATAACTAACGCTAAGGAAACAAATATGCTTGGAAAATGGCTTTCCTTTTTCTGCCTTGCCAGTCCCTGGCTACTTATGGAAATAAAGGCCTGAGACAGTCTTCAGATTTAAGCTGCAGACAAGCCAGCAGTCTGAAATGTGTCAGAAACTTTAACCCGGAGCATTGTATATGGGGGAAATGCTACTGACAATAGACTGCAACAGGGTTGATGGCTTTTCCTGTATATATGAAGGTGGGATCATTTGGGACATATAACAAGTTGAACCAGGGAACTGCTATGACTGTGAGCCTGCAACCCTTCTCCAGGCAAAACTGCCATTTGGCCTTGTCTAGATCAGGATTCTGGGGTGATATTAGCATGTTTTTAAAAGACAAGTGTAGAAAAGGAACACTGCCTTTAACATGAAAAGAAAAGGAGGACTTGTGGCACCTTAGAGACTCACAAATTTATTTGAGCATAAGCTTTCGTGAGCTACAGCTCACTTTATCGGATGCATCCAAAGAAGTGAGCTGTAGCTCACAAAAGCTTATGCTCAAATAAATTGGTTAGTCTCTAAGGTGCCACAAGTCCTCCTTTTCTTTTTGCTAATACAGACTAACACGGCTGCTACTCTGAAACCTGCCTTTAACATGTTATACTGGTCAAGTTAAGATGACTTGATTTCATCATGATGAAATTTCATACATCGCCTGTTATGGACCAGACCATCCAACCCTCAACCAGTAGAATCTTCTGCTTTAGGGCTCCAGCCATGGGTCCTGTATTCTTGCTGCTCTATTGTATTAACACCATCTTTTCTCTCAGTCCCAGATGTCTTGGGGCAGGGGGTAGGGACTGGATTGAGCTGTAGGAATAGGGAGTTGGTGGGGAGAGGAACAGGGTTGCATTACATTGTCTGGCAGGCAGCCATATAAAGTGTAAGTGGGGGGGGCCACTTCTCGGCTCACCCCGTAGGTTTGCAGGTCTCCAGAACCGGCAAAGATTTGTTCTCTTTTTTTTAGAATGTTGATTGCAGTTCTGTGCTGCTGGGTTTTAAGTACTTGGACAGACACAATCCAGAAGGCACATGCCCTGTACAAGGTGTTTTTTTCTGGTTCTTCTTTGATGAGCACTTTAAGGTGACTAATGCCACCATCAAGTGGGCACTCAGCTTCTCTTGTCCAAAGGGATGCCACATTAGCTAAGGCAGGGGTTCTCAGACTTTTGTACTGGTGACCCCTTTCACACAGCAAGCCTCTGAGTGCGACCTCCCCCACCCCATACATTAAAAACAATTTTTATAAATATAACACCATTATAAATGCTGGAGGCAAAGCGAGGTTTGGGGTGGAGGCTGACAGCTCGTGACCCCCCATGTAATAATATCATGACCCCTTGAGGGGTCCTGACCCCCAGTTTGAGAACCCCTGAGCTAAGGTAACTTCTGCTCATGACAAGCCTCTGGTGGGTTCCTCCACAGCTCATGGCTTGAGCAGGAGGTTGAAGGAGGAAGGGACTTCTATGATGGGCACTATACTAAGGGAAGTACCCTAGACCCACATGCATCCATGAGCCTGGGCCAGCAGGGGACTTATACCCTACCTGTGAAAGGATTTCAACATGGGAGTTGAATGGTCCTTAAAGATGAGACCCATTCCTGGAATTGTCCTTGGAAAGTGAAATTGGATTCCTTAGAGTTGCAGGCTAATTGTCTGGCTCTTTGTTCACAGGTCCTGTGGCTTCAGAGCTGTGCAAATCTGTCCTGATGTCTTCTCCAGCAGTTGAACAGGGACCGTGGTGCTACTTTTGACTGAGGCTAAAAATGGAGTCTCACCAATAAGGGTCATCTCCCTGAGAACACTCATGGGTTTGGTAGACTGGGTTGTGGCTCAGATACTACATTTCTAATCCCTTCCAGATCACCTCACATTTATAATTATGGTGCCAGGCAAGACCGCCTATATCTGATTTGGGTTTGAAACAGTTTGTGCCTGCAAGGTTTTGTGCATGACTGTAAATATGAAGGAGGATATGGTGGCCTGGACCCAAGTTTTAGACAAAGGTGTTGTGATTTCCCTTTGATGGTCCACTAGAGGGTGTCACTAGACCTTTTTATTACTTGGATAGACATGATTTTTGGTGTTTATTACACTAGTGAATGTTGTATAAAACTGTCCCCCTGTCCAGCATTGGGAAATGAGGTCATGTAGGACATAACATTTTTTTGGAATATTTTCCTTTTCAGGTGGGATGTCTTTTTGTAGGTCAAACCAGCAAGACACAAAAAGCTGGTGTTTCTGTGTTATTGACACTCAGATGGTGAATCATGAAATAACCTAAACAGAAGGCTGGATGGCCAGCATCTTTTTCTTATATTGCTTGTGTCTCATTGGTGAGACATACACCCAGCATTTAATAATTCTATTGGAAACATTTTATCTCATTTCAGGTAGCCAATTTCATACTGGAAGCAGAGGTGGAACCAATCACACTCCTAGACACCCTTTTGAGCTGTGTTCTTCTTCTTCTTCAAGAGAAGATTCAGAAACTCATGGCCTGAAGCATGTGGAGGATGAGCTGCACTGGTTGGCAGAGGCTGGAGGATTTTCATGTGGAATGGGCTCATCCCATGGGATCTTCCTTAGGTGGTTTGTTTGTTTTTTTGGCTTGGAATTCTCCATTTTTCAGGCAACACTTAGAGTGGCACCCTTCAGGACTTCCAAGTTGGCAGATTGGTGGTTGACTTCTGATAGTCTGGAATACTAAAATGTGGCATATACATGGCTCAGATAGATTTGTGCAAAAACTAACACAGGGTAGCCCAAGGCTGACCAGCTGGGTTGGAGAGGTGATCTATCTGAGGTTTACTGAAGAGACACTTGTGTGTCCTTTGTAGGTAGTGAGCGCCTTTTTGGCTCTCTGGCTGAAAAATTTCAGCCCTTTTCCCCCAACGGAGTTGTCAAGCTTTGTCCAGATTTCCTTAACATCTTTTGACTTTCCATGGGTCCCCGCCTAACCAGTCTAGTATATGCTCCTTTGACTTTGGGATGACCAGCTCTGGTGTGTAACTGGGGCTTCATGAGAGGGTGATACAGGGCACTGGGCAATTGCATCTAGGATAATACATTTATATGTATGCCCCATTGCTGAGGCCTCAGCCACTAGTGAACCTCAGTCTCTCCTGTTGTCTGCCTGTGGCACATAATAGTCTATTGTCCTGTTGGCTATGATAGTTTGGTGTCATTTCAGTTGTTGGATTTAGTGTACAGGTGCTGGGTGGGTGATGGTGGCCGGTGATATACAGGAGGTCAGACTAGAGGATCGGGTGGTCTCTTCTGGCCATAAACTCTATGACTGTGTATGGGGCTGAATTGCTGATGTGAGTCTAACCTTTCTGTTTATTTTCTCATTTTAGCCAATCTTCTCCACCCTTCCAGCTCCCTCTAGGCCTATGGATATGTAGATATCACAGTAGAATGTACTCATCATTAAAATGAGCACCTGAAAGAAAGCATGGCTCTCAACTGGCTCTTAACTAGGACATTGTCAGGATTACATGGCACAGAGCAAAGGGCATGAAGTGGGACCATCTTCTCCCTACTTTGATCCATATGGAGCACTGGCATGGCTGTGGTCATACACTTAGAAAAGACTTGACCGATCACAGGACAGTTAGCCTGCTGATGGAGACAAAGCTGGACAGGGCGGAGGCTGGGGAGATTTCATTCTTTACTGGGGTGGTCTGAGCTGTTACCACAGTGAGTTTGGAGAGAAGCGAAAACTCTGGCCAGTGACCAGGAAACTAGTCAATAAAGATATGAAGTGGGTGATTCATAGATTTTAGGACTAGAAGGATCGTTATGATCATCTAGTCTCACATTCACCAAGGTGGGGATCCATTCTGGTGAAGTCACTTGTGAAAGATTACCTTACCTGCCTGCATGTGGTGGATGGGTTTTCATAGGAAAGCTGCAGCTTTCTAATTTATATATTAGGGGGGGCTTGAAAGGATTAGACTTTTATCACTAAATTTCAATAACCATTGATTTCCCCATACATACACAAGCCAATGAAAAAATATTTCCATAGATAATAATCTAAATTTACAGAAAGGCAAAGGAAGAAAAATGCTGCTTGACCACTTTGATTTAAGGATATTTACTTTGTGTATTTTGGTATCTGATGTTGACAGTTTGTGTTTTAACAGTTATAAATCTTAAACATTTTGAATCTCAGCCTCTACGGTCATTAAAAAATTATTGGCTGACATCCTTCCCCCCATCATTTCCCACAACTATGAAAATTTAAATTTATAAAAATAAAAACAAAAAACAAAAAAAACTTATAAATAAACATTGATATTATCTGTTTAAATGTTTTTTTTTAAATGAATTCTGCCAAGGCTCTCTCTTTCTGTATATTTGCCAGAAGATGAGAATGGGTGACAGAGGACGGATCACTTGATGATTACCTGTTCTGTTCTTTCGCTCTGAAGCACCTGGCATTGGCCACTGTTGGAAGACAGGATGCTGGATCCTGGGGGCCTTATGTTTCTTATAGTTTGTGTCCCACTGGCAGACTGTGGCAGTAATTGGGTCACGTTACTCTGCAAGAGCTGATCTCATTAATACTACACTTGTAGTGTGGCCTAGTGGGCCATGGGCTAGGAATCAGGACAGCTGGCTTATATTTTTGACTCTGCATTATGTGACATTGGTCAAGTCAGTTCCATTCTCTGCTTCCTTTCTTGGCTCAAGTGTGAGCTTTTTGGTACAGGGACTGTTTTAGCACAATGTAACCCTGATCTTGCCTGGGGCTTCTAGGTGCTACTCTAATGCAAATAAGAATGGAGTTGAGATTACCCCCCGCCCCAAGTTTTCTATTTGAAATCCTCCTTTCATGGTTTAGATATCTAGGGAGATCTTTAAATAAAATTACCTTGTGGTGAAATTTGCCATGCCACATCTCGGCTGGCATGGGAGAGACTGGGAGTGAGGCAGAGAAAGTGGCAGAACTTAAAGGGTAAATAAATAAGAATCATTGAAACTCCCTTCTGAACAAGAGATGGGGTTTGTGGTACTTAAAGGAATTATTCTCATTTAATTCCAAAGGTGTTTCTGGTTTGTTGTTGTCAGGTGTGTGTTGTTTTTATACCTTGCAAGGGGTCACACAACTCCCCTGAGACCTGACTGCAGCCCCTGTCAACAAAGTGCTCTCATTGTCTGTTAGGGCAGGGGTTTTCAACCTTTTTCTTTCTGAGGCCCCCCCGCAACATGCTATAAAAACTCCACAGCCCACTTGTTCCACATATAAAAGCCAGGGCTGGAGTTAGTGGGTAGCAAGCAGGGCAATTGCCTGGGCCCTCATGCCACAGGGGCACCCAAGAAGCTAAATTGCTCAGGCTTCAGCTTCAGCCTCATGCAGTGG
The DNA here is from genome assembly GCF_015237465.2 of Chelonia mydas. NCBI lineage: Eukaryota > Metazoa > Chordata > Testudines > Cheloniidae > Chelonia > Chelonia mydas. The sequence goes on from NC_057860.1 coordinate 9,979,097, forward strand.
GCCTTTGGCTTTAGACCCCAGCATTAGACCCCAGCGAGTCTAATGCTGGCCCTGCTTGGCGGACCCCCTGAAACCTGCTCATGACCCCTTAGGGGGCCCTGGACCCCTGGTTTACCACCACTGTGCTAGGGCATAGTACCAACATCTACAATTGTGAGTCATGCAATCAAGGTTATGGGGAAAGCAATTCATGTTAGAAGAATTCAGGGCGCATTATTTCAAAGCTCTTTTTTTTTACTGTGAACCTCTTCCTGTGTCTTTTCACAAATTTTAATACCCATTGCTTTTGATGTGGTTGTGTGTGTGTTCATCACACATTTAGCGTAACATATGTGGGTGTTGAAAAGCCAAGAACTTCATGGGTAACTGAGCCATAATGAGAATCAGAACAGTCTCCTGGCTTGTTTTGGAGACACAAAATGTACTATGAAGTTCTTTCTATATTATTATTTAGCTGCTTTTTTTTCATTCCCCTCCCTACATCCAGAATTGGTCCTTTACTGTTCCAAACAACCATGCTACTACAGTATTAGCATTTGTTTTACAGTGACACCTAGCGGCTCCATTGTGGTAAGTGCATAGGTGCATTAGGGATGCAAAGTAACAGACCATCTAGTCCCCAAACAGCTAACTATCTACAGAGGCAAGGCAGAGGAATTGACATGCCCCAGTCAGCTGCACAGCCAGGAATGGAACCAAGGCCTACCGATCCCAGGCCAGATGCTATAGCCAGGAGCCCTGTATCTCTCCATGACCATCTCTTTCTGTCCTAGACATGGAATGACACTGAGTTTCTTTGTCCTTGTCCTTTTCTATCCAGACCATCAGCTGGAGGAATGACAGACAACGGGTTCTATGCCTCTTGTCACTGTATGGCTCAGAAAGGAGCAGCCGCATGCAAACACTGTCCGAATGTGACATAAGGGCCCAGAAGGGAGTAGCCACCACATGATGCACTCCCACAGCAAGGATTTGGCAGAGGCCTTCATGTGCAAACAACACACCCTTGCATCTCCACCTAGGGACAGGGCAGGCAAGAGGGAGAGCCACTCCTAATACTCCTCAAAATAGCTTTAACATCTGATCTGTAATGACTTCTGCCTCCCCTCTGAACATTCATCCAGACACTGTGAGACCACTGGTAGCCCAGATACCCACACATCAACCTTGTTTCCAGAGATGGAGGGATGGAAGCACTGCTAAGGGACAGCACTCCATATCGCTGCTCTGCGAGCTGTAGCGTTGTGGCCAGGTTTCCCTATGGTCTCCAGGGAGTCCCGTAATTAGGGCAGACCTTCCACATGCTCAGTCTCTTCACCACCTTGGCGAGGGCAAGAATGAGTTGGGTTTTCATCAGCCTGGCGCATTTTTTAATGTAACATTTCCCCTATTTGAGATCATTCTCCTACTTATTCTATCCGTTGTGGGTGGTTGCATCAGGTTTATGAGTGAGGATTGATGCCAGCTGTTCTTTCCACATTACAGTCGAACTTCAGAGTTACGACCCCAGGAATGGAGGTTGTTCGTAACTCTGAAATGTTCATAACTCTGAACAAAACATTCTGGTTGTTCTTTTAAAAGTTTACCACTGATCATTGACTTAATACAGATTTGAAACTTTACTCTGCAGAAGAAAAATGCTGCTTTTAGTCATCTTAATTTAAACGAAACAAGCACAGAAACAGTATCCTTGCTTTGTCAAATCTATTTTTTTTAAACTTTCCCTTTATTTTATTTTATTTTATTTTATTTTATTTTTTGGTAATTTACATTTAACAAGGTACTTTACTGTATTTCCTTTTTTTTTATTTTGTCTCTGCTGCTGCCTGATTGGGTACTTCCAGTTCCAAATGAGATGTGTGGTTGACTGGTCAGTTCGTAACTCTGGTGTTCATAACTCTGAGGTTCTACCGTAATTGTTGTCTTACATTTGAAAGATCAATTTTAAAAAGAAAAGATATGTAATTTCCCCCCTTCTGTGGGTTTTTCTACAGAAGGGGATGGATTCCGAGATGTTAAGGTCAGAAGGACCCACAATGATTATGACCTGCTGCATAACACAGGCCCTAGTGGAAGTATTGTGATTAGGGGACTAGGCTAGTACTTAAAAGAGCTAGAGTTCAACTCTTACTCTGCTACTGACTTCCTGTATGACTTTAGCTTAGTCACTTAGCCTGTCGGGAAAATGGGGCTATTAGCAATTCTCTATTGTGTGGGATTGTTGTGAGGATAAATGCATTAAAGACAGTACGGCACTTAGATACTATGTTGATGCAGGCCACATTACTACTTCAGACAGAATTTCACCATGTTGTTCATGCCGTGGAAAGAATTATTCTTCCTTGAACACTCTGAAACCCAATAACTCACTGTTGAACTGTTTTAGAAAACAGGTATCTGTGTAGATACCGAGATTGTGAACTCTTGGGGGCAGAGACCTTCTTTTTGTTCTGTGTTTGTACACTGCCTTGTGCCACAGGTTCTTGGTCTATGACTGGGGCTCCTAGGTGCTATTCAATACAAATAATAAATAATAACAACATCCAATGACTATTTAAATATTCCTCTCCATGTTTTGAGCCCACGCATTGTCTGTTACAGTTGTCACGCTCTCATATTTGGGGGATCCTAGGTGATTTGTTTGTACCTCTAAGACTTTTGTAATATTCCTCTTCATCAGCCGAATTAGACACCCATATGCCAGGCTGAACAAAGCTGCTCAGCTTCAATCCATAAATGTTTCCACTTAGCGGCGTGACCTTTGATAGATCATGATAGAGTCTTCCAATAAATCAATTATGCAACTGCTGCTACAAATCCCTTAACTGGATCTCTCTCTAACCATATATACTAACTCCGGGCAAAGGTTTCTCTGGGCAAATATGAAATTTATGACCTTCCTGGTCATGGGAGTTCCACGCTAACTGCACATGTAAAAGTGTAAACTTCAAGTTCATGTTTTGTATGCGTGAGTGTTTCATTAAAGTACCTCATAAATTCATCCAGACTTTAATGTGTTTGTCTTTGCTTCTGTGTTATACTGGGGTGGGTGTTGTTGGTTTTTGTCTTTCCGAAGCACCTCATTTTGATTCTCCATTTAAGCTCTGTTCCACACCAATGGATACACAATATTTATGCTTGTGTGTGTTAAATAAGGGTCATTTCTTGGCGTATAAGAGGAGAAAAACCACTCAGTGATGTGATATCCCTCACAGTAATATGATGGCCTATATCTTCAAAGGTGATGGGTGATTTTGTATGCCCCAGTCTTCAAAAAAAGTGATGTTCTGGCACAGCCTTCCAATAAGCATAGTGGGGGGCAAAGAACCTACATAGTTTTAAGATGGAATTGTGACTCTGCCAGGCTAGGTGCCAGTGCATGCCAACGACCCTATTTCTCAACTGGACACTAACAGAAACATTGCTGGAATCTGTCTGGCTTGTTTGAGGGTCAATATTGATAAAATACATATTAGAAATAGAAGTAAGTGTTTAGTGTTTAGATGCTATTGAATGCTTGCGAGTTGCTGCCTGCATGAATCTTACTCATAATATCTGTGTTCCATACTGTAAAGTGCTATCTGAGAGTTGTATTGTGAGCCTCTGTCACCCTATGACTCACCCTACAGAAGGGGGACATTAATTAGTGTGAAGAACTGCTCTTCTACAGAAATTGTTATGCCCCTCCCGAAAGAGGAGACCCATCAATGCCAGAAGGGTTCTGGTTGGATCTTACAACTGGAAATGCTCTACATCTGGATTGAGGAATCATCAACAAAAGGGCTACATACTTTTATTGTTCTGCTCTTCTCCCTGTGAAGATGAGTCATGCAAATGGACTCCTCCCATCAGCTGAGTTTGCAGCTCAGAGCACATGGCAGGAGGGTGATAAAAAACCCCAAATGAAAGGAATTAGGTGGCTGTCTGATGCTTGGACTCTGGAGGAGCAAGGTGTTTCTAGGCATAAGCAAAAGATCCTCCTCTGCTTAGCATGGGTTAGCCCTAAAGGACAAATGGAGCTTGCTGATTATAGAAGCCTATATTCACTTTTGAGACCTAAGACTGTAATTCATAGAATCATAGAAATGTAGGATAAGAAGGGACCTCGATAGGTCATGTAGTCCAGTCCCGTGCTCTGAGGCAGGACTAAGTATTATCTAGACCCTCCCTGGGAGGTGTTTGTCTAAACAGTTCTTAAAAATCTCCAGTGACAGAAATTCCGCAATCTCCTTAGGTAATTTGTTTCAGTGCTTAATTACCCTTCCAGTTAGGAAGTTTTTCCTAATGTCTAACCTAAATCTGTCTTGCTGCAATTTAAGCCCGTTGCTTCTTGTCTTGTCAGCAATGGATAAGAACAATTTATCACCTTCCTCTTTATAACAACCTTTTATATACTTAAGGACCATTATTGTGTCTCCCCTCAGACTTCTCTTCTCCAGACTAAACAAACCCACTTTTTTCAATCTTTCCTCGTAGGTCATGTTTTCTAGACCTTTTATCATTTTTGTTGCTCTCCTTCGTATTTTCTCCAATTTGTCCACATCTTTCCCAAAGTGTGGTGCCCAGAACAGGACACAGTTGAGGCCTTACAGTGCTGCGTTGAGTGGAAGAGTTACTTCTCCTTCTAATACATCCCAGAATAATATTAGCTTTTTTTTTTTTGCAACAGTCTTACATTGTTGACTCATATTTTGCTGTGATCCACTATAAGCCCCACATCCTTTTCTGCAGTACTCCTTCCTAAGCTGTCATTTCCCCTTTTTTGTATTCGTGCAATTGATTATTTCTTTCTAAGAGTAGTACTCTGCATTTGTCCTTATTGAATTTCATCCTGTTTATTTCAGACGATTTCTCCAGCTTATCAAGATCATTTTGAATTTGAATCCAGTCTTCCAAATCACTTGCAACCCCTCCCAGTTTGGTTTAGTCCACATACGTTATAAGTGTGCTCTCTGTGCTATTGTCCAAATAATTTCTGAAGCTGTTGAATAGAACCAGGCACAGGACATATTCCCGTGGGATCCCATTCAATATGCCCTTCCAGCTCAGTTGTGAACCATTGAGAACTACTTTCTGAGTATGCTTGTCCAACCAGTTGTGCATCCACCTTGCAGTAGGTTCATCTAGGGTAGGCTATATTTTTCTAGTTTGTTTATGAGATAGTCATATGAGACTGTATCAAAAGCCTTACTAAAGTTGAGATATACCACATCTACTGCTTGCCCCCATCCACAAGGCTTAATACCCTGTCAAAGAAAATATTTGGTTGGTTTGACATGATTTGTTCTTGACAAATCCATGCTGACTGTTACTTATCACTTTATTTTCTGCTAGGTGCTTACCAGCTGATTGATTATTTGCACCATTTTCTTTCCAGGTACCAAAGTTAAGCTGACGGGTCTATAATTCCCTTGATTGTCCTTATTCACATTTTTATTAATAGGCACTATATTTGCCCTTTTCCAGACCTCTGGGATCTCCCTTGTCTTCCACAAGTTCTCAAAGGTACTCGCTAATGGCTCAGAGACCTCTTTAGCTAGTTCCCTAAGTATTCTAGGATGCCCTGCTGACTTGAAGACATCTAACATCTCTTTTAGGCTCCCTGGAAAATCCCAGCTTAAACAAGCTCTAGATGTTGTTATCATGGCTAATTTTTATTATTAAAAATATCATTATAATTTACTATGAAATAGGAGGCTAGAACTAGAGAGCTGCTCAGGAGACTGGATTTATCACATTGCATAAAACGTTCATTAGCATGATCGAGCTTCCTGTTACCGCTTTACAGCTTGCTGAGTGAAGGCTGAGAGCGGACTTTGCCCGGGCTCTGAAACCCACAGAGGTAAAGGTGCTCCTGATTGTTATCGCTGTTCTACAGACTTTAAGGAGTTAATTCCTGACTTGACTCTGTCTCCATCTCTCCCCTAGTGAATTTTATGGGCTTCTTTAACTCACAGCACAGAGGTCTGACATCTGGCCTTTTGTAATAATCCTCTCACTCATGTTATTTCTTCTGGAAAGGTCTCTTGCTTGCCTGTGCCATAAAGCCCACATTCCAGTCCTCCCAGGCCAGAGTGGTTTGATCTGAGTCCTGCTTTCTTTTTTCACTTAACTCTTAGCAAGAATGAGAGAAAGAAAAGAACACAGGATTTTTTTACCATGGTTTTGCACATTTATTTTCCTAATACTCCTTCTCTCATCACTCACCAACTTCTTTGATTATAGCCTAGAAGCAGAGCCCCAGCAGGAACAAACTGACATCACTCCATGTCCAGACATTTTTATTTATAACTTCAGTTCCCCACACACTCTTCTTGGAAGTAGTCACCAAGCCACGAGGGTTCATCAGCTGTTTGGTCACACATCATGATGGTGCCGGTGGGCCCTGGACTCTGATGAAGCATTTAGGTCCCCAGCCCAGTAAATCCTTAAGCACATGCACATGAGTAATGCCATTGAAACCAATGAGACTACTCATTTGCTCAAAGACAAGCACACGGATCATGACCTTAGTTCAGAAGAGAGTAGGATTGATGAAAAACACTTAGCTCTTATATAGCACTTTTCATAAGTAGATCTCAAAGCACTGTACAAAGGAGGTCAGTATCATTATCTCCATTTTACAGATAGGAAAGCTGAGGCCCAGAGCAGGGAAAGTAACTTGCCCACAGTCACTCAGCAGGCCAGTGACAGAGCCAGAATAGAACCCCTGATCGGCACCTTATCCACCCTGCCACACTGGCCACCTCTATTTCAGATCAAGCTGAGTGTGTTTTAATAGCATGAGAGCATGTTGCTTTAAATAAAACAAAATGTGTGGCTGAAATCAACTATTTCGGAACATTTCGATGGCTAGCTGCATACAGGTATGCATGTGTTTTGCAGAGAATGTACACGCGCCTAGAGTTTTAGAGTGGCTCTTTTAATCAAAATAAATGAAGTTATTTAGTTCATCGATCAAATGTGAGCTTCATGGAAAGAAAAGATTCACTCCAATGATTAGATCGCTTGATTGTTGTGGCTGATTAGAAAAAAAAATCCACAAGTTATTTTAACCGTTTCCTTTTAACAGACAAGAAAAGCTGTTTGTAATACCAGTGCTGCATGGTAAATAAATACAAAATGTTTCCCCTCTCCCTTTTTTCAGTCTTACAAACCCTTCTTCTATCACTGTAACTGAGCCCTGGCATGGAGAGGGCAGAAAATGACAAGAGACATCTGACCTAGGCTTTTAATTTACCAGTGTGCCTCAGTTCAGTTTTAATCAGAGACTGCCCCCTCTCAGACAATCTGTTAGGTTAAGGGAGAATTCATCAGCCTTACTGACAGTTTGGCTTCCCTGGATGTGACCTGGGAAGAGACCACCCTCTGCTGGACTGGGAAGGTCCCCTACTGTCACATTTTACACTTGAGAACTGTGTTAAACCAAAAGTCCATTAGAGTCAGCCAGCGACATTGATCTTATGGAACTATTGATTACAATGACATTGATGATACTCAGATAAGTCTCTGTCTTTGCCTCTGCCTCTCCCGCTTTGGCATTGTCCACAAGAGAGATATTTAACACATTAGCCACTGTTTGGTTCCCCTAGCACATTTGTAGCACACATTCAAAAGTTTGAAGCACATAGAGAGTCCAACCACCATGTGAATCAGCCATGCAATGCTAACCAGCATGTGATTCTCCAGCATGCCAATTTTCCACCGCTGCAGTGCCAGCATGGATGGAGATCTCGGGTGCAATGGTCCCAACAGTGTGAATAGTCCTACAACAACAGTTTCACAGCCTCCTAGTGGCTGGTCTGAATTATGCTGATTATGATTCTTTCCTCGCTGTGCCACTAACTTGCTCCGGGCCTCAGTTTCCCCATCTCAATACTGAAGGAGAGTAACATTTACCTACTTCACAGGGGGATTGTTAGGTTTGAATGAAGGTTGGTAATGTGATTTGAGCTCATCAAAATCTGATGAGCTTACAGTTTCTGTAAGGTGCTATAGAAACGCAAAGTGATATTATTTAGGTGTTTGTTTATTATAATAGAAGCTGAAATCTCCATTTGGCCACTGCCCTGGTGCCCTAGAGAGCTAGTCTGATATGACAAAGATTTTTAAAATGTTGTTATTTGTATAAGGGCACCATCAGGAGAGAAAGCCCATTTCTCTGCCTAATGGTGCTTCAAACACTCCTGTGAAGTTGAATTAACACCACTAAAGGGAAAGATTAGAAGTCTCTTTAAAATGGCTCTTGGGAAAGTTTTCAACCCAATCTATCTGCACCCATGACACAGTATAAAGATCCAGATAATGTGAGTGCAATAAAGCCGTAAACACAAGCAGCCTTGGTTTTAAATTAACAGGAGTGTTATTTACATCTGAGCAATTGGATACAGTAGGGCTATTGCATAATTTCCATTATTTCAAAGAGGTTTTTTTTTCCATGTGTGCAGGGAATGTTCAGGTTCATTAATTAAAAAGGCAATATAGAAATTTTAGTGGGGGAGGAGGCAATTTCCCCCTTTTCCTCTTTTTTTAATTGAGTGCTTCATTTTTATTAAGGTTGGTTGGTTTCTGTCTAGGTCAATACATAATACCAGCATTTAATTCTCAAAGGAATGGCTGGATAGAAAGCTAATAACGTTAAAATGATAATAAATCAGCCCCAAGGTAGGTTTTATTATCTCGTTTTGGGTCAATTTTGTTAATGAATGAATCAGACTTTCCACTCACCAAACAGCTTTTCAGTCAGAGGTTTCTTTATTGAAAGCTACTTTGCCTTTTTTGGCCTTTCTGGCCCCAATCCTCAGGTATTTAGGCTCCTAACTGCTACTGAAATCAGGGACAGTTAGGAGCCGAAATATGTCTGAGGATCTGGGCCTTTCTCCTCTCCCCAGCTGCAGCCTGATCCAAAGCCCATTGATGGCAATGGGAGCCTTTCCATTGACTTCAATAGACTTTGTATCAGGCCCTACATTAATTTCTCCTTCACGTCACAGGAAATGTCTCTGTCTGGGTGAGTGCTTCGTGTGAAGGAAGGGGTTAGCAGGAACATAGGAACTGCCACACAGTTCTCAACATTTTCCCGACTGGGGACCCCACTCCTGACATCATCCTCCCACATAGCCAGGATCTAGCTGGGCCTTCCCTCCCATTTACCCATATGGGAAGGGAAGTGTGTGTTTGCAAGGCCCTGACACCTGTCTGTGACTCACCCGTGTCACGTGTGCTACATCTACAGTGGGGACCGTGTAGACCAGCTTCTTGACACCAACCATGACCAATGCCGCTTATTTCACTGAAAGCTGCAAGAGGGCAATTATGGCATAACCTGTCCTTAAAGGAAGTTTCTTCCCAACAGGCTAACTTGCGTCACTTAGGAGTTGGCTTCTGCCCTGAAACAACTGATGAACCAAGTGATGAAAACAAATGACTGGGTCTAACTGCATTGCATTGCATACCAGGCTGGACCAAAACTCTTGCATTCCATTTTGGGGTGTTCTTTTATCATATTTATTTGTGGTTTGCAATTTCAAAAGTATACACAAGTTGCTCTGGGACCTAACACCTGCAGAATCCCCCATAATGAGCTAAAGTAAACCTGCCATTACACACTATCTATTCAATCAGGCCCAGTTCAGCAAAGGAGTTATTGTGCACATCTTTAGATTGGCTTCCAAGGGACAAAGCATTTGCTTAAAGTTAAGCACATTCTTAGGCCATTTGCAAAGCGGGGGCCTAAAAAAGGGTGTGAAGCTAGACGGCCAGACCTAATAATGTGTTTGTGAAAGGCCTGGTGAGCTACAACAAAATCTTGCCACTCACCTTGGGCCTTATGTTTTTCCTGAAGTCTTTCCATTTACTTCAATGGGCTTTGGGTCTGGCCCAGAGAGGTTAGACGGCAAGGAATTTTTTGAATATACATTGTGGCAGGTGCGTGTACTGACCACTATGCCTGCTTATGCCTGTGTCATAGTTAATGGTTCTGTTGTGAAATGTTTGTTAGATCTCTTGCTTTCTTTTATTTCATAGTCACATTCCTTCAGAGACATTACAAATACATTTTGAAAGCAAATTTATGGGCCATTATTTTATCAGAACGCATCAAAGAAAAGAATCAAAAACTAGGCGGAGAAAAAAAAGTTTTTTGTGCCAGCCACTTAAACCAAATTGCCTTGAATAAGATTACAAGTGCACCAGGACATGGCCTTTGGAGTCCTTGGATTACTGTCATTTGGATCCTATTGCTGCATAATCTTTTCATGTAAATCAAGATAAATTCAGCATGAAATCCTGATGAAAGCACTAGTAATCTTTTAGTTCTGATTTGTTTCCTTGCTCCAGGTTTGTGCTCTGGATTGGTAAACCTTTCTTGTTAATTAAACTGAAACCATGGCGCCCTCTAGTGTTACCTCGCTCTCAAACTGCATTTGGCAAAGACTTTGAACGCATCCTAAACCTCAAGTTTTTGCATCTCCTTTCCACTCAGTGGAAACCTGAGCCATGAAATGAAAGAAAATTACACTAGACCTAATGTTAGGGAAACAGCTGAAAGGTGCAGCATCTCAGCAAGGACAGCAATGCACTCTTACTGTATACCACAGTCCAAAGGATTCGGTAACTGTTGGACCTGAAATGGTTTGATAGGTACTGTGGCCAAAAGTTGTCTCTGTTTGCTTTCTGGTGTCACATGTATTGAATGGACCGATGTACCCTTTCCCATGGACAAATCTTTATACCCAAACCCCAGCTGACAGGGTCTCACTAGTAACTGCATTGTAATGATAATAACTGGAACATACTTGCCTCTCCAAAGGATATATACATAGGATTGGAAGGATTAGATTTTTGTAGGTAAATGTTTCATCGTACATACACAAACTGACAAAAAAATATTGCCCTCACTAAGAATAAACATTTACAGACAGGCAAAGTAAGAAAAATGTTGCTTGAGAGCTTATTAGAGTTTGATTTAAGGCTATTTACTTCATATTTTGACATGTGACTTGTGACATGGCATTTAGTCTTGCAACAGTGATAAAGCTTTAACTCTTTGAATCTCAGTGTCTACGGTCATTAAATAACGATTGTCTGATCCCTGGTGCATGACCCCTGCCCCATAATTTCTCGCAATTGTGAAAATTTAAATTGATACAAATTGGGGGGGAATGCTTAAAACCCATAATTTGTGCAGCTGTGAAAATTTAAATCAAAACAAAGGAAAAAAAATAAATTATACATAAAAAAATAAAAGTTGGATTCTGACAAGCCTATATATAAAATGTAAAGGAAAGGTAGAGCCCAGAGGCTGAATACAAGAATTTGAAACAGGCAAAGGAATAACAGGGTAGTAGCAAAGCAGAAGATGGGATGCAAACGTAGCAACGATTCACTCATCATTTTGCACTGTGTAAACAATAAACATGGACAAAAATTCTCCTTACACTTATTTTCCTCCAGCTGTATCTGTAAAATCATTTTCTCCAAACAGTAAAGGGAAGTAGTGGGACTGTGTGCTTGTATGCATGACTATATCTTTGTGTATCTAGGATGTATGTGCATGACTTAATACTTAATCAGGTCTCATTGCAGGGAGGCTGGACTAGATGACCTCTTGAGATCCCTTACAGCCATACATTTCTATGATTTCTGTGACTCTGTGTGTATGTAGGAACATAGGAATCACCATCCTGGCCAGACCAGTGACCCATTTAGCTCAGTATCCTGTCCCCAAATGGACCAGTCCTAGATGCGTCAGAGTAAGGTGTAAAAACCCACAGTCGGCGGTTGTGGCATAATCCTAGGGGTGGTGGAACCTGGGGCACTGTGGGCTGGCACAATGGAAATACTGTGAGGGGCTGATCTACATTTTCACCCCCACAAGAGTTGTTTCACATGATCAGGCCAGGTGGGACTCTGCAGCTGCTGGGGGCAGAGGTGAGAGTGGGACCTGGATGGGTAGGGTGACCATACACCCCATTTGGCCAATTAAGCTCTGTACCAGACATCCTAAATTTTCTGGCAAAAATGGACATTTGTCTCATTTTCTCTTGGCGGGGGGCGGGGGGGGAAGGGGCAGAGGACTTTTTCAGGCAAGAGCAAATGGGACAAATGCCCAGTTTTGCCAAAAAAAGTCATGACCTCCGTGATGTCAGCTCAGGCAAGCAGTGATGCCAGAAGGCTCGGGCCAGCCTCACATGGTGGGGCTCAGGCTGTCAGCCCTGGTTTGGGTTGACGGCCCTGTGTGGCAGGGCTCAGGCAAGCAATGATGCCAGGTGGCTGAGACCAGCCCTGTGCACGGCTGGGCTGGCGTCACTGCTTACCCAGTGTCCCATTTTCAGTTGAGGGAAATATGGTCACCCTACGGATGGGCTGGATCTAACCCCATGGCGTCTAGGAACAGGTAGGCACCAGGGTGACTGGGCTGAGCCTGGGAGGAGCTACCCGCAGTGTGAATGACTGGGAGCCTCCCCGCCACCCCTCTGCCCATACCCCCACCTTCCAAGTGTCAGTGGTGGCTTCCCTCATTTCCCATGCTGAGCACCCACTCCACTCCCCTTCCTATCCCTGACAACCCTCCCTCTCTACCCCTGACTCATACAGATGTCCAATCCCATTTTTAGACATGCAAAATTATTTCCGCATGCGTATTCATGACTATACGTGTGTGTGTATGCGTGTAGTATGTATATGCATGACATGATTCTATTTGTGTGTGTTGCTGACTGTCTGCCTTCACCCGTCTAATCTCTGGAGGTCACAGCTACTAGGACATCCTTTAAAAGAAAGGAGAGTGAAATTAACTTTTTCAAATATTTTTCCTCAGTTGATAACTGTAAATAACCAACCGTAGTGTTCTGAATGATCTTTGGAAGCATAGTCCCTAGCATTCCTCTCCTTGCCTTGATAAACTCCTTGATCAACCCAGTGATGTCACTGGAGCTACCCTGATTTACCTAATCTGAGAGACTGGCCAAGTCAGTTCTGGTTTACTGCAATTTTCAGGTGTACTGAATGCTCGTTCTCTGAAAGCGGCATTATTATTTGTCACTAAATAAGAAGCAAACCTATCATTTCTTCTTCAAATAATCCAGTGTGCAGTTTGAATAAAGGTGACTGCACAGTGCCAGTTAGCATCTGCTGCCATTGAAGATATGACAATATCTACCTCCGATATTTATACCTCAATATCTACCTGCACTTGTGTTGAAATATAGGGAGACAGTTTTATGCAATTCATCAGGCCCCTAGTTCTTCAAATATGTATGCATGTGTTTAATTTTAATGCAATTGAACACAGTGGGAATACTCGCCTGCATAAAATTAAGCAGCTACTTAACTAATTGCAGGACTGGGGCCAAATGGCTTGATTTTCAAATGTGCTGAGATTCTATAGCTCCCATGGACTTCAGTGATATACACCGGTGCTCAGCTCTCCTGAAAATCAGACCATAATATTATAAAATTTCTTGTTTTTCAAAGAGTACATTAAGGCCCTGGTTCCGCATGCACTCAAGCACCAGAGTAACTTCAACTTATGTGAGTAGCCCCATTGAACTTGATAGAACTCCTCACCTGTGTAACGCTAAGCATATGTGTAACAGTCTATAGGATCCGGACTTAGTGAATGGTGCCTAATTAAACAATCCTGGAGAGTGAAGTCCTCTTTGTCCTCAAACTGGTACAATTCAGATGACTCCGCCATTAAACAAATATAGCCCATTCCTGATTTGGAGGGACCATCTCTAGGGATGCCTATAGAGAATTCAGTTTCCTTGGCCCACTCAATCCCTTGGCCTCTTTGCTGAGACAACACAGGAACAGTAAATTCTAACTGTGATTTGTACACAAGAATTCCTCTCCAAACTGGACTGGCATTGCCAGCTCCTTTTCACATAAACAACCACCAATCATGAACTGGTAACAATTTTTGGTCCTATATGTTTCATGTGTCTGTAACCCTTACCAATCTCCTAAACCATTAGAACTCATGGAAAGGTGCATCACTGCTGACTGAAGTAGTTTTGTGTTTTTTATTCAATATAGGGCTTTTATCACTGAATATCTGTGACATCCACCTCTCTCCACTTGGGAATGTTTATGATACTTGTAATACTTCCATGTACAGACCTAGCACTGTTTGAAAACATGAATGAAGTTTCACAACAATGCTGTAAAGGAGGTATGTATTATTATCCCCATTTTACAGGTGAGGAAACTGAGGCACAGAATGGTGATGTGATTTGCCCCAGGCAGCACAATAATCCCATAGCTTAGTGGGAAGAGAAGAAGGGTGTTTGTGTAGTGAGGCCATCAGACTGGGATTTAGGAGGCATGGACTCCGCTCCTGGCTCTGCCACGAACTTCCTGTGGGACCTTGGGTGCAACACTTCATCTTTCTTGCCCTCTATAAAATGGGGATAATGATACTTCCTTTCCCCTAGCAGTGTATTTAGGATGAAATCCATGTCATTTAGGCACCTAAATATCTTTGAGGATCTGGGCCTAACCTCTGTGGGCAGAACTCTCTTTCTCTGTGTTTGTACCTAGCCCAATGAGACCTTCTTCTCAGCTGTAGCTACTAGGCCCTCCTAGAACACAAATAATAAATAATAAGATCTTGTGGCTCCAGCCCTCTTTCCCTCTCCCCATCACACCCCCAGAAAATGTGTCAAAATGTTTATTTTGCTTTATCTGCAGGTATTTGATCACCTTGAGGAGGTCCATAACTCTTGAGGGAGGAGTCTGGTTCTAGTACCAAACAAAAGGCGTTCTTTTTTTGAATCCTCACCAGCCCAACGTAGTCTTCTGTAAGAGTCTGTTCCTTATTCAAGACCATGACCTGTGACCTTCAAGGTCAGACATTTCTAATCCCAAGAACAACTATCCTTGGTCAACAGGGAATTCGGTCTTCAAATTCCTAGCAATGGAAGGCGCTGTCTATACAAACCCCACCCCCCTACACGAAAGAGAACAACCTCACATTAGCCCAAATAATATATGAGAGCCAGTGGCGTTTGGGAAGAGGGGGTGGGGGAGAGTCTTTTAAAAGACCCCATTTCAGCGGGATGCTTGCTAAATAGTTTCAGGGTGATGTAGTGGATTGGCCGCCTGCCACTGAGGTAGGGAACCAGCCAGTCTGGAGAGTCTTTGTGCCTATTGATTTTCGGATCCACCTTTTTATTTTATTTTATTTTATTTTATTTTATTTTTAATGGCGGAATAGAGGAAATCCACACGCCTTCCTGAACTAGAGAGCGGAAGAGATTGAGAAGCTAGATATGGCCAAGGTTAGCCGCCTGTCTGCTCTGTACGCAGCTCTGTAGTAACAAGGGCCCATTCCACTGTAGGTGCCGCGAAGCTTTGACACTGCACAGGGAGGAATCATAAAAACTCTTAGGGAAGGTCCTCAGACGAAGAAGGGGGCGGGGGCGAGCAAAAGAGGGCTCAAATCTCTTCACTTTAAAGTGGACTTTAGCTATGACTTCTTTTTTTATGGCATGGGCCTTAAAGGGAAGGATCAAAGACACCTTTTGCAGAAGTCATGGCGTCTGAGCCAGGAGGAAAAAAACATATCTGATTACTTTCCTGCTGGAGGTGTTGAAACTGTTGCTGGTTGAGGTGTTCCTCTGGTTATTATTTTCCTCTTCCTTTTCCCTGCCTTGAGGGTGATTGGAGTGGCATGTGAAAGGCTGAAAATCCACCCAGCTGAGAGCAGGATTCGACGCCAGACGTTCTGACCATCCGGCGGGTTCAGACCAAATCGTGAGTCAACTCCCGTTGCAAGGTTTGAGTGTTTAAATTGATGCTAAATCCCTAGGCGTCTGAGCGGGAAATCAAACACACAAAGAGAGACAAAGTTAAATGAAGGAGTGATATGAAACTGTGTCCTGTAACTTGGGTCATAAAATAATTGTTACCTTGTAGTTTTCGGTGTAAAACTCAGGTAAGGTGACTTTTTACAAGAAAGATTTGTGGGTTTGGTTTTTGTTTTGTTTTTTAAACAGGCCTTTAGGTTTAAAGATGACACCCCTTTAGTGAAAGCAGTGGCTATGATAGATAGATAGATAGGTAGATAGATAGATAGATAGAAGGGGTGCATGGGGGGATAGATAGATAGATAGATAGATAGATAGATAGATCATAAGAATAAATAAGGTATTTCCAGTATAGGCAAGATATTTTAATACTTTAGTTACCATCATAATTTGCCAATGAAAGCAGTCTAAGGACTTACATTTTAGGCTGGAAATGAAGCCTTTGTCAGAAGCAACATTGTAAGCATCTCTTTTCTGATTACCATGTGACTTGACTTCATGTGGCACCATTTTCAAAACCCTGTACTTTCCATGGCTTTACAGCAGCTCAGCAGACCGTTGGAAAGGGGTGGGGCGTAGGGGGGAGAATCCACTTGTCGGGTTTACTTTAAAAACACCAAAGAAAATAAGGAGGATATTTAAAATGTTACCTAAACAACGCAAAACAAATCGTTTCAACATATCGTATACGATATAATCGCCTATGCTTGACCAAGTAGCAAGTCTAGCATGGGAGATAATATAATACGGATCACATGAATATCTGTCAATTCTCAGAAGTATGAAGCCATGGGCGGGGGGGTGGGAAAGAGGGAGGGAGATTCTTGAACTAAAATTAAAGACTCTGGAATTCGTGGGTGATTAACTGGCCGGGTGCAATCGGAATAGGGCCCACTGTGTATTGTATGTACATTTAGCGATGGCCATCGTGTGACTAGACTCTGCAGTCTGCTTCACTGAAAGTTACATGGGCCGTAGATTTGCCAAGATTTCGTTTTTCGTGGTCAAATGCTTCCTTTAAAAGGGGAGGGGAAGACTGCTTTTAAAATAAAATTACCTTCCTCTTGCCTTCTACTCCTGAAATGGATGCCCTTTTATTAACATCGATCCGGCCCCACTTCTTTCAAATTATAGATTTTTTTGGTGAACTTGAACGGGATAATTAAATCATAAAGTGAGATGATTCTCTTCTTCTTCTTCTAGTAAGTCCAATAGCAATGCTATGGTATAGATTTCCCTATACTATTCCCTTTTTTGGATCTTATCCAGTTACCTTCTCCCTCTCCCTCCCCCCCCCACGCCTCCAGAAAAATTAACTGCTAAAAATGTCTGCAACAGTAACAGACTTCTACGGGTCATTCAGAAAACACATCCAGCTGAATACGCTATGAAAAACTTGCAACACTTATCCACCACCTATAAACAGATCTGGTGGCTTGAGTGCACGTGAGGGGTACTCTAATTCTCTTTATCATGTTGCTACCCTTAAACCAGGTTGAGATGATACTTTGAAACACAAAGTGAGCCTGCAAAGTAACTCAAAACTTTGTTAGCAGCAAAGGCCCGACCCTGGAGGCAAAACTCTCACTGAGCCAGAGTCCAGCACCCAAGTGATGGGGACGGCTGTGTGGAAAGGTCCGACCATTAGAAACAACGTTTTGTATATGTTTGCAAAATCCCATGTAAACAGCAAAGGGGGAGATATTTTTTTTGACACAGGAACACCTAGAAAGTAAACACTGTAGGGTGGAGGGGGGGGGGGAACTTCCACAGGGAGTGTATATTTCGCAGCCACGATTTAAATACATTTATCAGAGTCAGTTACTAATTATCCTTAATTTAAGGACAGGTTTCAGAGTAGCAGCCGTGTTAGTCTGTATTCGCAAAAAGAAAAGGAGGACTTGTGGCACCTTAGAGACTAACCAATTTATTTGAGCAATTTATTTATTATTTATTTGAGTCTTAATTTAAGACTATTTTAAATTCTTCCGGTTGCCAGAGGTCTAGTCTCCAAGTAGGAATGTCTCACCCAAGAATGCCTCTCCGCATTCCATGTCAAATGTATGAATTCCGTATTCAGTGTTGATATGAACAAAATATCTCATACGCAGTCTGGAACAGTTTGAAACCTTTTAAAAATGACACATGAGAGGCGAAAAAAGATTAGAGGAGTCTAAGCCCAGACACGGCTATTTTATAACCGATGCTTTGCTTCTCTGAGAAGTTTTGTTAAACCAGTTTGGAGCTCGCAAACAGCTGTCAAGATTGTCTGTCTTTGAGTGAATTAGCCACTGTGATTTACTAATCTCTTACTTTTTAAAAGACTCAAATAAAATAACACTATGTGTGTGCGCGCGAGAGAAAGTAAGACATCACACGTTATCGCAAGATTAGCTTCAATCAATCTGTGGCGAAAAATATCTTCCCTGCCTGCTTATTCCTTAGAGGGCGGCTGTATTTCAAGGCGAAATTGGATAGGCAGTTTCCAAAGATTGCCCCCATCCTGCAATTTATAACTCTCTGATCCAAACTGCGGAGTTTGGAAAGTGTCCATTCAACCCCCCGAAATTTAAAGGGTTTTCAATGAGAGCAGGGGGAGGATTTTGTCACATATAACATCATTTTCCCCCCTCAACGACAGAGATAGGATTCATTCAGAATGTTTTTTAAATGTCCTGTGCGACCACTGGTCGAAACCTGCAAATAATCCATTACAAAAAATGCACATGTATAATACATACCGCTGTGGGGTGCGCAGAACTTGGCTTCCTTCTTTCTTCCAAGGCAAGATTTTCTTTCTTTCTTTCTTTCTTTCTTTCTTTCTTTCTTTCTTTCTTTCTTTCTTTCTTTCTTTTAAAGAAAGGTACAATCTAAAACAGTTTATGCAATAAATGCCTTACTCACTGGTTCTGATCTAGTGTTAGTGGGTTTACACCCCATTACTCCATTGAGTTCATCGGGGTGACTGCTGATTTACACAGATTGGAGGTCAGCATCAGGCCCGCCGCGTTTGCCGTTGCTAGAGCATTGAACTTTGCTTTTCAAGGCAATGTTCTTATTCCGCAATGTCTTGAACAATCGGCCAAGACCTTGAATTTCGGGGGGAGGGGGAAGAGTTAATTTAGAAAGTTAGCCTATTGGAAAAACTAATCGGAACAAATATGCACATACCAAGTTAGACCATTTCTCTGTGTGAGTCCATTATGGACGAAACTCTACGCAGCGCCACCACAAATATTTAATCCTGGAAAGTAACTCTTGTTTCATTTCACAGTCCAGCGATCGTAAATACATAATGGCCTGCCTCAAAAGTATTCGAATTCTTTTTTTGCTGACATGCTTAATTCCAGCTGCTCATGACTAATAACGGTGGAAAACCAGCGAGATGATCCGTAAAAAAGGCAACATAATGAAATGCAGGACGAGTCCCCCGTCTTTTCAACTTTCAGAAGGGGGATTAGTTTTTTTAATACAATTATTTACTTATTGGTTCATTTATATAGTCCCCATCAGTATGAAAATTGAAAAAATATAAGACAAATTCAGAATAGGAGGCCAGGTCGTCTTGTCTTTAACGTGCTATGTACGGGTGTGTGTGCCATATGTGTATATATTTAATGTATGTCCCAGTTGTATATATATTTTAATAGCTATACCATAGGTGTATGCATATTTCTCTCTTTGAATGTGTGGATACAGCTAATGGATTGGTTAGGTTACCTTCTCCGTTCAGTTCCTTTAACCCTAACTTCCAAAGGCAGGGTTAAAAAAGTGTAATTGGGAAATCAACTTCTTGTTGTTAAAATTTAGTTCTGTGTAGAGGGAAGAGGTCTGCCTTCCATGATCAGATATACATTCCCGCCCTCTTCACAGCTCAGATCCCTTCTCCCTTGTCCATCAAAGGTTTCATGCAATAAGTCTTTCCTAAAAAATACCCAGGAACATCCCCAAATATTATTGGGGAGGTTAATAATAATTGTATTAGAGTCACGCGCTTGGAGGGAGAGACAAGGAGAAGCTCAACTTTAGCTACAGATGTTTTCTTTTTGGGGAGGGGAAACACCCAGTCCCCTGAAAAAAAAAAAAACCCAGCAAAGTTTCCCATTAAAATTGACACCATGGGATGGCCCTAGCGGTCACGTCCACCTCGGATTGGTTCGCTCGCCGGAAGTTGCTCGCAGACGCCCTTTCCAACAGATAAGTCAACTGCTAGAGACCCTTTTTTTCCCTTCCCCCCAAAGTATATTTTGTCACAGCCCCAGCCCCACAGATCCCGGTGCAGCTCCATGTGCAGACGACCCTCCCATCTGTGCTAGGGCCCAAAGCAATCCGTGACAGCTGCTTGTCGGCCCCCATCTCCCCCTCCGCCCCCTCCCCTTCTTCCCATTGCAAACTGGGGGATGGGGGGGAAAACATTTCCCTTACCTCCTTTGGGGGTGAGATGAGTCGTCACCAGCCAGGACCGCTGCGGTACCTTCCGCCTCCCTTCCACCCAGGTTGGGGGGACCCGGCAGGGCGCGGTGCTCCCCAGCACAGAGATCCCCGTGGGGGTGCACCCAGAGGCAAAGACGAGACGTCCAGTTTGGGATTTGATGACGAGAACTATCCAGCCCCGCAGCCAGAGGGGTCCACTTTCTCCAAGCTTGAGTCCGAAACTGGGGCCACCACCAGCCCCGGGACTGGACCTCGCCAAAGCATCGGCACCTCTTCCCAGCCCCAGGTAGCCACCAAGCCAGCAGGTTCCCAGGTGCTTTCGTTGCCTGACCACTTCACCCCCCCTGCTGCTACCGGGTACCGGCGAGAAAGCAGCCCTTCGTCATCTTGCTCGGATACGGTAAAGGGGGATTATGAAGCGTCCATTAGACTGAAACCCGGCTATGGATCACCCGGGACGGGGAAAACGGAAGAGCAGCGTTTTTTCCTCCAGGAGGCTTCACTTTTAGACAGGCCTAAAGACGACCCAACGGCGCAAGAAATACAAGGTGGGTACAGAAAGCAAAGAAAAGAAGGCCAAAACCAGGTTTGCAGTCGAAACAAGGTGATTTTAGCCAGACTGCCAAGGAGCGCGGGCGGGGGGGAGAGGATAGGGTGGGGGGAAGGTGGGCTTCCCCCCCTCCCCTCACTAACACAATGACCCTTTAGTTAAAAATTAATTTACAGCACCCAAGCATTCATGCCCGACTCAATTACAGCCCTCATTCCTGAGTGGGCCCATAGGAAAGATTTAAAAATAAAAGAAAATAACCCAGCGCTTGGAAAGATTTTTTTTTTCGCGATGTCTAGGCGGTACCGTAAACGAAAACGCATTTTTGCCCTGATATTCTTCTAGCTAAGAGATCCAAAGTCACAGACAGACAGGTAAGTCAGTTATGGACACAGTACGTTTGGAATAAAGGTGGGTAGGCGACCGGGGAACTAATTTGGAGGGTTTCTTTTCATAACCTGCAGAGCCCTGATAATTTCCCATGTGTAGATTCCAAAGAATGTTGCATTCTTCTCTTCAGACTTGCAGACACCTGTGTAGGAAACTCCAGGGCAGTTTAGCTACACGAACAGGCAATTAGACCTGTTTTTTTAATTATAATTTCATTCCAACCCTCTGAAATATTTACCTAAAGCCAGCCTTGCCTTGCCTTGTTTTTCCCTAAATGTCTGGATCTGAGGCAAGATCCCCACCCCATATGTGTCTCCGTTAGCTTGTGTGTATTTGGGGGAGAGGGAGGTCATAGTTCCAGTCCATAATCAAACATGGCTTTAAAAAGCCAGCTATCGCTTTCGACCCTAGAAATCGAATTAAAATGAAATCACCAAGGCTATGCAAAATTGTGGACTCACCACAACTATTGAAATGGCAAAGAGGACTTTTCTGCTGGGGGGTATACGTGAGGGTGGGGATTTCTTAAACTGCAACCAGGATCTTCATAATAAAAGTACCAAATTGTGAGATTGCCCTTTTAATGGACTACCTCGCTTTAGCCAAGTTACCCTTTTTATTTTCACGAAGCCATCCTAATTTCTTTGCTTCCTGATACATTTTTAACGGCGCTATTTATATTGGTTATGTAATTGCTATCCTGTGAGTGGACAAGAAGGGCTGTCCCTTAGACTTGAAGTTATGCGGTCATTTCAACAGGACTGCCAAGTCCACTCCGGGAGAACTCCTCCGGTTTATGTTCCTCCTCACGTCTACAGTGCTGTTTCTCCATAGAGCTTAGATAGATAGATATACATTTTGCTTCACAATTATTGTAACTTTAAGTTCAATTTCCTGGCAGTTCCCTACTTTCTCTAGTTCTCTACTAACAGTGTTGAAAACCGTGAAAAAGACCTGTTAGTGCAACGGGCTTATTTAAACAAATGAATCCATTAATTCTTAACTGTATTCCCCTCTGAAACTAACCTGAGGTTAGCAATTTGAATATTTTATTGAAATAAGAGCATAGTTTTGTATATTTCCTGGACTGCCTTTGTCAATCAGCAGTTCTAATTCTTGGCAACGGAGAATTATTAGAAAGATTTAAACCTCTTTCAAAAATATCCCTGGAATCAAGGTAACTGAATGAAAGTACTCGAAGCAAAACAAAAAACAAACACCCCCCACCCCCACAAAAAAAAAAACCCAACAACCCTGAAAACAGGTTATGCTGTAATCTTTCGAAGTTTTTTTGGTAGGTTAATGCCTGGAAAAAAAGGGTTTACACTATGATCCCTTGAGGCTATATGTGAAGCAACTAGACTAAACATTTAATTTGGTAAAGTTAAATGTGCATATACAGATTGACTGCTCATTGGATCATAAAATAAGTTTTTTTAAAAAAAACATTTTGGTATTCCATTATTTAATGGCAATCAACCTAATGTTTCCTATATTATGCTGTACCTGCTGCTAAATTACTTTTTAAGGCTTAGCCACTCTGCCAAAATACTCTTCTACTAATTAAAGAACATTTCAACTGACTGAGTCAGTAACTTTGCAGCGTCTGCAGAGACCAATAAAGATTTAAAAATAAAGTTTGGGGTTTTGTTTTCTTTTTCACACTGAGAGCTCGATCCTGCCAAGCACATGGAAGCCTTTACTCACGTGAGTTGTCTAAGGGATTGTTCATGTGACTAAAGTTACGTGCTGAATTTAAGGATTGGCGTTCACCATGACAATCAGTTTAACCCCAACTGCACTCAAAACTAGATTATGTGTGTTTAAATATGTCCCTTATTAGCCACAGAAACTAGGCTATTGACCTCTAATACATTAAAAACAAAGCAGCAAACAAAACCTGAAGCACGCTGCTGCGGAAATATAGTTTAGCGTTTGTGCCTTGCCACAGAGGAACATTTTTGGTTTTTATCTTCCTTACAAAGCGTTCTCTTATATTTAGCACCTGCAGACAATAAGAGAAGTATTTTGAGAAAACTTTTAACTGTAAGGGAACCAGGTCCATAAGGGTTTTTTTATATATATTTCTTAGTGTCTGAAAAATTTCTCTCCGCTGTTGGGAGACCTGATTCTGCTCTTAAGTACAAGGATCTATATCATGGAGAACAGAATTTGCTCCTACAGTTCGATTTGCTTAATTCTTCACATACTGGGGGGGATGTGACCATGCTGTAATGACATATAAGGTATGAGTCGGATTCTAGGGTTTTCTATCCAGAAAATGGCTCAGTCTAGAAATGATTTTGGGCCCTGGAAACACATTCACTGACAGCTGTTTTTCAATACGTTCAGGTGTATGCTGGACGGACCAAAATGACGTGTCGAATGGCTTCCTATGGAGTTCTTTGACTCACTTAAATGGACACCGTCGATTTTTTTAAAAAATCGCTTTTCTCTGAATCATGTTGACTTTCTATCGTTGCACCTGTCTCCGAAAATGACTGAAAGAGATTAGATTGAGATTTTTTTTTTTTAAATTGTGCCCATTTGACAGCAGCAACTTGTGTCGAGTCAGGTTCACTTTTCACAGTCAATTCCTCCTTTGTTTTGTGGGAAACTTTACCACAACAAGAGGTCAAATAGTATTCAATACAATCATAAACTGTTAACATGTAATTGTAAAACCACAGACAACTGGCAGGGGGATTCAGGAGCAGGTCTAATACCTGAAGCTACCTTTAGCTTTAAAAAAAAAAATTGAGCATAAATTACAAATTGATGGTGTCTCTTTCAGTTTTGCAAGGATTATTATATTATATCTTTATCTTTTTCCCCCTTAATTTTTTCCACCACTCTTTTATTCTAGTATATGCACACATAAAGGTGGGATATGACATCTTATACTGGATATGATTTTCACTGGTCCTTGGAGTCTTACATAGCCTGTGGACATTTCCAGCCAATCGCTTTCGCTTCTAAATTTCGGAGATGAAGGCTGTGTCGTTTCATTATTTCTGATCAGGGTTATTTCACTGCGCGCCTTGTATTAATTTGCTAATCGCCATGTGTGATGCTGCGGCCTTAGTCTTTGAGTCTGTATTGTAAGACTGGTCCTCGCAAAATGTGATGCATTTGCTTAATTTATGTACGCCTGAACATCAGTGAACTACTAATATAATAAAGTGGGTTCCGCTGGTAATAAGAAAACGGTAAAACTATGCAGATGTGTAATATAAAGGCTTCTGGTTTTAATTTCATTCCTGGGTTGCTATCTCATATAAAACTGCTTGTGACTGGAAAATCTTGGTTATTCCATGCCTTACAGAAACTATTTTTTAAAAGCATAATTCAATTTCTTTTATCTGGGATTCACAACAGATACCTGGGTTCAGTGAAAAAGGAGCTAAAAGACTGTTACTGACAGTCTAAATTCAGGTACCTTCCTCTGAAGTTGGTTTACAGAGAACTAGTTTTTTTTTTAAAGTGGACAAATTAGTTGCGTTTTCTGATTCTTTTAATGAATAGAAAATTATTCTTTCTTTCTTTCTTTCTTTCTTTCTTTCTTTCTTTCTTTCTTTCTTTCTTTCTTTCTTTCTTTTTCATTTGCATCAAAACACAGTTACAAATGTTTGTCTTATACTTGGCAGAGGATTCAAAAGCTGAAGCTATAACTGGCAGCTGGCTGACTGCAAAGGGTGGAAAGGAAAAAAGAAGCCCTTATACTAAATACCAGACGCTGGAGCTGGGAAAGAAATTCTTCTTTATGTATTTGACCAGAGAGCGCCGCCTAGAGGTCAGACGAAGTGCCAACTTCACAGATTAGACAAGTCAAAATCTGGTTCCAAAACCGCAGGATGAAACTGAAAAAAATGACCAGAGATAATTGGGTGCGACCAGAATTTAACAGCTCAGTTCTCATTGTGACAAATGACTAAATAAAACCAACGCAAATCAATTTGTGGGGAAGAAAGGGAGGGGTAATATTTATTTTTTTGTCTTTGTTACCGCGGCTGTAACAATGTTAAGGGGTTTCAAATATATATTTTATTATCTCCTAAACCATGTGGTTAAGAAATATTCCGACTTAGTGTTTTGTGATATATCCCTTAGGCTGAAGCATAGTTAAAAAGAATTCACTCTAAAGAAATAGCCCCACTGACATTTCTTTCGGATGGAGCTCGTACAATGCTAGACAGTAAGGGTTTTTAAGACAACTTTTTAATCTTATCCATTTAAATGCTATAAGCACCTTCCATATGTAACACATTCTGGTTGAAAATATTCCCCCACTCTTACAGAACTGATGACAAATACTCCCAGAGGCTAGTTCTGATGGATGGGAACTCTGACAAACAGCTGTTGTAACAATATTTTAATAAAACCATAGCGTGGTGCAGGTCTAAATAAAGCATAATGAGAACTTGAGCGTCAAAAGCATATATATATATATATATATATATATATAAAATAGATACAGACACAGATATACATATATTGATATATACGCATACACTTTCATTTTCCCTTGCCTATTAATTATTTTAGCAGGTATCTCTTGACGAGTGGAAGTTGTCCTATAGCTAAGATATCCATTAACTATATGAGAGCACGAGCTGGTCTGTGACGCCTAAATTTAAAACCTTTTGAAGAACTTCAGCAACAGCCAAAAAGGGGGTGGAGGTGGGGGAAATCCCATTACTTTAAAATGTTATTCCAGCTCAAGGATTAAAACCAATATATAGTTTATGTAGTTTTATTATGATTATTATTAAGCTCTGCGTTATTTATTTTAAACCTGGTCGTGAAATTATATGGCACGTGCCGTTTTGTACTTCACACTTATCTAGGTCGTTATACTTATGTTTCAGTCTGTAATTTGATGGGGGGGGGGGTATTTAATTTCCAAATTTGAGCAGTGAAAGCTCAATGATAAACATATTCTTCCAGTCTGTTGTTTTGTATAAGTGGAAGAGCTCTCAGTACCAACGTCACTCCAATGCTGGAAGCTTTGAAGAAGATAAATGAAAAATGTTTGATCTAGTGGTTTCAATTTTTTAAAAAAAGTCTCTGTAGCAGATAGAATTCAATATAAGACGTTTTGACATGTGTGGGGTGTGGATTATTTGTCAATGAAACGCAAATAAAGTTTGATAGCAGTATAGCCTTTTGACTTTTTTCCAGAGTTTGATTTAAACTTGAACCTGCCCCTCTCTGGCGCACAGTCATGACTGTGATCAAAAACGAAACGATACATTTGAAATAAAAAGTGCATCTTTGTTTTAAATCCCAGTCGATGCCAGAGAGGCTTACTAATATTTTTTCTATGTCTTGTAATTTTTAAAAAAAAGGTCTAATATTGCACAAAAATAAAAATCTAGGCTGCTTGATATTCTGATCGTAAATTATTTCTCTTTTTATAATGTATGGTTGGATGGTGGTGTTGTGGTGTTTTCTTTTAAATCTGTGTTTTCTTTCTGTTCACCGCCTGATGTGATGTAAACTGTTTGAAGTTCAACAACATGGCTAAGTTTTATTGTATTTCCGGTACAATAGATTTATATACCACCTCGTCCAGTCTTTTAAAGGCTTTGCAAATGAAATGAAGCTAAGTTATAGTCAAGTTTCAGGCTCCTCCCTGAATCTCTTGAACTCGGACTAGTTGTTGTGGTGGGTTTGGTTTGGTTTGGTTTTTCTTCTAATGAACTTTTAAACGCTAGGAAACTTGTACTTTAGAAACATGGCTATCTTTACTTTATTGTCTTTCGAGTGAGTTGATTTATTTATTTAACCCACTTATAGAAGAATACAACGCACGAGGTAAGACATTTAATTTATATTTTATGACATTTAAAAAACGATGGCAGCGGGAAAACTGAAGTAGAAAATCTCAGTGTTATATTTTTTAAAGGAATCTAAATTTAAATCGTTTCATGTTCTTGAAAAGTTCTAAAAGTCTTCTAAGAATTAAGGAAATCTCACAGAACCTTGAACCTCAGCAAAAACTCCTTTTTGGGCTGTTATCCAACCATCTTTCCTCACCCTCTCCTCAGCTTGCTAGGTCTAATTCTCCCCCTTTATAAAATTGGTAATTATTTTATATAATCACTATAAACATAGCATTTATATATTCAATGCAAAAAAGGACAAGTTCCTTAAGGTTGCTAGGTTATAGCTATAGAAGAGATGTGACGATGCTCTTCGTATCGTTCCCATCGATTCAAACTTTTTGAAAAATTGGATTAAGTTATACTTACTTTTTGGGGTGTGGGAGAGAGAAAATGAATTATGATTTTTGATTTCCAGAATTCACTGGTTTTATGTTATTGTTATTGTCAGCAGGAAGTTGTCCAAATATTTGGCGGCTGTTTTTTTTAACAAAAATCAGATTTTTCAAAAAATATTTTCACACGGGAAAAGATGCTTTCATTTGCTTTTATTAAAAGCTTGATGAATTTTTGTGCTCTATTTATAGCTGAGATAATCGTTTGTTTCTCAAAGTCAATAGTATTTTACTGGTTCCTCTAGTCTATTTGTAAACTATTTGTAAACTCCTGCAGGAGAGATCCGTTCTAGACACTGTACATAGGAAATAATCTGAATGGATATTTCGTGAAATCGTAGGGGTTTTTTGTCTTTGAAAAGACCCTTTTGTTGCTTTTGTTTCCTAGCAACTGTTTTCTATTATAAAAGTTCAGATTGCAAGTGATGTCAAACAAAATGGCCGCCCGGGCGCCTTTCTTGGTAATTTTAGCCTTTGACCCAGGAAAGAACTAGAACTGCTCTGTGAATTAGGTAGTTTCATGTTGTTGGGGTTTTATTTTTAAACACAAGAACATAAAACTACCTGATTTACTCCAGTTATTCTCCTCGATTTTGTTTATTCAGGCAGTTGGATCAGAGGAAAATGATAGGTACGTTTATTTATTTATTTATTTATTTATTTGTTCCTTTATTTATTTATTTATTGTCAGCTCAAACCATATTAACGAATTTTTTAGTATCTAAGGGCTAAGCAAGTTGGCAACAGTCCCTGTTAGCTTTGCAAAAAATAAGAATAAAAACCAGGGATTATGCAGGCAGGGGTTTGGGGTTTTTTTCCTTCAAAATTCTGTTTCAGTGCCGTTTTGCAAGAATGTATAATGACGCACAAAACAATTTAACAACTGATGAAGGGCTCCATCCTGCCCCTACTAAATTCAGTGGGATCAGGATCCGTTCCCCCGACAGGAGACTTCTTAAAAATATATTTTCTAATTCCTTTATGTATATAAAGGGAATGGAGTTTTTTTTTTATTTTTTTTGAAATAAGAAATCCACATCTATGCTTAAATTATAAAATATTAATTCAGGGAACACACTAAAACTCCCTCCAGGTTTCTTCAGTTGCCCCGTATTATTAAGTTATGTTCATTATAAACCCTATTGCAAAGATGCATACAACTGTAACTTTCTATTTCATTTATTTGAGCATAAGCTTTCGTGAGCTACAGCTCACTTCATCGGATGCTCACGAAAGCTTATGCTCAAATAAATTGGTTAGTCTCTAAGGTGCCACAAGTCCTCCTTTTCTTTTTGCGGATACAGACTGACACGGCTGCTACTCTGAAACCTTTCTATTTCAGTTATTTCACTATGTATCAGACATAGTTTGAATGGTAATGTGCAATCGGTTGTCTCTTGAGTTCTCCTGTTTCTTCTCTACCTACATCCGAAATAGACACGGTAGCTACAATGTGAGTTTAACATAATATGGACTAAGAACAGATGCTACTTATGTACTCCACATGCACATTGGTGTTTTTCTATACTGATAAATTAAAAATATTTTTACAGGTGGGTACACACGCGCCTCCGTGTGAGGCTGTAGATAATTTGCTTTCGTTTTAGTAGTAAAACAACAGTTTATCGTTTAACTTAAAAGATATGATCTTCAAATGAAGCTAACCAAGGATAATGCATGCAAAAGTGTTTAAATACAAGCCTCCCACTGTGGTAGAAATATTGATGATCAAAGTTATTTCTCGGTAACCTAAAATATTCCACTTTAGTAGGCTCCTAAAAACTATATTTATACTGTGTAATGATATCAAAGAATAGAAATACCTTTCTGTATACCAGTTTCTGAAAT
Source organism: Chelonia mydas (assembly GCF_015237465.2). NCBI lineage: Eukaryota > Metazoa > Chordata > Testudines > Cheloniidae > Chelonia > Chelonia mydas. The sequence continues at coordinate 10,008,411 of NC_057860.1, forward strand.
GAGCATAAAAGTAAATATTATATAGTCTGGGGCAAGATTTTTTTTTTTAAGTGTGCTTGCCTCACACTTTGAGTTTCGAATTATTAAAGATGGAGGGGATATCCAAGTTTAGAATATCATCTGCTATTTCTTCTGTAGCCGAAGGATTGCTGTGAATTCAGTTTATTCTAGGGTCGGAATGGTAAAAAACTTTTTTTATAGCCTTTAACCAGGGGCATGCTTTATCCCTGCAACTGGTGATTGTTGTAGGCAATGTGCCCATCTTCCCTATTAAACTAGCAGCCATTCAGGAAAAAAACAGGGGGGTGGAGGAAGTCAGCATAAAACTATTTGCATTCCGTACTTTTAAAAAGTTCTGTGAGTCTTTATAATAGAAACAAAGTAATATTTATGTTATCACCAGAACATCGCTCCGGAAATGAACAATCTTGCAAAGTTAATAATCAACGACTAGGTAATAGTATCCCCATAAGGCGAACACTAACCTGTCTTGTAAAGGCATGGCCTCCAGATTTTGATCTCACTTGCCCCAGTGTAAAGACAACAGCAGGGTTCATTGAAGCTAATGGAGTTACAGTGCTGTAACTGAGATCAGAATTCCCCCCCCCCGAACCCCCAGGGTTGAAAACAGAACTGGGTCTATTTTCCAAAGGGCGGTGGGAAGGAAAAAGTGGAAACATCCTATTTGTGAATTAAAAACTAGTTGCCATGATGCGTCTGATTTGCCTGGCTTATATCTGAAGCAGTTTGTTTTCTTTTCATTCCAAATCAGAAGGATAAGAGCGACTTCACCTGGAGAAGCAGCGATGCTGGGATTGCTACAGAAAGCTCCGTATAATAACTGATTCGTTTGCAAAATAACATCAGCTCCTGCTCTGCACTCCCCCAACCCCGCCACACACGCGAATGACAATGAACAACTCCTGTTAAATGCACCAAATTAACCCCAACATCTTATTCTTTCTCAGCGCTCCAGTCTACCTAAAATTCTCTCAACCCCATTCAGTATGAGTCTAAGCTGTTGGCAAAGTGCTGTAAAAATAGCTATTTGAAAGAATACCCCCCATCTCTCTCTCTCTCTCTCTCTCTCTCTCTTGGCAAGGTCTCATGCCATAGATTTTATTGAAGGAATTATTTAACGACCTAATTCTAGTGTGCTTTTCTTTTCCTTCTGTCCCTGGGTGGAAGCCACCGGCCTTCTCTCACTACCACGGCTTGTTAATTCCATTTCCCTCTTCCCCCTCCAATAATATGTTTGGGTCCCAATTATATCCCAAGACCCGATTCGGATCCCACTAACCCAGCAGCCACTCTACTGAAGTCAGTGGAGTTCCATCTGTGAAAATCCACATGCAGCCAGAGGAGACTCAGACCCCCACTTATTTCAAACAACTTATCATATTCTTTCAAAGGGCGAAAGACTGTAGCAGCCACAATACTGGTTCAAAGCAACAATCCCACTTTTATTTTAATGTTCTTTCCCACAGCTTGTCCTTTAAAAGGCACACAAGGTTTTACTGTACCAGGGGTCTAAATGCGTTATTAACTGCTAAGATTACAACCCTCCTTTCGGATAGTGTTTTTAGCCAGAGTAAAGTTTCGTTTCTTGTCCACATGTGTAAGTTGTTTTGCTTCTCTTCAGACCAGGATTTCCTCTTCCCCCCCACCCCCAGCCACTCACCACTTGCGGATTTTGAACAGACGGCGGTATTCATACTCAGAGGCAACACAGGAAGTGGTAAAGGTAGATGCTTCTGCTTTTAGGCTACAGAAACTTATTTCACTTTTTGAAAGAAAGGTTTTACTCTTCAGGACCTTTTTGATTATTTTTATTTTATTTATTTATTTATTTATTTATTTATTAATTATTCGCCCTCCTCATGAGTTTTGCAAGTACCCCTGACTGAATTTCCTTTCATAACCTTTTAGACTTGTGTAAATGTAAACATTCTGTTTTATGCTGCTGTTTTATGCTGAGTTTTGAAGTCTGCTTCCTTTCTCTTTTTATTCCCTTTTAATCAGTTATTAGCTTGGTTGTTATTCTTTAACGCTGAATGTTCTTCCCAGCTGCCGAATGAACGCTAGAATATTTGGGATTTGGGGTTATCTTGGAATCTGGCCGTTCAGTCGCTCGGTAGCTATGAAGTTCATTCCCAACTTTTATTCACTCCATCTTGCCCTTATGTACTGAAAAGAAAAACTGCATGACACAGTGAAATTCTCTTAAATGAAAGGATATGATACACATTGTGCACAGACGCCATATTGGCCTCTTGGCTCAGAACTCCTACAATCCTTACCCAATTCTGTCTTAAGATAAAACTATTGAGGTCAATGGGTTTTTTGCCCTAGAAAGGAATACCGGATCAAAGCTTTTGTGTCCGCAGAACGGTTCCATCTTCTTCAAGTGGAAGATAAGGAAGAAAAATCTCATGGGAAAAGGTGCCATTTCTAATAACTGGCAACAACAGGTTTTTTTCTTTAAAAAAAAGGGGGGGGGGTTTAAATATGGTTCCGGTAAGAAATGGATAGTCTTTTTTTTTCTTGTGTCAGATCTTATAAATCAGTAAAATGTGACTGTTACACCGAGTTATAATCTTCGTATTTAAAACACACTTTATATTTGGCTGTTTTCAGCAGAGAACTATCAGCCCAAGTAGCTGATTGTTCAGGGTGAAATTTGGCAGATGTGTGTTTCAAGGGGAAGAGCTATTTAGAAATTATTTCTTTCCCCTCCCGTAAACAATAAATATTATTTATAAATAGCAGCTGGGTTCAAAAAAGCTTTGGCTTTCCAGTCCAAGCACAAAATATTTAGCATTTTTCCTCACAGCCAAAAGGACTTGGAAAGTTTGGCAGGGATGCTGAAAACAAAACCAAAAAAAGCGGCTATTCTAGATTTCTGGGAAATAACTGTTCCCAGTTCCGCTTCCTGTATCCAGTTCATAAATGCACAGCTCTAAAATGAATCCATCTAGTACATAAATCAAGCAGAACTTGTACGTCATCTGTCCAAATATATCAAAGTTGCACCCTTGCAATTTACATTGAGAATCTCTAATATAGTCAATTTCTCTTTTGCTTTTCCTGGTCCAAGTTGTTTGCAAAGCACTGAACTTTTCATGCAGTTTCTGGTGTGTGTCGTTATTATTATCATCCAATTCTCTACAATGTACACCAAAGAAAACAGTACACACATAAAAGTGCATCTTCACAACAGATAGATTTGGTATTAAAATATAGCTGTGAAGAAGAACACAGACCATCCTCCAACCCTCCTTCCCCCCTCCCCAAAAGGATACAAGAAGATGAAATATGGGTGATGCAAATTAAAAATAAACCATCGGACAAACAGAAACCTCCAAAGTAGCCAAAATAGATTCATTCTGCAGATCTCCTTGTGTGGTTTCCATTCACTAGGGATCCCAAGACCTTTGGATTCTGTTTCAGCGTTACGCTCTTGGAGTCTTTTTGGTTTTAATTTATATACTACAGAAAATTATATACTCAGCAGCTGACATGCTTCATAATTATTTATAGGAGGTGCACCAGGATTTTTCCAAGAACATATTTATTACAGGTAAGACATGCCCAATTTATCTTGCAACCCCAGAACAGGTGTTTGGCTTCAATTAATGTTCAATAGTTCCATACACACTTATTCACCATCACCACCACCACCGCCGTGGCTGTTTATCCATCATTTATATCATAAACACACTCCCACCAGCCAACCAAGTTTGAGGGCCACAATGCACTTAAATCTGTCCACTCCTTTTCAAGCTATCATAACATTTGGAGAGTTCCTCCGAATCCGTTATGAGAGAGATTGAGTTTTGAAAATCATTCCTGTAAGGCAATACAGCTGAGAAAGATGACAAAGTACTCAGCAAGCTCGTATTTCACTTTTAATAACATCGGGGTATTTTCATTTCGGAGCCTTTTCGACTCTTAGGGAAGTTTTAAAAAAAGTTAGAAAACGCAAGGATTACCCAAGGCGTTTTACACAAACCCTTTTTGTTACTGGTACACACTGGAGATTGTTCCTTAAGGAGCCCGGTCCCGCACACTTACCCAAGAGAGTAACTACGATTATGAGGAGCCCCATGGAACTCAGTGGGTCAGAATTCTGTTCTTCCATCGATTTATATCCAATTGGAGATGGAGTTACTTTGGATTTACCCTGATGTAACTGAGGGTAGAATCTGAACCAGTTGGACTCGTCACCTGTGTAAATGTATTCACGGCACTATTTCAAGACCCCAGACCAGTGGATATGAACATATCATAGAAGGGTCTGCAAACCGTGAAAGAAACAGCGCTTTTGTTGTTATTGCCAGATGTATGTATTGATGTGATTAAAAATACTAAATACAGGATTGAATATTTACAATCCTTACACACCCACCACCCCGATTTATTTTAGAGAAGAGCCTATTTACTAATAAGAACTCATCTAGAAGAAGACACATCCAGGAGATTTAGACATATGTCATTCTACGCATTCTATAGCTCACTTGCTTACATAAGACACATTTTGTGGGAATTAAGGGAAAATGTAGAAGGCTTGGGGATTGGTTTTTAAGTGCCTTTAACATTTTCCACTAGTAAAATGCCTCTGTCTTAGAGATATTTCACACACATTGTATGTTATATCTCTAGCTATATCTCTATCTATATACTAAGAGAGAGAGGAGAAAGGTTTGTTTTGCTTTCTCTTAATTGGAAGATGATCACTTAACACCCAATATCTGATTATTAGTCAGCTCCTAAAGACATATCAAATATACATCAGAGTAAATTTAGAAAATATTCTTAATGGGTAATATTTTGAGCAAGTTATATTCGATTAACTTTAAAAAGAATTCTGTGTTAGGAGAAGAACTCTAGAGAGATGCAAGGAGGCAAATCCGTCCAGACTCTATATAGCTCAGACGAAGACCGGGGATAATTTTGCACATAGTCACAGCAGAATTTAACCAGCATTTAAAATCTTAGTGTAACCCTCTTGGAAAGAATGCATCTGCCATAATTTGCCTGGACGGACGCTGTTTCCTGTACGGTCCAGACTAGTTAGTAGCTGTATCTCGTTAAAAGCCTGTTACTCGTTTCCTGAGCTATTAGCAAAAAGAAATCCACCCCGTTTTAAAAAACCGTGTTTACATACAAGTGGAATTTTTTTTCATACATGCATATATGTGAATGTGGGAGTGGGGTAGGGTGGCGAGCCATAAGCTGCAGTCTACAATGTGAAAGCCTCCTTCCCCCCCCCCCGCCCTTTTCTTTTCCACAGGCAATAAATTCAGGGCTATAAAAATCAAAGAAAGCTAATGTAAGTGTTATTAAACTATTTAACCGTCACAAGTGTAACGCATTCTGTAACAAAGCAGGATCCGTGCCACACTGTATTTTACTAGCCTTGTAAAGTTAAAGGAAGGCTTCTAGTTTCAAGCGGTATATGCGACTATTTCAGCCCTAGCAACACAACTCTGGGGTTACACTGGTGAAGTACCGAGACATGCATTCTTACTTTTTCCATTTTAGACAAACCCAGCTATAGACAATGGAGGTATTATGGTCCGCCCGGCAAAATTATGATGTCAGATACATTACAATGACATTTGAAATTTCAAATCTACTCCGGTTATTTTCCTGTGTTAAGAATCCAGTTTTTGACCCATTCCAGAAGGGTGAACGCTTTATAACCGCAGCGCCTTCCCTCGTTTAACAATGCATCAACATCTCTCTCTAATCACTAACTTTTTGGCCGAATTGTGCCACATTCTCCGGCTTGTTACAATTGCACTTGGGCAACTGAATGGCAAAGATTTGCTTTCGTTTCTATTCCCCGCCAGACGATGGTTATTAAAGCCAGAGAGATCCGCGTGTTGTGTCTCTCTCTCTCCCCCACCCCCCCGCCCCTTATGTTTCAGAAGCAAATCTATGAAGGCGTATTAGCCCCTCACTGTATGTTTCGTGGCTTTCTAAACTACTGACGCTTTGCAACATTGCATAAACATAAAACAATCCATCCTTGATATGGAATGCAAGGGCGAATGACAGCGCTGCTCAGCCCCCTCGCCTTCGATTGATTTACGCCTCCACGGACGCTTTATCAGGCGCTCGAAAAAAGTTTGACCAATCATTTTGCTAGGAGCTCACAACACAGCAGCCCAACTGTACTTTGTTGGCTAGGAAGTTGGAGAAGGGGGTAGAGTACAAATCTATATCTGTCCTATCTCTCTCTCTATATATTTTTTCCCTTCATTGAACCGTGCTTTGTATGATGTCTGAGAATGTCCATTTCTGGGACTCTTAGCAATTATTATGTCGACTCTATTATAAGTCATGACAGTGAAGACTCGCCTTCAGCTAAATTTTCAACTGGGCAATATACAAGTTCCAGGCAAGCTGGACATAATGATCATCTAGAATTCCCCTCTTGTAGTTTCCAGCCAAAACCTCCAGTTTTCAGCGCCTCCTGGACTCCTCTGAATCCACATTCTTCTGGTACCCTTCCTTCGGTCTATCATCCATATATTCAACATCAAAGCGTCCCTTCTGATAGCAGGTATCTACGAAGCTGGCTGGATCCAGTGCCCAGAACAGAGAACATACCCGGGCAGGGATCAGTTAAATCAGAGCCTCTGCTGGGGCACCCCGGGGAAGTCCATAAACAAGGAGCACAGGAGTACAATTTAGAAACTTCTGCTGGAAGGGAGGCGATCGTTTCCAATCAAAGGCCCAGCTTCGAGGACAATAAAGTTTGTGAAGGAAGCGAGGACAAAGACAGGCCAGATCAAAGTAAGTTATAAAAGTGAGGAAGTAAACAGTATAAAAGCTGAGGCGGTGCAATAAAACGGGACAATGCAAAGCAAAGTTAAAATCATGTCTGAAAGAAAATCTCTCAGATTACTGGTGCCAACCTAAAGGACAGGAGGTGGTGGTGGTGGAAAGAGGTGGTGGTGGGGAAGAGAATGGCATTGCTTTGATTAAAACTCCTTACGCAGTGTAGAGTCCAGAGCAAATGCAAAAAGCTTGATCAAGCCTTCCTCTTTGCTGGCATGCATTCTTTCCAGACTTATTCAAAGCTCCAAAACCGTCGCTTTCCTAGCAAAGGGTGATGTTTATGGGGAGGGGGGAAAAAACCGTAAATATTGGGAGGAAAGGGAATGGAGGATGAAAAATGGAATAAAACCGGGGGAGGGGGTGAGAAAAGAAAAAGGTGGAAGAGTTCACGTGGAGAAGTAAACAGCAACAATGTCTATTTCATGCTAGCTGCTCTTATTTACCTTGAGAGATCCGAAGTTGACGGTCTGCCTCGTTGTTTCATCTGTCAAGTTGCCTCTTTTTTGCTTGTTTATGAAATGTAGGGTATGAATACTTCAGAGCCACGCTTCCAAACAGGAAAGGGGGTCTGAACTTAAGTCTTTATTTGTACTGAAGCAGACTGGTGACCTGCTAAACCAAATCCTGTGTCTCTTTCGTGACTTGTTTTCTGCAACGTGGAGCAAACGCTTGCATTTATAATACATACATATATGTATAAAGCTACACTTTTAGATGCACACCCACACAGCTTTAGACCCAAAACAAGGACATTCGAGCAAAATATCACGCGTGTCAGCTTCTCGCTAGCTCGTGCTTCTTTATTGTACCTGAAAGGTAAAACAGGGCTCTTCTCAGTCTAGAAAGAGGAGGGTGAAACCAGTCAAGATTCAGTCCCGTTATAAATATTTTGCATGGAATGCACACGTTTTTAAAACGAACTTGACAGCCCAATTCATAGTGTATCCAGGAGCAATATTCGCCGAAGGAATAACTCTCCAGCATGTTTAGAATGTGTAATTACACAATGATTTCTCCTCCTTCTTAAATTATCTTTATTTTATTTTTTTTTTTGCAACGTGTAACGGATATTGCAATTGCAACTACGTGATTACAAATAAAAATATACGTTTTCCCTGTGTGCAGTGGTGGCGTTATGTCCATCATTTAACTTACCCCGTGCACAAAAAGAAAGTCCTAGTCTATTGTACTGGGCAGAGATCCAGAACAAACTGCGAGTGAGGTGAATGATTTGGGAGAATTAACAGAGCCAGGCTCGGTGCTCAATGTCCCTGAAACGGAATAAATACGAATCTTGTCCAGGACAGCGTTGTGAAGGTGCAGGTATCCACGCTAACAGGCTACTCTGTGGTTTCTACAGTATGCGGTTAAGACGCAAATTGTGTTTTAAATAACAGTTTGATTTTGGCGGATGTTGATAGAATGCCAGCAAAAAAAATCTGTAACAGGACTGGAAGAGGGAGCTGATTTTCAGAGAGCATTCCCACCACTCCCACTGGCTGTTTCATTTTATTTTTAATATTACATAATAAGGAAGCTCGTGCCGCCACAAGATTTTCATTTATTTGTTTTGATTTTAAAAGAACGACCTGCCCCAAAAATCATTTCTCATTGGCTTTGCTGGGTTAAAGCATTGTGTAAAGTCACTAGATCAACCTATCCTTCCTGTATAAAATGTCATGTTTTTTTCCAAGAAGATCTTTTATGAAGAAGAACCTCTCCGTTGCCATTAAAAGATAGGTAGCAGGACTAACGGTATCAATTATTAACAGCTTTCTTCCTCTTTAATATTTAATTCTGCATATTAGATCAAGTCAATTCCACTAAGGAAATAGCCGTGCAAATTTGTAAGATGCAGTACTTACAGTGGGAGATTAACAGGATTATTTTTAAAATATTCAATACATTTCCTTTTATGTAGAGGAAACATTGTGTTGGTCTGTGCGTGTTTTTTTTTAAATATAATGCTCCATTTAATTTATGTTCAGGTTTATGACTTTATCTATAATTTCAGAAGAGGCAAAGGAAGTAAAATAGAAGACTGTGATCTGGGTCATAATCTTTTCATTTTATTCCCCCAAGTCAGTTCAATGTTTACATGTAATTAGTAAAAGTGTGCAAAGCATTTCTCCCCCCAAAAATATTTCAGCACACCTTCTTGGTGACAAATTCACCAGCATACCTTTGGCACCTAAAGCTAGTGTGCTGTTAATGCAAATGATCTGGGATACTGTACTCATCAGACTTTATTTCTGATCTTTGTTCCAAAATCTTTTTTGTCTCCACCTTGATTCGATGAAATTATTGGAAAGTGTTTATAAAATGTTCTTCTTTCCAATGCCACGTTAAGCGGGGAGGGGGATGGTGTGTATGTAACTTTGCTCTTTTCTATTGCATTACTTACATTTATAATACAACTGCAAATGCAATTGTGTTTCTGGATAACATTGACCAGAGCCCACCGAAGGGATGTTTATTAGGACTATTGCTTGGCACTTAGCAAAAATAGGCATGATTTATTGATGCCTTATTCAGAAGTAATCTATGTATTTTAAGTACAATGCAGATAGGAATGGATATATATCTGCAAAATATGCCTATAGATGCATAAATTACTCTCTGTTCATCTACATACACGCGTGTGTGTGTGGATTTAGGCACATGCACACATACATGCATCTATACACGTATAGGTCCCGATCCTGCAGACACTTTAGGGCGTGCTTAATCGTGCTACCTTGGCATACAATGGGGCCACTGCAGGTGGTCAAGCTGAGCACGTGCGTAATTGTTTGCAGGATCGGGATCCTATACATCAACCATACTCCCAGGTGGGTGGATATACTTTTGTCAACGTATATGCTTTTCAAGTAGCCTTTTCCTGGTACCTCATAACTCAGTGGGCATTTATTCATCTATATAAATTTGGTGGTATTATTGATTAAGACCATTCTGAGAAAAGAACAGGATATTGACCTTACTGCTTGTCTTTCAGCCAACCCAGCGGCCAACTGGCTCCATGCCCGCTCCTCCAGAAAAAAAAGATGCCCTTACACCAAATACCAGACCCTGGAGCTAGAGAAGGAGTTTTTGTTCAATATGTACCTCACCAGGGACCGTAGACACGAAGTGGCCAGACTCCTCAACCTGAGTGAAAGACAAGTCAAAATCTGGTTTCAGAACCGAAGGATGAAAATGAAGAAAATGAACAAGGAACAGGGCAAAGAATAAGATACAGGAGGCAAATGCCATGCTCTGTCTCCCAGCTTCCTCTATATTTATGGGTGATAGCTTCCGAACTATACTAATGATGACATATAAAACATGGGGGGGGGGGGGAATTTGGTTCCACCTTCGCAAGCCGGAAGTTTATAATTTTTTTTCGTATTGTTGCCAGTTAGAAAGCTACTAATGTGAAGGTGAAAATCCTGATTTAGGACACGTGCTGGATTTTGTTTCTGTTCCTTGTTGTGGTTTTTTCCCCCCACACAGTGTAGACATGCCAGGTCCGTAGCCTGTGTTGCCATCAGGATATGATGCCTTTATTTTCCAAATGAAAGACAAACAAACAAAAATTCCAACAACCAGCACTACCTTGTCGTAAATAAACATAGTCTATGCCCACGACACATCCCATTGTCTTTCTGTAACCACGTTACATGATTGTGTCTCTTAACCGATCCCCACATGCATAAGTTGAAGTGGCAAAGAAACCAGACCATTTACTAGAAGGCAGACACTTTCTTAAAATTCGAGTTTAATTGCATACAACACACCATTTTCAATTCACCAACTTTATACCGGTGTATTCAGATTAATGACAGTCAAATATCCCACTGCGCCTCTGTTTTAGTTTTTAAATTGTTTTAATCGCTCCGTGGTGGATTAGTGACTTTGACCAGAGAATTTAGTATAATCTTAGAAATAATCTTCCCAACCTGGTAGTTTTATGCGGGATCATTTGAAAAGTCTATCAGAACAAAAGTGTTAATTGTTTAGAAAAAAACAAAAACAAAAACAAAAAAACCCCAAACAAAAAACAACCCCCCCCACAAACAAACAAAAAGAAAAAAGAAAAACAAAAAAAAGACAAAAAAGACCCCCCTTTCCAACTTATTTCTAACTTTTAGAGGGAAAAATGACATTTTTCTAGTTAAAAACAAACAGAAAACAAAAAAAAAACCCTACCTAAGTAGATCTATAAGAGAAGGTAAACTTGTGTTCTTAGTGTTAGAGTATTTATAATTTATTGTGAAATGAATTTTCCTAAAGAATTAGATTGTTTCAGAGGTAAAGTGCCACGGCTGTTGGTTGTACATTTCTTTCCCCTGATATTTCAGATGAGAAGTTTATACTTGAATATTTCCTTCTGATCTGTTAGAAATGAGTTAGTCACGTTTTACATTGATACCTTGTTTACATTACATTATAATACGTGCTGTTGCATTTCCACACGAAAAAGAACACTGTTACTGGTTGAGTGACATAAAAGAATTGTAATTGTCTTGTGGTTGGCTTTCGTGTGTGTGTGTGTGTGTGTGTGTGTGCATTTAACGTAACAAATATGTATCCTAATTGTTTACAAAAGAGGTCTCATTTCATGCTGGAAGGAATTGAATTCTCATCTGAAAGATCTCTTGGAGGTTTCTCTATACCAGTCCAACCACGACTGTGATTCCCTTATCGCTCTGTAAGATTTAACTTTTTTTGGGGGGGAAGGGGGGAAATAAGGGTGGGAGAGGAGCGGGAGGGAGATAGGGAGGTGGGGGAGTAACTTTAGTACAAGTTGACTATATGGTGGGTATTGTAAAATGTGTCTGTGATTGTGTTTCTGTGGACGTTGACGCTTGTTTTGTTTCCAATGTGGCTTTTTGAGTATACGTTGAGATCTTCAATTGTTACTTTTCAAAGAATGATGACGAATATCAAAATAAACCTACCTTTTTTTTTTCGTGTGCACATTTGTATACCAAGCTACCAAAAGTCTTTCTAGGAATAACACAGTGTATGGTGGCACGTTTTAATAACAAAAAAAAATGTAAAAGGAGAAAAAAGAAATATATTTCTGGTGATGTGTGAGCAGAACAATACAATTCTAATTTCATAGACAAGAAAACTGCTTGTACTTTTAGGAAAAGATTTTTATACTACTAGAGATTCGAGAGGGATATTTTCATCTTCGGAGCCTGCCCCTGCTTTTCAGATTATCTGAAGATCAGAGGCAATAGCTGCGCTGTTCTGTACACTGCAATTTACACAAGTTTAGTTTTCTCCCATTTTTAAAAGAAAGGTTTCAGTCGACTAGAAACCAGATCTGAAAATGCTGAAGGCCAATCTTCAGATGCTTTTTAAGCCTCGACTTTCTCATGTAAAACTTTCCAACTTTAACTGCTGAAGAGCGTCAGTGTGTTAAATCTAACCTAAACTTCACATTGTATGGAAATTTTCCTTCTCAAAAGAAATTTAAAAAAAACAGGATTTCCCCCCATTTTGAGCTGAAAAAAAAGGGGAAAGGATCATTGGGTTTACTTTCAAAATCATCTGAAGTGAAAAGCAAGGATTGGGCCTGTTAAAGTTTGAGGTTCTGTATATTATATTTTGTTTTCTCTCTCTCTCTCTCTCTCTTCATTTAAAGAAGGACAAATGAATCTAAAGTCTAGTTTTAACGAACTGAATATACTGCCTAAATCTGGCATATGGTTCCATACTGATCCAAGACAGGCTTATCTAAACACTTACTATTTAGAAACAAACAAACGATCAAATAATACCCATAACTTAATTCACTTGTTCAATCTACTGGACTCTAGGATATAACATCTCTTTTCACTTTCCTTAGCATTGTGGTGATGAGCGGATATCTTTAAGGCAACAATGAAATAAGCTTTTTAAATATGGTAAAAAATGTTACTTCGTTTTAGTAGAGGATTTTGTTTTTTTAAAGAACAAATTGTTGGAAACCCTGTTTTCTGTTGCACAAGCCCAAATGTATTTTCCACAGATGTTTAATGCTCCAGAATAAAAATCGATTTTAGAACAACAATACCTATTTCTCATTGTGTTACACTGCTTCATCTAAAATTTCAGAAATATTTTCAGTGTGTTTTCCTGAGTTCTATAGTGGCTCGTTAAGTGTATTATAAAGATCAATTTTTTGCCAGTGTAGGTGGGGGAAAAGTGTCCATAGAAGAAAAGAAATTAATTCATTTCCAGTGTAGTAAGTGTTTCCTGGCTTCTACTCTAACCTACTCCGTTTCTAAATCAATTTTGCAAAGTATTTCTGAGACCTTCGTTCTTGGGTTAGATGCACCGTTATTTTAAATCTAGATAGGCTACAATGGCCATAAGGTGAGTGGGGAATTTTAAAAAAATCTTTGCAAACGAAATAAAATATTCCCACCTATGGTAGGAATGACCAGAATATATAACATAGGATTCCTTTTCCCTAGGGCTTGATAAGTAACTCCTGATTTAGAAGTCGTTTTACGCTTTATGTCTCATGCAGAAACATAAGTGCCTGGAAAGTAAAACAAACAAACAAAAATTAGACCCTAAAGTTCAGATCAGCAGGAAACAATGAGAAATACAGTCAAGATTCTCTTTCCCCTAATTTTGTTAACATAAAGAAAGAGTGCTCTAAAAGGCAACATTTTACTTTAAAAAGATGGGGGGAAAATCCTCTTTCTATAGGGTAGCCCAAAGAAAACAAAATAAGTTAAAAGATTTTTGGAGCTTACTGGAGAAAGAGAGGAAGGGAAGTAACTTGTCATAAAAAAAATACGTGCAGTGTGCTGCAATAAAAGAATATGACCGCTATAAAACTTTACAGGGTATAAATTTCTGAAGGTTAAAGAACTAAACGGCTGTAAAGCAAACAGTGCAAGAAAACTTTCAGGAGCTCCTAAATTACTACAATGACTTGGGGATGTGGGGAAACCCAACACGTAAATACTCTTCTTTCAGCCTCAATCACATACAAAGTTTTTGTTTAAGGGATTTTTTTTAAGGGGTGGAGGTGGGGGGAAGGGAGTATGTTAATTTATTCTTCTTTATTCTTTTCTTGCAGATGCCGTGAAAATCCAGCACTCTGGATGCTTCCCTTTGTTCTTTCTTTCTTAGCAATTCCAGGCTGCCAGAATCCCGAGCCATAAACTCACAACAACAACAACACACATACACACACACACACACACATACACAGAAGTTCTGGCGAGACGTCTGGGCTTGGGAAGCTCTTTATCTGTTTACAGCCCTAGCCTTCCCCCTCCAGAGGAGAATGCCCAATTGTTTAGTCTCGGAATTTGAAACAATAGTGGTTTTCAGAAGCAAACCCATTTTCCCTGCTTTATTGCTACTAAAAAGACTGGATGGTAGGAATAGTTTGCAGAAAACTCCGGGGCTTGCTTTTACTTTTTTATAACCACCTATCCGAAAAAATGTCACGAACCGTTTCCTGATTTCCATGCTTCACCCCTCCCTCAACAAATAAGTTTTCTCCCTCCCCCCACCCCCCCGCGCCTCCATCCCTCCACCTTTCCCCTACTCTGTTTTTATTGGATTCATCTGTTTGTGTGGCTAGGGGGATTTTTAATTCGAATGGTCGCTAGATGGCGATGTTGCTCCATGTTAAAAATCGCAGACGAGCCCGTTCCTCAGCATTAAGGCTATTTAATAACACCTTGATTTCATTAGAAACAACAAACTGGGTATTGCAGAAGAGTATGAATAATCCTGAGAGATAAAATATAGGGTTAATTATAGCTACTTTGCCGATTTTACAGGCCACATCTATTTTTTCCTGCGTGTGTAAATTATATGAGATTCAAAAGAAGGTAAATCTGGGAATCTGGATGCTAGCAGGATTTGGAATGAAACACGCATCTGTTTGAAACGTCCATCTGAAAAACTGCTATTTTGTCTTCTACGCCGTTAGTTCGGTTTGTTAGACGCCAACATTTTAATTATGCTAAAATCTAAGATTTACATGTTCAGAAATGAAAAAGAATGAATCAAAGATTTCGCGGGGAGGGGGGAGAGTGTTATTTGCTTTTAAAAATGCTTGTACAGTCCTTTCTCATTTGTTTATTTAAAATTGTTTACACTCAGAGACATTAAATAATGTCTCAATAACACATGTTTTACGGCTCTTGAAGCACTGTGTCTGTTTGTATTTTTGCCCAGCGGTTCCATTACATTGCTGATTGCTTGCTCAACTGATGTCCATAGGTATTTAAGAAAATATAAAAAAGGAGCCTAACCACAGTATAAAGTTAATTAAAAATAGTAAATTTACCGTGCTGAAATACTTAGAAAGATTCCACTGGTCTAGCAACAACAACGACATAAAGTTTTGTATCTGTAAATTCATTTTCATTCTGATCTTTTCCCCCCTCCAAATTATGAATCAATAATTGTTAAAATATAGTCACACACATATAGGTAAGGAAGAAGCAAAACAAGGCAATACAATAATACAATTTTAATATAAGATTTATTTTAAACTTTTGTATCAAAACATTCTCTGGATAAATGCTTCTCTTCACAGATACAACAAATGTATGACTTTTCAGTATATAATTTTCTGGAACGGAATATAACAAAATTAAAAGGATACACTACTGAAAGCAATAGTTTCCCATGCAGAATTTAATATGTTGTTTACAAATCTAAAATTTAAATAGCTCTAAATTGTATTTAAATACGCTAAAAACCCAAATAATATTTAAACAGAAATACCTGTAAAATTAATAGAAGTCCATTTTATACACTCAATAAAATACAAAATAATGAAAAGTTATGGTTTCCGTAGTATGCTTTTTTTCTATGTTATTTCTTAATAAATCTTTCCTCTACTGGGTATTTATAAATTATCTTCTCTCTCTCTCTCTCTTTTTCTTTTTCTTATAATAGAAACATTTTCCTTTCATCAGGAATCACTAGTACAGTATATGAATGATTTAAGGTCAGCCATTGATTTCTGATGCATTGATGAGTTAGTACCACATGATGACCATAAAATTCTACTGCACTTAATAGAAATGCTAACTTCCAAGAACAACTGAATTGTCTCCTTCTCTGTCTCTCTCTATACCAACATCTGAGTTTATAACATGTTTTATTTTATATAAATCTATACAGACACACAAGAACGTAAGTTCCTTTCTGAAAATACTTTTGTCTTTTTATTTGGGTTTTTATTTGTTTGTTTGTTGCTGAAAGTAATCATCCTAATTTTTCTAAAAACACACACAAACCCCTGAGATGTTTTGCTGTTTACTCAGGTGAACCATTTCTGTTTCTATCTATCTATCTATCTATCTATCTACGATGAAAACAAACTGTACTCAATCGATAGTAAAATTGTCTAGAAAAATAAAATCTTAACTTATCTTTTAGGGGAGAAGAAAATCTTAATTTTGCTTCTGCAAACACTCCAACATCAATAATTACTTCAAAAGGATTTTGGAATAGGATGAAATGATCCCTATGAAAAATAGAGGAAAAGAAATACTAAGGATGGTTTAAAACTTTTATTCTCTGATCCTAACTTTCTTTTTCTTTCTTTCTTTCTTTCTTTCTTTCTTTCTTTCTTTCTTTCTTTCTTTCTTTCTTTCTTTCTTTCTTTCTTTCGTAAAATGTTTCTGCTGTCCGTCTTTAATGTAGGTTTTTAAGCAAAACAATAGAAAGAGTGACTGTCTAGCAGGAACATTTTTAACTTTTTCTTATTAGCGTTTTGGAAGCAGATGATTGAAAATTGTCCCCCAGTTTGAGGATGGGCGCGAAATAATGTTTTATTCACCTTTTGTGTGTAAGTATAAGGTAGTTGGACGGAACGGAAAGCAATTTATGTGTAGGCTGGGCGGAAAGAAAGATACAGAAGTGTCTCTTTACGTCCCATTGAAGGTTGAAAGATTGAAAAATATAGCTGGAAGTATATAGGGGGTGTAAGGAGAGAGGGTGTTAGGGACACTGAGAAGCGTTTAAGTTGGGAGGGTTTTGTGTAGTTATTATCTGAAATATGTTACAGAAATATTTGCTGACTGCCATAAATGAATTTCAAAATCTACCCCCTGTGTGTTTATATTGTGGAAAACTGCAGTGTTGGCATGTTAGGGGTAACTTTGCTCGGCTGTTACCAAATGTCAATAAAATACAAAGTCTTGCTACCTCATTCCCCCCATCCCACCCCCTCTTCTTCCCAGCTTCCGTAAGCACCACGTTAAAAAAAAATTAAAAGTTGAAGTTGGAGGGGAGTGGAGATGGGGGAACCAGCATCAGTTAATGTCCATAAAGGTTCTGGTTTGGATGTGATAAGCGAAACAATTCTTTAGGTTGCCATCATGCCCAGCGACATCTTTAACAAATCCTCTCCGGTGGGAGGGAGGGGGAGATGGGATGGGGGGGAGGGTAGCGGGGAGCCACAAAAAGTCAATGTTATATATGAAAAAACTGTCATCATTTTAATTCAATATTGACACCCCAACATCTTGCAATAATGCGAAAGGTTCCAATCGAAACCTCTGTTTTATAGCAGTAGAGGAAGGAACTCATAAAACCCTACCAGCTTTTATGTAGTGCGGTATAAACAACAACAACATCCCTGGCTTTATGGCGTTTTATAGTTGGTTAAACAGTTTACAGCCTTTTGGGGGGGCTATTACAAACGCAATTCCCTTCATGGGATAGTTAAACCTTTATCAATAATAAGGAAATTGATCATTAAAATGTTAAATATGACTACCTCGTTTGTTTTAAAATATGTTTAGGATAAGAAGCTGTATGATTTGATAACTTGTATTAAAATACCAATTACATTTATAGGACCTTTTAAAACTGGTAGCAATTAAATCCTGTTCTTTTACAGTTTTCCAAAGCGACCCTGACATTTAAAAAGGCTAAAACTGCCTCGTTAAAATTTTGAAATTAACGACTGAGCGCGCCTCTCTTTGATTTTCCAGCACTCCCCAAAAATCAATCTTTTGGGTGGTCTAGGTATTTGATTTGTTGTGAGGCGAGAGATATCTCATTAATGTAGGTAGTTAAACATATTTAATCCGTATATTCACCCCACCTCTCTCCCTCTCTCTCTCTCTCTCGCTCTCTCTCTCTCCCTCCCTCTCTGGCTTTTCCTTCTTTATTCCCTCACACTCTTCTTTTCACAATCATGCAGTGCAGAGTCCGTGTGGAGTAAGGAGAAGCCAATAGGATGAGGTTTTGGTAATAGATGCAAATGATCATGAAAAGACACTGCAAAATATGAAACAACTCATTTGCGCCGAAGTAAATCACTGAAAACTGTTTATGAACTGGCATCTCTTCTTGGAAATGTAAAGCGAGAACTCTATAAGTGGCGATTTTTTTAGGGGGGGGGGAGCAGGAATTCAATATCATGCAGGCTTAGAGTTTTGATTATATCCTCCTTTTATATTCCTGGAAATCACAAACTGTTGTTGCTTAGCATCTTAGCTCTTTCTGCGCTAATAGATTCCCGTGGTTTTTTAAAAAAAAAAAAATTAAAATGAGCTCTTATTTTGTCAATTCACTGTTCTCCAAATACAAAACCGGGGACTCTCTGCGCCCCAACTACTATGACTGTGGCTTTGCTCAGGATCTTGGAGGTAGACCCACAGTTGTGTATGGACCCAGCACGGGTGGTACCTTCCAGCATCCGACCCAAATTCAGGAGTTCTACCACGGAGCATCCTCTCTCTCCAGCTCCCCTTACCAACAGAATCCCTGCGCTGTAGCGTGCCATGGGGACCCAAGCAACTTCTATGGATACGACCCATTGCAAAGACAGAGCCTGTTCAGTGCCCAGGAATCGGACTTGGTGCAGTACACGGATTGCAAGCTAGCTTCCAGCGGCCTGGGGGAAGAGGCGGAGAATTCAGAGCAGAGTCCTTCTCCGACACAGCTTTTCCCTTGGATGCGACCGCAAGGTGAGGCGAAATAGAAAGGGCAGAGAGGAGGCATTTCCTGAGCCCATAAAGTATCCCCTTTCCACAGTGACTTTTTACTGCTTTATGGGGGTAAACTTTTGCACTTGTAAATTGCTTTATAGTTTAATTACCCTGAAGGAGACCTTTTTCTTCTCCTTGTGGAGAGCTGGGCTTTCAATGTGGGGCGCTTCCCCTAAAGTTTATTGCACTTTTATAGCCTGAAAGCGCCTTCATTTGAGGGTGTTTTTGTGTTTTGTTTTGTTCTGGTTTTGGTTTTCGCCCGGGGTCTAGCTATACACTGTGCTTTGACTACAAAGGAGTGGGGAGAGATTTTTTTTTTTCAAGTGAACCCATTTTTGCTAGCCCCGCTCTGGGAGAGAGGGTTGTGTGATTTTTCCACCCCCACACGCTTTCCTTGAGAGTTATCCCCCCCCCCCCACACCTTTGTAATATTATAGAAGAGTAGGGTCTGTCTCTGTGTTTGTTTCCTGCCTTTGCTTCTGTGTCTCCTCTCTCCTCCCCCCCCCCCTTCGCTTTCTATTCCGGAGCCTGGTTTATGTATCTTTCAACCTCCTTCTCTTCTCCCCCAACCTTTGCCACCCCCCAGCAGCCGCTGGACGCAGACGGGGGAGGCAGACCTACAGCCGTTACCAAACCCTGGAGCTGGAGAAGGAATTTCTCTTTAATCCCTACCTGACCCGCAAACGGAGGATCGAGGTGTCGCACGCCCTGGGACTGACAGAAAGGCAGGTCAAAATCTGGTTCCAGAACAGAAGGATGAAATGGAAAAAGGAAAACAACAAAGACAAGTTTCCCAGCAGCAAATGCGAGCAGGAAGAACTGGAAAAACAGAAAATGGAAAGAGCCCAGGAGGTGGATGAGGAAGGGGACGGACAGAAGGGGGACAAGAAATAAGATTTTTAAGAACTGAGAGGCAAGCACTAAGGGTCTGATGGGATCCTGACTCTTACATTAATGGCAGTTAATGTAAGGGGGGGGGAGGGGAAACAATGCATAGAAAAGAGGGGGGAAACCCTTTTATTGCTGTAAAACAATATAGCTGTAAGCACCCACTTTCCCTGATTGTCCTTTGGTACAATGAACAGTATGCAAAAGAGATCCGGAGATCTTTCTAGCCTTTCGCCAGTTATTAACTAGTGGTAGTGTATCGCAATAGCTTATGTAAAACATGACTGTGAATTTTCTCTCTCTCTCTCTCGCTCTTCTTTACTGGGGGGTTGGTTAACTCTGCTTTCAATGCTATAGGAGTTTATGTGAAATTATATTGTGCACTTTTGAACCCTCCTCCTTTTTGTTGTGGTTAACTGTATGTACTGGAGGTAGCTATTGAAACAGACATCCCGACAACATGAAACTGCCTATTTATGCTGTAGTTATCTCTCCTACTCTGTCTCTCCCTCTCTTTTATGATTATTATTTCGTCACTTTCCTTGCTTCTGTTCTTGGGTTTTGGTTTGGGGGTTTGGTTTTTTTTTTTGGTTTTTTTTTTTTTTTACAATTTTGTGTCTCTTCCAAAAGGCTTTTCTTCTTTTTCTTCTTCTTCTTCTTCTTCTTCTCTCTCTCCTTTAGTTAGCATGCGCACAGTGGAGCAAGTTGTAAAGTGATCCTTAGGTTTACTGTGAAAAAGAATGTATACTGTATACGTGAATTACTTTATGGGGGAACTAATGATATATTTTGTTGTTCTTTCATCACTTTGTTCTATTGTCTAAACCTGGAAGCGGCGGAAGAAAGTTACAATAAAGTTTACAAGCGAGAATCCCGTGACATCATTCTTTTACTCTGCTTCATTTCCTCCAGGACTACTTTGATAGAAAGGAAATAAAAGTCAATTGTGTCAGAATTGCAGACCTTGCAGTCAAAGGAGTGCTTACCCTGTAGCGAGACTGAAGAGTTTAGGTTGCTATTAAGGCTGGAGGAGGCAGAGGCTGAATTGGCTCGCAGGGTTTTTCTTCTTTGGAAGTGTGTGGGGCGGGGGGATGGATTGTTTTGTTGTTGTTTTTTAACAGTTCATATATGTTGACAGATTAGGTGGCTGTGTGGAAATCCTTCCTCAAGGTAAATATTTCTTTCATTGCTTACTCCCAGTTTCCCCAAGATGAATCCCAATCACTCAGAAATGAATCACTTCCCCCCCCCCCATCCCCTAATCTGTTTGCAGAATTGTCAGTTATGCAATTGAGTGGCTGACATGCTAACCCTTCCTGCTTTGCCTGATATCTTCCACCATGGAACTACTGAAGTGTGTGTGCGTGAGGTTTATTTTCCCTTTCAACAGAACCTTGGAAAGGCGGAACAGCGAAAATCTGAGATGCAGATCAATCATTATCCTCTCATTTCCCAGTAAGGCTTTGATTTAAAAACGAGAAGGGGAGAGAGAGAGAGAGAGAGACAGGTTACTTTTTGGAAGATCTCCCTGCTTCCCCAGCAGAAAGCTAAGCAGCCAGCTGGTAACGCTTTACTTATAGTTGTAATTGGCTGCCCTAGAACCGCTGACAAGCTAAACAAGGGATCTGTATAGTCTTTATTTTTCGCAACAAGGAAAGCAAATGCCAGCTCAATGCGCAGCTCAACGCCCGTGGCACGAGAATGAATTAAATATACGGCCGAATAGCTCTTTTTATTTTTTTTTACAAAACCCCTAAAGTATTAGGTATCAATGAGGCATTTGTCTTTTCAGGGCTACAGATAAGGGGGTGGGGGGAAGGGTGTACAGGCTCCTGAAAAACTACGGCAAAGACAGTGGAAATCTTATGGGGCGAAGGAAGGAATTTTAGAGAGAATCAATAAAGGAATAAAGAGAGCCCCGTTCATTTATTTCTCCCAGCAAAGAGAGAGAGAGAGAGAAAGATGCTGTTTTATAACCAAAGTGTTTCTAGCCTCCCCCCCCCCCGTCTCAGTTGAAAACTGATTACAGGTTGCTTATCGACTCCAGCACAATTCCGCCCCATTCTCGCATAGATCTTGGAGGGTTTATATCACATCCATTATTTATCATATTTTATAAATCCAGCCATACTCCAGTTCTTTTTTTTTTTTTCCACATTACCAGGAGCCAGTGGGGAAGCTGGCTGCTGATTGGAGCGGGCAAAATCACGTGCCCCGGAGTCACATGGTCAGGGAGGAAAAAGGGGGTCCTTTTTGGTGTAAATCTGGACTCTAATTCCGTAATATATCACGGTACCTCGTAAAACCGACACTAAAACGTCCCGGCCTACAAATCACCCGGCCAAATTATGAGTTCATTGTATTATGCGAATGCTTTATTTTCTAAATATCAAGCCGCAAGTTCAGTTTTCCCATCCGGCGTCTTTCCTGAGCAAACTTCGTGCGCTTTTGCCTCCAATACCCAACGAACGGGGTATGGATCCGGTTCCAGCGCCTCCTTTGCTACGAGCATGCCTGGGCTCTACGCCAATGGGAGTAGCATGCACCCCCAAACCTCTAGCATGTATTCCACCAGCTACGGCCTGGAAACCAGTTCTTTCAACATGCACTGTTCTCCGTTTGAGCAAAACCTCTCGATGATGTGCCCGGGAGACGCCTCCAAGCAGACTTGCAGCAAAACGGATCAGAGGGACTCAGACCTGCAAAGCGAGAGCAACTTCCGGATCTATCCCTGGATGAGGAGTACAGGTAAGTCAAAAGCCTCCTTAAAGAAAGACGCCTTGGGGGGGGGGGGGAAACGTAAATTATTTTATGGCGTGCGGGAAGGGTGGTGGTGGGGAATGAGATGAGGGGAGGGGAGGGGGGGAATTGTCCCCAACTCCTTTTATGACGTTTCGCCGAAAAGGAAGCGCTCTTTCTCTCTCTCTCTCTGCCTTCGAGAGGGAGAGAGAGACACCCCCCACCCCACCCCCATAAAGCCATCCTTTTAGCTTTAAATATTTATTAGAGCGGCTGGTGCTGCGTGTATGCGATGCAAAAGGCAGTTTGTCTTAGTGAGGAAAGGCAGGGCTGCAAAATCATAGCCATTAGCTAATTGTCCCCATACTTAACTCTATTTTTTAAAAATGTTTTTGTTTGCTTGTTCCTAAAGAAACTCCATACAGGCGGCTCGCAGCGTTTTAAAAAAAAAATTAATTAATTAATTAATTTTGCTGGCTTGTTTAAGATTGCTAGAGCGCTAATTGCCAGACCCTTAGCATAACGTCCCAGACAGCGCAATTAAGCCCGGAATGTGACCATTAGTCTAATAGAAACGGCAACACATAATTCCAGTTTGCAATTAAATCCCTGCTTTCAAAATTGTGAAATTTCGGAAGGGGAAGAAATAAATAAATAAATAGATGCGGGTCTCGGGTAAATAACGCAGCGGCTAGAATCACTGATTAATCAGGGTCGGCGTGTTTATGCTTTTTCATGGCCTGTTGGAGAAGCTCTGGGTAAGGTGCTGATCCGCGGTAATGGACCCGCATTGGACTTATTAGACAAAGTGCCTGCACCAGCTTCCAAAAGTTGTTAGACCCACATGATGCTGTCAGAGTGATGAACAAACACTGGCCGTGGAACTGTGGATTCTGTTTCCTCACCGCAAGATAAGGGGAGAGGGACAGGAGCTCATGAAGTGAAGCTGCCTACTTAGCATATGTATTTAAAATACAAATCTGTCTAATGCACCCATCCCGGCTGGCATACGTATATTTCATTCACAAACACGCGTCCTCTCAGCATATTAGTGTCAATTAACATTTAATAAATATCCTTATTCATTACAAGAGATAGTGTTCTGACATACCCTTGGTTTCCCAATAAACTGAATTCATTTCAATAATTAAGAAATGCACTGGTTATAAGGCGTGAAAACGCTGGCCTGTCTCTCTCTCTCTCTCTGTTTTTGTTGGACGAAATCACTTCTAATTCTTATCTGGTCTTTCTCAGACCACTACCTAGCAAACTGAAATATTAATATCTCATTTTCACTCTAAACGCAGGTTTTTAAAAAAGGATTGCTGCCCCATTGAAAGCAGCGTGGAACATGTGAGCTCATTTCGCTGCTACTCATAAGCTCTGGCTTTCCTATGATTTGCCAGATTGCAACTTGATAGCCTCCTGACTGATGAGTTAACTTTAAGCCAGATAGTCTGAACGTGTCTTGGTAGGAAACTTCAGGGGAGAACAAACTCCTGCCCAATGTATGTGCCAATTGAAGGAAGCCCAATGCAGGCGCTTGAGCAAGCAAGAGTTTACCCTATACTTATTTGTGGTCAGTATTTTCCATTACCTGCTCCATAATTCATTCACTTTTACAGTTGATGTATCAAAGACCAAATATTTCTGGTTGTGAACACTTCATCTCTGCCTTTCGATTTAAGGATTCCCCACTCCTTCTTTCTAACATGTGCCACAGGATAACAACAAGGCTAGGGAGGATTTTGAAGTCGTGCGAATATGCTGGATTCCTGCGAAGACAAGCCCTCCAAGAGGCATATTTTGTGGTTTGCAGTGCCTAAAACTAAAACACTACCTGCTTCTAGAGATCCCCACCACCACCACCTTTGCCCACCGTGTAATTGGGTTTGTGGAATTTCATCCGCGATGGGAAGATAGTATAGCAATTCCCCATTCAGCAACAGTTTATGGCTCTTCCCTCAACGGATTTTACAACCCACATTCCACAGAATTGCACATTTTACTTCCTTGCCCCTTTTACAGCTCGCCTGGCCGTTTTCCTTTTCCCTTTCTTTAATAACAGTCTTTTCTTCCTTACCAAAAAAAAAAAAAAAAAAGTCCACTGGAATGTTTTGGATGGATGTCGAGGGCTTGTATTGGCCATCCTGGGTATCAACTGAATAGAAACCACAAACATCATGTTGCTGCATAATTATTTCCAATTGAATTCCAACAAATGGCACGAAAATGTGCTCTGGTTTCATTCCAGTCCCCTTTCACAGACAACTAAATAGTTGCGGGTAATGCCGGATGACTGCCGAGTCTTTGTTTCAGCCTGTTCCCATGTAGATAAAAATATCCTCTTCAAAAACCTCTGGTTATGCAGCCCCATCTTTCTGACAGATTTTTAAAAAAATACCCCACTTTCATCTGGGGAAGTAACATTATCCATGTCAACCACTGCCTGCCCCTTGCCAGTAGACCAGAGCAAAGTAATACAGAAAATATTCCGTTAAATAATTAAGACCATTGCGCAGCTTACAAACAGGGCTAAATGATGACAGCTTTAACAGAGGACAAATAATTGAAATGGTATATTTAGCAGAGGCTTCTATCTAGCTATGGAAAGTATTTATTAATGTATTTATTCCCTGGTTAATGGGAAATGTCTTAGGTTAAAAAATAAAAACAAGTGCTTTAATATGAAAGTGGTAGCAAACTTGATGAAGTTCTCTCCCACACAAACACAATCTGAAAATAGGTAACACTTCCCCCCGCTCCCCAGATAAGAAAAATAATTAAATATGCGATGGGTGTGTGTGTGTGTGTGTGTGTGTGTGTGTTCTATTAGAATGTTATATTCTTCCAAAAATACAAGGATCGGATTCTAAGTTGTCAGTGCTCTTTTGAGGAAACAACTGGGGATCTGCCGTGGGTGTATTACATAGCTATGCTATTATGGACAATATCTGGAATACGTTTAAAGAAAAAAACAACCAAACAAACAAAAAAAAAGGCAACCCAACAGCTACCCAGAGTTCATTTGATTCTAATTTATTGTTTCACAGGGACTGACAGGAAAAGAGGACGTCAGACCTACACCAGGTACCAAACCCTGGAGCTGGAGAAAGAATTCCACTATAACCGCTATTTGACCAGAAGAAGACGCATCGAAATCGCTCATGCTTTGTGCCTGACAGAGAGGCAGATCAAAATCTGGTTCCAGAACAGACGCATGAAGTGGAAAAAAGAAAATAAAACTGCATGCACCAGTTCAAATAGCCAGGAAAAACCAGACGCTGAAGATGATGAAGAAGAATGAAAGGGACGGGTTTGGGTGAAGGGGACTTTAGTCCAGAAAGCTAATCCAGGAAACGTGAAACCTAAACATAAAGGACTATATATATATATATAAAATACATGAAATCAAAATAAAAACAAGCCTAAGAATGGTGCATTCTGTTTCCTGATACTGAAAAAAAATACTACCTATGTTAGTCTCTCTTTTTTTTGTACAATAGAATGGATAATAATATCTACCTATTAAATGTGGCTTTAGAGTCAGATAGACACATTTTTCTATGTGAGTCTTCATACAGTACAAGTATTTGTAAATCTCCCTGTTTGTATTTCCTTGTGTACTTTTTTGGTATGAAGTAATGTGGCCGTGTTAGCACCTTTAATTAGAAAATGTGATCTGAAAGTATGAAGGGAAATTATACATAGCGTATATAGTACTCTGTACATAATATGAATTATGATGATCGCTTGTTCTGTTGTAACCTCTGTGGTTCTTTTCTGGTTGCGATGCTGTTTTTGTCTGTGTACATTTTTACCTGGACCACTTCCTTGTTCAAGTCATTAGAAAAAATGAATTAATATTGTGCTGAGTAAAGCGGTGTATATCAAGGTAGACGATTATTTAATAGCGGCAAGTTTCTTTTTCCTGGTTTGTGATTATTATTCTTCAAAATAATAATAATAAAAACACCCACCAATAGTCTAAAACTGTGTTCAGTTCATTGCACTTTTCTTATGTGTTTGCATTATTAGAATTCAGTTGTTTATTTCTGGATATAAAGAAAATATCCCCTTTAATTTCCCCTGATACGTCATCTTATTCGGACCAGATAATTTTCAGCATAACAGTCGTATTTAACATTTTAATGACATTTCTACAAATGTTAAGACTTTAAAACATTTAGCGAAATAAAACTCATAGTCGGGTATAAAAAAACAATTGCCAAGAATATGGATTTGCAGATTTCACTCTTTTCCCTTCCTCCAAATATCTTCAGAGATTATTCTACTGGGAAAAAAGACGGGAAAGGTAAAAGCAGAGAAGCAAGAAACAATAAAAAAAAACCCCTATTTCTATATTATATATTGATTCCTGTGACTAATCTGACCCTTTCCCAAGGACACAAGATATTTTGCTATGGTTTGGGGTTTGTCGTTCCCCCCTTTCGATTGCTTTATTGTGGACTGTAAGTATTTCATTAGCACGGCATAATGTTTAACATCAAAACACACATAAAATAAATGAAACCAATTAAACTCAGGAAAATCAACAATGCAAAACAACGGTAACTAATTTTAAGCACTTGCGAGCATCTCTCTCTCTCTCTTTCTCTCCCTCTTTTTAACATTTCCAGTGTACGCAATAAACGAACGTATTCTTCAAGTAGGAGATGTACGCAGTTCTAGAAATGTGTGTGTAATAGGAATACGAATATAGCAGACCGCGTGGAATTAGGTGTAGCTGTTAAATGGCTTCTTTCTTTCTTTCTTTCTTTCTTTCTTTCTTTCTTTTCTTTCTCACGGAAGCTGAAAACATTTAATAAAATATCTTTCTTTCATTTTACCCCCAATACACAACACGTGATTTCCACCTATTAATACAGAAGCGTGGGATGCCGAAATAAGAATATTAAAGCTTTTAGATAAAATAATGTAACACATTACTAAAAAAAAAAAAATCACGTTAGGCCACTTATTATGTGGATCATATATTATGGCGTTTACACAGAAATCCCACTTGATCAGAGAATAAAAGGTGAAAACTAAATGTTCCCTTATCAAACCCCCCCATTGTCATGTGTTTTCATACACACTCTTTCCAGAGCGAAAACTGGGTTCCAGAAAATTCCTATTGCTCGTGAAAGGGGTCTTGCGGTATTGGGCCAGATCTATTGTCCCTGGGACATGTACCTCTACAGCGACGGGCATCTCTGAATTAAGGATTTTTTTTAAAAATATTTATTATGCTCAATCTATTGAAGCACATCTTATCAGCGTAGTATCAAATCTTACAGCCCGCCGGTGATTTCCGCACACGAAAATTACCTAGTGTCAGGGTTTCCAATTAACGTTCTGAGTGCGTGGTGTGTTGGATCCTAAATACGTAGTGACACATAAATACATAGGGTTAGATTATGTTCTAGATACAGACAGCATTTCTCTTTCAATATATTTATCTTGCTCTATTTCCAAATTCTCCGACGCCCGCAATGGTTCGTTTTCTGTTTTAGCAGAAGGATTCACAATTACACAGCTAAATAAGGTTAAAATAAAACCCGCTGCTTGAATATCGCCTGTCCTTTAAAAATCTTTTTTTAGCCTTCTGTGTAAGGTCTGATTCTGGCACCTCCATTAAATCCCCCACCAGGGAAAAAAAGAAAAAAAAAAGATCTTTGCATATTCTTATATTTTTGTTTAAAAAATAAAAGATGGCGTCTAAGAAAAAGACTGCCGGTAAAGCAGTCATGAAGAAATGCAATAAATTCCTTGTTGTTTTATGAAAATTTACAACTTTGTGATAGAACTTTATGAGTGGCTGGGTTCTGGGATTGGCCAGAGCCGGTCATGTGGACTGCTAACCGTGAACATGAACTTTTTATGATTTCCCATGTGGTTATATTGCACCATTCTTTTGGCCGCTGTACCTTGGGTCGGATCAGTGTCCTCTATAGGGCTCTTGCTTCTTTACATTGTTTTACTTTCGTGTATAAACTCGAAAGGGCTAAAAGGGGGAGGAGGTGGTGGAGGGGGGTAAACACAAGACACACGCACTCTCACCCCCCAAAAGAGAGCGAGAGAGAGTTAAAAGGTTTTTTTTATTTTAATTCCTGTGTTAATTTGCCTGCTGATTTTGGAGTCTCAGTAGTAATGGAGGGGAAGTGGAGATTCTGTGCCGAGTGGAGGCTGATATTTTTCAAGGAGGGAAGTTACTCCATTTTCTGTGCAAATGACAGCAATGCAAGAAGCTATCACAAGTCAGAGAGACAATCGACGGCTATCAGGTTGGGACAATATTTGTCAGCTAAAAGATAAACAAACGCTACTTGCTTAAAAAAAAACTTATACCACAGAAATGGACGTCAAAAGGTAAGGGAATAAGATATGTTTCTCTTCATTTGATTTTTTTTTTTTTTTTTTTTTTGCTTTGAGAAAATGCAATTATAAAACTCCCTCTCTCCTCCCCCACCCCAAGAAAGAAAGAAAGAAAGATTAACAGAGACAGTAAGACAGTAATATCACCTGGATATACTGTCGTAGATATCTGACTTGGAAACAAGGCTGCTGTGGACTTCGGTGACGGGGTCTTTTAGATACTGCCTTAAAAAAAAAAAAAAAAAAAAAACAGCCAAACCCTACTTGGTTTATTGCCTGGGATATGTTTTATTTTTTACCCCTCCCGAGCAGAATTATCTTGCCATTTTGCCTGTCTTCAGGCGAGCCCAGTAATTTGGCGAAGTTTGCATTGAAGCCAGTTGGGTTTTGTTTTGCTCTCCGGGGTCATTATTACGTGGGTGGTTTCTTCAAAGAGGGCAGTCCACCGCAGTCCTGTAGAATAAGGTTCTGGAAACTAGAAAACATAATGAGAATAAGAGCAACTACAGGGCTGCAACGTTATGATTACGTTTATTTTTAAAGTGAAAGTTCCAAATGAAGGAGGATGCTGGGAGGGAATGAGGATGGGTGGGTTTCATTGCGTTCTGCAATGCTCCTGCAAATGTAACACGTCTGTGGAGCTGTAAATCCCTAAATATCGTTTATTGTTTATTTCTGTCTTCCTTTTCCTCCGCTTGCTACCGTGCGGTGTGAAAACATCCTTGTATTTGAATAGCTTCTCCTCTGAACGAAATGGTTGCTTTGGTTTTAAGAAAATACTTCTTCGTTGAGGCACGTCATTTTGAATGTTCCTTTTCATTATTGCAGGACTAAAAAAAAAAAGACACATGGCTCCTGTTTTCTGATGCTTTTCAAATAACACAGTATCCGAGGTTTATGCATGGCAAGGGATATTGATTAAGGAAGGCACCCATGAGTTAAAACCATTAAAAATAGATGACCAGGCGACTTATATCACCCGGCTTGACTATTCCTGCATATTGTAGGGGCAAGAGTAAATGATAGCAACGGTGGAAATAGCAAACAAAAATTAATTTTCAAAAGATATTTTTGAAGGAGCTATTACGTGTTGATACATAACAGGGGAAAATAAAAGCCAGCTGACGGGCTTTTCCTTTTAAGTCCATAAATGTTATAGAATCCGTGGTTACTGCTGTTCTTTAAAAATAAAAGGGGGGCAAATGATTATTTCATTTCATTTAAGTAACATAATTCCAGAATCTATGTCTGCTGATGTTTTTAAATGCTGTGTGAGAAACCACTTGTAGAAACCAAGAGATAAATGTCACTCCAAGTAAGTCTTTTTAATCACTTTACCCCGGGCACCCTTTAATGTCTGATTGTCTATGAAATCTAAATGTTTTCGCTAGACCATAGATAAGTTGCTAATTAAGGAATTCCTGTAGTTTAAACATCACCTAGCTGTTTATTTTTAAAAACGGAAGGTCTATTTCTCTTTATGTCTTTTCTGTTATAAATTGCTTTCCAGCCCATTTTATGCGGTCTGCTGCCATCTACCGTCCAATGCAAGAAAACTTCGGTTTGCTTAAATATTTCTCGGTGATTAATATCCCTTGAAACTGGTTAACAAATTCCATTTTCTACATTTTTGTTCGAGTAGTGGATTATAAGTGCATTGCAAGTTTGTATATCTCCTGGAAATGGAACAAATGTGACCTCCCATTTGGTACAGGAACCTCAGACCAGATCCATTTTTATTCTGAGGCCTGCTACATTGCCGAGGATTTCAAGTTATATACGTTCATTATCTATACGTTATCTATTATGTAGTACAAAACCAAAAGAGGAAAGAAAGCTGGTTATTTCTTGACAGTACACACAGCAAGTGAGCTTGTGAAATGAGAGCCATAATTAGATGAGGAGACAAGAAGGCAGGAGATTTGAGCTAATTATAAAGTCAATGAACTATTTATTTGTTTGTTCGCTTATTGTTTCGAATGATCATTTTGGAGTGGTCTGTAAAAGGTAGGTCTAGTGGTGTGCACTACACTGAGGTGATGGTTGGGGTTGGGAGCAGAGGGTGAGAGCGTAAGAGGAATCCCTTTTAAGATACAGTAGGCTTTGAAAGGACAATGCAAGCCTGTTATTTTAAAAGCTCTCTCTCTCTCTTTCTCCCTCGTTTTCTCCTACTACCACACAGTTTCCTGGCAACTGTTTATGTCTAGACTAGGGACATTCCCCTATATGCAAGTGAGATGCCCAGAGACTATGTTAAAATAAATAAAAAGTTTCTCCTTTTGACTAATAACAGCCATGATTAACTTGTTCCATTCTGTAACTGCTCACACTCTGTAGCATTCTCCAAGCAACCTACATGCTTCATGCTTTGATTTCTCTTCCACCCGTTTCTGTTCCCCTATTTTTAGTTTCCCTAGCAAGATTTCTTTCCCCTTAACCCTCCCAGGGTTTCCTTTAGCGGAAATAAGGTAATATGGATACATTTTTACTACCCCAAGGTCCTTCCCTCAACCCCTCCTCTCACTTTTTTTTTTTTGTTAATTATTAGCTGCACTGTTTAATGGAACAATGGTAGATTATTATTGCTTCTTTTCAAAGATCCCATTAACGAGGTTATTATGCACTGCACGGGAAGTCAGGTAAATTAAACTTAAATTGCTGGAAATTAAGTTTCAAATGGTTATGTGCGGATGGAGAGAGAATTATTTTTTAAACACCTTCAGGGGTCATTGTTTTAAATATGCCAACAATGTAGAAAAAAATCCTTGTGCCGTTTTTCTAATAGGAATTTGAGCGAGGTTGAGAGCAATCTCCTCCTCTGTTAATAGCTTTATATGTCTAAATACAGTAACAAGGCTTTTCAAATGTTGTCTTAGTGTTAGCTTGACTTTATGGCTGCAATAAGTCCCCTGATTGGGAAGGTCCTGCTGTGTTGTCACTTCAGAAGGCTTGAGAATCCCAACTCGACAGGAAAAAAAAAGGGACCCGTTTTTTACTGGGACCAGCTCCTCTTAACTTTCCACAAAGTTCTTAACTAGCTTAGCTTTTACACAAGCCATGCTCTGTTCTGTTTGCATTTCGAAATATTTGTGTGCTGTTTGAATCCCCTCATTTATCTGCCTCTCTCTCTGCTTTGTG
Organism: Chelonia mydas; assembly: GCF_015237465.2. Lineage (NCBI taxonomy): Eukaryota > Metazoa > Chordata > Testudines > Cheloniidae > Chelonia > Chelonia mydas. Next base: position 10,040,363 of record NC_057860.1, read on the forward strand.
GAGTTGGCATTTGCTAGCAGAAGAGCAAAAAATGGAGAAAAAAGCCCAGCCAGCACTCTCTGAGCCAGAGAGCTGCGAATGTACATGCCGTAAATAAATCCCTTTAATCTTTATTTATACCCTGCCAGTCGAGTTATGTCAATCAGTAGGGAAAGATGGATTCTCAGTGCTAAATGAAACATTTTATTCCTCCTTATGTTGTCTCTTGCAACTACACCGACTAGTGGTTTCTTTTCTTTTTAATAAAACCAAAGACTTCTTAAGTAAACGAGGCCCCGTTCTGAATGAAAATATGCAAAGAAAATACGGTGGAAGACACAGTGACCACACTGCAAGCTGTATCAGCAACCGATATGTTAAGGTCTCTATGTTCCACTCCCCATGCCTGGTTGCCTTTAGAAACATCCTTAGGCAAAATATTTTCCATAAGAAACCCCGCATAGATTTATCTTAAAAGTTTAGCAAGCAACTCAGGGTATAGCCCAAGCATCTTTCCAAACAAAATTAAGGTACCTTTTGAAAAAAGCTATTCAGATGATATTAGAGACCAACTTGACACTAAACACACAATTCTAGCTAGTGATCGAATGCATTCTGAATACTCTGCCGCATGTTACAGATGGTAAACTTGCCATCTTGCAGGTCTGAGTATATGGATGATGGACACTTTAAGATCTCTATATTTTTTTCCAAAATGGAACAAAAGCTTAATTCATGTTTTATACCAAGTTTTCTTCTTTTATATTTCTACCACTAAAAGTCCATAAATATTAAGTGAAGCGCTATCTTCCTTTAGCAGGGCGCGGCATATTATTCCAGCCTAAATAACATCTCTAAATAATCAACAATAAGCAATTAGCGCGAGGCGAGTTTCAATTAGTGAATTTTATTTTTTTTCTTTCACAATAAAAATAAAAATTACTACAGACAAAAGGTAGGACAAGATAGCCTTAGCCACAAGCATGCTAAATTGAGCTGTGTTTCATAGAAACGCTACATCACCATGTGTGGGGGAAACAGTCTTTAAACATGCTTAGGGAAGAACATTTTCACAACTATCATCATTAAAAAGAAGTAAAGAAAACGTTTTCAGCGATTTTACTCACTCATTTAATTATCAGGAATTCATACTTCATAGCCCAGATTCCGCATGCTGTGCAAATCATCCCAGATGTTCCTGATTTTACTCTTACATAAATTTTGCGTAACTTTCTAATCAAATGCCTGAGCGTTTGCCTCCTGCAAAGCAACTAACTTCATTGTGTTCAATGGAGGTTGTTTTTTTCTCCCCAACAGACAGTCAAGTTTCTCTTTTAATCTCATGTTCCCATGCCAATAAAACAGATCTGCGTAGGTTTGGGTCCACTCCATACACAAAGGAAAACTCTGTAAGAACAAATATAATAGATATCAGTCAGAAAGGAGGGGAGAAAAACTACTTCCTTTACATGTTATTTCCTTGAATTATAAAGATTACGCTCAGTCGAGTGCCCATTGCAGTGATGGCATGAAGTAGCCTTAGCTTTACAGCTGAAAACATGATGTTTAAAATAAATTAGCTCCTAATAAGATAACAGTTTCCTAAACACTTAACCCCCATCAGGGAGAATAGGCATTGGCAGTTCTGCAGTGATCATGTAATTATGTGTAATTCTAGACCAGGAGCATACACAAACGTGTATTCATACATACAGGTGTGTACCTTGTGTGGTGTATAAAATTCATTGCATATGATAGATAGGTAGATACATAGTGGGGTGTGTATGGGGATAGATAGATAGATAGATAGATAGATAGATAGATAGAAGTTTAGAAATGCACCTTAAACCAATCAATTTTCAATTTTATTGTTGAGGAAGTTTCTGAAGGACATGACAATTTCCCACAGCTAAAATGCATAGCAAAATATTTAAATCCAACCAGATCTTCCGCGTACAGAAATCTGAAGAGGAGGTGACTAGCCATTGAGAAACACACCTACAGCTAATGAATAAAAGCAGAAACATGAGCCTCCAGCCCAGACCAAACTCATTTCATTTGGTCTTTCGCCCCAGTTTGAGAAAAAAAACCCCGGAATTTCGAGGTTATTCCTTAAGAGGTTTAAACTTTTTTTTAAAAAAAAAAATAGGGACCTTGTAGTGGGGCCAGACACAAATGGAAAGGGTGATAAAATATGAAAGCAGGATCATCGCTCACCTTATAGGCAATAGACACGCCAAACAACAGCCTTTAAAAAAAAAAAATCTTGATCAGTGACAATCAATAAAGACACTTCTTGACCGTAACCGAATGCTGCCTTTAACTGCAAAGGGTCGCACAAAGATTTGGTATTAACAATAAAACGCAAGAGGGCACAATTCAGTACATATATCTATATCTCTATAAGTATTTAGTCCGGAATAAAGGTAATACTTCGATTCCCATCCATCTCATAGATTTGTAGCTCTTTCACAAAATAAATACGAAGCATAGAATTTGATGAGGCAGGCGAGTGATACTTTAAAAGGAAGCCTCTTCTCTGTCAATCTATGATAATTAGATAACCATGAGAAATAAGTTACCAACATTGACTTCTCTTCTCTCCCCCCCGCCCCCCCGCGCCACCACAAACACACTTCCCATCCGAAACCCAGGCTAATTAAACAAATGAGACCTATTTACCCCACCCTCAATAACACCCCCCCCCCAAAAAAAAAACACCTAAAAGTTTTTTTTATGCCAAAAAAAAATATCCTAGCAATATTACCCCAATGGTCTGCAATCAATAACAGGCACCGGGGTTAAACTTTTCAGAATAAAGGGATTTAACTTTTTTCTCTGTGTGTATATATCTCTATATCCACATCTATCGCTCTGTCTGTGTGTGTGTGTGTTTGGTCTATTTTTTAATTATTGTTTTAAAGACTCCAAACGTTTGGGGATTTATCTTTCACAGATGATACGTATTTGGTTAAGGGGGTGAGTTCTGTTGTTTAAAAGCCAGGAAAAAGAGGGGCTGGGTGGTTTGTTCTGGGGGTCCCCAGTGCAATGCAAGCCCCTCGTGGGTGCTATTTTGTAATCTCAGGCTCTTGCTATTGGTCAGTCCATGATCAGATGGTTCTATTTCCTTGTGTCCCTCGCTGGCACCCAGCCATCCCCCTTCAGCTAAAACCCAATCTCCGATATAGTACTAATAGCTAAACCACTTGGACTATAAAACACAACAAATCATAAAGCCAGGAAAGGACGGCTGCCTCCTCCCAATGAGTTCTTATTTTGTCAACTCTACCTTCCCGGTGAGCCTGGCTGCTGGGCAGGAGCCCTTCCTGGGACAAATCCCGTTATATGCCTCAGGATATGCGGATCCTTTAAGACACTACCCCGCTACCTATGGAGCCACTAGCGTCCAAGATAAGGGTTATCCCTCCTCTTCTTATTACCAGCAAGCTAACGGAGCTTACAGCCGGACCACAGCCTGTGACTATGGGTCAGCTGGTTTTTACAGAGAGAAGGACCCTGTCTGTGCCACCTCAAACCTAGATGACCAGGTTCAGTTTGCCCCAGATCAGCGGAAGACAGACTGCGCACAGAACAAAACTGTTTTCGGGGAAAGCGACGACCAGAAGTGCTCCACTCCCGTCTACCCCTGGATGCAGCGGATGAACTCTTGCAATAGTGAGTTACTCTTTTTTTAAAAAATCTCTCTTTATTTATTTATTTCCCGCCCCCACCCCCCCCACCCCCCTTCCCCCTTTTCTTCTTTGCAAAAGAAACAGGAAAAGCTTAGTTGAGATCCAGCTTCCAGCGGACGAGTCAGGCAAAGTACGAGACTCAAAGTTGTTTCTGACACAACCCCAAACTTTATGACAGTCTTTTTCCTCTATCCCAGTTCTTTAGCCAGATCCGTTAAGAAGAAGAGAAAAAAACCAACAAGTTTGTGCCATACTTAGACAGGCACGTATCTTCTTTCTTTTTGCACGCTCTAATTCGTATGTCACTCAGTTACAATGATTTATCTATCTCTGTGTCTTCTACACATACAGAGAGATATCTATTCACAAAAAAAGGACAGGATGACTTCACACACCCCCCACCCCCCCCCCCCACCCCCACCCTTTCTGGAGTTAAATAATGTAAAAGTCTTTAAATATTTGAAAGGCGAGAACTACATTTTTAATGAAACTCACACATAATGAAAAGTCTGCCTGGAGAGATTTTTTTCTCTCTGTGATGTATAGCTGGTTTAAGTGCTATCTCTTCAATCCGAAAGAAAGAAAGAAAGAAAGAAAGAAAGAAAGAAAGAAAGAAAGAAAGAAAGAAGTCATAGTGCTTCCATGTTTACATTCATTATTTGTTGCCTTTTAAGTTCCAAATTGATGTCCATTAGTGCAGGGACATGAAGTGTTGTATCCCCCTTAATGCACAGAGTTTGTCTAGATCGATACACTTCATTATTGCTTAAATGCCCAGATCTATTACTGCTGCCGGTAGGGAGGAAAAATTGAAAGGTGTGGGGAGGAGGGGGGGGGCACCTTGAGATTTTACGTAATGGAATAAGACAGATCTAGCAATCTCTTCAAAGCACGGTCCTGGACTATCTGGCAAGTTCTGCATTAACCCTCCTGCCCAGGTGCCCGTGGAACTTTCTTGCCTTTGAGCTAAGCAGCAGGAAGAAGCAGCAGGCATTGCAGAAACCCAAGACAAATTAGCAACTCTTTCCAAGGCGAACTAGCAAGTCAGGAGGTTTGCTAGAGGGCTGGCTTTGCCAAAGAAAGGAGTCTTGGGCACTTTGGCTGGATGGTTTTTGGTTGGTAAAAGTATTTAGCGGGGAAGGCAAAGGAAGCAAAAGACCACACCACCCCTAAACACACACCCTTGATTAGAGTGCTAAGTGGCCGGCTCCCTGGCATTATTACGCACCTCTTAACTAGAATAAACCTTTGGGTATTTTCTCCCCCCCTCCTTTCCTTGCCTAACAGGTTCATCTTTCGGGCCAAGTGGCAGGAGAGGCCGTCAAACCTACACCCGCTACCAAACCCTGGAACTGGAGAAGGAGTTCCACTTTAACCGCTACTTGACCAGGCGCCGCCGGATCGAAATCGCACACGCACTTTGCCTGACAGAACGCCAGATCAAAATCTGGTTCCAGAACCGGAGGATGAAATGGAAAAAGGAAAACAAACTACTCAACTCCACGCAGCTGAGCGCGGAGGAGGAGGAGGAGAAAGCAGCGGAGTGAAAGTATTATTTAAGAGAAAGAGAGAATATCCCAACAGTTGGAGGAGATAGAGGGTGGGTGGGGCGGGAAAGGGTTGGAGTGGAAGAGAAAATGCACCCCAAGTGGTGCACGCTTTGTAAAATAACCGAGACGGTTTGAAGGTGGCGAGCCACCACCATAAATTTGCACCGTTGGACTCGTGTTCCGTTAATCTGTCGTGTCAAAAAAAACAAAAAAAAACCCAGGCTTCTAGTTGAGTTTTTTTCCCCTTTCTATTCCTCCAAATATAATATAAAATAAAATAATAATAATAATTTGGAACTCTTACCTGTGTTTCTACCCTTGGTGTCACTGTTAGTAACCCGCTAACTCTTGTATTTAATGGAGGTGCTGCAATATATGTCATTTTTGGTGTTAATTGTCTTAATTTTGTAAAATGTTTCATGCACGATTGACTTATAGATTCCCCCTTCCCCGGTTGCTTTTCTTTTGGTAAATTAATCAAACCCTGGGCTCTCTGTAATTAGTTTCATTTTTTAAAGAGAAAACCTACTGAAGGAACAAGTACTACCTAAAAGGATGCAAAAGCAACAACAGGAAAAAATATATTTTATTAATTTTTGTACGTGTTGTGATTGTAGTTTGTCTTAGGTATGGCCATGGAATACTCTAATAAAAGCAAAGTATTCGGACTCATCCACACCCCTTTGGTATTATTATCATTATTATTATTCCTGTCTATGAAAATATGCCATTCATGTGGAGCTGGGGGGTGGTTAGCAAAGCAGGCGCTGCTGCAGTCTGCGTGTGACACTCTCTTCTAATCAGCAAGGACAAGCACCCATGCAGGATACGGAAGTTACAGTTGAGAGATAAATCTGCTTTTCCCCCTTTTTGCCTAATCTTAAATGCAGGACCTTTCACCAACGATATCTCCGAGCTGACATTCTGCTTTAAGATCGCTCTTGTTTATTGTTACAGTCAAAAGAGTTATGAGGAAAAGCTCTCCATATACATAATAAATCAAAGAAAGAGGCAAAAATATGCTCTCATCTATCTACCAAAGATACATAATGTTTGTCTAGCATCTTTCAAACATCTGGTCCCTTATTTCACTTTCCAAAATCAGGGAGATGTGCATTGTAGACATGCACATGTGGTAGGTTTCAGACTTGTTTTGTTTTTAAATTATTTTTTAGTTGAAACTTTTTTCACTCCACGACGATGGGAATTATTTAAGCACGAAAAAAACAAACAAACCCCAGTAAGCTAAGTACAGTTAGATTGTTTCATGTATATGTACACACACCCACACACACCTTTCAGATGGCTCTCTTTACAGTGTCATTGGACTCGGAGGCTGTGAAGCTGGGGGTATGTCTCTTCTGCGCTAAAGAACTAAGAGGTGTCTTGTAGTTGCAATGAAGTAAACTTTTCTTTGATTTTTTTTTAATTAAAAAAAGGAACCAAAAGAAGTGCTTTTCTTCTTGGGATCATCAGATTTACAACAAAAACTTGCTCAGCTCAATGCTAATAAAATGTCTGAAGCTTCACGGGAGAAAAAATGCCTTTAAAAAGAACTACTCCCTTCCCCCCCCACCCCAAAATACCTATGTATGGATGCATTCCCTCATGTCACAAGCTGTTTTAATGCCAGTCACTTTTAAAATCAATTCATGCAGAAGCTCCAAAGCTGTAGGACATTTACTATTATTGCCACTCTTTTCATTGCCCGTAATTATTATAATTATATGTCACTTTCAATATGGCGCATAATTTCCAAGGAGTTGCAGACAAGCATTTGAAATTCCTAAACTGCCTGGGGAAAAAATAGCAGCCTTGCACAAAGCAAAACCCTGGTCAAATTTCAGGTTTTCAGGGCTACCTAATATTTCTTGCAGGTTTGCCTATGGGGGAGTAGGGGGGGGGGGTAGGACAATGTTCTATTTAAAGGGAGTGTGTGTGCGGGGGGCTATTCATGATCAAGAATATCTTAAAAGCAACATTGTCAACCAGTTTCAACGGCTGATCTCCCTTCCCGTCTCTTTTTTCCACACATACACACACCCCCCTCCAGAATTACAAGGTGTTACTGTGTATTTGATAATATGATGAGAAGGTGAAGAAAGCCAAACTTTCATTGTGCCAATGAAAATAAATAAATTAAATAAATAAAGCACACATGGTTTTCTTTCAGCAGGCTCCGGTTTTTCTCCACACACCCCCCCCCCGCCCAAGATATGCAAACACAGAACCTCCAGTTCCAAAGGTGACTTATCGTCCCCCCTCACCCCCACCGCCAATGCCATTATTATAACAGAGTGGCGATCATTTAATGAAGATAACAACCCCCATGCAAAGAGCACACCGCGAAAACAGATTCCCGGGATGAAAATGGGGTATCTGCGTATTTTTTTTTAAAAAGTATTAATATACGAAGAGTGCAAATTGCCAAAAAATGACTTTTTTTTTTTTAATGAAGGGTGGGTAGCCACCCTCCATGCCTGCTAAGTCACCATGTCCCCAGTAGGTGGCGCAGTCCGCCAACATGGAGCCATCTCTCTCTCTCTCACGGATTTTTTTTTTTTTTTTTTTTTGAAGCCTTGCATTGACTTGGGCCTAACGATTCTCAGATCGTCATTATTTGTAACCATAGAGCATGAATTACCTCTTGAGGTCATCAGTGAGAATTTACGACTGGTCAACAAAAGCACGTGATTACCAAACGCACCCCCACCCCCCATATTTGGCCGCATACATAGCAAAAACGAAGTACAGTGCATTGCTATAATTCATTAATACATCATAAATCGTCAAGCACAGGGTTATAACGACCACGAGCCACAAATCAAGCCCTCCAAAATAACCCAAATGAGCTCTTACTTTGTAAACTCGTTCTCAGGGCGCTATCCAAATGGCCCCGACTATCAGTTGCTAAATTATGGGACCAGCAGTTCTATGAACGGTTCGTACAGAGATTCAAGCACCATGCATTCCAGCTCTTATGGCTACAACTACAATGGGATGGACCTTAGCATCAACCGCTCAGCCTCCTCTAGCCACTTTGGGGCTGGGGGAGAAAGCTCCCGCAGCTTCCCTTCGCCCGCTCAGGAGAGCAGGTTTAGGCAAGCGTCTAGCTGTTCCTTGTCCTCTCCCGAGTCCCTGCCCTGCTCCAACGGCGACAACCATGGAGGCAAACCCGCCCCGTCCCCCTCCGACCAGGCTACTTCTGCCAGCACCAACACAAATTTCACAGAAATAGACGAGACCAGCGCGTCTTCGGGAACCGAAGAGGGCACCCAAATAAACAGCAACATTATTCCCAGGGCACAGGCTGAGCCCGTCGCTACATCCACAGCAGCCACAGAAGGGCAGACACCACAGATATTCCCGTGGATGAGGAAGCTTCACATTAGCCATGGTACAGCTGCTTTTTTTATTTTCTCCCTCCCCCCCTTTTCTTTCCCCTCCCTTCTTCTTTTTTTCTTCCTTCCTTTCTTCCCCTGGCTTTATTTGAGGGCGCCTGCTAAGTAATCCAGCTATTTATTGCGTTGTATTTATTTATCTGATCGCTGATTTAAAACAGAAAACTGCCTTTGATGCTTGTTTGGGGGGGGGGGGTGTGATTTGTAACCCCTGCCGCTAAATGTGAGGTTATTTAATATATATAGAGAGGGAGAAAAAAATGTAATTTAAAACTGCGGGGGTATTTGCGGATGGGGGAGGGAAAGTGGGGGGGAGGGTGAGGAAAAGGAAAGGGAAGAACTGATCATTAAAACAGGCTCTCTATGCACAGATGGGGCTCCCAATCCTTTATTTTTACGTTTGGTGTGTGTATTCTTGACAATCTGCTCATTACAAAATAAAAACCAGGAGTAGATCCATTGCACCGGGAACAGGGTGGTTTTTTTTTGTTTGTTTGTTTGTTTTGTTTTGTTTTTTTTAAGGACAATATCTAACAGATCCAAGCACACACACGTAGGAGGAATTATTAGGGTTTTAGGCTGCGAGGTTAAATTGTGAATACTGAATTGTATATGCCGGAACTGGGCGATGGAGGGAGGGGGATCTTACACGTGGGGGAGGGGGTGTTATTTTGAAATTACCAAGTGAACGTTCGTGATTGTCCGGGGAAGGTTAATAATTTGCCTTTTTTTTTTTTTAATAAAAACCAAACCAAACACCAATGTTGTCCGTATTATTCAGACATGACTGGACCAGACGGTAAAAGGGCAAGAACCGCCTATACTCGCTACCAGACCCTAGAATTGGAAAAGGAATTTCACTTCAATAGATATCTCACCCGCAGGAGGAGAATAGAAATCGCCCATGCTCTGTGCCTCTCCGAAAGGCAAATTAAAATCTGGTTCCAAAACAGAAGAATGAAGTGGAAGAAAGATAATAAACTGAAAAGCATGAGTGTAGCCTCCGCGGGCAGCGCCTTCCAGCCATAAATTATAGAAAAGGAATATCAAGGAAAGAAAGAAGAAGGCGAAGAAAGGGGGGTGGGGAGGGAGAAACAGCTGCAGATTTTAGTTTCAGAGTACTGTACAGGAAGGCACCTTTTTTCGGCATGTTGTTGATATTTTAAACAACTCCTATGGTACTGTTATCCCAGGACTGCGTTCCTGCTGTGTTTTAATTTTATTTTTTAATTATTATTATTATTAATTTTTTTTAAAAAAAAATTCCAGATGCTCCTCCACGCTCTTGATGTTCTTATAAATGTTTGTGCCAGTGCTATCTTGATGCTTTCTGGAAAGCTAGCATGTTTCATGTGAGCCCTTTAAATGTTATAACTTATTTATAAATTGATAACAGACACGGTGGTTTGTTTGGGGTTTTGTTTTTGTTTTTTTGTATCTGAGTTTACAGCTATTGGGCGGGAGGGGGGAATTTATTCTCTGCCTAAGCTAAAGTCGGGATTCCTGCTCTAAAATAGCAGGGCGGGGGGGAATCAAAAAACTGTAAAGAAAAAAATAAAAAGCAAAAAAGCTCTTGTATCTTTTTGTCTTAAAAATTGTCGAATCTGTGGTTTAGTTCAAATGTAAGGCCATGCTTTCTAGTCCCAGGCTAATTCTGAGACGTGTTCTTAGACGTGGGTGAACTTCACTATTAAAAAAAATGTATAAAATTGGACCAACCATAAAGTGTTCCAATGTCTGTAAATACTAGGAATATTTCTGATGTGATTAATAGTTGGTAGTGGGCAGAGTGAATGCAGTGTTATGTGTAAAATGGCATCTGTCATGTCTAGCTGCCTGTTAGTATTTTGCCAATAAGCTTTTTGTATTTGTTTTGTAGCTTTACTTCAAGTCAAATAAACATTTCTCCTATTCACAAAGGCTCCCATTCGTATTTTCTACACAACGCTTGAGTCTTAACGCTGAGAGTTCGCAGTGCATTCTAAACACGACTGGCACAGAGCTTGTGCTGTGCTAGGAGATTTGACAAGCACTACGCACTCTTCGCTCTCCTGCATAGCACTTTGGAAACTCTCAGAAGCCAAAAAATGCAAAGTTCACATAATAGAATCTCATTGCTGAGGAGGAAAGCAAATGCTTTCTACAGAGGAAATGCAACCTGTCATAGTTTCCAAACTTTGTTTCGTCAAAAAATAAAAATAAAAAAATACCCAATATCAAATAACGCAGGCTGTTTTAAAGTAGCTTAAGTTACAATAACAAGATATAAATGCTTTGCAAAATATATTTATGTGCATTTGAGGAACGGGCCTATATTACTTTTTGAAAAATAAAGAGATAGATCTATCTATCTATCTATCTATCTATTTATCTATCCATGCGCTCGCTAATCTATAAACACCCCTCCACCCCTCACCCTCAATCTCATGAGCATACTGTTTTTATATCCTACTTTCTGGCTCAACATGTAAATAACAGTTCTGTAACTACTGATAGTCACTACAAAGCCTCCTTTTCGCTGCAAATAATTTAACATAATCAAAGGTGGTAAATGTTTCTATTTTGCTATCCAGGGTTTCTTACAAGGCACAAGATACTTCAGTTAAAGTCTCTCTGTTGGCAAAATGCGACTGACATATTTATAATATAGTTCAGATTTTTGCTCGTATTAAGTAAAGTTGGATCTTATAAACTTACCAAACTTAATCTCCCACTGTTTAGGTACTTCTTAAGTGATTTTGAGAAGAATGTGAGGTGGACTGTCAGATCCAAAACCATTTGCTCGCCTTCCCTTGATATATAGCTCTCTCTCTATATATTTTTACCAATAGCAAACTATACCAAAAGTAGGTATGACATTTAGATGTCAAATGGATAGGGTTTTATCTAGAAGTTAGATCGTAAAAATCGCCCAGACCTCAGACAGATACCCCTCACTGGCTCTCAAAAGTCACGTGAGGTCCATAAAGTTAGTTTTATGGTTTTGGGGAGTTGACAATGTACAATATATTTCACATTCTCTAGAATGTTAAGTGACACTTTAACTGCTTGGTTTGGCTTGTAAGGGGCAGAAATGGGTGAGCACTTTTCCAGATGAGATAAACCCTTGCAATTGCTGGTATCATAACTTTGCTGGTCCAGTGTTCAGTCCAGAGGACCAATAGTTTGGGCTCCTGAAAGTAAGTCCTTCTGAAATATTATCTGATTAAACTATTTTAAGGGTTATATTGCTAAAGATTGAGCGGGGTGAAGGAGGAGGATCTCTCTCTCTCTCTCTCTCTCTCTCTCTCTCTCTCTCTCTCTTTCCAAAGCTTTATTTCTCACTCTGAAAAGTCCAAATTCTTACACTCCCTAGATTTGACGTTTCATTAGGTCTCAGGAAAGCTCTGAGGCCCATATGCAAGCAACGTAAACTTTGTAGAACGAGGGGAAATAGAATTCCGTAAAGATTAATTACGATTGCATTGCAAAAGCCATCCAATCTTTGCCTAGGGGCATATGTACTTCAGACAAACTTTGTTTTATTCTTAGCCACGTCAATAGAGACTCAGTTATTGGAGGCTGCGTTGGTGAGTTTTATACTGATCACAGTCACTAGCAAATATGGGCCAGGCTTTGGCATTTCAAGGCTCCTGTTGTATGTTTACATTCTTGGTTTCATTCACACCCTTTAAGAATTTTAGTTCTTTTTTCACCCTGAGTTGCAAGGAAAATTTTTAGCCTTTTCCTTGGCCTGGGTATAGACCAAAATATTCGTTCTAGGCGTTTTTTCTTTCTGTAGACAGTATCCTAATAGTTCCCTGGTTTGTTTGTACAATATATGGACACTGGATTACTGTCGTTATGTCTTTCTTCAGTATGCCTTTAAGTGACTACAAAAATAATACAAATCAAAAAATCAAGCATGCTGCTGTTTGCATAAAGGGGGTGGATTCGATTAACTTTAAACCCTATATGTGTCAAGTATATGTATTCCTAAGGTATTGTTTCTGCTTTTATAAAGAAGGGACAGTTCTAAAAAACACCACCCTCATTAAAACAGCTTTTTCTTTGAGAAAATAAGCAAGTTATCAGAGAAGGACGAAAAAGAGAGATGCACTGAGTATTTACCAGGGCTGGGACATCAGCTAGCGGTGGAAAAGTCCTGGTGAGGTGTCTATTTTCCTTTATGTTTGTAAGGCTAGAGCCCAAAACGCCTGTCACAAAGTCGCGTTCAGGAATCTTAACATGAAACACTCTGTTCAATTGCATCGAGCCTCGCTAAATTTAGATTGAAAAGATTTTTAACTAACGGGTTTTCCCACCCCAATCAGAATGATTTTTTTTTTTTACCAGCACAAACAAATCCTCAGAGAGCTGAGAGCTGCTTTTTTAATTATTTTTTTGAACTCGAGGGGTTTACATTTACATTGGGGGGAAAGATTCTATACTTGCCCACTCACATCTGTAATTCTGTTCCTGTATCTTTAAAAAGCTTAAAAGAAAATATACTGAGAAGAGGGATTTTTTTTCCCTTGGATCCCAGAATGCTGCAGCAGCCACTAAACGTTCCATTTCCCCTCTTAAGCCGTTTTTTTTTTTTTTAATGGTAGAGCAACATTTGGTGGACACATGTCCGTCTCTTTCACACAGAGCAAAAGAACGCCACCATTTTGCGCAGTTTGGGGATAGTTTTTCCTTCCTTGGGCTGTTTTTCCTGTCCTGGTCCATGTGTCTGATGTTATCTTTATTGGCACAATGTCAACTTCTAGATTCTATCTGACCCAATTGACTGACTATCCTAGAACTCCTGACTAATATTCTGATACAAAATCAAAATTCTGGCAAGGGAGACTTGGGTGATTGGGGGTGGGAGAGTGATAGGTAGTTGAGTCACTTTAATTTTAACATCCTAATCTGATTATCTAACCGAGTCTATGCTTCTTTATCAGTTCATAATAAAGACATTTGCTGGCTTCTAGATACTTGAATGGAATGGGTCTAAAGTGTGAAGTTTGCAACCAACACACCACAAATTACAGAAATCTTGCCTACACAGCAAGATAAATATTTACTGAAGGTAAATAGGGTGTAGGTATGATGGGGTGGTACCAAATTACTGACCTGAACATTCTTTAGCCATCTGGTTTCTACTGATGTTAAGAAATAATGTTCACTGATGCAATTGTTACCAGCAAGCTAGGTGCGTATTGTCATTCACCTACCGTAGTACCTGAATGACAATGTAACTGCAAGGAAATATATATTTGACAATAACAATGTAACTGCAGGGGAATATATATAAATCCAAAATTTTTATTCTATCTATCTATCTATCTATCTATCTATCTATCTATCTATCTATCTATCTATCTATCTATCTATCTACTTTTGGATTAATGTCATATTCCCATATCCTGATTCAAAAGGCAAAAAGGTTACACATTAGGGTTTCAGTATTTGTATATTATCCCAGTCAAACTTTCCTTTAAAATCAGGTCTAATGACCCAAAGCATATAATATATCAACTTAAACTACCACCATTTTTAATTACATGGAATATGCAACGTGTTAATGGGATGGAAAGAACAATCAAAGAGAGATAGGATACATAGAAAGTCCATCTTCACTTAGAAATGCAGACTGAGCCCCAGGTTGGTTTATTCTTTCTGCATAATCTTCCATATCATTACACTGATATTAAGAAGTTTATTTAGCACAGGTAAAGCAGAATGGAAACAATGCTTGTATGATTTCCTTTTTTATCCCAGTCAGTCTTTGCTACAGTAGCAGGTAACCCCATTTATTTCAGGAATCTCAACCTTTTACAAAAGTTTGTAGTGGGTATGGGACTGGGCCTTATTACTTCACCTAAGCATGTTTGAGAAATTATATTCCTGTCATATTAAAATCATGTCCCCTTCTTCTGCACTTTAAAAATTCCTGCTTTCTACCTATATTGCTTTCTCTGTCTCTTACAGGCTGGGTTTATTTGTGTAGTTCTAGTCTCCCCAGCTTCCTGTGTGGCTAATGTGTACAACTGGCTACGACTTTATAGCAAGGAAGGATTCACAGGCTCAGAATCTCTCCCTCCCCCCCCCCCCCCGCCCCAGCGGCCCTACGTCCTTAAAAAAACCACCTCCCTTTGCTGGTGAACTGAGGAAGTATAAGGAGAGGAAACAGGAAAACAGAGCTCTGACCGTTCAGATTGGCAAGGGTTTCCATTGCATTTTTCATCCTTTCCCTCCCTTTAATGGTATGCATCAGACAGTGGAACAATTAGTTCTTCAGCAGCTGTAGAAGATAGAATAAATATGAGATATTTTAATACTCTCTCTCTGTGTGTGTGTGTGTGTGTGTGTATTTCTCATGGAAATGACAACTGATTTGAAAATAAAACAGCCCGTTTATTTTTTTTTAAACTTCCCTTGAGGTTCTTTCTATCTATCTATCTATCTATCTATCTATCTATCTATCTATCTATCTATCTATCTATCTATCTATAGAATATGGTTTAAAAAACTATATATGGAGGTAGTATGCTTGCCAGGAAATAAATATTTGTCTGTTTCACCAACAAATACAGGATCAGACCCAAAACCCACTGATTCAGTGAATCCAGTTGGGCCTATAAGGAGCCCATTAATTTACCACATCCACTGGAAATGTTAACCTAAAAATGGGCAGGTGGGCCTACATTTTGTTTTTTTGATGGGCAGCTTTAGAATTTCTTTCCACTCATGAAGGATCTCAACTTAATTGGGTAAACAAAGTAAAAGTGTTTCCTGCTCTTGAAATAAAACTATTCCTCATATATGGGAGATTAGTGGAGGATCCAGTACATGATAATATATCTGTACCAGTGTCCCTCTTCTGAGAGGGCAATGTTGAACATCTATATTAATTAACATAGCTGTCCCCCCTATGCATACCCTCTCCAAAGTGACTTTTTGGACATAGAGGGGATGTTCAGAATTCTACGCTTCTACATTCTCTGTATAAACAACATAGACAGTCAGACAACCCTTATCTCAGAAAATATCTGCTCTATCCACTCAGCAGATCAATCAGCTATTTAAAAGAGACATGTCAAAGAAAAAATAGACAATAAAGTGAAAATTCAATATTAAAATATCCTGCTAACCTTCTGGCTTTGGTTAAGCAATAAGCAGAAGACCCTGGTAGAAACAGCACTCATTAGATGTACAGATAGATATAGCAATAGAAACCGTTCAAACAAAAGGCAATTCAATATCACTGTGTCCTTTCCAGACTACCTAGAGTATCATGGCATAGGAGGCTTGATTGCTTTAAAACAACAACAACAACCAAGCAAATTCTAAACTAAAAGTTCGATATGGCTTTTTAGCGTTTTCCTGTGGACGTTGTTTATTTGGATGTAAAACGAAAATAATAGGGATGAAATCATTTTATTTCACCCCTTGTTTAAAAAAGCCAACAAACTTAGAAACCAAACAAAACTTACCCAAGGTAACCTAGTTACAGATGTGTATGAGGTCCTATTTTATTCAACAAAAAGTGATTAAAATCTGTTAAAGGGTTTAATTAAGAGAATTAAATGAAAAGGGGGCACAAATGAGTTGGAAAAAAGCAAAGCTATTCTAAACGATTAAATCGCCATTTTAACAGTATAATGGGGTTTGCATACTGAAAAGAGAAATCAGAGCTCATATCTCATCAATAATTCATAGGAACCCGGGATCATTCTGAGGTCAGCAGACTAGCTTCCATCTAGGAGCGCTAAGACACCCTATCAAAATACAATAGTTATATCTCCCACGTACACTGGGGTCTGCAGGTCACAGGTTTAAGAACAACCTAAACTGCTTTTCTGAAAGAAAAATAAAAGCCCGAGAAGAACTCGCGAATCAAATTTATTGGTTGTTAATACCAAAAAGGTTTTGAAAAGAGCCATCAAATTGGAGATGGTCATATTGCTCCCATCTAGCAAGAGCAACAGTAACAAATGTGATAAATGCTTTTTTTGGCAAGCCAACGGGTCATTTTGCAACACACCACCCCAAATTCTCCCTCTCTTTATTAAAAAAAAAGAGAAGGTTGGAATAATATTGTTTTCTATCTATCTGGGCAAAGATAATCTGGAAGGGAGAGGGATGAGTAGCTGTAACTTACTGATTCTTTTTTTTTAAAAAAAAAGATTATCTGTTTGTTTGTAATAGTCTTGCCCAACCTACGCACAAATAACCCTATATCTGAGGGTTTCACATCACTGTTTCACAGGAAACCAACCCCCTTTCGTGAAAGCACTCTCCAGAAAACGCAACAATAGAATTTCAGTTGCAGAAAAATTTCTCGTGTCCTCCCCCCATTTAAAAATAAAATTAATTATTCTTATTATTAGTTAGAACTGAACGGAGCTAAGGAACATAATTATTTAAAATTCACGTGATAAAAGATCGTTCCGCAATTAGGAAACCCAAGAATTGTTGAAGTGATTTCTTTCCGTTTGTATCTTCCTCGGGGGGGGTCTCTGTCAACTCATGGATTTAATTTAAGAATAAAACTTTCTTTAAGAATGCTGGAAAGTTCTGATTATTTGTCTCCAATATCTGACGGACCCTCTATCATCTTTTCTCCCCTCGTGTTAAATAAATGGCCGTTTAAAGGGGGCACAGAAAACTTAGCTAGAGAGGTGTCTACCCTGTGCAGTTTTTCCATGTTCGCTCAGCCTAACTAGCTTAAAAAAGAAACTATTTTGACAGGAAGCGTTGAAAGAGTAAGACTGTAGGAGTTTTCTTTTCTCTCTCCCTCTCTTTTGATGTATGTCATTTTAACATATATAGAGATACATACATATTTTAGCCCTTCATGTCAAAACAAATCACAGCATTTTTTTAAAAAAAGGGAAGATGTAGTTAGCTTAGTGGCAAATTATTTTTAAAAAAAGATCTTTAATTTAAAACAGTATAAATCGGAGGGGAAATGATTTGGGAAGAAAATTTGGTGAAATCTTTGAGCCTGTAACGTCCCCAAGCAACCAGCAGAGCTCGCTTCAGACCAAGTTCACAGTCATGACAGGGTCTCTCTGAGTTGCTCGCTATAGTAGCCAAAGCTTGGCTTTTGGTCTCTGTCGGTTCTTTTTTGTGCCACAGCCCCCCTCCTCCCCGCCCCAAAACCTCCCCACACAAACGTATCTCTCAGACCTCCAGTCCCCCACAGACAACCAAAAGCTCCTCTAATTACCCAGTCCTCCAGCGCGGGGAAAAAAAAAAATTAGAACAGGCTAATTACTGCAGTCAACAACTCACCTAGTCAACAACTCACCTATTTGACATCCCATTAGGCAAATAAAACAGAAATAATTCAAAATGAGATGAATCCAGCTGTGGTTTAAGGGACTTTTTTTCCGCTTGTTCTTCTAAACACACAGAGATAAAAGAAAAGTGTAAAGGGGAAAAAAAAAAACAACCGACAGCCTATGAACCTGGTGACTTGATGTGGAGAAACACGTCTAATGTTTGCAAAGCCTGGACATTTTGTCCCCCCTTGACAAAGAAGGAACCCAGAAATGTTAAGAGGGTTTTAAAAACAGGGAAATCTGTACAGCTTTACTTTCTGAGGACGTAGAAGGTGACTATGGTCTTTGGGGGGCTTGTTAGTACAGCATTATAGCTCAAGGGGTCAAAAAGTTGAGGGTCAAAAGTTTACGCTGTGCGTGACTCAGTCTTGTGTATAGCCTGATAGACTGGATGTCAGTGTTTAAAAAAAAAGGGTAGTGGTTTGGCGAAGGGGGTGGGGTGGAGAGAGGAAGGATCCTTTTCTTATGGGCAGAGATGAGAGAAAATGATAGCGAGGTAAGAGAGAGAAGGGTAACAAGCTGCCAACCTAGAGAGAGAGAGAGGGTGTGGGGTTTAACAATTCGGAATGGAAGCCGGTAGAAAATAAGGTGGATTAATTTGGTTGGGTCTCCAGTGAGGAAATGTGCAGTGACTTCTAAATACTTTGTTTAAAAAGATAACCTTTGAAACACCATATAGAATCTAATTAAAAGAATACAAGGGCAAAATACATGTATTAAATCCAATTACATGGAAGTCCCTATAGGATATTAACATGAGCTGTTATGCATACATATATATATGACTTTAGAATGAACACTCTTTTATATATATATGAGCTTTTATGCGTATATATAAATGTATATATATGACTTGAGAATGAATATTCTTATATATATTTATAAACTTTCATTCTATCGTCACGTATATATTACATATAAACAAATACATTAAGAATGTTCATTTTACAGTCATTTTCATCATTTTAACCTCCAGACTGAATGTTCTAACACTTTAAATATATACTAATGAAAATACTGTTTAAAAAAGATCTAAAGGACAAAATAAACATTATTGATAGTATATACAATAAGTGTTGGCATTTACACCTCAATTGTATATAATCCACAATGCCGCCTGCTATACACCATAAATAGGGTGATAGTTAACAAAATATTAAATGCACATTAAGGCTTTTTGGAAAAGTATCCATTATGCCCTTTAGTCCAGTTTAACGATCTCATTTTGCTCTTCCCTAGACTTTCCTTCTGAATTTGAATTAAATGTGTTATATTTATTGCTAGAAATGAGAATCCATTCTGGCCAGTTGCAACAGTTTAATGAACTGATTTAATAAATATTTCCCTTGGCATTTCACAGTTATTTCAACATTCACTGCTGTACTTCGCATCTCCAAACTTCAAATATTATTTTTATCGAGGCTGGGGGTGCAGAAAGCTACTTTTCAATAGCGTCTAAAGCAAATATTTGAAGCTATGCCGACTCTTAAAAAAACATCGCAAATTTGCTTTTGTTCTCGTTTTTAAAAATCTGCAGTGACTAAATACTTATAACAAGCATCATTTTTCTTGGAAAAATAGAGGGAGAGAGAATGTTAGAATCCTGGGAAAGGCATCTTGGATAACCCATTTGCTTTGCCGATTTGAGTACGTTCATAGAGTGGGTGAAATTCGAGAGATTGTAAAGCTTTTTGTTTCGCGTGATAAGGCGGGATTTAATTAATTACCACGAATTTGCTTGGTATTTATAAAATATCACTATACAAGAGCTACCGTTTAGTGCTAACTTGGGCCATCCATCTTTTCGCTCTTGTAATTATTATACTTATCTCTGTAGAACAGTCATTTCCACTCCAGGTTTATATAACAGGTAATGGATAACAACTGCCATTTGTTGTCGGGATATTAACACAAGCAGGTATAATTTCAAGGCAATCCTAATAATCATAACAACGTTTAACTTTCATTTTAGGAATGCAAATCTCTACTGTTCTCTGGAAGATTCACTTGAAGTAACAAGTTTTTTTAAAAAAAACCCAAGCCAAACCAAACCAAAAAAACAAGGAGAGGAAAGGAACATATTATTTGCAAGGATATTTCTAGTTTATCTACCTTGTTTTCCCCCGTTGCCCCGTGTCTGAGTGCGTGACTTTGTATATAACATAAAATAAGTCGAAATAAAATTAAAGAAGGTGATTTCTACAAAAACAATAGATTAAAGGTGCTTCTAATCCCAATTTACTTTTCAAATTACTTGTTCTGTCATTGGAACAAGCAGGATGCTACATTTAGTGTGTGTGGATAGATAGATAGATAGATAGATAGATAGATAGATAGATAGATAGATAGATAGATAGGACTGTAAACTCCCTGCAGGCGGCTTTAAAAAAATGTATGTAGCCTATATGACTCAGATATCCTAGAGATTATTAACCTTTATCCCCCTAGTAATGCATACTACACCCATCATTTCTATTTGGGTATTTAAAGGATAGGGGGAAATGTTGCACTTCTTTCTTTCAAGTACAAATCTTTGTAAATTTCTGTAAAGCGTTTAAAATAAAATGATCAGAAAACAGACGATTCAAACCTTCAGTGAATCGTTTGCCTATAGAGGAAAAACAGGGGTGAGCTGTTTTCCGTCTAAACTTACACTCACTCGATTTTTTTATTATTAATATTTAACTGTGATCTAGATCAAATTTCCTCTTATTAAAAGTCCCATCCTATAGAATCATCTCAGACCTTCATAGCTTCCCGTTATGTGGAGGAAGTCCCTGCTTACTACGAGACACCAAAATGTTGATGCTTTCGATTGCAAAGAAAGCAGGGACGGCAGTCATAATTACTGGATGACTAGGACTCTTTCAAAAAAAAAAATCTTCAAAGGGAAATTTACAAACACAATGGTGTGCGCTCAGCTCTCTTGGAATTTCAAGCAATCGAGGAAAGGTCTGAATAAAATTCTTTGCCCTGCCATTTTTCTCCAAAGTAATGACCTGGGTAAAATTCAATATGACCGAGAGAACTATGCAAGCGTATTATAGACCAGTGGGAGCGGCCCCCGGAGTGGGGTGAAACTCAGGTCAGAGCGTCTAACAAATATTAAAATGTTCGAGAGACTCGGGACACGCCTAGCTGTTTAACAAAGACTGACAAAGTACGCGATTAATACGAAAACTTGCGGGTTTCCAAACCCAAAATACTCAGAAGGGCCTATCGTTTGCTCCCTGCCAGTAGCAGGGTTTTGTTTGCCTTTAAAGACAATGCTGGGGGAGGCGGGGGGGGGGCGAAAGAGGGGTTCTTATCGAGAAATAATCCCTGTCCAGGGGGAAGATAGCAGAGAGGAACTCGGCTCTCGGGGTTGGGGGTTCTTTTATTTGGTTCTTTTGTGCCCGGGAAAGCGTTACGAACTTTTGTGGGAGCTTCCTCAAACGGTATAGGAGACTGTTTTCAGCTGGGGAGGAGGAGGGGGGGCTTTTATTTTATTTTTTTAAAGGTACATGTTGTTGCGCTTTCTTTTTGCTTTTTTTTTTATTTATTTTTTTTCTTGGCGTTGCACCTAGAGAGAGAGTGGGAACGGGCAGGAAAAGGGGTGGCTTTCAGAGGTCAGACACTCAACCTGTAGAACTGAAAGGTAAGAAAAGCCTCGGGTGCAATCAGGGGGACAAGAGGTGTGGGGGTAGGGGGGGAGGAGAGATCGTGTACCAGTCTAGATGTCTTCTTTATCATTTTTTTCCCCCCAAGGTAGGAGGCTATTGATGGGGTGGGGCAGAAAAGGAGCTGTTTAGGCAGGGAATTAAGGATGCAACTGAGGGGGGGATTTTGCCTTGGCAGGTGTCTCACCACTTCAGCGATCCTCTCCTTTTAAGCTCCTTCTCTCGGAGCCTTCTTTATGGTCTTAATGGTTCCAGCCCTCCCTCCCTCCTGCTTTCCTTTTATTGTACAATATAAATAAACAGTGAGGCGGCAGGCCGACCGTCGAAAGCGAGAGAGAGGTAGGTTTGGATGGCGGCTAAGCGGCTTCCCCCCCTTTGAAATGGAGAGAGAACATTGGCTAGATCTATCTTTCTAAACTTCCGAAACGTTAGACGTTTTTATGAGCGGAATAGAAAGTGTGAAAAAAACTGCAGGCGTGTGTGTGTGTGTGTTGGGGGGAGTGCGGGGCAGTATCGTTGGCTTTTTAATTCGGGATCTGTTGTGTGAGACTTCTGGAGAAAAAAAAAGATTTCTGGCAAACACTAGGGGTGCTGGTGCTGCTAAAACCCCTTTGTCTGTCATTGCAAAGGAAGATTAAAACGGCATGTTTTGGGGAGGGGGCGGTAAGGGAGCGGGGTATCAATCCAGAATAGGCCCTACCTAGCTGTGTATGTTTAAGGTATAGGGTGTACCGGTGTTGGTCAGGATATTACTGCTGTTGGGGAAATTAACAAAAGGACGGGGACAGATGGAACCGAAATATAAAAGTGTAGTCCGACTGGACTGGTTTGGTAGAATTGGTTTATTATCGTTTCAGTCTTTACCTGGTTCTAGCAGATTTCATTTGGATTCTTATGTACCTAGAGCACACTTTCTAGAAGGCGGTCTATTTCAGAGTCACTGTCTCTTCCCCAGTACACTTGAGGGGTCTGAGGCATTTATGCAGGCTTGGGACCTCCTTGTCCGGTGTGAAAGGCATTATAAAGCAACCCCCGAGATCTGCTTGGTGTGCAAGAAACTTTTTGTGAGTGTTAGACGCTGGGGAGATTGCAAAGGGTAGAGTTTGCCAGTTCTCGTTGAGCAGGGCTCTCGATTGCATTACCTTGCGAGCGACACAGTCGACTTACCTTTAAGCAGCCGGAAAATCTTAACGCCTGATGTGTCCCAAGCAAGCGGTGTTCATTCATTCTCTGCCATTACAAGGTCTTTTTCTTCCTTTTTTTTTAAAGCAGTGCTATTTGAAATACGTTTCGATTTGAGGGGAGGGGGAAAACAGTATTTCCAGCCAATGAAGGGGGAAATGTAGCATCTTTATGGCATCGTCTGTGACTGGGTGCTGTTAAAATATGATTAAATCGGAAATATTCGAACAGAAACGTGTGTTGCTCCCTTCTGATCTTTTTTGGGTGGGGTTGGGGTGGAGGAGACTGTTATACTTTTAATCTCTGGAGCTACTGGAATTTTAAACGAAGTGTCAACATGATGTTATTCTCATTCGCTCCGAATCAAGGTTCATTAGCTAGACAGTATGAATATTTTATTGCTTTCGGAAATGAAACTCCTTTGATCTTTTTCTCGGGTTATAAAAAGAATTGCCTGTCATAAAAAAAAAAAAGAAAAAGAATATCGTCCCATCTGCCTTCACATTCTGTATTTATTTTCCTCTGTTTCTCTCCTCCCCCCCCGGCCCCGTAATTTACTTTTATAACAAAAAAACTTTGGATGACCTTCAGAAACTCAACAGCAACAAAAATTCTGAAATGTTTGTCTCTGTTGATCAGTGGATGATATTGAAACGACAGCATTTGGAGCGAACATTAACTATTACATTTACATTTGAAATGAATGATAATTTGGGACTCTACTTATGTTTTTAGATATAGTCCAGGACTCATTTGAGGGGGGGAACATAATGCTAAACTAATGTTCAGTGTATCAATGAATAGGGAGGAACGTACTGTATTACTTTGGTAGCCTAACAATTACAAGCTCTGTATTTCGAATGGGTGAATTTCATTATTTGTGTTTCCTCTGGAAAGTGGAAATTTTAACCATATTTATCCATAGATTAATTCTTTTAGTGACAAATCTCATGTATTAAAAACAATAATACTAATAATAAATTAAATCGAAGAGAATTATTACAGTTAAGTGAAGTTAGAAGATTTCTGACCAAGAAAGATGCATCTGTCTTCTATATGTACCCTGTAGATCCGAATTTGTGTAAAGGAAGTTGTGTCACAAATTCGTATCTAGGGGAATATGTAGTTGACACAAACACTACAGTCATTCTCCCTGAAGAAAAAAAAAAAAACCTAAATAACAGGATGAAAAGAAGCTTTGGCCAGAAGATCGTTTTATAACCGAAAAGAAATATTGGGGGATTTACCTAAACTCCCAACTCTAGTACTCCTGTGGTAAACTTTATCACCTCGTTGTAATAAAAATCTGAGCTGCTAGGGGTGTCAGAAGTCTTACATCACTGAAACTCAGGAGGGAAAACTCTGTTGCTTTAATCTGTATAATTGCTTAAAATACACTAGGTATAAATAATCCAGCCAAACGCTGCCCTGTTTCTTGATTTTTATGAAGGGATTATTAGGTGCTTAGATTTTAAAGACCCGTCCAAATGTTGCTTTTTTAATCATGTTTATTACAATGTGGGAGAAGGGAACAGCACCGAGGCTAGTTAATTTTATCTTTAATTGTCCATAAAGCCCTTTATTTCGTGTTCAGGGCAAGGGCTCTCTTCCACCCATGGCTGGAAAATGGTCAATCGGATCCCGAAGCTAAATGTGATTTAGGAGCCCCGGTACCCCGAATTAGCTGATGGATTTTCTATCGACCCAGAACAAGTCCTATTTATCTCTGCCAGTATCGCAGCGCATAGTCGCTACTCAACCCGCTTCATATCACCTCCATTAAGACCGAAATTTAAACACCAGCCAGAGGGATCTCAATGTATCATCTGCCAGGGCATTCATTTTGATCCGGAGCGGACTTCCCTCCCCATCCTCCCCCAAATTACTGAAAATAATCCTTTTTTTTTCCTGTAACACACAACTAACCCAAGACACACCTACTGGAGGGAGTGGGGTTTTGTTATCCCGAGGGATTAAGTGGTGACATTAGGGGTTTAGAGCCTGAGATGCTAATCCGGGCAAGTAACATTGTGCAGGAGCAAGACATTTCACCCTGGCTGAAAATATGTAAATATTGGTGATTAAAAAAAAAAAAATCCTACAGGAGTAAGAATGCCCCTGTGTGAGCATATTTCCTTATCCGGGAATCGCAGGGAACCTCGCCATTGGCCGCCGGTGTCACATGGATTCCTAACTTTGTTCACTTGACAGTATGTAGGAGGGTTTTACGAAACAGGAAAACGAGTAGGGGGGGATAGGAATAAATTTTAGTATTTGTGTGTGTGTGTGTGTGTGTGTGTGGTGTGTGCAATTCAAAGAAATTAATGGCCATGAGTTCGTTTTTGATCAACTCCAACTATGTGGATCCCAAGTTCCCACCCTGCGAAGAATATTCTCAGAATGATTACCTTCCCAATCACTCTCCGGGATATTACAGCAGCCAGAGGCGAGAGACCACTTTCCAACATGAGGCGATGTACCAGCCACGGTCAGCCTGCAACGAGCCGCCCTACCCAGCTTGTCAGGGCTCCGGCCACCAGCCAGCGGTGCTATCCCCAAGGGGTCACGTTCATCCTTCTGCCGGACTTCAGAGCCACCTCTCAGAGGCAAATCACCACTGTGAGTCGGTCACCCCCAGCCCTCCTCCACCCTCCTGTAGCCAAAACTCTATGAACCAAAGCCCATCTCATTCTTCTTGCAAAGAGCCAGTAGTTTATCCCTGGATGAAAAAAGTCCATGTAAGCACGGGTAAGTGAACTAAAGTGGCTTTTGCTTTATACTAACTAGCACCTCAAAGTCTTGTGGAAAGCCTATTGCACCAGTTGTAAAATAACCATTCGTGGAGATTTACGATCGCCTGTTTGCAGAGCAGTATAATTACATCCTCCATAAATTTTTATGGCTCTACTTGGCCAAGTGCCTTTGAAGTCTCTGTTACCATCCTCCTCCAATTTCTTTCAGGGTACTTTTTTATGGTTGTTGAATCTTCGTAAGTTAAGTTTTATGTTTTTGTAATTTGTATTTAAGTGGTGGGTTGAGTAAACTTTTACTATGTTTCCTCTCTCTCTCTCTCTCTCTCTCTCTTTTGACGTGTTATTACAAAGAGAGGGTGTATGTATGGGGGGGATTTTATGGATTTTAAAGAGCATAGATGGTGTGTGTGTATATATATATATATAATTGCACCATCTATGTTATCGAGGAGAGTATGTAAAATATATCTAGGGAAGTTTAAAACACATATAGACATGGATGTACGTCATGCAATCAGGCTGGAGTGTGGGGGTTGGAGATGGGTTAAGTGTATATTTTTGGACGATCGTGGTGCATCTTTCTGCTTCGACTAGTCTCCCAGCAAAACAGCGTGTGACACTTAAAAAAAAATTAAAAGGGCAGCTCAGTAATTTTTTTTTCTCTTCTCCCCCACTCCCCTCTTTGTGTTTGTTCAGTAAACCCCAGTTGCACAGGAGGGGAACCGAAGCGCTCCCGGACAGCTTATACCAGGCAGCAAGTCCTGGAACTGGAGAAAGAATTCCACTATAATCGCTATCTCACGCGGAGGCGCAGAGTAGAAATTGCCCATTCTCTTTGCCTGTCCGAGCGCCAGATCAAAATATGGTTCCAGAACAGGAGGATGAAATGGAAAAAAGATCATAAATTACCCAATACCAAGATCAGGTCTAATTCTTCCAACTCTTCTGCAAGCCTGCAGATACAAGGAGGGTCTCAGAACCGAGCCAATGCACCAGCCACTGGCCTATAACTGTTTCTTGTGTGTGTGCGTGTGTGTGTGTGTGTGAGAGAGAGAGAGTGTGTATGTGTGTGTAGGAGACACATGATAATTTTTTTATGTTCCAAGGGGCGTAACGGGGGCATACTCTTTATTTATAGAAAAGGAGGGAAACTCAGCTACAAAACAAACAAACAAACAACAGAGATGTGCTTTTGTGCTCCCTCCCATTAAAAGAAGGCTGTGGATAGTAGTTTTCAAATTTGGCTAAGATGAATCCTTGTTTCATCTTTAATCACGCCAAACTCTGCCCCATTTGTCATGTTTACTCTCCCGTACAAAGGATGGACCTTATGCTTGCTATTACCTCGACAACCAGTGTTCACTTTAATAAATGAGGCTCAGTTTCTTCAAGAGGAACTGAATTTTCTTTGCTTTTCTTTTGCTGCCTACCAGCCCCAAAGCGAAAGTTTCTATTCAGATCCCCAAGGGCATAGCAGTTCTGGCAACGGTAACACAGCCCTACAGACCAAAAACAAACAAACAAACAACAACAACCCCAACTCCATGCGCTATGAGGACCAGGGGGACTGAATAGATGTTAAGTATTGTAACGATCAGGGTCATACAGCTGGAGAACGAAGAGATTGGCACAATTTAAAACAAACCGAGTGAAATTTGGGGTGGGGGTGGGGCTGGGAAGGAGACCAACATAATGGAGACTTATGTAAGAAACCCCCTGCCACTTTTGAGTCCAGCAGGTTAATTACCTCACTTGTAAATCTTGGGGGTGGGGGGGGGGGCAACGTATTTAGTTTAGAAAGTTGATGATCAAGTAATGCCACCTGAATTTAAACGTTCTTCAAAGGGGGTGTGGGAAGGGAGGGCTCTTTGTAAAAAGGATGCTTCTCCACTAAGATTCAGTCCATTTTTGTACTGAGAATGTGAATAAAAAATGGAAGCTGGGGATCCCCTTCTTTCTTGATGGAAAAGGGGTTATGAACTTCGAACAGATTTATTTTTTTCTTTCCATGTTCTATAGTACTTGACATTCCGAGCTGATGTGATTTCAAAGAACTTTTGGGATCTTCGTTTCCCCCTTCCAGTTGTTCATATGAATTACCTCCTATTGTTCTTTGTGATATTCATGATAACTTGTACATAGCAGAACGAAAGCAAGTAGAAATAAAATTTTCGTTGTGACTATAAACAGTGTGTGTTTAAAAAAAATAAGTTTTTTTTTTAATTTAAAATGTTTGTTAGTTTTATAAGGATTTCTGTCAATTGCACCTCTCTAATGAGAACAAAATATGTTTGACTATAGGGTATCTCAGCCTTAAGTACTGCTAAGCCTTACATATTGTGATTTATTTATTCTAAGCACATATTAATATGGTTGTATGATATGTTCGCAAACTGGTTTCAACTGTGTTGGGTCATTAAAGCGCTACATTGTATTAAGGAATTAAAGCAGCAGTGTATTCCTCAGGAGAGGCTACTTCATTTTAAAAAATCTCCTTCTCCAAGGTATTTAATGCATTAATGAGTATAATTTTTGCACAGATGTTTCTCGGTGTTTGCAGGTTTTCTGTGTATTTTTATATTACAAAGGAACTGGCTACTGCAATAGCTCAAACCCTGACAAGCAAATAGATAATCAAGAAGACAAATGGCTTCTTTTGTGAGCCACAGCTCCTGTATTAATTTTCATTTTCTTGCTCATAGAAAGTATCGAAAATACTGTTCAGGGCGAAATAACATTCCAGTTCTAAGTTACATTTCAAAAAAAAGAAGAAGAAGAAAGGGGTGGAGTGGGCTTGTGGGAAGGAGGCCTCTAGACCATACAAAGAAAATCATAATTTTCTGAATCATTCCCTATAAGAAAATGGTTTTCGCTTATTTATGAGATTTTATGAATTTGTCTCGGCCTCTAAGTCATGATTAAAATACCCCACCACGTTATTAAGAACAAAGACCTGGCTTGGGATATTTAAAGTGGTAGAATGGCTATTTCTGTTCTTAGGGTACTCAGCAATTTAACTCAGACCTTGCAAACAAACTGCGTTCAAAAGTTGTTCCTTCCTCCCACACCTCAATAAATCGCCCATTACGTCTTTTACTCTGTTGACTTTGTAACAGTTTGTAAGAAATATGTATATGGTCATGTGACACAGAGCCGCTGCACGTCTTGTGTTGGAAAAATGGAGTTGTGTATGTATTTGATTAACTTTTGCCCCTTTAAAGGCAAAAAGAGCAAACCTTCCGAGTTTTTATTTCGATGAGGGGTGGTCGGGACTGCACTTATTTTGATGGCTGATTCCCCCCCCCCCTTTGATCTGCTTCCTATGTAAAGGCGATGCAATTTTCAGATAGAGGCTATGCTCTTAAGGGTACCAAAACAGTTCTTAAAAAGCATATGCTGTTAGGAATGCAACTTCTATAGAACTAAATCAAAGCTGGAAAGTATGAATAGAATTGAAGGGGGAGAAAAGAAGATTTCTATAGGACCTAAAAGTTCACAGCCATTATAAGCAGACAGAAGCCAAGAAAAATGCGAGAATTATACAGAAAATCATTAATCACTTCTTTTCTTTAAATACTTATCCTTTCCCCATTGTTATTCAACAGCAAATCTCCGCAGACCGTCTGTTGGGAAAAAAGTACCCGGAGTCCTACAAAAATCTTCAAGGGGAATAATAACAATAAAAAAATCTGGATCATAAAGTTGAAAACTTTTTTTTTTTTTTTTTGGAAAACAAAATGGAACAAACAACAACTCTCACTTGGGAAGAAACCACTCAAACCATGAATAGCGTCTATTGGGCGTTGGAAAAAGGATGTGGGAATACACAAGGTAAAAGAACCGACTGCTCGGCATGCATTTTTGATCGTTTTATTGCCTTTTTTCAAGAGTAAGTTTTTTTGGGGGGAGGGGGGGGCACATGAATCCTTTACGGGATTTTCCTCCGTTTCCTCATTTTATTTTGTCTGAGGGGGAGAGAGAAAAGAAAGATATCAAATGGATTACATATACAGGGGATGCTAAAAACCCGTATTTTTCCATTTTATGGTGTGAATCCTATAGAGTTTGGCTTTGCTCGGATAATTCTTTTATCTCATGGAATACAGAGGAAAAGCAGATAGCTCAGATATTGGCCTTTTTGTGACCAAGACAGCCTTGCTATTTCAAATTATATTCCTCCATGTTCTATTTTGCCTTCTTGAAGCTTTGCAACCTAAATTAAAGGGCTTTGTACAAACGTCACGTGAGACTATGGAAAGATCAGTCTGGTAGATGATTTCTTTTTTAGTGTGTCAGATGTTCCTTTGAGGAATAACAGTGTTCGAATCCTTTAGCCAAATCAGACTTTTTGAGTTTCTCGTTTCTGCTTAGAAAAGTTGTTTTGTGGAAGGGTTTGGCCTTTAGAGACCGTGTTTGCGTGAGCCGGGCTTGTCTGATTGCTGTTTGTTTCAAGACTTTCTGCATTTTACTGGGGAGGCTGAAAGGCAAAATAAACAAATAAATTGAGGCAAAATTCTGAGCTGCCGAGCACAGATCGCGTAGAGGGTTCACCCAAAGGACACGTTTTCTAACTGATTAGCTGAGTATTATAGCCAAGGATTGACCTCTCAAACCCCTTGACCTTTCCAAGACTGGACATTGTGCTGTGTAACATTTCCAGCGTCGAACTGGACGGGGGCTAAGGCAAACTTTGCACCTCCGGAAAGAATCTTTTAAACCACGCGTGTTCATGGTTGTTTCTTAATGTTTCCATTGCTGGGCCAGCGCGGGGAATGCAGAGGAAAGGCGTCCCAGAACGATCGGATTTTTTGTGTTTGCTTGTTTGGCTTTTAATGTCTTAGTCATTCTGTATTCAATCTGGTCACAATGCATTGTTTCTCTTCCTGGCTTTGGGTTTCATCTCAAAGCACAGAGGGTCTCCACTGTAAAAGACAAAGGGCAGCTGAGTTTTTTAGAGTCGGGAAGCTTGCGGTCAGTGCAAGGGGAAAGATCTCTGGGCTGGCTCGGCCACTTGGGTTTGTTTTGTTTTGTTTACCTCTCAGGAGAGGGCTTTCTAAAAAGGACCCTTACACTACCCCAGCCAAACGCCTCTCACTTTTCCTCAAACCTCAGCTATCTTCTCCCTTCCAGATAATCCTTTGTTTCGGAGCGTCTCCTCTCTCTTCCCCCCCTCCTCCCGCTTTTCCTCCCCCCGCTCCTAGCCCGCAACACTCTCAAAAGCCCTTCACAGCTCGTCTGTATCTGCTAAAGGGGTGTGATATTTGCTGATGCCGTCAGGGATTTCTTTTTGATGGTGGTGGAGGGGAGGAGAGGGGAGCTACAGGAGGGCAGGCGGTAAGGGTGGTTATCTGTGAATGTTGTTGAAACCACCTCGCTCCTTTGCAAATTGTGGCCTTCGGTGGCTCACGGTGGCCCTTAGTCCTGATAGCGAGGAACACTTGTATTGACACGGGACAGCGTTTACACAGTCACTCCGGGGTTTGTTGAATTCTAAACGGCGAGGGATGAAGAACTGTTTTCGGACTGACGGGCTAAAGGCTCCGTCAGACATTTGGTAGCCCTCTCCAGACCTTGCTGGCCACCTAGAACCGTTTCAATAACTGAGTTGACGCCCGCTACCTTTGTTTATATCGGCGCGGTGTTCAGTGACTTAGGGACGACTCCGCTTCATAGCTGTGTCAGGGGCACCCCGGGAAACAAAGCATGAAAGACTCATCGCTCATGGGCAGGTATTAAAGCCACATACCCAGCCAGAGACAGGCCAGGTGTCTTCTGGAGTCTCCGTTTAGATCTCGATATGACACCTGATGGTTCGACTCATCGCTCTGAGATTTTACTCTTCCGACCTAGTCCCTGGTGGAAGAATGTAAATATTTTTAATCAGCATGAGTCTGAAAGGTGTCTCCTTGGGACATGGCCTTTCTGTCCCATGCACTTCTTTGTTCGCTCCGCCAGCGTCTTGAAATCGAAGCCGGACCAAAAGTCTATTGCATCAAACCAACTGGAATAGCTTGTCTAATTGCCACTATGATCTGAGATTTATTTATTTGGAAGCCAGAGCAAATATATATACATATACATGGATACAGGGCATTTTAATCTATCTATCTATCTATCTATCTATCTATCTATCTATCTATCTATCTATCTATCTATCTATCTATCTATCTATTATTAAAATACAACGCGCGAGATTGTCTCTGTATAATATAAATATACGTGGGGGAAGGTATTTATATACAAATACTTTCAAACACACACCGGGAAAATTTCTATGTTGTAGGTGTCTAGGTGTATCGACACCTTGTTGCAGTGTTCGGGTTCCTTCAAATGTTCCTCTTTGAGTAAGGACCTGGGTGGTGGGAGCAGTTTGGGAGTTTCTCTGCCTGAACACCTTCCCCCTGACAGATTTATGATCTCCAATAAAACCGGCGTGTTTAAATTCGTAAATCAATCTTCCCTTCTCACTATATAAACGTTCATTTTATCTCTCGAAAGAAAGCTGCTTTGATGATAGCCCCTCGGAGGCTGAGGGTGCTGTTTATGGCCGCATTTCCTATTCTTTGAACTTTTAGCGAAAGTTGCTCTTCTTAGAAACAAAGGCAGCAGGATTTTTCCTTTTTTGTTTGTTTATTTTGGGGCAAGCAACATTCGGATGCGGGATAGTTTGGTGTTTTTTTTTTAAAGGGCTCCACTGAAGGAAAGTGTGTGGCTTTTCAGTTTACCCCCTCCTACTCTGATAATGTCCCAAATTGAAAAATCATCTAATTTAAGGGGTGAAGGAAGTTTGCTTTATTAGGTAACTGCTCCTCTATCAACATACAGTGACACCGAAAGGATGTTTTAAAAAAAACAGAATACATTCACTGTTCCTTTTCTGTGTTCCTCTCTCTCTGTATTACACCTTCACCCAGAATTTTTAGCCGAAGGTTTTGGGGTTTTTTTAAGCAATTTCGCGCAATAAGGTCTATGCTTTAAAAACAAGTGTGAAGCTTTTCCAGGCAATTTGCTCCCGTATTCATTTTCTGAAGCTTTAAACAGCCCTTTCAGCCATCACAGCCACTTCAAAATGTTGCCTGGATTGAACGCTGGGTTTGAATTTTCTCACCTTTTATTAATTAGTTTGTAAACTGCACTCTTTCAGGTAGCTGCTTTCCTAGAGAGTGGATTATTAAACTCCGGACAACTCTCGCTAAAGCTCCATGCCTGTCTTTATTTTATCTATGTTTAGAGGTATTCCCAGGCTTGCAAGAGTAGAGCTTCATAGTCAAACGCATTCCACCTTGTCTGTTACTCGAGGTCTCACACGGTTCTATTGTTTGATCTTCAGTGGCTCCTTATGCCCTGTATCCATTCTATTGTTTGAGGAGGTGAGACCGTCATCCTTAGCACCTGAAAAACAAGGATGAGGGACCCCTACGCTAGATTTGTAAAAAAAATCTTAGCTTCCTTGCAGGGCTGAAAGAAAACCGGTGTCGTAGCTATGTCTGTACATGCGTGTGCCTGTGTTTATGTAAACATATATAAGTATGTTGCTACATACAGACGTGCGCACATTGTTTTGTGTCAGTGAGGCATTGCCTGCTTGGGATTTGGTCCATAGGCAGCTTCTTGTAGATTCACTATAAGCAGCTTCCTTTGTTGGCCAGGATTCCGTTTTGGGGCATCTCAGCTCAGAGCCAAAACTGACTTCAAAAATGCAATAAAGACTCACAAAACAATAACAGCAGAAGCTCTCGCCCTGTATCCTAATGGGAAATTCTTAAAAAAAAAAAAAAAAATCTGGATCCATGAGCATAAATATCCTCGGAGGACTTTGGAGCCTAAAACTGTTGTTCTAATCAGTGTAATAAAATGTCAGGGAGAAAAGCATTATGTGCCTAGCAGGGCAAAGAGGCATCAGGGTTGGGGAAAGTGTTTAAATATTCTAAACTTCGAGGGGAGTGGGGGTGGACACCCTAACGTTGCGTCCTTTACCAGACGTATGTATATTACTGTATATTGTGCTGTGCATACACTCATCCCACGTTCACACGCCTGTGCAAGTATGCATATGTGTTTATAGAAATAACTAGGTAGCCAGAATATCTCTGTAGATCTAGAATGTTACTTTCAATTCTAAACTTATTTTTTTGGGGGGATAAACACTGTTCCAATGGAAGGTCACAGTGGTCCTTTGAGTATGAAACTGAGAGACCCCCTTCCCCCTTCCAGATCACGTGATTCATTAAATAATTAATGCAGAGGTTGCAGAATAGATATGTATTCGTCAGGAACATCGCAGACATGGTCTCCTTGTGTCTGACGTGAAATTCAACTGTCCTTTAAAAAACAAGCCTATAGCAGAGGGGGGGAAAAAGAGAGAGAGAGAGAAAGGGAGAGAGAGAGGGAGAGAGAGAGAAAGGGAGAGAGAGAGAGAGGGAGAGAGAGAGAAAAGAGTCTTCAATAAAACAATTCTCAGGAAGAAAGAAGCCACGCCGAGGGTTGGATTGTTGTGAGTAGCAGGGTCTTCCCAATTCCTAGCGTGTCTATATGTCCATGTAAATTTATTGTTTGTTATTAATGTTATTGTCGTAAAATGTGACAAATAGCCGTCTTCATTTCCTCCCATTTCTCTTCACATGGTGGTATGTGTGTTAATACCCATCGAGGCATTTCATTGATATTTTTAGGAATATTCCTTTCTCTCCCTCTCTCTCTCTCTCTCTCTCTCTCTCCTCACAACCTTTCTCCCTCTCTCTCTTTTTGAAACCCCCTTTCTTGATTTATTACAATAAGCATGTCAGCAGCAGTGCGGCTGCCATTGTGTGTGTGCGTGTGTGTTTGTGAGAGAGTTGTGTTGTTTATGGCGGTGTCCAAGATAAATCATTTCTCAAGTGAAAATGATGTGCAAGCGATGATATTTTAGAGCGAGAATTTCTCTCTGCTCCACTCCCTGGAGTTGATTATTTCAGACGATTTACAGTAATAGATCAGCAGCTAATATGAAAGCTCTATAGCTGGGGGTCTTAAATTACAGCATCTGTGATTACCAATTAAGGAGAGATTTGTATAAATTTGGTAAACCGGGAACGCCTCATTGGCATATAAACCTAGTAAAAGACCAGGACCTTAATATAAAAATTACTGCTAGGAGTCTTGTATTGCAGCATCACTTTACTAGCTATTCCTCATTTTTTCACCATCTTGTCCCCTCTCCCTCTCTAATAAGGACTTTATTGCACCATAAACACAGGTTGTTGAGGCGTGTTTATGCTTGTTTGAGGCTTTTTTTATTTATTTTGGTTTGGTTTGGGATTTTTTGTTTGTTTGTTTGTTTGTTTTTTTAAGCCTGAATGTGTCCCATTGTATGCCAGCTGATCAGGGGGGAAAAATCAAATAAATAACTAAATTTGAAAATGAAAATCAAATTGCTGCAGGGAGTCAAAATGTGCGGCTGCCTCTTAAATAGGGATAGCGTTTGATCACAAGCAGAGAATGAAGTTACTTTGTCAGTGGAGGACAAAACAATAGGTGAGCTTCCTTGCCTTCCAAACTAACGACACGGGTTCTAAGCTAATGGAGCGATGTTATGGGTTTCGTTCCGAAACCTGAGCATTTTACCCATTTATAATTACCAAAGACTGTTAACAAAAAGGCAGCGAATCCGTCCCCAAATAATTCGTTATTCTTTTTATGCAAAGAGGAAATAGTTTGCACCGCTTCATTGCTGCAAGATCTTGCTATGATAAGTAGGTAGGTAAATAATGTCCTTAGGATAAAAGTTTCAGGAGTTTAGATAACAAAGGACATTTTGTTAGGAACGGAGAGCCTGCTTTCTGTGATTTAGACTGGTGTAAATTCGAAGTAAACCTATTGAGGGCAATGGAATTACACTGATATAAAACTAGCGTACAGGAGAGCAGAAGCTTGCCCAAGTCCTCAAGAAACTAAGATAGGCATAGCTTGCCAACAGATGTTAGCTTTTCACTGGCACTTGATATATAGTATATATATGAACTATAATAAGTAAATCCCTTTCAACCAATTGAGGCAGCCCAGTAAAGTTAAGACTTTGGGGAGCAGATTATTCTCCTAAAGAGCAGAGTTGATGGGTAAAAGACATAATGTTACCTGTTTAAAAAGCAAGAGTGTATATGAATGAGAATTCGCATCCTTGATAGAAAATGGAAGGTCAGAAGTCAACCACTTAGAATTTCCATTTTAAAACTTGACCAAACAGGTTAAAACCGTGATTGTTGAAAGGGAAGGAGGAAGCGGGAAATAGCATTTTTAAATATGTAACATGCAAGGAGTCAGTAAAACAGACAACAGGGTTGCAGATTAAATGTTCACACCGGATTCTCAAAAGAGACTCCAACCACATTTTCCGCGCTTCCTTTAGCCCCCGTGAGCCAAGTTTAACACCGTCATGAGGGGTGATATTTAACTCTGTCTGCTACGGTAAACCTTTATGTAGTAAAATTAGAGGAACTCAGCGACTTTCATTAAATATTAAGGGAGATCCGGGGACGGTGAACAAGCCAGGAATGCAACATCATTCTTTGTCAGGCATATATTAATTTAAATCGTTGGCTTCCAATTGATTTTGACCACTTGTTTTTTAGGTCTGAGATTCTGAGCATGAAAAATTAGCCCACTGAGGAAGGCTCCTGTAGTTACGAAGTTGGAAGGAGCGAAAATATTAATTTCGCTCTCATTATCGTTATTATTACGGCTCCTTTGCTGTCATTAAAGCTTCAGACAGTGCACCACACATAACTCTATCGTCCAGCCCCCATGCATTAGTCGCATTAAAGGGGGGTATAAATCAATAGCAGGGGGGTTATTCGGTTCTGGTTCCAGACGCCATTGTGCAAAAGTCTCCCTTAAATAAGTCAGATGTCAGGAAGAGCTTCGGGTCCCGCAGGATGTTGAATCGGACAAGGCGGCAAACATTTATGCTTTTGACACCCTTGGCTATAATGAATCCCATTTCCCCATTCACCTGGCACCATATACTCTCCGAATCCATTACTGATATCGCTATCTCTATCCCTAGCCTTTTGATTTAAGGTGGGGGAGGGGGGAAGATGCCTATTTCAGATAACACTTACATTTCTGCCTTGCCTTTCCAGCTGGTTTCTAGCAGGGTGGGGCAGAATTGTGATTTATCTGATGCAAAGATTTTGGCTTGAGATAAGCCTGGCTGTAGGATCTATCTTATTGGTAATGTTGCCTCAGATCTTCTTCGCTTCTATACTTAGATTTTTATCAATGAGCCCTTTAAATAAACAAGGCGAAAGTTTCACAGTGCTCTTTCTTTCTTTCTTTCTTTCTTTCTTTCTTTCTTTCTTTCTTTCTTTCTTTCTTTCTTTCTTTCTTTCTAGAAATTTGCCACCGTTGTATCAAGCTGGTATTTACCAAGAACGGTTTATTTCTGCCTGGAGCCTTCTCAATAACTAGTCTCTGTGTTTTTCTCGCTCTCTCTGTCCCTCCGATGGCTACCGATTATTTAGCATCGGATGACGTAATACAATGAAAAGGGTTTCGTTTTGTCCAGATTTGGGCAACCAAAAGAGCTCTCATTGTTCCTTTGGTTGGTCAAACAACAGCAGCAAAAACTCCTCTTACCCAGCCATGATCTTTGTAACTCCCTGCCATACCTACCTCATTAAATCACACATATTTTCCCATTGTGTTCATTATTGGTTTATTTATCGATCAGGTAATATAACTTCGGTGATTAGCTCTCTCCTACGGACTAAAACTATGTGTAGATCGTTAAAAAAATGTTGTCTATATTTCTTTATTAACTCGGTTAAACTGAATGCATCAGGAAGCAGCGGGTGGAATATTCTTCCTTGTGTTATAGTTATAAACGATATGAATAATATTTAAAATACTTGATGAGCTATTGATCTTGTCATTAAAATAGTTCAGGTTATTATTGTTTCGCTCATTTCTTTGCAATAAGCTGTTCTTCTTGTCTACCACCGTTTCAGAAAAGTTTGATCCACCAGTATGAAGAATCAATATTTACGTTATCATATGCCATTTCCAAAGGCAACTTTTCTCCCCCCATCACACCCACCCTCCCGTACATATACACACACCATTCCTTTCCCAGAGAGGCAGCTATTAAGGTGGAAAATATAAGTCCTTAGTTCATAATTTATTGCAGGCTGTAAGAGAGTGTTACGTAAGATCAAAGAATTATGGAAGGATAGGACTCTTCGGAACTGCTATGTAAGGAGGCCGGTAGCTAATACAGAACAGGGTAATACCTGCAGTCAGTACATAAGCTTGTAGACTCAACAGATGAGGTCTCAAGTATATGAACAATGCATTTCCAGTATACAGTATTATAACTCTTATTCCTTATACACTGTCCAATTTCTGTTTTAAAATACATAAGATTCAGGAATCATTCACGGGCCATCCATTTATTCCGGCTGATCACTTCTAAACAAAAGGATTTAAAAAGAGGTTGATATTACATTGTAAATGCAAGATGACCATTGTTCGTTAAAATAACTGGCCCCTACACCAATAACTGTGGCCCTGTCAAAGGGAGTGAATTATTTTAACAAATCGTATTGTCTAAAAGAAGAAAAAGAAACAACAAACAGATAAACATGCATGCAGAGAGGAATAAAGCAATTAATGTCCGAAATAAGTATAGGCTATACAGGCCTTAAAAACTGCCGATGACCCATAGCGCACTCCCCTGCAACTTGGCTGATACATTTCTGTTTAAAAAGAGATTGGGACGAGATTTATTTGGAGCAAAGACAAAGGGAAAGGAGACCCTGGTTTTCTGTTAAAGAGGCAAAAGGTTGGATATAATGATGGTGTCCTTTGAAGTTCCGGGTGGTTTTTTTTTTTGCTGGGGGTGGAGTGGGGGGCTAATAACCACATTTCAACACTTGACTGCGATAAACCAAATCAGGTGCTATTTCAGAAAATCAGAGCCATAAATCAGAAGGGTTTGATTCCTTTTTGTTTAAAGACAGAGAGGGGTTAACTAAAGAATTTTCGTTCAATAGCATTGAATATTTTGGGTTAAATCCGATACCTCGGCCCTTCTTGGCAGAAGGATCTCGAGATCGGAAGAGAGGGCGACAAAAAATAGGGTAACAGTCTCTCCACGCTGGCACCAATGAGCTCAACAGGGGTTTCTGAAGGGAGACTCTGGCAAGTCAAATGGCCAGCTGTGTCATGACATTTTAATAGGCAACTTTTGTCCTTTCCTGAAAATCAGCCCAGGCCTTTCCATTCTCAATAGCCGTAACACATCAACACTCAGTGATCCCCAAGAGCCGGATCCAAAGCCCATTGAAGTCAATGGATGTTTTCCAATTCAGTCCAGGGGAGTGACTCCATTAGGCCAATAGGACATCAGTGATGGAAGGCTCAGAATCTCCCTGATTAAAAACAACACAAAACAATCGGTAAGGAGACTTTCCCCCTCTCTCCCGCCCCTCCTTCCCCCCCACCCCCCCGTTTTGGTGTGCCAAAGCCAGACGATGGCAAACCTTACCCCTCTCATCCTTCAGATAGATTTTTGTTCACTCTTCAATTTTAGGAGAGGTTAAAAATACCATACAGGATCATGTCCATTGACTTCTATTACTTCCCAACCTCAGTGATTAAACTCAAAAGTCTGATAGGCTAAGTTGCAATTCACAAATATCGAAAAGGATCGCAATGACCCCCCAAAAATGCCGAATGTATCGCTTAACTTTTTTTTTTTTTTTTTTTTTGGTCGAGACATATGGAATCAATTTTGAATCTTGACATTGAAGACTGGCCAATTCCTACTGGCCTCTAAAACCAGAATCCAGTTGGTTCTCCTCTCTCCGGCACCTCTTGTCACTCAGTATTATGCCCGTCTTGCAACATTTTAAGTCTTTATAAAGAGAAATAGCTTTTCAGAGAGGTGCCAGGGATTCCTCCCCCCCCCCTCCACAACGGGGAAAATAAGTACAAGACCCGCACTCCCCCACCCCTCCCACTATCTCTGGGCATTCTGGAAAGGGGTCTCCATCCTTGCAACACTTAACGCGGTTTTGGAAGGTTTTTCTTCAGTCAAGGCAGTTCCGTTCGAAACGAGTGAGTCCAAAAATCAAAGCATCTTTGGGGGGGGGAGGATAGGGGGGAGGAAGGGAGAGAAATCCGTCCGACAAAGCTGTCAGCAAGATCCACTGGGGTACAATAAAGTAGTTTCTTTTCTTCTCTTTAATTTGCTTGCTTCAGTTCAGACACTTGCAGCAGCCGATTTCCCCCCTTCTCTCCTTCTTCCTGAAGTCCTTGGTGGCGAGCTAACACAGGTAAGCGGTAAGGAGGGGGGGGGAATTGATGCAACTTTGCCTTTCCGTACTCTAAGAATTCCAGCGCTCTGAGATATAATTAATCGCTCCCAAAGCTTTGACAGGCCAGAGGCTTCTCCATTGGTCAACGTGAACTATAGCTGACTTTCCCTAGTCTCAAATTAAGACTGATCTTTCCGAAACATAGCCAGGGAAGTTGAAGATGAGCAAGAAAAAAAAAAAAAAAAAAAAAGAAAAAGGGAAAAGTTGCGTGATTCATACCTAGACGGGATACAGAAGCTTTCTTTAAAGTCCGTGTTTCCCAGCTAGGTTTCCCTGGGACACATTTGTTAAAGCGTTAGCACCTCTCCGCTGTTTGGAAAAAAACTACAAACGCCGCTTTGGAAAAGCGGAGTGTTAAACTGAAGAATGTATGTGAGCGTGATTTATGGCCCTCAGAAGTTTTGTTTACTTGGAGGAGCTCCTAATTGCAAGTCTTTTTCTGGAAGCCCATGTCTTCTAAAAATTCCACGACGCTGATAGTGGGTTCCCTCCCCACCCCCCTCAAATTCTGCTTTTATTTGCCAGATGTGATTAACAAACATCTGGCCAGTTTACTTGTTTTCCCCGATAGCTGACCAATTAATTTTGGTGGCATGGGTAAGTATGCGAGCCTTCAACATTTTAGATAAGAACAGTCTTTTATTATGAATCCCACCAGCTAAAATGTTTTCAGACCATGAAAGGAGCTCCAAATCTGCTCGGGGTTTTGGAGAATCCACAATAAAGATTTATTTTTTAAATGTAATTTCTTCAATGAGCTCCATTTTAAAAGGAGGGGCAGGAAAACGACTCATGTTGGAATATATGACACAATATTTACTAGTGCTGTTTCGTCACTCATTCTGGGGCTAGGAGTCGGAAGAATTGGTCTCTTTGTTAAGGCCCGATGTGTATTTTAAGAGTGAGTTGCAACACAACGAAGTTTATGCGGAAGACAGGAAGACAAATGGGATTAAATTTGAAATTCACTTTTTTTTTTAATGTGCTCCCTGTTCAATTTGGCTGGTGTTTGTTTGTATCCTTTTGTACTCTGATAATAACTCAGTTCCTGGGACAATTTGTTAGCTAGAAAAATGCCCCCATACCTTGTAAAACCGCAAAAGTTTAGACTCAATGTCTAATATTTCCCGAGGCAAACTAGTGTATATTGGCAGAGAGCTACACAAGCGCCGGATTTTTTGCTGAAAATTGCCTTGCATTAAATTTCCTCAGATCCAGAATTATCTTTACTCGCCTCCAGCGAAACTTGAAATGTTTTTTTTTACCAAGCGCTTGGTCTGTTGGCGAATAAAATCTGAGGGGAACCACAAGGCCCTAAATGACAGTAATTTAATTGATTTTATCATAAATCATCAACTCCGTGAAGAACCAAAGTTTTCATTGAAGTAAATTGATATTAATGGACGATTTTTGAAATTCCAACTCTCTCTCTCTCGAGTTGGAATAGATTTTTGGTGCGCCTGTATCTCTTGGTTTGGATTTCATTCTCGCCACCACTCTCACGACAAACTCATTATACATTTTGGGGACCTTATTTTTCTTGCTTTTGTAAGGATCAAGTCTTAATGAGGCAGCCGGGCAACGTTCAAGCACAGAAACACCACGGATCGGATTATTCTCGGTAGATGGTCCATCAGAAGAGAAATATTTTTTTTCAGAGAGTCGTCCTTAAAGTATGGTTTTGTCTGGATAGCATGTGTGTGTGTGGGTGTGATTATAGCGAGATCCAGTAGCCCTACATTTGTGTTAAACATCACTGGGAAGGACATTGTTGCATTCCAAATCACACATTCATTTCATTGCTAAGCATGCATGAGCTAGAGGAGATTTTAAAACAGAACTATGATCTCGGGTGCCGAGTTCCATCTAAATATCCCCCACAATAACGACACTGAAACCCTGTTAAACATTGTTGTTCCGAATTCTTTCTCCTCTAATTAAAAATTAACTATTTACTGCACTAAGAGACTGTTATGGATGATAGCCTTTTGATATGTTGATGAATATGAGAGACCAAAGACCCTTACAATATTACAGTATTTTAGCACTGCCAGTGAT
The DNA here is from genome assembly GCF_015237465.2 of Chelonia mydas. Classification (NCBI taxonomy): domain Eukaryota; kingdom Metazoa; phylum Chordata; order Testudines; family Cheloniidae; genus Chelonia; species Chelonia mydas. The sequence goes on from NC_057860.1 coordinate 10,082,311, forward strand.
GGATTGATCTATCTATATGGATCACTGGTCATGCTATGTGTATACACACACACATATATATGCAAATTCATGTGTACATCTACATGATATGTGTCTACTACGTGTGCTTGTATAGTGTATTTGTAGTGTATAATAAATACACTATACAATGAGAATGTAAAATAAAAATATGTTCTCATTGTATCTAATTATACAACATCTATAGAATGCTATACATGTGTATTTGTAGTATACAATAAAAAATTATAACAAGAGATTGCAAAAGGAAAATATATTCTCATTGTATCTAGTTAGACAACACACTATACAAACACGTAGAGACCCAGAAATATGATTCCTGAACATAACGCTCTCTCTCTCTTTCTCTCTCTCTCTTCTCTCTGACATTCCTCCCTCAGAAATTGTTACCTATCTGTATGTGACATCAAATGAAGGCAGGTAAAATGGACCCCTTGTGCATCCCTCCTTCCCACCCATCCCCCGCCCCGCATCACGCTTCCTTTCTTTTCTTTCTTTCTTTTTTTTATTCAGAGGAATGTAGCTATAAAGTAACGGAATGCCTTCATTTTATAACAGAAACTGCCCAGTCAATAGATATTGGATGCTATCCAGGAATCCTTTCTAGAGGAAAAAAATATATATATCCTCATTTTCCCTCCAGATTTTTTATTTTTTTTAAAGTGACTTAAAATCTGGCTAGCCCATAAGCAGATCAGGGGGGCAGCCAGTGTAGAATCTACCGCAGTGGAACACGCGTCCTCTTTCCAGGGGTCGAGAAAGGCTTTAACTGTAAATCCACTCGGTTAAGAGAGGGAGCGTGGGGGGTTAAACTGCTCCAGCAGCCACCCCAGCCCACAGCGTCTCTCTCTAGTAAAGTGCAGGAGCAGGTTATCAGCAGCAGATTCAAAGCTGAGGTCTTCGGAGATTGTGGCTGCTGTCGCTCGGAGCGGAGCAATCATCTTCCTTCAGCCATCCTCTTTCTTTCTTTCTTTCTTTCTTTCTTTCTTTCTTTCTTTCTTTCTTTCTTTCTTTCTTTCTTTCTTTCCTTCCCCTCTAGTTCCTTCCACCTCTTCTGGCATTTGGCTCGGAGCTGAGACTTTGCAAGCTTGTGGTTTTGGTGAAGACTTCGCACCTCCGTTTTCCTCCTCTGCTTAGAGGACCGAACAACAACAAAAAAACCAAAAGCAAAACAAAGTATCTGAGGGGAATGACTGGGGAGGTGGGAAAAAAGAAAGCGACTGCTGGCAACTAAGTTTAGAGAATTCACTGGAAAGGGGGGGACATGCTGTGTGCGGGGGGGGGGGGGAGAAGTTCATTTAACAATTCTGTATAAAATGGGTAAAAGGTTGACGTCTACCAGTCACGTGAGCGCATAATTCAAGTCATTATTTTGGCATTTAGAAAGGGTGGGGGGAGTGTATGTGGGAGAGGGCTTCTGTCCTCTCTAGTCTCGCTGGTCACTGGCTTCCTAAATATCTATTTACAGCACTCTGGTACCCAAACCCTTCCCCCACTCCGAAAGGGAAAAAAAATTACAGTATAGCAACATGTGTGGGTGAAAGACTTTTGGCGACCAGAGATTTATAGAAGAGGAGAGGGCTTCAGGGGGTGGGGGGGGGGGGGGGGAAACGGCCAGGAATAGTGGGCGCCCTGGTTTTGTTGTTGTTTTGCATTTAGGAGGTAATTCAAAAGCACTTCCGCCGATTGATCATTAACCCGGTGAGTTATTACTCTTGTAAGCAAAGGTCATGGAGAGAAAGAGGGCTAATCTCTCAAAGACACCGTACACTCCGTTTCATTTTGATTTCTTATCCGGAGCTGGCTTCTGTTTAGACTTTTTGTGTGTGTATGAGACAGAGACAGAGAGAGAAAGAGAGAGAGAGAGCCCTTTTCGAGTGTCCCTAATCCATCCCTCCTCAACCTCAGCATTCCTACCCCTCACCTTCTTAAGAGAGGAGACGGGTTGGCCTCCATAATTCGGATATTGACATCCTGTTACAAAGTAAACAAAAGGAAACGGAAGGGGATAGTGACCAGTCTTGCAATCTATCTATCTATCTATCTATCTATCTATCTATCTATCTAGAGAGAAAGATAAATGTTCCTATTAAGATTATAGTGCCTAATTTGAGAATACCCATAATTCACCACTAATATCTTTTAATAATGGTACATAATGCATGAGCCTATTGTTGGCAGTGAGGTAAAGAGGGGAGGAGTGGAGGGTAGTGATTTTATTTTTAATCCGGGTCCCGCAAAAAGTAGCAAAAACCACTTTTGCTGGCGTCACTAAAAATCTTTCTCGGAGCCTTTATTTATTTTGTTTCTGTTTTCCCCCGCCTTCTCTAGTCAAGCCAAAAAATGCGACTTTCCTCCTCTCTCCACCTCCTTTTGTTCATCCCCCATCTCCACTCCCCCTTTCTTCCAGGCCCTAGTGTGGGTGGAACTTTTATAGTCATATTGGGTGCGCTGGGGTTCATACGACATAAAGGGCGGTGGGGTTTTCTTTATCTTTATTGATAATCTACAGAGGGAATTAAAAACCCAAGTTAACGTGGTAAGGCTGTGATGTAAATGGAAGATAGCCAATGTTGTGTATTAAAACGTGTGTGTGTGTGTGTGTGTGTGTAATAATAATCATCATCATCATAAATTATGGCTATAGGCCGCAGACCAGAGAGGTCAGCGTGATGTGTGATTTATGTTCCAGGAATGTTGTCACGAGAAGGATAGAGGTGCGGGAGGAACATTTGATTTGAGATTAATAACGTCAACAGACAGAACGGAAACAAGATTATTAAAGCGAGGGAATGTTTCCCAAAACGAAAATAATTTTAAATGAGTTTCTCCCCCCTTCCCCCTCTTTCTTTCTGAATCAAATCGTGTCAAGGTTTCAGTGATAAATCTCCGACTAGTTTTAAAGAGGTTTAAGCTGGTGTCGTTAATCCTTTTATCGAATAACTTTTGTGTAAATGTTACCTACATATAACATAAAATATCTGCTTTTTTTTTAATGGGGATCATTCAAGACAGTGAACAAATTGGCTACATAGGAAAAGATGTGCTGTAAATATTTAAGCTTCTGTTGTCTTCCAGTAAAATCGTCTGGAGGTTTCCATAAGGCTTTCATACCGCCTTACCTAATTAACTCGATACATTTCATTTTTAAAATGCACTTAACCCGGAATTACCAACCGCCTTTAACTAAAAACAATAAAAGGAGGCAAATGATGGGTTGCAGAACAGCTGATTTTTTTTATTAGTATTTATTTAAAACCAAAATTCACCAACAGGAAAAATACGTTTGCATTTCACTACAGCTAATTTCTACCGATAACTATTCTAATGCAAAGCTTGAACAGACACAACTGGTAAATAATCTCCTTCAGAGACGGTTTCCAATGAGCAAGTGGCATCCAAATGTTTGAGAACCATAGAAATGAGAAATGCTAGACATTTACAAGTGAGCTAATACTAAAATATCTGAGAGGGCCATAATGAGGTTGCAAGAATTGTCTTGAAACTGCTTCATATATGAACCCAGTTATTTTTAAAAAATACTTATCTGAATGTCTGCCTGATACCAGTCCTTCATCTTGATGATACTTGTGTCTGTGTCTGTGTGTGTGTGTGTGTGTGTATATATATACACACACACACAGACACACATATATAAAACAACTTTCGGAAAGTGCTAAAAACTTTGATGAAATGTCTCCTTTAGTTACATTGTTGAAAAAATGCCTCACACAGAACAATGGATTTTTTTGTATTTAATTTTTGTCCATTAGACACTTTTTCCCACCATTACCACTGGAAGAGTTCTCTGTGTAATAAGTCCGATTTCCCATACCGTTGTGATGGAAGTTTTATCACTTTTCTGTTTTACAGTTCTCTTTCTTTCTCAAACCGCTGCGCTGTCTCATTTGTGCTGGACCAGACAACGGAGAATTGGTGAGTGTTATTAAACACGATGCCTGGCCATTAAAAAATGAACTTCTTAGAACCAGAAACCACTCTTTTTAAAAAAAAAAAAAAAACTTGTTTAGTTTTTACTTAGAGCCAACTTGTTTTCCTTTCACCACATTTATAATGACGATTATTGCCTTAACTTTTCTGTGAAGAGTTTTCGTTTTGCTACTGGATTGTCTTTAAACTTTATGGTTTATGGTTATAATTTTGGGTGGACATTTTAAATGGAAAATGTTTTCTGTATTCCCTTTGAAAGGAAGTCTAAAATGACCAGGACTGCAAAATTTGGCTGACCTTGTAATGCAGCTGATACAGTCACTTTTTAAAACAACACAAAACTGCAACAAAAAGTAGAAGCGGAAATACAAGGTGATATGGAGCCTAATATCTACTTACAAGACACTCAGTGTATAGAAATGCAGCTTTGATTTTATTATTTTTTATTCTCCAGTTATTTAAAAAAGGAACCCAAACTTGGTACTTCAGAAAAAGTTCTTTGCAGAGTTCACGGCACCTCTGATGTTCTAGGTATTCGAGCACAAGTCCATGAGGTCCCATTTGCGACAGTCTGTTGACTATTGCAGGGTCTTTTAAAAAGAATAATCCGTGAATCCTATTCGTGTCTCCTCCATGCCGCTCTGTAGCCCTGGTGTTCCAAAATAGACGCCCGCCTGCAGCTGAAGATGTGCGTCCCAGTAGTTCATAAAAAGTTAGAAGGGAAAAAAAAATTCTCAGAGACGATATTTCAGTTACACGGTGGAACCCCCTCACGACACAGGTTTGAAAACTGATGTTAGAACAATAGGTGGAAACACTATCCCCCCTAGTAAGCCTGCAGCCAGCACCTTGAAAGTCTTTTCCACCAGACGCATCCCGAAAGTAAGTTGTTGCAAAAGTAAACAACTTTATTTAGCCCCATTTTCAATGGACACTCATCAAAAGGTGCGAAAGAGTGATGCCAGCGGCACAAGTGGACACACCTTCCAAGCGGGATCCAAACAGCTTTCGTGTCAACCCCTTTCCTTCTCTGCCTACAGTTAAATTCTCCAGTCAGCACTTAACCCAAAGGCGGTGTGGGCAAGAATTAAAGGCGAGGAAGATCATTGCAATCTGGAACAATAACAGCAGGGGAAAGAAAAAAAAAAGTGCAGACACCTAAATTCTTTGCCCTGTCTTCCTCCCACGCTCCCTTTGCAACGCTTCCTTTCCCTGCACCTTCACCAAAACGCATCGGGGAAAGTTTCCGTGTGCGCGCGCCAGGAGTCATAACTCTTGCCCAGTTATAGCAGCAGCGTCTGGCACCATCATCTTCACCATCATATTAATACAAATCTTTATGGTTCAACCCCTCCCGGACTTTGCCTTTCCTATGTGATTTTACTCTCTCTCCCCCTTTAGAAGTGCAAATTCCACCTCCTTCCGTCCACCAACCTACAGTAGGTGGGGAATAGTGTAGCCACCAGCCAGAGAACTTTGACACGCAGACTTAATATTAAAGTTCCCCACGGCTGTAGGCTTTGAGTTGCATCAACACAACGGATTCGTCCTTTTGTCACCCTCTCCTCCCTCCCCCCACCGGTCTCCATTCCCTTTAAAACAAATAATCAGTCCCTGCCTGGCTGATCACCCCCCCCCCTTCCCCCCCCCCCCCCGAAAAGTATATTTCATAATTGTTCCATATTAGGGACTCTTAACAGGAGACAAATCCAGTTGGAGGGAGAGACAAAATATATGCACCAGTTATTGAAAGAAAGACGATTCTAACTGTGGGTGGGAAAGGGGGGGGAGGAGTATGCCTATGTTGAAAGGGTTTATTAACATAAATTGACACCTAATTGTTAAACACGTGAATCAAAGGAAAGCTTTGCTATCTTTCTGTCTAGGCCTCGGTCCACCACGTCTGCAATTAGCATAATTTTTCACTAGTGACGCTGTTTGGAAGGCTGTTGGCTTTGCCCAGCGCTCCAAAGCAAATCTTTAATTTTTTTTTAAATACCACCTAGCTTTATTTCACACACACACACCCCTTCCCCACCCCCCATCCCCTCCACCCTGGCTCATTATTATTACTGTTATTATTTTTAATCCTAGTCCAGCCTTGCCTAGTTAAAGGTTTCGCGTTCAGCTTTTCTTTCTTTCCTTTTTTTCCCTCCTTCCCTTCTTCCCCTCTGCCGTGGCCATTGTTATCAGTGAGCAGGGCGTACCAGTCTATAGGGCAACTAGAATCTCAGGGTTTGTCCATTCAAAGCCCTGAGCTTTTCTACACATCTTGGAAGCTGTAAGCATCTTGCTTTTTTTTTTTTTTTTTTCCTTCCCCAAACGAACAGAGGGAGAGAGAGAGAGAGAGAGAGAGAGAATTTGAGCAGCCGTAACCGAAGGCTACCCTGGCTTAGCCCCCCATCCTTTGGCTTTATTACTGGATTTCTCTCTCTCTTTTTTTTTTCCACGCACACTCACACACTTCTATCTATCTCTATATATTCCTTTAACATTTTTTTAAAGGAAGAGGGTGCAATTCCTTGCTTATTGATTGCTTTGGTGCTGGATGTGAACATACATTATGTCTGCCTGTGCTTTGCTCGTCAGAGACTAAGGTAAGCTGGACTCAAATAGGCTATCACTTTGTGAATGGCGGAGTCTATGTCCCAATGATTTATGACCATATGACTCCAATCTCGGTTCAAGAAGAGTTCACAAGCTTTAAGCTTCCTTCCACGCAGCGACTGTTTTGCAGCCCTCATCCAGGGGCCTTTCTTTCCCCCCTGCTTTTCAGCTGGGGGGTTCTGCTTGGGGGTGATGATGCGGGGGGGGGGGAAGGGAAATTTTAGGAATGTGTCTCTATTTTCCAGGCATATTCACCGCAAGGCAGTCGCTGGAATTTGAGGTGCCTCTCAGCGCCAGCCTATTGTTAAGGGGCATGTCGATAGCGTTCTTATTTTAAACTAAAAACGGGTTTATTCTTTCTTTTCCTCGGTCTGTGAAATATACCTTAGGCGGGGGAGGGGAGGAATGAGCTGCTCTTCCTCCTAAACAGAGTCAGGTAGTGAATTTAGGATTTCCAACATGGAGGGAATCGCTTTAAAGGGAAATAAATAGGCTTAGATCTGTTCCCATCCTCTCACCCAATCTTCCTATGAACCTTTTGACTTAGATCCCTTTTCCTTCTCCATCTCGATATTTCACTGGCATTTTTTTTTCAATCACCTCTAAATCTTTCGCCGTAAAAGTTCTTGTGTTGTGTCTTTAATGTTGTTATCCTTCGCAAAGTGAAACTTGGAAGATGGGGAAACATACTAGACTTGATCCTGCGGTAGTTAATTGGAACATGATATAATCTAATATTTATTATTCTGCCTGAGATTTAAAAAAAAACACACACACACACACACAATTCCTTGGAGTAAATAATTAGGATTCCGGCCGTCTTCGGGAAGATAAATGACCGGCATTTGCGAGGCGTTGAGAGATGAGCTACAAAAGCAAATCTCTTCTGTTGAAGCTCCAAACCAGATAGCTTCGGTTTTTTGGGTGGAGAAGGCGGTACGATTATTGTATGTATTTTTTGAAAATCACCGCTGTTCTTTTTAGCTGCTTTTGATAAGCCCTCGGGCATTTAAAAGAGAAAAAAGAAGAAGAAAAAGAAGATTAAAAAAGAAGAAGAAGAAGAAGAAGAAAGAAAGCCGTGTAAAACAGGAAGGCCTGGGAGAGATTCCCACCTTTTTGCACTCCTCGTCAATTTCAGCCACCCTATTCATAATATATGTACTGCTGGTTGTTAATTAATTCACAGCTCTTCAGCTCGGGTAGAGGAGTATACTTTTTAATATTTATCATGACGAGGAAATAAAACCCGAGTACTCCCTCCAATAATTCTCCGCAAAATTATTCCAGACTCTTTGTCGACAAAATAAATAAATAATATAGCTCTGTGGAAGCTATCGCACCGATTTGGGAGTGGAGAAGTTGATGTATAAAAGCTAAATCAATCTTACATGTGTATATTGGCAGAGAGTGTGTTGTCTGAAGTGCAGTTTGACATAACCACAAACACACAAAAGTCGGGGCAGGAAAAATCGGAGTGTTATTTATTGTAGAGCCGTGCATTGTGTTAAAGCTTTAGTATTTGAAAACATCTCATTAGACTTTATTTACATGCAGTTTATTTTTTAAAAGTGATAAAAATTAAATTTTAAAAATGGCGATAAATATCAAATCCATCCTCGCATAATGTGCATAGTAATGGGGAAAATCCACCGGGTTTTTAAAATAAGTTTGCTGCTTGGTTGATCCCCAGATACCAAATTATTTTCTGATCAGTGTCCATTCTTCTTGGTTTTTTTCCCCCATCCCATGAAGAGAAAGTTCATACTTTGGGCAAAAGGAGGTAGTAAAGGCTGGTTTTTCCGGTTTTCTGGAACTTTTGGGCTTGGATTGGAAAGCAAACCTAAACAGAAGTGGGGGGGGGGAATGATGAAAAGTCAAAGGGATAGAAAGCTAGAACCAAATGGCCTGGTGACAAAATTGTTTTTAAAAAAAACACAGACACACACAATGAAACTGGGTTTGGAAGCAATTCTTTTCAATGGCAGTTCCAGACTCAAGATTTTAAAGAAATGGGGGTGAAGAGTGAAAAGGTACTTGTCCTAAACACAATAGACAAATAGGCCAAAGGAAAAACGTTTTGTTTTTTTAAATGGATGCCCCAATATCTGTTGAAAATATTTTCTCCAGAATTGCAAAGACAACGTGTGTTACTGTGGAAGCAGCAAATAAATCTAAATGAGTCAAGAGACCCTTACCTGGATAAAATATAGAGACTATTTGCCATTCTTGGTTTAAAATCAAAGACTCTGTGAGGCAGTCCTACAATAAAGCAACAAAGTTTTGTAGTATCTGATCCTCCAAACTTTCGTTTCTGGGCACATCATAACCTTCTTTCTTTTATTCTTGGGAACTGCTTATTCCATGGACTGGATTAGGATGTGGGGTAAAAAGGCATAAGTTATATTCGGTTCATGTTTGTGGATAGCAGTGATCCATTCTATGTTCTTGTTCTTATTATATTAATGTGTGTGTGTTTATGCTTATGTATGCATATGAAATCACCAGTGCTTAGACATATTTAGACATACACGGTGCAATGCTGTTCATAAAAATGCATTGACTTTAAAAAATAAACTTTAAAATAGTTGATAAGCTTTGGGAGGAGTAACACAGGACAAATCTGTTCAAAGCATCTGTTAGCCCTGTTCTGTAGGACCCTATTCATGTCATGTGCTTTTCACGACCTAAGATGGATTCATAGCCAGGCCACTATCATTGTGTGTTTCTTCTAACCTTTCAGGTCAACTTCCAATAGACAACTGGAAACGGATTGTCACGTGACCTTGGGGTGCCAATGTTCTTCCATAGGGGTCTCAAGACCCTGGTAGTCGGTAAAAATATTTTTTGGGAGTCCCAGAGATGCAGAAAACAACATACTACGACAGTTCGACGCTGTTTGGAGGTTATTCCTACCAGGGTGCTAATGGGTTTGGTTATGATGGCCCTCAACAGCCTTTCCAGCCTTCTTCTCACGTGGAGAATGACTACCAGAGGTCTGCCTGCTCCCTCCAGTCTCTTGGCAACACTGCCCCACATGCAAAAAGTAAAGACCTGAATGGAAGCTGCATGCGTCCGAGTTTGCCCCGGGAGAATCATCAAGCCCCACCTGTCTCACCACCCCCAAACTCCGTCACCAACCGCAACAGTAGCAACAGCGATAGCCAGTCAGGGAGCAGTAAAGCTGCCCCCAGCAAATCAAATCTCAGTTCAAACGCAACTCTCACCAAACAGATTTTCCCCTGGATGAAAGAATCGAGACAAAACTCCAAACAGAAAAACAGTTCCCCTACCACAGGTATAATGTTCTGCTTTTGTAACCCTCCACTTCCCTAAACAGCGAGGTAATGAAGCCACCAGCCTGAATGCTCTTGTCTGAAAGTGGAAAGATACATGCATTGAAAATACCAAGCCATTCAACCTCTATTCAAGCAAACCTCCTGGTGATTTCAATGGGAGTTTGGCCTGAATAAAGCCTACTGGATTTGGCCCATTATGAAGATTTAGCTGTGTACGCTTGATTTATGTATTTATTTATTTTAAATGCCATAATATTGTAGTAAAATGCACCAAATAAATTGTACATAGCTAAAGGTGTCTGAAGCATTGAATACACATAGTTACTAATAAATGCATATGGATATCCATTGCAGCATATTTATCAATAGTAAAGAAATTCCACAGTATATTCTTATCCATCTATTTATTAATCAACAGATAGATAGATAGATAGATAGATAGATAGATAGATAAAAGAACACCATGGAATTGCTCTTTTATATATAATATAATAATATATAGTTGCCCATACATACACATAAACAGATATACACGTGTCTGTTTGTTATATAAGTGTGTGTGTGTGTGTTTTAATATAGTATTTGTGTTATATATGCATATATATTCTATAAGTGCAATTATATGTATGCATGTACACTGAAGGCACAAATATATGTGTGCCACTATACGCCTGTGTGTGTTATCACCTATATTAAATACACACCCACATTTATACAAAACACACACATATGCCTGTGAGGTATAAAATATACACACATGAAAACGCAATACACACATTGCTGGCATCCTTGTTTATATTAATTTGCTTTTCAAAACACTGCCCCCTGCCAAATTTTATTGTCTCAAAATTATCTACTGAAAATAATCGACTCCTAAATAAATGGCCCTGGAATCCTTTTCTGCGTGACATGATCAAATTTTCATAAAGCAGGGGCAGCTTTGGAGAACAGAACTCTTAATAAATGACATGATTATAGAGTGCAAGCTAATGTGAAGGGGGGGGGGGCAGGGAGGATGGCTGAAATCCGCCTGCCTGTTACAGGATTTATTAGGAAACGGTACATTCAATTTCTGCATGTAAGTAATTATCTTTTATTTCATTTCGGGCCGGTAGAAAGCTGCAGCGGCGAGAGAAGCCCTCCGGGGTCTTCTGCCTCCAAACGAGCCCGTACTGCCTACACGAGCGCGCAGCTGGTGGAGCTGGAGAAGGAATTCCACTTCAACCGCTACCTTTGCAGGCCCCGCCGGGTGGAGATGGCCAATCTGCTCAACCTCAGCGAAAGGCAGATCAAGATCTGGTTCCAGAACCGGAGGATGAAGTATAAGAAAGATCAGAAGTCGAAAGGCATGGGGTCTTCTTCCGGGGGGCCCTCCCCAACCGGCAGCCCGCCCCAGCCCATGCAATCCTCGGCAGGATTTATGAATGCCTTGCACACCATGACTAGTAACTACGAGGACCCATCGCCTCCTTCCTTCAATAAACCCCACCAGAATGCCTATGCCATGTCCACTAACTACCAAAACCCCATCAAAGGGTGCCCCTCCCAACAGAAGTACGCCAACACGGCGCCGGAGTACGACCCCCACATATTACAGGGCAATGGGAGCACGTATGGGACTCCCAATATGCAAGGCAGCCCTGTATACGTTGGAAGCAGCTACGGGGATTCTATGCCTGCTCCGGGCCCCTCCCTTTACGGCCTCAGTCACCTGCCACACCACCAGTCTGCCAGCATGGACTACAACGGGGCTCCGCAGATGCCAGCCAGCCAGCACCACGGACCCTGTGAGACCCATCCAACCTACACAGAGCTTTCCACGCACCACGCCTCTTCTCAGGGCCGAATCCAAGAGGCGCCCAAACTCACCCACCTGTGATAGGGTGGGGGCAGGGTGGGTTGTGGGAGAGCAGGACAGACTCGCGAAGAAGTTGGGGAGCACTGAAGTGAGGGAGTGAATCCGCAGTGGGACCTGGTTCAGAAACATTTGTGTTGCGCCCTTAAGATATTTGTTTGGTGGCCTGTCCTGTTAGCCCTTCAAGTGGAGAAATTTCCTGGTTTTTCCTGATGATTCATTTTATTTATTTGCAAGATGCAGCTCTCAAATCTAATCTAATCTAATCTAATCTATCTATCCCCATACACACCCCACTATCTCTCTCTCTCTGTCTAAACTCTAGATAGATATACCTTCTAATGCTTCAACACAAATGCTTTTGAATATATATCTGGGGTAGTTTTATGGAAATATAGCAAAATACAAAACCAAAAGAACCTGATATATTTAAAGAAGGTACAAATAAGTACAAAGATTATCTGACATTGATAATGACAGCATACTGTCAACCCACCAAATCTGTACAATTGGCCTATCAATAACAGATACATTTTTTAATCTAAACAGATTCACAGAAAACTGCACCCTCCAAATCTCCCCCCAAAGAATCTTACCTTTTTCTTTCCAGTCTAACTCTTGAGATGAAGAACATTTTTTTTGCTGAGTAATTCCTCCCCTCACCCCATTAGCTGAAAATATACATATCTGCCAAGTCTTGGAAATAGTACCTTTCTTCCTCCTCCTCTTCACACGCTCCCCAACTAGGCTGAAGAGCTGCAAAGGTTCTGGAAATAAATTTCTGCCACAAAGCTGATTTTTATATTTTATTTTTTTTTAAAGAGGCCAAAGAGAGGAAGAGAAAGTTGACAGGTCTGGATATTTTTAACCTTTGCCTCTTACGAAGTGAAGTCTCCATTCGGTTACACTGTTTTTGGTTTAGGGTTCATTAACAAAAAAGCAATCTTAAGACTTAGAAATCCTACATTTTGTTCCTCCTTCTCTCTTGACTTAACGTGAAAACAGGGTATTTTTGAACAAACGGTGTGTCCTCCAAAAGAAGCAGAAGTGAATGGACCTTTGGTATTTGCTAATGCTTTCTTGTCTGGACATCTTTGTTGCACTTAGAGTTTACATTGAATGGGTATAAAACAACTTTGAAGGGCGTTCGTCCACTCAATCCTGACGTCTTTCAAAAGCTGTGTGTTCTGGTGAACATTCATATATATTTATTGGTTATAGCCAGTTTAAAATATTTTTCCTTTTTTTGTATTATTTATCCCCAACATCATGTATTTATATGAGAAAAAGAATCAAATTGTACTTTTTTAGTATTTACTTGTTATAAAGGACATTGTGTTTCCTTGTCATTGTACAACAAGCTTATTTTAGTTATTGTAATTTAGGAAGACCAGTAGTTTTATGTTACCCTCGTACTTATGAATAATGTAATTAGTTCTACTGGAGGCATGAGAGCAGAACCAGACTGTAATTGTATAGTCCTGAATTAGAAGAACTATAGCTAATCCCCCCTCCCCGTCACCCCTCCTCTTTGGAGATCTTTCTTTGTTCCTATAGTAGTAATTTCATTTCCTTGCTTAAGGGGTTGTCTGTTGAACAATTCTTGAATAAACTTTCTGTTATCAATTTGGATCTTGTCCTATTAGTCGGATCTAAAAGCAAAAATAACATAAAGACAAAGTAGTCAAAACACAAGCTTAAATATCCCAGAGACTAAAGACAGATAGCTAGATATCTATAGTCTCTCCTCCATGGCGCACCCCTCAGGTTATAATCCTATTTGTTTTAGAGCGCAGGTTATAAACCGTTGACACGTTCCTAGACCACAATATTTAATTAAAAAGTTAATAGCTAGTCTCTATTTCCCTCACCTCACCCCACCCCACCCATTCGCCCCTTGGAAGCCTGTTTAAAATTCTCCCAAGCAGACTAAAGTTCACAGTCCTCTTCTGAGGTTACAAAGAGAGGAGATCACGTGTCATCCGAACGACACAGCCATTGGGCCTAAAATGAAAACAAAGGAAAATGATTAATCACAAAAAGGCAAAGAGGAATTTTAATACTGAAGTGAAATTAAATCACTGGAGAAGCGGAAGAATAAAACCTTGGTGCTGGGAGAGAGATGCTGTGATAGGGTTAAACTGCTAGTGAAAGGTAAAGGGAGGAGGGAGGGAAAGATGTGTGCAGAAGCAAAAGCAAATATAAGATAATGCTGTGGATAATTTGTCTTTTATGCTCCAGAGCCTTAAGAAAACTTGTTTTATAAGCGGTGTGGGTCAATAAAAGTTTTATGATGCTGGAACTGGATATAAACTGTCTGTCAAACACAAAATGCCCCATTTGCATTGCTGTAACAAATAAGCAAGGAGAAAGCTCTGAGAGGGAAGGTGATACTCCTAACACTGTTCTTGGGGAGGGGAGGGGGGGGAGATCAAAAGGCACTGAATACTAACATCATTTCGGTTGGAAACAATGGCTTAAATTTATTAATTAGCGGCGTGTCCTGCCTGTATGTACAGTCTTCTTGACTAGACCACACACACACACTTTGTGTATGTGTATGTATATATGGTTGAATGAAGACTTTACAGTGAGCAATGATTTTCAGTTCATTTTATCTTTGATTTCTTTTTAATAAACGAAAGGCCGGGTTAGTCATTTCAGCCTTTGTGCAATCATAAATAATAATTAACCAAATAAGCAAAAAAGAAAGGAAGAAGAAGAAGAAACTTGTTTTTCTACACAGGACTGTAACTGGATAATATCCAGCCATGCAAGAAGCAATTTAAGATTCGGTGATACTAAAATTTAAATGCATGGAAGCTTTGATTGAGATCAGATCAAATAACAATATTCAAGGTTTTAGGGGCTTCCCCCGAGTATAGTTTTCTCGGAGATGTCACTGAATCTAAAAGAGTGGGCGCCATATTGTTCGATTTGGTGTCACGAAATGCTCCGAACTAGTTTCAAAATAAGTGAAAGTGAATCCAGCAGCAGAATGAAAGACCCAAGTCACATTTCGGGGTTCAGACAGATGTTGTTTCTTCTGTCCGTCCCACCCCCCCCCCGAAGCGTCCCATGTTCTCAGTTTTGATTTTGCACATGACTGTATTAAATAAGAAGACTTGTCTTTGCCTTAAAAAAAAACTTTGCGTTTGCCTTTAATGTTCAGTATACATGTAATGTATTGTTATCTAACAAAAGAAAAAGAAAGAAAGAAAGAAAGAAAGAAAGAAAGAAAGAAAGAAAGAAAGACTTTCCCCTCCAAATAGGGAATGGAAATTTAATATCTGATCACTCCCTGTGAAATAAAGAGCAAGAAATGTTCCCCCAAAAGATTTTATGGCTGTAACTTTAGTGTTAATAAGGAAGAAGAAAAAAATGAAAGACGCCATAGTCACTTTCCAAGTTATTTCAGCATATCCCACACCTCTTATAAACCAATCTGTCTCCCAGGCAGTAGAGAATACTGTCCTGTTTTATTATCACAACTAAGATTCAAATAAAGCCAGATTTTAAATTGTTTTGATTCTGATCTCTGTTCTGATTTGCTAATTGGTTTTGTTTGTTTGTTTCTTTGGGTTTACCTTTTATCCCCTGATCTCAGCAGAAATCCAATCAAACAGAGATGAACGTTTTGGGGAAATACTCTCCCAGACTTTAAGCCCATGTCCGCGTTCCAGCCATCTAATTTCCCACTGTTTTTTTTTTTTTTTTTTTTTCTGCCCTGCAATTCGGCTTGGCTGTAGATTTGTGGGTTTCTCTGTAAATGCTTACCACCCACACGGATGTTTGAAGGGACAAAAGTTTCTAGGCTTTACTGCCTGCCTGCCGTTTGCCAGCCCTTCTTTCCGAGAAGATGCGGGAAAATAGATCTTGAACCAACAAACTAAAAACCTTCTAAGCTTTCAGAATCTTTTATTTTTTGGTCTTCTTTTCCCAGAATTGTTCATTGTCTAATCTTTCTTATTTTGCTCTTCTCTAGGTTAACGTTTTCGAATAATTCCTCTCACAATAACTCTAATAAAAGCCAACTTTCTTTGGTAAGTTGGTTAAGGCCCAGCTGTCAAAAGGCTTTCGAACAAAAGATTGATCGTTTCTCTCTCTCTCTTTTTCTTTTTTGGGTTGTGTGAAGCTGCTGGCTTTAAAAGAAAAATCTTACTGGGAAATGACTTTTAATTTAATTATTTGTTTTCTAAACTATTAAAGGGGAGCTGTTTAGCGACAATTCATTTGATTTCAAAGATATCAGTGACCTTAAAACACGTTTTTCCTCTTGCAGCGAAGTTTAAAGCACTCACTTAGGAGTGGGGGATTAAGGTACTTTAACAAGCTAAGATTTTTCTCTTCAACTTTTAATGCTTGCTTTATGACTTCGAAGGATCTAAAAAGTTCTTAAGAACATCTAACTGCCCCCAAAATAAACCTCTGAATTCAGCTTTCATACTGACCTGAACTTTTTAAAAAAAATCCCAACTGCAGATATTGGTAAATCTGAAATTCCAATTTGCCTCATTGGTTAGGTTTAGCCTTCCCTGGCTGTTAATGAAGACTGCCTCTGCCTTGATTTAGGAAACTTGTTTTCTATTCCTGATTTCAATCCGTTGTCAAAACTTTAAAAAGAGTAATGAGTTTGCTTCTTAACTGCTCCTGTCTTCCAGAATGTGCTCATCAGCCACTGTATTCCCAGGCAGGGAAAGAGTTAAAAAGGCAACTCCTACCTTCATTCCCACCCTTCCCTGCCTTACAGGCATCTCCACTGTTGCAGCATAGAGGTTACCACAATTAAATGCCAGAGCCCAAGTCCTTCTAAAAGGGGGGGGGAGGGGGGGAAAGGGATGTTTCCTAAGGACCATTTTTATTTTAATCTATTAAAGAAAATAATGCTTTCTGTTTTCCAGCAGGCCCCGCCTGCCATTGGCCAAGGCTGGTCATGTGACCAGGAATTTGGCTGCATTTTCGCCCCAGTCTCCAGTTTAATAGAGCAAGGTCCCCATACGCCTGTATTATCAGCAATATAACAATTATAAAAGCCCGAGAATCGTCATCATAACCATAACAATAAAAAAAAACTGGGGCCCTAAGATTTCCTCCCTCCTCCTTCTCCTCGTCCCCCTCCCTCTGCCACTGGGCCCTGGAAAAGCCATGAATTTTGAATTGGAGAGGGAGATCGGGTTTATAAATAGCCAGCCTTCGCTCGCAGAGTGCCTGGCGTCTCTTCCCGCTGTCCTGGAGACATTTCAAACTTCATCAATCAAGGACTCGACATTAATTCCACCTCCTTTTGAGCAAACCCTCCTCAGCCTGAATCCTTGTTCCAGCAACCAGGAGAGACCAAGAAGCCAAGAAAGAGCAACTCATGGCCTGGCCCAGCAGCGCCAAATCCAGTTTGGCCCTTTGGCTGCAGAATTCCCCTGGATGAAAGAGAAGAAATCAGCCAAGAAAGCTACTCAGACTCCATCCTCCTCTTCCTCTTCGCCATCCTCTTCCTCCTTCCCGGGATCTGCAGCTGGATCTCCTGCAGGTTTGTACAATGCAGGGGCGAGGGGGATGGGGGGTGTTTATTGGGATTGGATTCAGACAATAAACATGTTGGCATCATTTCGCCCCTCACCTGCCCCCCCCCCCGCCCCATCCATCCATCCATCCCTGAAACGGTGTTACGCAATAAAATACATCGCAGCGATATGCAGCCTTATTTTTTGGTGTGCCCCCCCCCCCACTCCCGTGCAAATCAAAGAGGGAATCATAGCCGGTTCTGCAATTATCTTTCCGAGGGAATAAGCCTACAAGATTCCGTCTGAATTGGAAGCCAAATTCTAACATGTCAGGGCTCGATTTTCCTATTATTCCCGAAATTCTAGAATTTCCCCCCCCTCCTTTTTACAGCCTGCTGGGGGTGGGGGGGGGGAGAAGAGAGATTTACTGGCGCTTTTGTGTGTGTGCAGGAGGTGGAGGAGGGGGACAGAGACCGAATTTCCCTCATCGGTATCCATTAGGAACATGCAAAAAAATAATAATAAATAATAATAGTAGAAGAAGAAGAAGCCATAGATAGCAAAATAAAGCAACAGTCCTTTAAACGTGTTCTCAATAAAATAATCTTCCACAAAATATGGGTTATATTTTTTTTTCCTGGGGGCCCAAAGGGCAGAACCTTTCTCGGTGTGTTGGGAGTTCTTTCTTTCTTTCTTTCTTTCTTTCTTTCTTTCTTTCTTTCTTTCTTTCTTTTAAAAAAACCAACACCAAACACATTATTTCGGTCAATTATAACACAACGATAACGTGTGAAACGGGCGGTATTTTCCGGTGTCGACTGGGTCCTCCCCCCAGAAAAGGTTTGGAGTTTCCAAACTGTTGGCAACAAATGTAAAAGGGGGACGAAATATCCCCCTTCCATTGACGGCGGGAGGGGCAGGGATATTTTTTTCCCTTGGGGTGGGAGGATTGGGGGAGTGAAACGTTTTCTTTGGGGTAGGGGAAGGGAGCTTGAGAGTGATTTGGGAGGATGGTAAATTCTGTTTTCTCCTGTGGCAGCTTAATTCTGCCCCTTGGTTAGCACCGGGCACCGTTCTGCCCTGCCCTGGAACGGGAAGCGAATGGATTTAGCTCATTCATCACGGTGGCTGTTCCAACCCTCTCTCTCTCTTTTTCCCCCCCTCGTCCCCTTGTAAATGGGCGGTTGTGTGTGTGTGTTGTGAAGACACCCAGGGGCTCCCAGAGACCAGCGCGGGCGGCTCCCGGCGGCTCCGGACTGCCTACACCAACACCCAGCTCCTGGAGCTGGAGAAGGAATTCCACTTCAACAAGTACCTGTGCCGGCCCCGGCGGGTGGAGATCGCGGCGCTGCTGGACCTGACCGAGAGGCAGGTCAAGGTGTGGTTCCAGAACCGCCGGATGAAACACAAGAGGCAGACCCAGCACCAAGAGCCCTCCGACGGGGACCTCGGCTACCCCAACCTGGAGGAATGCAGCGACGAGGCGGACGAGAACTCCCCGTTTGGCCAAGCCCTGGAGACCCCCTGCCCTTTTCAAACCAAAAACCAGGCGAGCCAGGAGCCGCCCAGCGCTCAGCAGCTGCCCCGGAGCCCCGGCTACCCAACGCCCACCGCAGAGCCAGGGTCCATAATGGAGCCGAGCGGGGCAGCGGGCAGCGTGGACAATGCCTTCCCGGAGAGGCAGGAGTCTCCTTTGTTGCCAGATCTGAGCATCTTCGCGACAGATTCCAGCCTTCAGGGCTCCCTGCAGAGCCCCGTCCACTTCTCGGAGGAAGACCTGGACTTTTTTACAAACACATTGTGTACTATAGACCTGCAGCATCTGAATTTCCAATAACAAGTCCCACCAGGGTCTATCTGCCTTGGCTGTGTCGCCCCTTCCACACGCACCTCTACCAGCTCCCCACTTGACACCAGAATATTTCTATAATGTGGCCATGTGCTTTCTCATACCCCTTCTCCCCTCGCCCCCTTTCAAATTCGTTCTAATGTGGAAGCTAGATCATAAGAATGGCCCATCCTTTAAACAGTTATTCCGATAGTCCCAAATAACAGGATCCTCCTATGTGTTTACTAAATTCAGGTATTTAATTATACTTTTATTCTTTCGTATTTATTTAAAAGAAATACACAGGCAACCCCCCTCCCCCCGTCCCGCCCGTCACAACCCTCCACCCCCGAGAGAAAACATTTGTAAATCCTTCAAGTGACTTTCTCAGGAATCCGAACGAAACTTTTAGATTTCTTAATAAAAATAAATAATAATAATTAAAAAAAAAACCCGGAGGAATTTTGTTTCCTCTTTTTTAAGTTTTAGATGTAGACTATTTATTCAAATCCTTTAATAGTAAATGGCAAATTATTTATTGTACATTATTTTCATAGATTAAATAAATGTCTTTATAAAATTAAAACAATGTGTTATCATTTTTATGTCTCGTCTTTAAGAACCTTGTTCATTTCCCCTCTGAAGTTAGAACCTTCCCTTTCTTTCTTTGCAACTATCTACTGGTTTTTATTATCTTGTGTAGACAGGGAGGGTAAGAAGAAATGTGACCTCATAAATCACATTTTTTCATAGAAAGCAGGTCTCAATCAGGAATACTCTATTTATTAAACTTCCTTGTTCGATTTCCCTGCGCTAGTTTTTTGCTCAAAGAATAAAGACCTTCGCTGTGAATTTTAACATATTCATTCTTTAAACACCCCATTCCTATTCTTCGAGCAAAAATATTGTTAGATAAAAATCGACTGACGTAAAATATAAATTCAAAGATCCCGAAGTTTAAAATCTCAGCTCTACACATTACTTTCAAAACCACCCCTCAGTCCTGAGAACACCTACGTCCGGCGCACGCTGGTTAGAAACGTTTGCTGTTTAGAAGTTTGTTATAAATATTTCCCGTCTCCCGTGAGTGTTAACACCACGGCAAATGACAATCCAGAAAGACAAAAGGCAGCCTCTTGATTTTTCCAATCCTCCATTTCTCATCCCCTGAAGCAAAAAAATACCAATTAAAACTGCCCCATGGTACACAAGGGGTGGGGGGAGAAAATAAATACTGTCTAGTTTCAAGAAATACTCCATGGGTGCACCCTGACTACCATATTTGTAGCCAGCAGTTAAATGGTATAAAGGAAAGAAGGGGGAAGACATTAAATTTAAAGGTGGGAGAGTGAAGGGCGGCGGGGGGCGGAGGGGAACACGCCAGAAAAAAACCAGGACTAATAAATCTGGGGTGATTTCGATAGCCATTTGTGCTGGTCTGCCCCGGCTCGCGCGTCCTTTTAGGAAAGCTTTCCGCCAACAAGTAATTTTAAACACAAAACTCATATATCAAAAGGGGGTGGGGGCTTGTTATGAATGAAAAGGGGTCAGCGGAGGAATCAATCGCTGTGACACAAAAAAATAAATCATATTACGTCTTTGCTAAGTCATCGGTGTTTCCCCAGACACGGCAGAAATTTGGTAGGCGTTCAAGTCGAGTTTGTGTGAAAGTAGCATCGAAACCCAGAAGTCTGGGGGGCGGGGGAGAGCGTGGGAGTGGGAAGGGGGAATAGAAGGGGGCTCTTCTTTCTTCCTGGGCTGCTTAAAATGGCGCAGGAATCTGTGGCCACACAAGGAAAACAGGCAGCCATGATAGAAGCTATATTTATACTGGGCAATTTCTGAGGAGCTAAGGGAGGGTGGCAGTCTAGGGAGGTAAATGATCCCTTCTGTCCACGCAGTTGTACTATAGGGGAAGATGGATTTTTCACACACACACACACAAACACACTCGTTGGTACAACAAAGAGCGAACATTCTACCCCACCGGGTCTGTGTCTCTTTTGGATGAAGATTTAAGATTTTGTCTAGCCTTCATTTTGCTACTAGAATCCACATATCAGAAAGATGCAGTAAGACATGTCATTGTCATCTCCCACTGCTTTTCGGGGGGGGGGTGGGTGGTTAAGAACTTCAAATTTAGCCAACCTTCAAACAGTTGGGTACAAAAGACACATGTTTTGAAATTGCTCTTGGAAAAATCCCAGACATTTCTGTCAATTACAGCAGGGAATTCTGCTTTCAAGTCTACGCGGTTTAGTCTTAATACGGATAGTATTTCGCTTTTGCAGAACAAATGCTCAGATATATTTTAAAATGAAAACGCTGCTCCTGCGGGACTGAAAATGTTTATGTTGAAAATCGAAATATATTGCAATTCAAATAATCGACTAACGCTTACTCAACAAATGCAGACACATAAAAACACCGACCCTACAATTAATGCCGTGAGCATCCTCTTCTAGAAGTCAAACATTTCCCAACCCAGCATGTGCACGCCTCTTTTACTAACCACTCTTGTCCGCTCTGAAAGTCCTGAAGTCCCGACAGACCGCGCCTTTCCAAAGTACCACAGAAGGCTATTCATTATCGTTAAGTTTATTTAATATCTCTAGCTTCTGGAACACACTCAAGTACAGTGCTGGCACTGCCAGACGCTGTTTATCAAAGGACCATTTGTTCCAATGCCTCACATATATCCCCCCCCCTCCCCCCAGCTCCCCAGCCCGCAATCCTGCATACAATCTTGCAGGGGAATATTAAGGAATTGGTTATACCTAGTCAATATCATCTGAACTTAGTGAGGAAAAATGGATACATCCAACATATAGAGTAACTTGCCCTATTTAAAAAAATACTAAAAGCATTTTGCGCAGGGAAACACACACACACACACACACACACACACACACACACACACACACACTTTCCCCCATTAGTTCAGCCATTTTCAGTGCAGGAGGTAACACGTTTCTCTGGATCTTTTATGTGCCCTTCCCCATTTGCCTCTCCAGAGAAGGTTGCTCCTCATGCAACATGCGATCTCCAAGCAACTCAGTCATTCAGCTGGGAGGAGGATAGAATAAGGGACATCTTGTGTTGGGGAGGCGGTCTCTCCCCGGGGTTACGTTTTGATGGTGATGGTTATGTTCTTTCCAATATATACCAGGGAGGAGGGGATGCAGGGCTGTGGAGGAGAGAAGGGAGTTCTACAAGCTGGCCAATGTAAATACTGACACCTTATCAATACAAATCTCTAACAATGGCCCTTCTGCAGATCATAATGACTTCTCAAAGTTGCTGCAGGTCTAGAAAACATGCCAGTCACAGTCACAAATCAATTCTACACCCGCGGAAAGTGACTTAATAAATGGGCCCTCGCCAGTTATTATCCTCGTTCACAGCCACCCTTCTTATTTGTCCTAATTAGCAAGACTGAAATGTCGGAGGAAAGAAGGGGAATATTCAATAAAATCTAAGTTATTGAATGACTGTAAGACTTCATCGTTAGTTCAGCCATTCTTTACCTTCTTCAAAATGTCAAACAAACGGAGAATGTGTTTTTTGAAACCTTACCCTTCTGTTCTCTGCAACTGGAGGGCATCTATTAAGCAAATCCTGCCCCTGATCGTTGTCAAAACACTGCAGCGGACTAGCGATTATTAACCTAGAAATATGCAGATGAGATGCGCTCACACGTGTTGTAATGATGCGAAAGTAATATTTATCTGGTGCTGATCTAGTCTGGGCATATGTTTCCTAAAGAGCTACTTGAGGCCCTGAAGATCTTGAGCTAGCGACTATGGTCATGGGAAGGACCAGGGGACAATGCCCCTGGAAACAAAATATGGACTGAACGGCGCACCCCAGGGCGCGGTTATGTGTTGCCATAAGAGGAACAAGGCGAGCCCATTGCCTTATCTTGGGAAATCATCCCAAAGTTCCTCTAAACGGTTGATCCCAGAATCTGAACAAAGCCTAGAAAATCTCTCAAGAGCAGATCACTTCTCTCATGTTATTTAGTTTGCATGGAGTCTGTCTCCAAATAGCCATATCATTACGCATCTATATTTGTATGCAATACAATGCCAATCTGTGCTGTGACATCTGCGTGCAATCCTGGACACAATGCCGCATTGTTTTAAATTGCGTCGGGAGTGTCTAGCATCTCCATTTCTTCCTCTCGACTGTGCCACGGTCACACTGGAATAAACCATCAGGGTTTGCCCACGGCTCCAGTAGTTTAATCCCTGTGCGCTCCTTAGCAGTCAACAGCCATTAAATCCCTTTGCACAGCTGCACCGTTTTCATGTCATGCACCGTTATGACCAACCCAACCGTTTGCTTTTTCCTCTCTTGGATACTTTCTTACCAGACCACGAGAATACGAAAGGAGATTGTATCTGAGCCAAACAAACTCTTTAAAGGACCGATGTGATAGGGCAGGTAAATCCCTGTTGAATCTGTCTTGCAATTCTGGATGGATCCATTATTACCTTTTCCTCCCAAAGAAAATATCCGTATTACAGGTCTGGTTTCAAGACAAACAAGCTCACAGGAGGACCCTGTTCTGCAAGGTGCTGAGCGCTAGTGTAAATCGCACTGAAACCAAGGGGTGTTAAATTCACGGGCAAATTGGCCTCCCCTTACACATACTGGTGAGCAGTCCCATTGAGGTCCAGCCGAAGGGACCAATTCATGTTCTGAGGAAGCGCTCACCAATGAGTGTAAGGGTTGCACAATTATTAATTATTATCACTATTCTAGTACTACCTGGGGACTCCATTGTACTGGGCACTGCACAAACACATAGTAAGATGCCCTATGCTCCTGCCCCTACGCGTTTTACAATTTACTAGAGGGAGGGGAAACAGAGGCAGGGAAAGAAGAAGTGAGTCGCCAAAGGTCACCCAGAAAGTCAGTGGCAGAGGAGAGACTAGAAGGTCTCCAGAGTCCCAATCCTGTTCTCTCCACGGGACTACAGTCTAGTCCCGAAGGAGGGATGCATGGCTCGGCCCGAGTATCAGAGTCTCTCCCACAGGTTGTAAATAGAAACCATTGGCCCAGATACCTACCTACCCCCCTCGCCACTTAACTCTCACCCAGCTGGAAAGTTTTAAAGGCGCCTGACTAGACCCGGGTGCAATTTAAACCGAATTTTTGGCAGCTGTTCTGAGTCCACGGATTTTCAGTTCTGAAAAAGTATCCAGGCTCACAACCGAAGGATGGAGCCTTCTTCTTTTTTCTTGAAAGGTAAATACATACCCACGCACCTCTGGCTCAGATCTTCCACTCCGCAACTTGTCGCTCCTAATATCAACGGCGGGAGATATATTTAATTGTTTGAAGCCTGCCCTTAGGCAATTCAGTCCACAGTTAGTCTTCTCCCCCCCCCCCGCCCCCCGGACTGTTGAGCACCTGTAACTCCCATTAACTTAGCATCTTTGACAATGAGGCCATTTGTATGTAGGTACCTGAGTATGGATTTATATGCGTAACTCCAGTCTCCTGCAGCGACCTCAGTGGAGAGTTGTGTCCATTTATCCCAGCAGCGCAGCTGCAAGGAAATATCAACAGAGAGAATGGAGTTACAGTTATTGATCCATCACCCCAAACACGGTCTCTCTTGAAATCCCCTGGTCTGAATTAATACCCAACCTACACTTGTTGCTTTATGGAGCACAACGGGTAACAATTAAAACGTATCTTCTTCTTCACTCACAACACAATGGCATCGATTTTTAACGGGTAGGGTAATTGACCACTGGCGGTTGTGTCTGATTCTCCATCACTGGCCATTTTTATATCAAGATTGGATTTTTTTTTAATATCGTCTCTAGCTCAAAACCGAATGACTTTGGGGACGTGCTTTGGCCTGTGTTATAGGGGAAGTCAGACTAAATACCACAATGGCCCGTTCTAGTGTTGGGATCTATGAACAGCTGTTCTCAGAGGTTCCCTCCAATATTTCTTTGGATCACCGCCTCTGAAGTTGTTCCCCGCCCCTCCTTTTTGGACCCAAATATCACAATCAGAGGACGTGACGTAAAAATCACCGACAAAATACCTAACTCTAAAAAAAAGATCAAATCAAATATTTTTGTACAGATGTCTGAAAGCTGCTCAATTATCAAGTGTTCCTTATTAATCAAATAATGGAGAAGCCCGACGTGATGTCTCCTGGGGGCGGGGGGGGGAAACAAACTTTCTCGGCTAACCCTTATATTGAGCTTCAAAATAGAAGAGTCTGTCTAAGTGCCCTGGAACCTTGGAAATGTTTAACTTTCGATGGCAGAGCCTCTTTCAAATGGATACCTTTAGAAGACCCGCTCCACTTCCCTTAAGATCTTGCCACAAAAGACTTGGCTATAGATCTTTCTTTCTTTCCGGTATCAAATATGTCAACCAAACTGGTTAAAACCAAGCAATCTCTCACGAAAGAACTCGAAACCTTCCCTTTTCATATCAGCACACCACTAGGTTTCATGGGACCCCTTTTTTTGTGCCTACGGGATGTCCTGTTAGAAAAAAGATTTCTTGTAAGAGCTCCCATAAAGCCTGGGCAATCAGGGATGGCCGGGGATAACTATATGGTTCTCCCTGGCTGGATTTCTTTCCTACACCGTTACAGGGCAGCTGCTGAGGTTGTTTACAACAAGGGAAACCAACCCAATGAGTAATCACAGATGAACTGTCCTGGAGGCTGCTGTAGGAACTCCCCTGCTGCTTCCTGCGCGCCCACAGTATAATATTACGCAGTTATATGCCTTGCGAGTGTGTTTCTGGCCCGGGGGGGATGCGTGCGGTAGAGGGAGTGTCCGCCCCTGAAGAACTCTGCATTGGTCCCTGCTGGAGACGGACCACTGGGGTGTGCTAGGGGAAACCCCCAAGACCGGTCGCCTCATATAAAGCCTATATTTAGGATGAGTCCAGTAGCCCCTGAAAAAACAAGAGACCCGCAGGCCCGGATTGATAAATGAGGAGTACACACTTCAGCTCCTGGGGGGGGGGGGGGAGCTCCTCCTCTGTGCAATATTCAACGCTTACAGGCTGCTGGGGGGGGGGGGGTAACAGAAAGGATCTACCTCAGGGAAAAGGGCTGGAGTCTAGGCCAGCAATTAACACGCTGGTTCCTGTCACAGCCCCTAATCCGGGCTAGCAACCGAAGTGCAATTCTCCTGGTCAGTTTAGACTCTTTCCCCTCCCCCGCACCCGAACGGAAGAATGAAAACGGCCCTTCCCCCATCCTCAAAAATCCCCAGCTAATTTTTGTTGTCGTTGTTTGTTGTAATCCCATCCCGTGAAAGCCAGCGGCATCTGAAAGTCTCTGTCGGTTGTTGTGCTTTAGGGGATAGGACTCATGACAGATGAAGCAATAAATATGGTATCATAGAATTAATTAAGATCATATAATATAACGAAGCAATAAATATCATGAAAGGGTAATGACTAATTAAGTATTTGGGGGGGGAAAAGCGGGGAGGGGGACCGGAGGTTTGATGGAATAAACCACGTTGGCTCATCGCTTTCCCCGGATGGGATCCCACTCTTCTGTTGCTTCAGCAAGTTCTGGAGCCTCCCTTCTCTCAAGAAGAAGCTGCCCATAATATGACCGGCAATCACCAGAGATTGTTTTTGTAGTTACCCATGATCGGATGTCTCCTTTCTCTGATGGGTCTGACGATCTGTCTTGAAGTGGGACCCTCTTTACGTTCTCCACTGGGGGAAATAAAAAGAAGCAAAATGTAAAATAATCATAAATGGTGCGAGGATCTGGAAAGGGAAAGAGAGGTAGGATCTCAAGTCGCGTTGAAAGTCAGGTAGGCGACTCGGAAAGCCCCACTCTATCACTGCATGGGATCCAGTGACCTCGAGTTGGAGTTGAGCTGCAGGCCTGGCTGCCATTTGGTGGAAAGCATACGCCACTTTTTGCTCGCAATGGGGATGAGATTTTGATACGCTTGTACGGACTAGCACCTTCCTTCACGAGTCAATGGGATCCCACGTGAAGCTGGAGGGGTGCCACTAAACTGGAGTTATAGTATCAAGAACTGGCCCCTGGGGAAGGTGCTTTTTCACTGTAGCAACAAACAAAATAAACGCTTATGACAGGGCTATTTTAACCCCAGCGCCTTTGATCTCACCATTAGCCCCAGATATCTATCCGGGACGTTGTGACTACTTGGCACATGGGTTCCAGAGAGCAGATAAGAAGAAAGCGAAGTGATGGGTCCTTGTGGGGGTGACAGTGCCTTGGGTAACAGAGTGGAGCAGATGGCGAGCGGCCAGAGAGTTCCAAAAGGGGGGAGGGAAGGGGGGGGGAAATAAAGATGCAACATCCCCTTTGTCTTAAAGAAAATAACCCTCCCCCCCCCCACAACACCTCACCTTCTTTGCCTTGATTTGAGAATAACCTCCACAAGAAAAGACCTTTCCAGATTGGCTTTGCCTCTGATTCCAGTCAGTTATATTTCCTGTCCCTGTTATATTCACCTTTGCTGAAGGAGCAAGAATGTGGGTTGATTAATATTAAATGCTTTTTCTTTTGTGTCCAGGGCCGGAAGTGTTATACTATAAATGACCATTGCTTGGTCGCAGTAAAAGGGCATTTTAATGTCTTCTCTTAACCTGCCATCGCGACCAAACTCTTGAAAAGTCCAACTCTCAGAGCTGATACTTGGCTTGGTTTTCACTAAAGGAGGTTTCATAGGAAGGGGTTACCGACTACAGCCTGTCTTCCCCGCCACATGGCTGCAATAGTGAGATATCCTTGAGGCAACCTGGGAAACCCCAGAGTGTTTCTATATTTTAAATGAAATAAAACGCACTCTATTTTAGCTCTGGAAGGAGATCATTGAAAATGATCACAGCAGTTCTGTAAAACCGGTTCAGTGATGGAATAGGCTGGTTCTTTTTTAAAAAAAAATCCAGGAGTGATCTATTTTAAGTATTATTTAAATATAATACATTTATTTCCTCTTCCTCCTCACCCCTCACTCCCAAATAAGTGCTATATAATATAGAAAACCACTCCTGGCTTTAGATTAAAAATGCATCTCATTTACAAAACGAATCAAGTGTTAATTATCTTGGGTTTTGATCATTAGTTTGCATACGTGTTATTCAGAAGTCGGATGTTCTAAACACCACAGAACATGAGTAACTCAAAGAACCTGCCTGATACCTTATTATGAATAGTATTCACGAACCAAAAGCTGGTGATGTAGGAAACTTTTTCGTAAGCCCGTTAGTGAACCAGGAGAAATGTAACTGGCTAAAACATTTCATTTGTCTTTGGAGGCTTTAAAGGGAAAGGGACCCTGCTCTAGTCACATCTATCCCTGTTTCTTAACAAAACTGCCCCTGTGTCCAAAAGCGTTGCATCAGCCAAATCTCTGGACTAAAGAACTTGTATATATATGTCTTAAAGTGAACTTTTGGCCTAAAAAACTCCTGATACTTCTTAAGGGCTGAGTAACCAGTAAATATCCTGACAAGTAACAAATGACTGTGGGCGTCATATTGTTAGATGCTCTTGTCTCCCCTGTGCTAACAAGTAAATAAATGTTGCCTACCTCTGTTTCCATTATAGTAACAGTGGAGGGGTAAGTCTGACTTCAGTTTCTTTCTCTTTGTACCTACCCACAATTTGGGTGGTGCCACAAGAAGACCTTAATATAATAAATGAATCAGAAACAGACCAAATGATGTTTGTAACTGAAAAAAAAACCCTGGAATTTATTAAACGCTTTAAAAAGAAACTTCTCTTTTTCTATGATTAGATAGATAGATATTTTTAATCCCATTCTTCATTTTCCTGTACTGTGTACTGTGGTGTTTCTCCAACAAAGACATTCTGTCTTTCAAACTTTATTTCATCAGCTCATTAGAATATTGATTGAATTAAATAGCTTTTACCCACACTGGTTCTAGACACAAAGCTAGTGTAGCAAGATGAAAGTACAGATGGGTTTGGTTTGGTTTGGTTTTTTTAGCCTTTTCATCCAAGCAAACTCCAAACTCGTTCGTGCCACTTTGCAGAGAAAGTTTTAAAATGAAGAAAAGAGCATATTTATAATTGAAAAAGCAGTGAAACCTCCCTACCTTTGTCTCTGTCTGTCTCTGTCTCAGATGGAACTGGGGTTGGGGAAAAAACCTTCTTTTTATTGGGGGGGGGGGGAAGTTCTGATGAAGTTGGTTACATCTTATAATTTGGGGCCTTTTTAACACTTAAAACAGTCTTGAATAATTCTAACTCTCTCCTCCCCCCACCCCCCAACCCCTTCTCTCTTTTAAAGTCTTTGAGGAAAGATTTTGACATATACGTGTTGTTATCAGATTGATGGGCAGGGTTTGATTGAAGTTCCTTTGTCATGCAAATGCCAGGGGCTTGATGGATGAGCGCAGATATCTGACAAACTTCAGGAGGTCTTTGCTCATTGGATTAGTGGCGAACCACGTGGTCCCACCCCCCACTCCCACAACCCCCCCCCCACCCCTTTTCGGAAGGCTCTGGGGGTTCGAAGGCTAGCGATCCATGGATGGAAGTTTTACGGCTTTGACATACTATCTAAAGGTTGTAGGGCAGGCGAAATCCCCCCAAAACAGGTTGACCCTCCTCCATCACTGGCAGATGGACAATACTAGGATGAACTCCTTCTTAGAGTATGCAATTTGTAACCGTGGGACGAGCGCCTACTCACCCAAGGGCTACCATCATTTAGAGCAAGGGACAACCTCCTTTCCCGCTTGCTCAGGTACACCCACCAGTGACAGTTATAACGGAGACGGACGCTTTGTAGTAGCAGGGAGCGCTACCGTGCCCAGCCACCCTGCCCAGCCGAACCCCAGCTACCATCACCCCCACCCTTCAGGGCTTGGCCTCCCCTTCTCGGGCTCTGCATCAGCAGGGTACCCGCCCCAAGCCTGCAACCCCAGCTACGGGCATCACCAGCTCTACCTCAGCCATCAGGAAACGGATGGCGTGTATTTCCAGTCACCAGGGTACTCTGCCCCCGCTGGATCTAACCTCGGTTCTGGGTCAGACGGCTACTGCCCCTCAGGCTCTGGACAGTACCAACACCACCCCTATGGCCAGGAGGCGCAAGGCTACTTGCAGGGGGCTTACAGCCACCTTTCGTCCGCTGTAACCGAGGACAAAGATCACGCCTGCCCATCTGAGCTATGCCCCACCGCCAGCCTCACACAGACCTTCGACTGGATGAAAGTGAAGAGGAACCCTCCCAAAACAGGTGAGTTGGACAACTCGGTGATCGTTTTATTTTAAAGTGTGTGTGTGCGTGTGTGTGTGTGTAGAGAGAGAGGGAGGTGGGGGAAGAAATCTTTTGTGGGTTGGCTATGGGAGAGATCTCCCCCCCCCCCCCCAAGTCACAAGGAAGGAGGTAAACAGCTCAAGGGAGAATGGAGCAGAGCAACATCATGACTGCAGTAGAGGTGGACGGAGGTCCTGAAAGCTGCGCCTTCTGCTGTAATGATGCAGGGCTGCTGAATTTCTGTGCGAGGCCCAGGGCGATTTAAATCTTGCCTCAAGTAGGAAATGATAGTGGCTTCCTGTCCCTCCAAATTTTTTTCCCTTCCACTCCCCTATTGTTCAGCTTCCTTCCCTTGAACCCCCCTTAAATCCCAACCTCCTTCCCTCCCCCACCCACCTTGACAGCTCCATGAAAGTTTTCCGCCAAACAGTGACTTGTAAAAACGGACTATTTGGAAGGGAGCAGGTGAGCCGTTCATCTCAGAAGGGAGCCTTCCGGTGCTGTAGGGACCCGTGCAGGTACAGAAAGCACCCGGGCCCTGCCGTGGATGGAGCTAAGGGCCAGAAACTGGCCCAGATGCTGAAGTGGTGAGTGTGGCGGGGTGATGGATGGCTGGAGAGAGAGCGGCAGAGAGCCTCGCTTGTCATGTGTCGACCCTCCCCACTGCTTTAACGCCTTACGCTTTGCTGCTGCTTCCTGTGTGCGTTTGCTCACTAACAGCTAAAGTGTCGGAATATGGACTGGTCGGGCCGCCAAATGCCATCCGGACCAACTTCACCACCAAGCAGCTGACGGAGCTGGAGAAGGAGTTTCACTTTAATAAGTACCTCACCCGGGCCAGGCGAGTGGAGATCGCCGCCACCTTGGAACTCAACGAAACCCAGGTGAAGATCTGGTTCCAGAACCGGAGGATGAAGCAGAAAAAGCGGGAGAAGGAAGGCCTCGCCCCCGCTCCTGCCCCCAGGGTGGCCAAGGAAGTGAGCGAAGCCTCGGACCAGTCCAATTTCACCTCACCTGAGGCCTCTCCCAACTCCGTTTCCTCCTGAAAGGGTCCCTTCAAGGCCGTCTCCTTGCAAACGAAGCCAAGGCAGGCAGATGGAGGCGCGCGTACCCAGACCATATACACCCCCCACACTTTCATACACACACTCCAGCCCGCCCAGGCTGGCCCACACCCCACTCCACTGACTGGTGCCCCCTTAACGGAGTTGTGATGGTTACACTCCTGCTTCCATTTCTCTGTCCTTCGCTCTTAATTTATGAGACCGTCCTGTAGGAATAGTTCACTCCAAAAAGGAGGGGCTGGCTGGGTCTTTAACCTACATTCCTGGCAAGACCCATTTGTCTCAGGGACGTTTCCACCCCAAGTTTGGGGATTGCACTTTCAACCAGAGAAATTCTTGAAACGAATTTAGTTATTTCCATTCCAAAAAACAACGTGCACAGACTTTGGGCTGCAAGAATTCGTTGCTTAATGTAACTTTTTCCCCCCGTGTCCTTTCTTCCCACAGGATTGTAAAAAGTTATGTTTTCCCCACCCCGGCTTTTAAACTTTGTATATCTTGGAGTGAGACCTACCCTATTAATAAGCCAGAGGCCTTTGAGAAAAGAACACAACCCTTCCCTCATCACTTTGCACTATCGCGGCTTTCCATGCTGTTCCAATGCTTTGTTTTATTTTTTATTTGAACGTGGTTTGTATGCTGCCAGCCACACAAAAAATAATTGAGGAAAAGTTTGACCTCCGGGTACTTTTCGAGGGTGAGTTAGGGAGCGTGCATGCTTCGTGCAACCAGGCTGCAGGGTGGAACCTTGTAAGATTTTGGGTCGTTCAGCTACATGGCTGGATTCAAATGGTATTTATTGTCTATTGTGATAGCCTTAACTCTTAAAGGAAAGTAGCATCTCCCCGTTTCTCTGAGCCCGATAGAAACGCTATTTAACAATGGAAAATACAGTGTAATTATATTCCCCCCCTCCCCCAACAAACTTTTGCATAGACCAACATTGAGAAAGTGGACATTTTTTGCTTGTTTTGTTTTAAGGAGAAAATTACATCGAAAAAAAGCTTATAGGGATTTCCCCTCCCCTCTCCCCTCCCCCTGTATTTTGACATGAAACTACCTCATTCTAATAAAGTTTAATTTTTCATAGTCTAGTCCTCTTGATTGTTAGTTACGTGGAAATATCTCACACCCTGCCAGGTGGAAGGTTTCTTAACGCCGCTAAACCTTTCCAGCGACAGGTCCGATCCTGCTGCCTTTTTAGATCAAATGGCAAATCTCCCCTTGGCTTCGACAGATGCAGGATCGGGCCCAGTAGACACCCCTTTTACCACTTCTAAGGGCCAAACTTAAAGCTGGTGTATTGGGGACCTGCAGAGCGGATCGCTTAACTTCAGTGGAGGCGTTTGGCATCAAGCAACCAGTTTCTCCTGCGGTCACCTAGAACTAGTGATTTAAAAAAAAACCCAACACGTTGTATTTAATCAGTGAACGATCTTTAAAATGATAGAAATGTGTCACAGACACACACACACATTCTAATTTAAGCACACACATTTCAGGAACTATAGGGTACCCACGTTCTTGAAATAGAAGCATCGACTGGAATGAACTTGGGGGGGGGGTGTCATATTTACATAAAGAAGGTTTCTGGATTATTGAAAACATGCTTTAAAGGGGATCCACTGGCCTCAGAAGTAAAAGTCAAGAGGGATATTTCCCCCTTCCCCCGCACGCCCCCAAATGGGGACACCGAATGAGGACTGATTGCTCTCCGAATGAAAAGCAGACATAACTATGCACCACCTTTGGGGGCTGGAGCCTGATTCCACAAGGCGATGGCACATTCCCCCTTGACTTCACTGGGTGCGGGATCGGACACTTTATTCTATGATCTTAAGACTTTTGGAGGAAGAGAGGTTGGTGGGGGTGGAGGTAGGGGTGGGGGAGGGGGAAGGGGACCTTTAGCTCTGACCTTTTTACCTCGAAACGCCTCTGGGATTTCTAAACAAGTAAACAGAGAGGCTGCCAGGAGAATCTATTGTTCTGATCTCAGTTGAAATTTGCAAACCCTGTTTTTTTTTGTGGGGGGGGGGGGAAGAGAGGGGAAGCAACATACCAAAGTACCTGTTGTAAATTAAATGTACGGATTTGCCTATGTCGATGTCTTAAAAGCTGCTTAATGCTGTTTTAAAGAAGTGGGCCCAACTCATCTGAGGGAACTTCCCCTGGCAGTGTAACCACCCTCTTCTCCCCTTTCTAATCGGGATCGTCAGGAACACATCTTGTATGGGCTCTAAAGAAGGTGATTGGAGGTGCAGTTAGTCTAGGGACAGGGCTGGGAGAAGGAATACAATAGCTTAAAAGAGAAGGCTTTTTGCTAAAAGTAATAACTTGCATATCATCTCCTTTGACAGGGGAAAGAAAGCGAGCAAGCAAGCAAGCTAGCTGGATGCTTTGATAACTCATTTGACTGAAGGAAACTTTCTTTGAAAGTGTCCAATTAAAGCCGGGTTTTACTCGTCATAACGTTCGGGCATTTCCACCAGGGAGAATTCTCATGTCTCTTGCATCTGTTTCTAATCGAAGATGTAATGGGATGGGTCCCATTTGCCCACAAGGCTGACAGGTGAGAATGGACGTTAGCCGTTTCCACTGGAGCAGAGTTTGGCAAGCCCGGGGTGGGATGGGGTCCTGCCCAGGACGGGAAGGCTGATGGAGCTGAGCAGAAAGGACAGGAGGTTACTGATATGTCAGGATGTCGGGCACAACAAAAGCCTAGAAAGCTCGCATTTAAAACTCAAAGGCAGACCCCGGAAGAGGCCGCAGCGCCTGTGTTGATGTGTCCTTACATATGTAAACCCCTTCCGACCTATTTCCATTTATGAGAGGGTTCGTTTCATCTTCCCCCCACCCCCCAATTTCGTCCTTCATTCTCACACTGGCTTCAAAAAAATCACCACACACTTTCTTTCGGGTTTTTTCTCAGATTTCTTCACACTTTCTCTTGTTTTTCTGGAAGTTAACAGACAGAAACTCAGGGCTGTGAACTAGAAAACATGGCAAAAATACCAGCTTGGTGAATTAGTTGGCTGGAAAGAAAGAAAGAAAGACAGAAAGACAGAAAGAAAGAAAGAAGAGTCTGTATCTCATATATATATATATATATATACACACACACACACAGAGACATGCATATATGTGTACGTGCTATTATATATATTAAATTACATACATCTCATATAAATACATGTTTATAGATAAACACACATGTAACATTGCATGTACATCTATACATATATGTATAGATTTATCTTATCTGTATTTGTACATACATGTATGTGTATAGTTGTATTTGATATATGTGTATGCATATGATTGACAGATATACAAAGATGTGTATTTATCTATCTATATATACACTCACATATCTCACATCTATCTATTTATCTGTGGAGCATCTGGTATGATATTTTTGTGAGCAGGAAAATCACTCCAGGGTCAATGCAAACATATATATGTAACATATAAGCACACACATCTCTCTCTCTGTCTGTCTATCTACGTAATGGAGATTTATTCTTTTAATATCCCAAAGGAAGAGGACATTTCCCAATTTAGAAATTCTTGTAAATTATTTATGACAATAGCCTTGTTTGAGATAGGTCTCTTCTGCGAGAGGAGGAGATGTTAGGCAAGGATATTGAACAGACTCCTGTCTTCTAGCCATGCTCACAGATAACAGAGCAGGAGAGAAGGCCAGGACTCCTGGCCCTTCTTGGCAGATATTTCAGGGCCATGTGTTCCTTACCCCTTGGTGTGAAATTTTTCTTCTCTCCCTAAAGCGTTTGTTCTCACAATATAAGCCTTTTGATCTCAGAAGAGCACATTCTATTTAAAAAAAAAAAAGAAAGAAAAGAAACCAGAAGATTTTCTTAGGTTCAACTCCATTTTGTTCTGTTATTAACTTTCTCCCCAGAGCTGACGGGGGCTGGAGGTGTGGACGCCCTCTGAAGCTCGTTACCCTGTCTGGGGAAATGACCGTGGGTCTGGAAAGAGACATATCTTTCCTAATGCAAAGCCTCTGATGCCCTTCAAATGAGGAGAAGATGAAAGTTGTGAGCAGTTTCATGTTTATCCAGCCCTCATATTTCACACAGCAAGAACAAGCAGGGAAGAAAAGGGGGGGGGAGGGGGTCACAGCTAGAAGGGACACAAATTCTTTCTTTGAAAAAGAGGCCTTTTTCATTATTTCCTGAAGCAAATCAGAGCTGGTCTCTAGTTGAATTTCACTTTGTGTAACATGATTCAGCAACACCCTGATTCAGCAAGGAGCCCATCTGTAAGAATGTGAGTAACCATCCTTATTCAGCAAAGCACTTAAGCATGTGCTTAATTTAACTTGAAGTATGCCACTGAAATCAATGGACTGCCCAGGTTCTTACAGTTAACTCTGTGCTCTGCTAAATAAGGGTGGAGTTACATGATCATCGAGTCAAGGTGGGTGAGGTAATAGCTTTTATTGGACCAACTTCAGCTGGTGAGAGAAAGAGAGAAACTTTGGAGCTGACACAGAGATCTTCTTCAGGTCTGGGAAACTAACTAGCTCTCTAACATCCTGGGACCAACAGGGCTACCACAGCACTGCCTACATGCTCAAAGGTAAGCATCTGCCTAAGTGCTTTGCTGAATTGAGGCCTAAAGTATTTTTCCTTAATACTTTTAATACAAACAGGTTCAAGTCACACTAAGAAAATAATACAGAGTATGGTGGACCATGCAAGGAACCTGAAGGCTCTAAGTTAGACCAGTTTGAAGGAATGTGCAACCATCCCCAGTTCCCCAGATTTTGATTGTGAGGCAAATTCTGATACCCTCACTCATGTTGGGTAGCACCTTAGGTAGTTGGTAATACCTTAGGTAGTTGGCTAGATCCTGGAGTAAACTGGGCTCCCTGAAGGAACGCTGGAACAATTTTTATAGTGGGGTTACTGAGAGACATTCAAGCAAAATGTAAACCCTTTATAGAATGGAAACCACTTCAAGCCATGGGGCGTGGCAGCACTCGCAGCATGCCTCGTTCCAACGCCTATGGCTCACTGGTGTACCTGAGCAGATCCTTTTGCAGAATCTAGCCCCATGTCCACAGGTAGTCTCACTTACTTCAGTAAGATGCTGTTCAATGTAAATGTATCAAAACCTCTCCCATTCATGTTAAATCAATCATTCAATGAACAAACAAGTTGTATTGTGATTGGGTCTAGGGACTGCAATCAAAGATCATCGTCCTATTGTGCTTGGCACTGTACACTTTTTACTAAAAAGATGGTCCCTGCCATCAAGGGGTTTACGGTCTCACCTGTGATAAAACTTTCAGGACGGGGGCCTTGGCCCATATGTCATAACCCCTGGGTGTAAGCTTGGGGGCCTCTTGATCTGCAGTCATATGCTCTATTATGGAGCTATACCCCCCTAACCATATTTAAAGTGAAATGACCACTCTTCCTTGACCCCTACCAGCTCCTTAGCCTTCCCCACCCAAAAACAAAACAGCTGATCATTTTCAAGGTTGCTTCACTCTTTGAAGCAGGTGAGATGAAGCCCAGGGAGTCAGCTCAGGAGGAGGGGACAAAACTGAAGAAGTATACAAAACATCCCCTTACTTTTCAGAGGCCTCACCTATCCTTTCAGTTTACATGGTCTGACAGCTTCAATTCAACCCCAGCCTTCAAGTGGACTTGTTCAATATTTACTCAGGCTGATAGGTTTGCCCAGAGCTTGCCTCCATCAGCCTTGCCCTGCCTGCTCCCCTTCCCCTCAGGGCCAGGTTCACAGAAAGTTCAGCCTGAAATGAATTCGCCAAAGGATGGGCCCAGGCTGTCCTGAGGACCAGAGATGAGGTCAAGCCTGGGTCTCTGTGCCCCACTAGAGCCTTGCAAGGCCCAGCACTCAGCACTCCAGGCAAAAGGTCTGCTTTGAAAAATTATTTTGGGTTAAAAAAGAAAAGCACTGGCTGGTAAGAAGAGAACACCAAGCATAGCCGGGGTTGGCTTTCAGTGCACAGAGCAGAGGTCAAGCCTTCAGGGAAGGCGAGAATAGTTCATGAACATTATCCATGCCTGGAAGTCGGTATGATACAGGAGGTGTAATCTTGCAAACTTAATAAAACATATCTATTTCCATGGGAGGAAAAGGGGAATTCTATTTTATTTTTTTTTAACTTCAAACCAGAGTTGATTTCAAGCAGAATATTTTCTTGAAAGGTAATACAACTTTGTGTCATGACTAATTTCAACGCTTGTCAATTTTTTAAAAAAAAAATCTTTTGGTATTAAGAAATGTTCTGGACAACAAATCAAACTTGGTGTGTATAAAAATAAAAAAGAGATAGGAGGAGCATTTCTGGTCTGTTCAGAACCTCATGGTTTTGTGGGGCCAAATTTTCCAAAGAGCTCAAGTGTAAAATTTTCAAAAGTGCCTAAGCCCAAGCCTCACTAACTGGGGTCCCTCTGCTGGGGTTGGAGGCTCACTCCCAGGTGCAGAAGAGACATACCCTTGGGGTCCTATTTTCAGAAGTCACTTAGGCTTTTTTAGGAGCCTAAGTCCTCTTGATCTGGAAGGATAGTGAGGAGCCCAGGTGCCTGAGCTAATTTTGAAAATGGGACTTAGATGCTTTTGAAAATTTTAACACAAGGCCAAATTTTCAAAAAGGCCACTTGCATAGTGTCCCTTGGGTCTAAATTTTCAGAAGAGCTGAGCACCGAGTATCCTGAGCTGTTTTGAAAATGTGGCTACTCATTTTGAGGCTTAAATGGGGTACAGTGTAGGCAGAAACCATGAAGGTTAGACACTGGTACCAAGATGAACTTCGGATCATACCCATCTTGGAAGGTGGGAATTCACTGAGAAATTTTATTACACAAGAGAGCTCCATCTAAGGGGGGAAAAAGAGGGAAAAGATAAAATAAAATTACCCAAGCAACAACACAACCACAGACACTGACCACTGTGAGGCCATTATCCCCTCCCCAACCCCCCAAAAGAGGGGGAAAAGTTGCTTTTGGATTCCACTACAGGACCCTTCCATTAAGCTGGTGTAAGTTAAGAGGACGAAGTAGAGAGACTGGAAACAATTTGCTCTGGAACTGAGGACTGGGTGATGCTGCCATGGTCACTGTGTGTGCCTTTTGGAGGGCTCTGCTTTTCAACTGGAAAGTTTTACAGTTGTTCTTGGTAGCTCGGTTGTTTTGGGGGGGGGGGGGAGGACATTGCTGTGTGAGGTGGGAAGCCATAGGCAGTTAGGAAATGGGTTTTTGTTTTTTTGCCAAGGGCCTGATCCAAAATCTAATGACTTGAGTGGACAGTAGACCAGAGGGCAGTCACCTTGGGGCAAACTGAAGGTGCAGCAGTAAATCTGGAGTTTAGATAATACTTTCCAGGGAGAAGGACAGACGTGTGCTGTGCAATATTTCCACGATTTGCCTTGGTCCATGACTCCATTTCTTCAGTAGGGCTCACAGGTGTGTACTGGGGGGAGTTTAAGGGACAGGGAGACACATCTGTCCTGCTGCCCCCTCCAGCCTCCCCTTTTCAAGCTGATGCCCTGGATAAAACCAGCTTCTGTGGTGAGCCTGGTCAAACACCCAGTTAGAAAGAAGTCACCTGCCAGTCCTGGTTGGAGGAAACTCTTCTGCTAATGGCTTCTGGAAGGGAGATTTAACCATGGCCATCTCACCTGGGCTCCTATAGGTAAGGGGGGGGGGGAAACCTTTTAGAAGCACCGGGAACAAATATTTGGAGCGAGGGGGAAATAGAACCGAGAAGGATAATCAAAAAAGAGACCGCCTATTCCTACTTATTGGCAAGGCCTTTGCTTCGAGGAGCCATACCTATGGTACTTCTCTATCTTTTCAACACCTGCACAGACCATCTCCAGGGAGTGGGCCTGTGTGTGTGGACCCCAGGCTCTTTTCTTTAGGGCTGTCCAGTTCAATGAGATTATAGGCGAAGGGTTTTTAGTTTTAACATCTCTTCGAACCTCACACACTAGGAAGGGGAAAGGCTTTTTATTAAAAAACGGCCATAAAGCTAATCCGAAGTGACTCCGGAGACTTGTTTACGGCTGTACAACCGCTGCGGTTATCAGGCTTCTGTTGGTTTAAACAAC
Organism: Chelonia mydas; assembly: GCF_015237465.2. Taxonomy (NCBI): domain Eukaryota; kingdom Metazoa; phylum Chordata; order Testudines; family Cheloniidae; genus Chelonia; species Chelonia mydas. The sequence goes on from NC_057860.1 coordinate 10,121,808, forward strand.
TGGCTTGATGCACTTTGAGGGCAGAAAAAGGGTCCCCCCATGTTTCAGAGGGGTAGCCGTGTAGGTCTGTATCCAAAAATACACAATCCCCAGGTTGCTCTGCTCCGGGCTCCTTCAGGCGTGGGATCCCCTGCGTTTCCTTTCCACGATTCGTTAGCGGGTTCCTATAATCGCCAAAAGAGTCTTTCTCCCCTTCCAGAGCCTCATTTGGCTCGAAATAACAAGAACACATTCAGAGGAAACGTTTAACAATCGAAAAGAGACAACTGAAACCAACCATTAGAGATAAAAAGCCGATGTTGTCTATTTTAGACGCCCCGAATTAACCACCCAAAATACAAATGAAAGGTTTCTTCCTCTTCAGTAAGAAACAAGACGCTAAAATATAAAATTTTTCCTTTTTTATTTCTAATAATTGGTTTCACTTCGTTCCTTCGGTTAGCGACGGGATACGAATCAGGAAGGAGAAGAAGAGTTTCCCTGAGTATGACTTTTATCCGTGGGAGGATCTTCCCCCTCAAACAGAAATAATGATAATGAGGCAGAAAGGGGGGAGGCGCTATTAACCAATTTCAAGTTGCTGGTGATTTGCTTTGATTATCGATTGCTCTGCTAGAACAAGAAACATCCCAAAATACCCCCAAGTATTAGAGTGAAAAGGTTTCAATTTTTAAAGTTTGGTTTCCAGTTAATTCCTTTCTTAGCTCCTTCTACACAAATAATGCGTCGAATCCTCAACGATTTATTATATTCTGTAGTATACAACCTCCTATCGCCCGAAACAAAAACCCTGTTAATTTATTATGGACAAGGGTGGAAGACAACTGCATTATCAAATTCACGTTTGTTTGCCATGGACTGATCCGATGTATTTCGTGTTTAAATTCTGATGGAATGGAAGACAAAGAAAATATTGTTCTCTAAATAGCAGGAGATTTGGGTTTTGGCTTTCCAAAAAAACCCAATACTCATGAATCCTTCTGATGAAAACAGCTTTGCCCTGACTGCAAATATCTTGGGCGACTGCTTCCGAAGGCTGAACGAGTTTGTGTGTGAACGAAGATGTGTTTGAACAGGATGCTAAAAGGGCTGAAACTCTTTTTTTCAAGTTCTCAAAAAGAACAGGAGGACTTGTGGCACCTTAGAGCCTAACAAATTTATTTGAGCATCAGCTTTCGTGAGCTACAGCCCACTTCATCGGATGCATGCAGTGGAAACCTTTTTCAAGGAAACAATTTAAAAAAAAAACCCAACAACCTAAATTTACCAACAAATGAATAATAGTCATAAATAATAATAACTCCTGGTGATAGAAACACACTAATTTGATCACTTTATTTCCTATGAAAATGTGCCGGTGTATTAAATGTAGTAATTTTTGGCTCCTGAACAGATCAGTCTAAAAATCAAACTTTTAAGTCCTAGTGAAGAAAGTTGGATATTTGACTCCCATATTACAGCACCACAGAGTGGCTATTTACTCTGCCTCTGGGCAGTTGCAAAGAGTTTTAATTCTATACAATATGTTCTCAACACGTGATTTTGTGTCTTCAAACTGCTTACTTTCCTCTTCTGTTTACAGGCTTGAACCGGCCTTTTTAAAGTGTCAGGTGTAGGTGGTTTGCTCCACCAGCTGTACATAACTCATGCTTGAATGTATTGACACGAAATTATATGCCCAGTTTTCCGTTATTTTTATTTTTAAAAAGCAAAGAGAATTACGTGGCTATATTTTGAAGAAGGAAAAAAATCTTTCCCCCACTGAAATGGATGGGTTTTTTTTCTCCCCCTGTCACTTTCCCCTTTAATTTATTATTTTGTGCTATTTGAATGGGAAGATAATGTTGTTTTTTATCTATTAAAAATTGCCATGAGTTATTTCGTAATAGAAGATCAAAAGTCGTTGGGCCATTTGTCTTTCAGCGTTAGTTTGGGAGAGGGGTGTGAATCTGTGAAGGAGGAGACATTTATTAGAATAATTTTCTGAGTTCCCTTTGTCCATTTTCTTTAGTGAAGGCTTCCCCCTTACCACCACACTCCCTTTCTATTTTCTTATTTCTTTTATTATTAATTAATATTTCTGATTCATGGATTTGGCGAGGCTTCCCTGCAGCGGGTAGGAACATGCCAGCAAATGAAAGCCCCGCTTTGATGAATGAAGAGCTGGGCTGTAAATCAGTCCCCGGTGATACAAATTATTTTAATATGCCTCGCGAATGATTCATCGCGATTTTATGAAGCAGTGAGTTACGGAGCAAGACTTGATCGTGGAGCTCGGTTGTCTTGAGGGATGAAGGAGCCTGGTAGGGGAGGGTGTTTTTTCAGGGTACGTTACACATCCAGAGAGTTCACTGCAGCTTGCCAAGCGCAAGACACACGCACCCAGCGAAAGCAGGTCGTCTTTGCTCGTTCCAGTGAGGACGCTCCCATCGGCACATTTGCAGCCTAGTCTTGGGCTCCGTTTCGCCATCCAGAAAACAAATGTTTGGCGCAAAAATACAGTTTCCCCTCCAAAGACCGCAGATAAGGGGAAGAAGCCAAGCAAAGGATAAGGCAAGGCTATCGACCCCTTTGAACGTGCATTACTTTTTAGCATATGTATGGACTAGAAGCTCCAAAAACCACGGCCTCGCTCTGCTAGGCACATATAACAAGGGGCGTGTCTCCACTGTTGGGTTAGCTCGAGGTAGAACTCTAATGTTACCCCTAACCCCATTCCTGTCCACACAGAAAAATCTCTAGCCCAGGTTAGGTGGTGCTTTAAACTCCAGACAGCTGGCCCCTAGCAGCCCCGGTTAGCACAACTCAACAGCTGCAAATCCAATCACCCTGTGTAGCTGGAGGGCTGTTGCGTGTAGCGTAACTGCTCTCACTCAAACCGGGCTAATGTTGCAGCGTGGGTATTTATTCTAGGCTAGTTTGATGCGCTAAGCCTAACTGTTGCAGTAAAGCCGGGCCCAAAAGGACACCCCCTGCCCCCAAACAAATGACAATCTTAGATCTGCGTGTATTCCCATTGGTTTAAGAGCCAAAAATTAGGCCCATGGGTAAGTCTTCGCAGGCTCCGTTGTCTGAGTATATGATAGGAGGCAACAGGTGGTTTCAACATTCCAGGTTGGAGGGGAGCACTGGGCAATAGGGAGACATTGGCAATTAAACTGATAAGAGGAAATACTCCCCCCCCCCCCACGTGTAGACTGTGGAACTCATTGCCACAGGAAGTCGTTGAGACCAAGAGCTTAGCAGGATTCAAAGAGTGGCCATTTGTTGACATGGAAAACAAGACTATCCAGTTATAAAAATTAATACTTTTTTTAAAGCATGTATTTGAAGGGAGATAAAATCTTATATGTCAGGGTTTAAGCCAATCACTAATTATGATATTATGCCACATCTGCCCATTGTGTGGCTTCTTTCACCTTCCTCTGAAGCATCTGGGTCTGGCCACTGTCATATCTAGGATACTGGACAAGATGGACCATAGGTCTGATCCAGTCTGGCAGGTTCCTACTGGTCTGAGAAGCAACTAAAAGCATCAAAGCTCTCTTTGTACTTCCAGATTGACAAGAAAGATTCGGGAGGATCATGGGCACAGCGGAAACATGATCAGAACTGTGCAGAGACACAGGATGCTCCAGTGGCCATCTGGATGGTAACCTGATTGGCTCCCAAGTGAGGAGTCAGGCTTGTTGGTTTTGTTTGTTTTAAAAGTTTTGTATAAAAAGGTCAGCACTTGTTTGTTTCCAGTGATTTTTAGAGAAATCTCCCCCTCTGTAGGCAGTCCCCAATCTAATGTGGAAAAGAAATCTACTTCCAAAACAGCCAGATTCTCACACCTCCTGGAGTTAGAGTTGGTCATAAATTTTGAACAAGGAGATAACCCAGAAAAAAACAACCAAGACAAAACAAGAAGAAGAAGGGAATGGGGGAAGAGGGAATATGGCTCAAATTACCTTCCCTTGTTGGTTTAATAACCTATTTTGCCTGAGTTTCCAGCTAGATTAAGGACCCATTTCAAATCCCCATAGAGAGAGGCAGCGTGGCTAGTGCACTGGGCTGGAACTCAGAAGACCTTGGCTCTACTTTCAGCTGAGCTACTGACTGGTTTTGTGGCCTTGGTTAAGTCATTTTCCCCCCGTTTACCCTTTCTCAGTTGTCTATATTTAGACTGTAAACTCTTTGGGGGGCAGGGACTGTCTTACCGTGTGTGTATAACACCCAGAGCAATGGGACTTTGGTTAGTGTCTCTAGCTGCTACTGTAATTCGAATAACAACAACAGTCTTCTTGTTGACTTCTGGGGGAGTTGGATGAGGCCCTAATTGAAAGGGTTGAGAGAGACAGTTTAAATGAACCCTTGGCTCCTTCCTTCACCAATCCTAGTCTATTTCCCAACATTTCCCTTTGCAGCTGATGAGTATTATCAAGCCTTTAGCTCTGAGAACAGGTCTAAGTATGAAGAGATCTGGGTTCTATTCCTGCCAGAGGCTGGGACTGGATGACAGGGCATGGATCACCCAACCATTGCCCTGAAGCATCTGGCACTGACTGCTGTCGGAAGACAGGATACTGGGCTAGATGGACCATTGGTCTGACTCAGTATGGCTGGTCTTATGGTCTCTTCCAGTGAATAAGCCCCATAAATTATGTCTCAGCTTTCCCACCTGTAAAATGGTGAGGATAATATTTACCGTCCTTTGGCATATTGAGATCTAGCGATGAAAAGCACCATGTATGTGACTGACTAATATTCCTGAGGTGCCTCTCATCAGATTTTGTTCATTTAATACTCGGGCTTTGGCAAGAGGTGTCTACCTGCTGTGTTAAGTATTGTCCAGTCCCATATGAAATAAATCGAGTGCATTGTATTTACTGGTCCGTGCATTTCTGTCATCATCAGCAACTGACATAAATTAATTGCACACTCCCAGCTATGAAGGGTATGGTTAGAACCTCATCTGGCTTGGTTAACTGTCTCTATGTCCCTGATGTGTTCATATTCCAAATGAAATATACTTGTATTAACTGCCTTTTGCAGTCACCAGCTCACCACAGTGAGAAATATTCAAAGCAGCAGAGAACAGAGGAATTTGTCACTAAGCAAACTCATTTGCTAGGTTGAAAGTATCTACTTAACTGGACTTATACACCCTCTTCCCCATTACCCCAGTAGCTGAGCACCTTAGCAGTGTCAGTGAATACATTTTCCACTGAATGCACCCGATGCAGTGAGCTGTAGCTCATGAAAGCTTATGTTCAAATAAATTGGTTAGTCTCTAAGGTGCCACAAGTCCTCCTTTTCTTTTTGCGAGTACAGACTAACACGGCTGCTACTCTGAAACCTAAGCAGTGTCAGTTTCACTTCTTCATCATCACAACAGCCTAGAGTTTGGCTTTCCGCACCGCCTTGTAAATGGGAGTTTAAGATTCAAGTAATGAGACTGGATCTGTGTCAGCCACTCAGATATATGAACTTAACGCTTTTTTCCCAGAGGTCAATGGCGTAGAGCTGGAGTCAATGGGGACTTTGCCTGTAGATTCAGAGCAGTATATCTCTGACTAGCTTTCCTCTTTCTCGTTGAGTGAATGGAGGCTTTCTGAAAGGTACCAGGCCCAGAGACTGAGCTTCTCTGTTTATTCATAAAAACAGGGAGTGGCAGTGAACACTTCTAGCACCCTGCTCTGCAATGTGCCTTCAGCTCCTGATTTCTAGGAGTGGGCGCATCGATGATTCATTTGATCACTGGCCTCTCTGCCACATACTGCCAGTTTTGGTGACACAGACACATGACCCTAGTGAGTGTATGGAGACCTACCATGCTCATTTCATATAGGACATCAAACAACCACAAGAAAAAGTTAACTTTCAGTCACCACCAGCTGGATTCAAGCAGGTGACCAAGCAATGAAAGTCTTCATCCTATCATGCTACCCAGTTCTCTGAGACATCCCGTATGCCACCATATCTGATTTTTGGCTTCTTTTCTTCTTTTATGGCAGTGCTAATATGTAATGGGGGCGGGGGGGAAACATTCCAACAGGAGTTTATTTTTAAATATCCCAAATATGCTCTTTGGTAAATCCTAATGAGCAGAATGGATAGAGGTTCCTGAAAGCGTCACTTAATATTACTGCAAAGAGGAATTTAATAATTAATAATAAATCACATGCAGAGGCTCCCAGGAAGATAAAAATTCTCCTTGATCCAGAGATAGTAAGGAATCAGCAAGGGCTGCAGATAAAAGGATCAGGGGAGAACAGAGGCAAATCCCTTGGATAAAAAGAACAGTGCATTTCTCTCCTTCTCCATCACTTCCTTCTCATAGATATGTCATCTGTCTTGCGATCATGGAGGTAAAGGAGCATCCTGTACAATACATTCCAGAAATGCAATGCTTTGAGATGTGCAATAGCCCAAAGAAAGGCAGGGGGTGTGCGTTTCATAATGCTCCTAGGAGTCTCACCATCTTTCAATTTCTTATCAGTTTGGAAATACGAGGCATGAAGTCTCTACCACCACTGGGACCAAAAGGTTATCAGAGTGCAAATACCTGAGGCTGGAAAGACATGTTTGAGAAAGAACAGATAACATTTTAAACATATTTATAGTCCCCATCCTTTCCAGCTTCCATACCTATTTCACCTGAACTTTCACAAGCAACAGTGTGCTTATAATAATCAAACTGATAAAAACGGTTTATCTCAGAGCAAGAACTTTTGTTGGAAGGTGATAGTGACAGGACCGAGGATACCTATCTTTAGATGCAATTTTGCCTCCCTACAACCCTTTTCATCCTAGGATTTTAAAGAAATATGCAAACGTTAATTAACCAGCACAACAGCTCTGTGAATTAGAGGCTTTATTACACGTGCTACAGATGGGGAAACTGAGGCAAACAGATGGGAAAGTGACTTGCCCTTTGCCACACAGCAAGTCAGTGGCAGAATCAGAAAGAAAACACAGGAGTCCTGGCTCCCAGAAATAACCACAAGACAATGTCACTTCTTAGCTAGATTTTTAGTTCATACTGTCAGTTCCCATAGGGAAGGGGAATAGATCAGTCTAGATAAACCGGTTTCTAAAGGGAAGAGAAGATGTCCCAGTCTGTTAAATGTAAACAAAAGCTAAAAAAGCTGAGAATAATTTCACACTAGAAGCAGGTACCAAATAGCATAGGCTGGATCTTCCAGAGAGAACTCTGTCTAAATGACACTTTCCATCTAAGATCCTGGGTAGGGAAATGGCTTGATATTAACAACTATTTGATTACTTCAATTAAAAAAGACAAGTTTGCAAAGTCAAGGTGGTTTTGATATGAACATTCAGTAGAATTTGGGGGATTTTTTTCAAGGTATTGGTCATGCCATTCTATGGCCGATAATGGCACTGGGTCAGAGGGAAGCCTCTGAATTTAGAATTACAGAGCACAGGCCTCCAAAGATCTGCTCCTACCAGTTGTAAGCAAATCCCATCTCATGCCTCTCAAGAACAGGAAGGCGGCAAGCATAGACAGGCGGCAACTGTGTATTCAGCATGTTGACCACCTTGGTTTAATTGGAGATACACTGATTGACACCAGCTGAGGATCTGGATCATTGAGATGATGATCTATAACACCTACATGGTGCATGGACCTCCTCTAACTTACACTGGGAGCCAGGCAGGGTGTTGGACAGCCCCAAAATATGGGGTGATCAAAGCTAGCTTAAACTCACCTCTGTCCTTTCTCTTCCCGTCCTTGCACCAAGTGCAAGAATGGCGTAACCGAGACTCAGCCCCACAGGGGTTGGATTCTGATCTCACACTGGTGCAACTTCACTGATGTCATTTGCATAAGCACTGGTTTAACTGAGATGAGAACAAGGCCCATAGAATTCAGAGGAAGGAAAGACCTAGGCTGGATGCAACCTCATATCTCCCTGGGGCCAGTGCAGAACTGGTCCTTACGGCATCTTCTCCACACCTGTGCCCCGCCAGCTTTTATCTGTCTCACAATATACATTTTAAAAGGTTCTGCATCGGTCCTTTATGTACAGTAAAGTGTCACCTCCATGGTTCTCCCCGCTCACGGCCTACTAGCCTTGCACAGGTGGGGAGAAAAGAAAATATACATTATCAGGCAAGGGCATCAAATATTTAGCTGCAGAGGTTTCTGAGAGAGTCGGGACTGTTTAGATATCACATGTTCTCCTGCCAGGTCAAATGAACCCGCGGTTGAATAATGGCTCCCTTCCCTGAAGCACCTTTTGCCATCAGTGCATTATCACCGCTGCCCTTTAACTTTCTGGCGGGCGCAACAATAGTTCCCTTAATCCAGCATCTCAGCCTAAAGCTGTTTCAGCTGAGACAGGAGATTGTTTACAGAAGGCCCGCACCTGGTTTCTGTCTGGGCCACATTGGTGGGGATGAGTGATACTTCATTTATCTTGGCTTCATTTCACAGGCCGGCCTTGCTGTCACGGTGCTGTTGGTATCTGGATGTACAGCCTCCCGATAAGCATGCTTCACTCACTGGCCAAGCATCCTCCAGCCAATCAACAGGTGAGCTCTGGCCTGAGAGATACCACCCCCTCGCCCCCACACCATGCACTGTATGTCGCAGGGGCTAATGAGAGTTTATGCAAAAGGGTCAAGTGGTTCTTGTGTTCAAGGGGCCAACAGATACTGAATATGGAGGGTGGGTGGTTTGGTTTTTTTTTTCTCCTTTCTAGCATAGAAAGTAGGCCAATGAGAACAATTGGAAATTGCTGCTTTCTTGGGACCAAATTAATCCTGGTGTAACTCCAGTGGAGGGATGGATTTGGTCCTTTGGTTTTCAACTCATCAGCATCTCAGAGAGAGATGGCGAGGGGGGCTTGGATCACTGGATTTTTTTAACATGAAAATCTGGAGTGGTTGTTCATGAAGGCAGACGAATAATAAAAATCCCAAGCTCTTATCAGTAGACCCTGAACAGCTTTGAAAAGGAGGTCATTATCATTAGCCTCATTTTACAGAGGGGGAAACTGAGGCACAGAGAGGCACGATGACTTGCTTAAGATCACCCACCAGGGCAGCGGCAGAGCTGGGACTAGAACTCAGGTCTCCTGAGTCCCAGTCTAGTGTTCTATCCCCATTTTGATCAGTCTGAAGACAGATAAGTGGAAAGAGAAAGGGGAAACACACACGAAACCTAAGAATTATAAATTCTCATGCTTCAGGTTGTAAGCTGACCTCTGGCTAATGGGTGTCAGGAAGAAAGTTTTCCTATAGGGAGATTATTCCATAAATGCCACTGTGGGGTTTCTTGCACCTTTCTCTGAAGCAGCTGGTAAAGTGCATTATCAGAGACAGGATACAGGAATAGATGGGCCGTTGGTCTGATCCATTCTGGCAATTCCTATGTTCCCACAACATCCTGAAACTCTTGCATCATTTCCAGCCAATCTTTGCTCCTGCTCCTGTCTTCGCTTTGTTGTAAGAACCCCTTACAACATGGGTGATCATTGGAAAACAAGAGTTAACATCCCCCAGTTTGTGCTGTATGTAGGATATCCTTTCTGGGGTGTAACATAGGCATAAACAGTGGGCGACCGTTTGTGTCTAAGAAAAACAAGTACAGTCATGTTTCAGAGTAACAGCCGTGTTAGTCTGTATTCGCAAAAAGAAAAGGAGGACTTGTGGCACCTTAGAGACTAACCAATCTATTTGAGCATAAGCTTTCGTGAGCTACAGCTCACTTCATCGGATGCATGAGCTGTAGCTCACGAAAGCTTATGCTCAAATAAATTGGTTAGTCTCTAAGGTGCCACAAGTACTCCTTTTCTTTTTGCAAGTACAGTCATGTAAACTTACGGGGGTTGATTTTGCCCTCCCCTTCACTTGGCATCATGTACACCTCCTTAAGGCCAGCATCATGCGGATGCACCATGCTTCCAAATCAGAAAGCTTCACTCAAGCTGGTGTGGTAACATTTGGCACCCAAGGAGGCACCATGTGACGGAGAATCAGGCTCAAGGACATTTATATGAATCGACCGGTATCTTAAATATACCTGCCTGTTTTGTCTTGTTGTTTTTCCCTTTTCCCACCAGTGCCCCTGGCTGTTGTGAAGTCAGCTGATGTTTCGAAAGTGGCAAGTGTCTGACATATTCCTTATAGGATCATAGAATATCAGGGTTGGAAGGGACCTCAGGAGGTCATCTAGTCCATCAAAGCAGGACCAATCCCCAATTTTTGCCCCAGATCCCTAAATGGCCCCCTCAAGGATTGAACTCACAACCCTGGGTTTAGCAGGCCAATGCTCAATGTTGGCCTGGCAACATTTTATAGAGGGGAGGTGGAAATATGGATGAGAAGCAGGAAGGAAGTCCAGACTGTCTGCTTAGGTTTTCAAAAATAGGCACATAAGTAGACGCACAAGTGGTGTGAGTGCTTTAACATAGCCATCTTCCTGACTTGAAAATGCAAGCTCAGCTTGTCCTTAGGACACCCATGAGACAAGTCTGGGTGGTCTCAACCTAGTCTTCAGCAGGCATTCATCACCTACGTCCACCTCACAGCGTAATGACCCAGTTGGACGTTGGGAAGGCTCTGCTCACATGAAGCTCATTCGAATAGCAGGGTCAGGATCAAGGTTCCCTCTAATTTTTGACAGGCCACGTGCGCAAAAAAATTTCTTCTGTGCAAATTGCTGTGCTTCTGTGCAAATTGTTGTGTGCGCAGTGTTTCACGTGTGCACAGGGTTTAGGATCTGTGTGCACACGTGCACAGCTTAGAGGTAACAGTGGTCAGGATTCAGGCACATTAGCAGAGAGACTAGGCCAGCCGTGATGCTGCAGGTAAAGGGTGAGGCTCACAGTCAGAGCTGGGTGGGGCAGGCCTGGAATAGCACAAGGGGGCGTTGCAGCTCTGGACTGATGTGCTAGAGGACCGGCAGTGTCAGTCGTCGAGCTGCCTGGGGTCCTAGGACTATCGTAGGTTCAGCTTGAGATGCATTTGTAACACGGCGGGCAGGATCGAACCCGGGACCTCTGGAGCTGAATGCAGGAGCCAAAAGCCACACGGCCCTTAGCTAAGACTGTAGCAGCCTCGTTAATCTCTAAGTGGTCTCTGTGCCATTAGAGGGGACAGAGCACCCCACCCAGGACGTGTGTAGGTTAAGCATTCGCAAGTGTAATGGTGGAGTTTGCAAAAATCACGTCTGTCCCCGCTTTTAGCACTAGAATCTACCATTTTTCTAAGTTGTTATCCCCATCTATTAACTATTTTTATAAAAGGGCAGGAGGATGAGCCACCCTAAAAACTAGAGTCCCTTCTCAAGCTTGACACAGCTGCTCAGAGGAACTCCAGCACCCACCGAGCCCCTCAAAGGCCCCAGCCAAGATGAAGAGACAACAGAGAGATCATTTCTGTATTTTAGGGTTTAATACCATTGCCCATCACTGCAGTGTCTGAATCAATAGCCACAGCCAAGGCCCGAGTGGGCTGTGGAATCTCCGGCGCGTCTCTCTTTCTGGGCTCACAACTCTGCTTGGAGGAGGGGTTCTGATTTTTCTCTTAAAATATTAATTTTAATAATCGTTAAAGATATTAATTAATTTTTTTTGTTTGTTTGTTTGTTTTTTGTTGGTAGACGTTTTGGAGTGTCATTGTGAGTGTCATTCCTAGGGTATTTCTGAGCTGGAGCTGGAGGTGTAATTTCGAGCTGGGGTAGACACAGCCATGCAAACTCTGATCCAGCAAGTGCATTAGAAATGCAGTAGAGTGACCAGAAGTCCCAATATTAGGGGCTTGATCTTGTATATGCAACTATTACCTCCTCCCCCCCCCCCCAAAAAAAAAAAAAAAAAAAGTTTCCTGACTTTTCACACTTGCTATCTGGTCACCCTATGATGTAACCTCAGCTACGCTGCTATTTTTTAGCATGTTAGCTGTATCAGAGCTAGCGTGGGTATGTCCACCCGAGCTGGAAATGATGCTTGTCTAGCTCCAGAGCAGACATTCCCTTCGGCTGGAAAGGCTTTTGCAAAGAGGGAGGTTTTTGCGTGGTTTCCCGGAGACGGTCAGACGTTGGATTCGCCTCGTCTCCTCTGGACGTTTACCCCTTTCCAACCCTGACGGCCCGGCATGCTGACAGGATATAGAATTTGTTTTGGGAACACCTGACTCTGCAGACAAGGCGCAGACAAACAGCGACAGCCCCTCTTAATAAACGCAGCAACAGCTCCAGATAAACTGTCGCCACTTAGGTCACGCCCGGCTCCGGTCTTTCCCTGACGAGGAAGTGTCTCAAAGTTTGTTGAAAACAGATTTCTCCCCCGCCCACCCCTTGAAAATAAAAGCCCAAGAGGCCATCCCTGCCTCATCCCACAAAGAAATAGAGGTGAAGAGGCAACTTCCACTAAGTGTATCCATGCAGCCTTAGGATTCACAGGCCCTGGCTGACCCAAACTGTGATATCTTTCAAACGACTCGTTTTTAAAGTGCAGGACAGCTCTGAAAAGTGACCCTGTAAAAATACCACGAGGGTTCCCGAGTTTGTTGCCTCTCACTGACATTCAAATCAGTGAAAAGATCCCCCGCCGCCGGCCCCCAAACTCCAGCGAGGGGGACAAACTCAAGCTGTGCCTTTCTGGCTTGTCCATAACCACCAGTGTACATTCTGCAGCAGGAATTTTAGTGTCTCTGGTTACCAGTCTCACCTACTATTGCAATTCTGATGCTCCTAATTAGCAATCGTGTTAAAGATGTAGGAGCTGGAAGAGAATCCAGCTCGCTTTCCCTTGGATGCATTATCTTTGCCAGGCTAAGAGGAGGAAAAAATGACCTGTTAAGTCAGCAGATATAACTATGAATATACCTAGGGGCCAAACGCATCTCTGGTATAACTCCACTGACTTCAGCAGTTACACCAGAGATTATTTTGGCCTATAGGGCAGAACCCTTGGGAAAGAAGATCTGCCTATTAATTAAACTATTTATTAATAGTAGGCTCTTATACTGCACCCATCACTGTGGCATGTGAGTGTTTAATACATTAAGCTATAAGCAAATATGGAAAGAGAGTTATTGTGTCCCAAGGAACTTGGAGATCCTTCCATTAAAGGCTTGATAATGTAATATATAAGTATGAGCTTCATTGTTCATGTCTGGAATTTTTAAAGAGGTGTAAGAGACAAAAAACTCTTTAAAAGTCTCAGCCCAGGCACATCCACACAGCACCGGCCAAAGTGCCCAGAAAACTTTTTCCCAGCATGCTCTTTGTTCAGTGTCAAGATGAGTAACACCTGTTTTTATTTTTCCAGAGTTCTGTGTTGTACTTAAAGCGTAGGCTCTACCGTCTTTGTGTTCTGTGTACAGAACCCAGACAAATGGGGTCCCGGTCCTTGGTTGGGTCTGCTACGTGCTACCACAGATTATAACAATAAACAATCACAATAACGGTCAGGAAATTTGGAGGTGAAGTCTCCAGACATTACAGGAACTACTGTGCATTCTGTTAAAGACACACACACACACACGTTAAGATCTGACATTTTTGGACTAAAATCAAGGAAGCTGAGCTGACCACATTTAAAATCCTCATCTGCCCGAGGAGACTCAGCGACCGGTTCTCATTTACACTAGGGCCCCTTTATATAAATTACTTTTACACCCACTTCAAGGTACCTTTGCCTAGCCAGACCAGCATAAAAGGGTCTTAGTATAAATGAAAATCAGACCATCAGTATGAACATTACTCTTGTCTGCAAATATTTGCCAAGCTTTTGGTCCCTTTAGAACATCTGCTGACAAGAGGAACTCAGGAAGCTAAGCAGTTAAGTGTATTATTATTATATGTTTTTTAGCCACATCAAGGTTCTGCTAAGCTTCCCGGTGATGGTTAAGCTTGTTGGCCATCGAGCGCATTTCTTTCGGCATCACAAGGAAATGTGAAACTGAGCAGAGATTAAAGCGCGGGTGGATTTTAACAAAATGCAGGTCTTGGTTTACTGCAACCTGATGGAAATTCTCCAGAGCACTGGGCTTTTTTAGGTCAGTTTATTAAATACCTCAACTAATTCCACTTTTTTCTTTAAAGGGAACTTGCCCCGCTATTTCCCACTGTTCACCAGAGGACAATAGAGCTATACCAATTTACACCAGCATTGGATCTGCCCATCTGAAAGGCACAGTGGTGTCTCATGCTGTAACATGCACTTGAGAGCCATAACATTTTACTGTCTCTGACGAACTCTCAAGGGCCTAAAGCTTCTTGCACCTCTGTCCTGGTTGGTTTAGTCAGTGGTTCTTCTCCTCCTTGTATGGTTCTCCCTTCACTTTGCTTCTCCCGTCTCTGATGCACTGATGTTAGAGTGTTTGGGGCCAGCGTCCCTTCTAGTCTTTGGTCTCCTCCTAGCAGGGCCAAGAAAGCCTTTGTGGCAGGGGCCCCCTGATAATACAAGGACAGGAGAAAGTCCCACCATCTCAATGGGGTTGCCTCTCTCCTGAAGGACAATCTTAACAGGATCAACCATAGGTTTTGTGCAAGACGCCAGGCTTTCTCTCCTTTGCCCCATCTCCACCTCAGGCCCCAGAGCCACAATTTGTCTGGACTCCCTGCCCATCTTTTTAGCATGTAGAGAGCTGGGGGGTATTTTAACAGTGATTCTGCCTAATACCTGACAGCTGCCTCCCTACCCTGCTTGCTACCTCCGTCCCATTCCTCAGCTCTGCCACTGTGATTTGGCGAGTGTCTTAGTCTATGGAGAGGATGGGAGTATGGGCAGACAAAGGAGCCAGCTGCAATGCCGCCATCCCATGAGCTGGGCAGCTTTCTGGAGCACCTCCAGCTGGGCAAGAGACGAAATTACAAGGAAGGCAGGTATGTTACAGCAGGACAGACCTTTAAACACTGGAAACAGGGCCTGTTCTGCTAAAATCTTGCTGGCCTTTTCCTCTTCATCTCACAACACAGCGCTCCTCAAGCCAGACAGTTAAGGCTGACCCAGTTAGGCCTAGGCACTAACTCCAGGAATGCCAAGCACAGGTCCTTGGGTGGTCCTACACTCCATATATGGCTGGGCCAGCTCTGCACCCCTGTTTTCATTAGCCACCCTCCAAGCCTAGACAACAGTTCAAAGAATCCCTGAATGTATTTGCAAGCAACACGGTGACGATGCAGCATTGTGGTATCAACATCTGTTTTGTGGTGACGCAAGCATGGTGGATACGCAAAGGCTAGGTTTTCTGGCATCCCCTCACACGAGCATTGTGAAACAGGCCCAATAATTCACTTAAGCTCCAAGGCATACCTAAAGACGGATTATCCTGATCAAGCCCCTTTCTTTGCTCTGTGGCGTGGGTCCAAACCTAGAGCATTGCAAATGAGCATTTGCAGCCCACAGCTCTTCTTCAGATGACCCTTACAGGTGGGATTATCCAAAGGTGCCCTAAAGACAACTGGAACAGCGGCGGTGGGATTCAGAAAAGTATTGAGGCACCTAACTCCCACTGAATTACCTTAGTGACTCCCTCTGGGTGCCATACTCCCTTAAACTCTTTTGAGAATCCCAGCCACTGTGTGTTTCGACATCACCTCCTTCAGAAAAAACCAAGGGCTCTCAGGCGTTCTTGCCCCCCCGTCCCATCCTTCTGTCTGGGACAGAGATAATGCAAACCCAGGCCGTGCTAGAGGGTGCAGAGCTGTCCAGAGGCCTTCAAAGCATGCACACTGTTTGAGGAAAACCCCTTTAGCTCCTGTCCAGAGAGGGTACACTGCTGCCAACGCCCCATTGCCAGTGATCTTGTCTCGCTCTTTGGCACAGTCACCCACGTGAGCTGCAGCAGGCCTCCCAGCAAGCTATAAATACTCTGCTAAAGCCAAAAAAAAAACCCCAACCCATATCACCTGTAAATCTCCAGACGTGTTGAGTGAGACAGTGAAAAGAGGCATTAAATTAAACCAGAGAATGTATGTGTTGCTGCCGACGAGGGGCGAGCCCGTCTGTCAGTCCGTCTGCTGGGTGTCTCTCGCCTTTACAAATGTTTGCTGTGGATGTCCCCTAACAGCTTTCAATTCAGAAACGGAAATGAGGCAAGGGGTTCTGATTTTAAATGCCTCCAGCCTTTCAAGGGGGCGAAATCACGTCTCCCCATACTCCCTGCCGTGTGGGTGTCTAGGCAAAAGCACTTCTCCCCATGCTCCGGGCTCTGTGTGTGTGTGTGGGGGGGGGGGGCCTATACCATCTTTCCAAAGTTTAAAAAAAAAAAACCAAAAAACCCTCCACAACGCACAAGACATTTCAGAGGTGAAACTGACCAGCTGGCACTTGATTTATGAAGTGCTGAAAAACATCTCTGGAGCTGTCACTTATCTTAAAGCTCTCAGCCTCAATAAACAAAGAGCCCCTCCCTAATTCTAGTTACAGCAGAAATACACCCCAGAGCCTAAGAGCCAACGTCGAAAGGAAGCATCCTCTGGACAGCCAGCCCACAGCTGCACCCTAGTGGATCCACACTTGCAGCCCAGGATGATCCGGCCAACCCAGGCCTTTCCTTCACCCGCCCGCAAGGAAAAAAAATCAAATCGAAAGCAGCAGAGCCATCTCAGCCATTCTGAGGAATTGCAGATTAACAGCGTGATTCAAATGCTAGAAGGAAACTTTGCCCTGTCACTAGGGTGACCAGACAGCGAGTGTGAAAAATTGGGACGGGGGTGGGGGTAATAGGAGCCTATATAAGAAAAAGACCCAAAAATTGGGACTGTCCCTTTACAATCGGGACATGTGGTCACCCTACCTGTCACTTTCATTGTATCCTATCCAAACAGCTTGGTTATTGGGTTTTTTTTCTGTCCCCAGGACCTTGTTAATTTTGGCTGCTGTTTCTTTTTTTATTGCCCCTACCCTGGCCTCTTCTGACCTAGGAGAATTTCTGCTTCTATTTAGCATAAGTGCTATAGAAGTACAGAAGAAACTGAGTCTAACCTGATGGCTGGTTGTTCCCTAGGATTTGGGGTGTTTTTAAAACTCATCTAATAGTTCCTGTAGTGTTGGGGTGAAAATCCACTCTAGAGGAATTCCACCAGCTATGCAGGAATAAATGGGATACGACGAGATGAGGGCAGCAGACTCTGTCAGTGACAGAACAGTTCTTTCTATAGTGGCCTTAATAAGAACCCTTTGAGATACATACAACTGAGGCAAATCTTCCAACACTGCTTCTGGGCCTGATTCTCCTATTGCTTCTACCATCATAAACCAGGGGTAACTCCACTGAAATAAGGAGGCCAGGTCCTCACCTGGTGCCAATTGTCATAGCTCCATTGAAGTATCATGGAGAAGGGTCCATTGTACTCATCTAGTCTGATGTCCTGCATAACATAGGACCTCTCTGAATTAATTTCAGGGAAGCATACTGGAGTTTAGCCTATAGCCTTCCCTACAAACTCACCACTTTTGACCAGCCCTTTCCCGTGTGAAGTTGATATGTCCCTGATAACATCTTATATAGAGCTTTTCACTCTTAGATCTCCAAGTGCTCTACAGAAGAGGTCAGTACTATTATCTCCATTTTACAGATGGGGAAATTGAGGCACAGAGCAGGGCATTGACTTGCCTCTGGCAGGCCAGAGCCAGGAATAGAACCCACATCTTCTGGGTTTCAGTCCAGTAAGCAAACCCAATAGGACACACTGCCTCTCAATAATTCTGCAGGGGGAAGTTAAAAACCTCCTAGACAAATTCCGGAAGAGCTGAAATCACACAGTAACAGATAATTCTGTAACAAGGTTGAGCATTTTGGGAGTCTCCTCGCTGCTTTGGAAGGTCACAAGAGACAACACCATGTGTTTTGTAGAAAACTGGAGCCTTCTCCCATGCATAGATGGATGACATATACTTTTTGATTATGATTTTTGTAGTTACTTATTTGTACCATATGGTTGCATAAAGTCCCTAATTAGATTCAGGGCCTTGTTGGGCCATATAAGACCCAGAGGAGCCTAACACCAGTTGCACATGGTATTCCCCTGGAGAATGTGTATTAAAACAATGGGACCAAAGATTTTCTGCACTGTTGCTATCTGAGCTGATTGGAACCAGCGCCCCGAATGGGTAGACGCTGGTTGGTTCAGGAGACGGGTAGTGAGATAAAAAGGGCCAGTCAGAAGATTTTCCCCCTCTGGGACATTGATTCAAGTCAGATCCAGGTTGGTAGTGAGTCCAAGTGATGACCATCTGACCCGTGTCAGATGAAATGAACCAGTGGTCTTAATCCAGTACATCGGTGTAAACAACGTAAACTCTTTGTGGCAATGCTCATCTTTGCTGACCAGCTCAGCAGAGACACCAAGGATAGAACAGCCCCTGGAGGCTACTCTTTCATCCAGGGCTTAAGGTGAGGAATCTCTTCACTTTATAGTTGGAGTGCATTGGCAGGGTAGTACAAGCAAGCTTACATTGCCATTAAACTTCAGCTTTTCTGTGGTTGTGTAAAAATCTTCAGTCTCCAGTGCTGGGAATCCAGCCTCTTTCCTGGGAAGTAACTGCACTATTAAGCTGTTTAAAAAAAAAAGATGGAAAGACAGATCATGCCCTGGAGCCATTCTTCAATGAGAACCTTACCACCACACTGAATGATAGATAAACAGATCCATTACCTTAAAAGATACATGCAGGCTGCGGAATTGCCCCTAGATATTGTATAATGATTGCTATATGCCATCTTTTCCTGAGGCAGAAATACTGTGTTCTAGCAAACCTGTATTTCGGGTGTAAACTATCTGACAGCATCACTGGAATCTCTCAGTGCATCCCCATGCGCTCCTGTTATTGCTTATTTTGAACACATTCTTATCCAAGCCCTCATGGTCCGCGTTTAGGGCCGGTCAGAAGATTTCTCTCCTCCCCCAGAAACACACACCCCAACCTCCCACCCTGTAATTGCACTTTCTCCAAACTGTATGAGTTTCAGCTCTTTGGTCTATCAACATTGCTAAGACTTTCCAGGCCTTTGATCAATTTATAGCTTCTTTGTACCTTCTCCAGAATTTGTAAATCAGATAACTCAGTATCTAACCGATAAGTGAGTGAGACCAGCCAGACTCACCAAGAAAGCACGAGAGACAGTCTTAGGGATCCCACATGCATGGAATCTGGATGCCTGGCTGCATCAGAAGATAACCAGTGGGTTTGATTTGTTTGTTTATTTGAACAAGAATTTTCTGTTCCAAGTATTTTCATTGATGAGCCACAATTGCATATGCGTTTGAGGGATGGGGACAAAGGGTATTTCGTAGATGTGGTGTATTTAAACTGTGTTAAAATTATAGGCTGTCATTTTCAATTTGGGGGGTTTTTCCTGGTCCTGCTTGCAGGCTAGGGGGCTCTGTAGGGAAGTGTGCAACCTGGGCCTAGCAGTCAATGTACAGACCGTCAGCTTAGAGTAAGGTAGAGTGAGTTGTGCCTCTCTGTTTTAGGGAGCAGCCTGCTTTGTTTCTCTCTGGTATTGGGTTCTTGTGGTATCATTCTGAATTCTAAGAAATAAAGTCATGTTGCATTGCAACCTTCCAGAAAAAGTATTTATGTTTTTATCTAACTTCTCTGTGTGCATGGCGCAAACATCATAACAGATACGGAATAAACTCACACTGCTGCAGAATTTAGGGGATCTTGTAGTGGACTTTGGTCCCGGGGTGCTGTGGGAGAAAGAAAGAAAGTCATTGGATTCTGCAGAAGCCATTCTGCGCTCTTTCGATTGCGTCTTCCTGTAGTTGTTCATGGTCAAGTCTAGTCTACCTATTGTTGCTTAGAGGAGAGGAACAGACGCTTCTCTTCATCCAGAGGAACCAGTTATCCTGGGCGTGGTAGAAACTGCCGCCAACTGAAATCTGTGTTTGGCTTCTCCTCCAGTTGTGAGCCATCTGTAGTTATGACCAGGGCTGCCCAGAGAGGAGGACAAAATCGGTCATTTGCCCCAGGCCCCCCCATTTGACAGGGCCCCCCAACTGAGTGGCATTGTGACCTGATGAGCAGGGTTATGCCACTCAGGTTTGGCCTGGCCACCCCTCTGTCATGATGGAGGGGCGGCCAGGCCAAACGTGAATGGTGCTGTAACCCTGCACACCTGGTTGCAACTCCTGGCATAGGGATTAGGGCCCAGCCCCATGGGACAAGAGCCACCACTGAAGGGTAAGTGTGGGTGCCCATCCCCCGCTCCTTGCAGGGTCTCCCATCTATGGTATTTTTGGAAGGGTGCGGGGGGCGGAGGGGGAGGGGGGAGGGCTCAGTTTCAGATTTTTCCCAAGTCATCACTGATTTTGTATCTGCAATACCTTGATAGCACCGAGGGATGAGAAGTCCACCAGTCAGAGAAAGCCTATTTCCAGGCTGCTATCCAAGGACAGTGCAAGCAGATCAGACAAGGAGGGGAAGCTCACTGCTTCCCATGGCCACGGGGACGGGCCTTGGAGTCACATGGGGCTGCGTCATTCAGGTCATTTTCTGGTGATGGGATGAGCCATGGGGGAGGGTGAGGGGATATGAGAAGAGATGTTTCTGAGAGGAACCCCTGTAGGGCCTGAGCCAGCCAAGCCAGAGCGCATGGGCACATGCTGTGGGCACTAGGAAGGGGATGCCAGGGGAAGCCATCTACTTACTGCAGGGTTCCTCTGAAGCATCAGGTTCTGGATACTGTCAGCGACAGGATACTGGGTTAGATGGGCCTTGGGTCTGATCCACTCTGGCGATTCCTGTGTTCCTGGGGAAGCAAATCCTTGGTGCTCCCCAGCCCCTCCCTAGAAATGCTCCCAGTTAGGCTTGGTGGGCACCAACATAAACCTAATTTAAAATGGAGGGTCCAGGAGGTCCTTCCCATGGAAAACTCTCCTCCTTCCTCTGTTCCCCTCCTTTCCCCTTTTCATCCCCTTCCATTCTCCCATCATCCTTCCCCACTCGCTCCCATTTAGCTCTCATGGTCTCCTCTTCACCCCTCCTAAATTCACTCTCCCACATAGGTGAGGGAAGTAGGGTTGTGGAGGGCTGCTGCAGCACCTCCAGGTTTTATGCGGGGCCACTTGGCCCTGCGCCCAGGGCTCCACTCCCCAGCTCAGGTCCCAGGAGCCGGCTCCGCTACCCAGCTGCTGGCTCCACGCCCGGGGCTGTGCTCCTGGCCCCACACGTGGGGTACCGGCTGCCGGCCCCTGCCTGGGGCTCCTCTCCTGGCCCCATGCCCGCCCCCAGCTGTGGCCACGGACTTGGCACCCTCACCCCTGTCTGGGTTCCCCTATCCCGGAGACACAGCCCTGTTCCCAGCCTCAACTCTGGGGGGCAGGGGACCATGGACAGGGGTAAGGGGGCTGGCTTTCAGCACCCCTACTACCAAAAATGGTCCAGGGCCACTGCTCTCCCCAACCCCAACCCCCCACAGAATGCCAAGAGGAGAGAAGGAGGTGACAGTTGCTCCCCACACGGCAAGCTGACATGTGGGAGGGTCTCCTCTTCACTTTGCTTCTTCCCTTGGAGCCTCCAGGGGCCTCCTTTCTTCCCATGGAGGGAAGGGGGAGCAGGTGAGAGGGCAAATCTTCAGATAAGGGACCCCCATCAGATGCTGAGGATGATCTACAGTCTGGCCGGAAGTGTCAGGAATCCGGGCCTGCAGCAAAGCCGGTCTCTGGACAACCTAATGAGTATAGCTGACCTGTAGTAGGCTGCCGGATTGGCTACACATCCTGATTGGGCGGAAGGGTCCGGCAAAAGCGGCAGTCCAGGGGCTGCTCAAAGCATCTGTCCGTAGCTGTGCTAAATGCCTGCTTGTTTCCAGCCCGGCTCTTGCCTTAGACCCAGCCTTGCTTCACTCTGGATTAACTGGTTTTGACTCTCCACTCTGATTCCTGACCACATGACTCCAGCTCTGACCCTTGGCTCTGGTATCTGGCCTCTAACTCCAGTCCTGACCCTGGGCTCTGACTCCGGTTCTTGTCCCATGGTTCGGGCACCTGGCTATTGACTCCTGCTCGGACCACTAGGCCTGACTGCCCATGCCATGGTCACTAACAATAAGACTAACTTTCAGGAGACTGTCTGGCCAAACACCAGCACCTCCTGCTGTTCCTCCACTTGATGAATCCTCACCTCACTAGGGGGAGAGGAGATGGGAGAAGAGCAGTGGTGTACTGGTAAAAAAATAGAAGTGGATAAACCAATCTCAACCAAACTCTATATTCCCCCAATGAGAAGTGGGTAAACTCAGTTCACTTGAACTTACCCTTGACTACACTACAGGAGAAGAGGGATTAGTGCTCCCATAAACCAGGGAGAGAGAAAAGGAGATGGGGAAAATCTCCTTCGGCTTTTAGCCAAAGAGTGGGTACTCTGCTCCCATTGCTTTCTCTCACTTTTAACACCTGATGCTTAGCCAGGATGGAAAATCTGGAGACTACAAACTCTGGGCCAGACTCTTTACTGCCTCGCACCTTGGGCGATCATTTAGCCTTGTGAAGAATAAGAATGGACATATTGAGTCAAACCAATGGTCCATCTGACTCAATATCCTGTCTTTCAAGAGTGGCAGGTGCCAGATGCTTCAGAGGGAATGAACAGAACAGGGCAATTTATGGAGTGATCCATCCCCTGTCGTCCAGTCCCAGCTTCTGGCAGTCAGAGGCGTAGGGACACCCAGAGTATGGGGGTGTATCCCTGACCATCTTGGCTAATAGCCGTTGATGGAACTTATCCCCCATGAACTTATTTATGCTGACCTGGTAGCATCCACTTTGCAGTGGTATAAATGACAACACAAAGATGCAAGGCAACCGGGAATCAGGCCCTGAAGCTTTTCCCTGCAACAGAACTCAAAGCCATGGCATCTCCCCACCGGTGCAAACTTTGTTCGAGGGAATGCGAAGCATTTCTCAACCTGACACCTCAGGATCCTCCCTTTAGCTCAAACGATTGTTGAGCTTTTCCAGGAGGCTGACTCAGTCACTCCATGAAATCACTAATGCAGAAAGCGCGTGTGTTGACAGGCAATGGAGTAGCAGTTTATAGACCTTCTGGCTCACTAAGAAAAACCGACAACCTTATCATCGTCCGATTCTGCAGTCACTCTGGGTGAATGCGAGGCCTTTCCTAGGGAGGTGTGTGTGTGTGTGTTAATTATGTGTTTTGCTGAAATGAAAGATCTGCATCTCTCAGTAACTTCCTTTGCATTCCTTTTGTTCTCTAGAAGCCTCATTCCACCCCCACTCCCACCCCCCACCCCCGTTCCCCACTAATATTTATTCATGAGGTTTTTTGCTTTCAGAGACTTCAGGAACAGCTGCTCCAGGTCTGATGGAATTCACTCAGAGGCAGAGATGTCTTTTCATCTGTTCATCGGAGCCAGCTTCACCATCAACAAGCATCTGCTGCTCTGGACAGGACTCCAACTCCAGGAGTATTCATATGCATTTTATGGAGTGCAATGGAACACATGTGTGGTGCACAGGCACAGCTTTGCACGGACACACACACACACATGCACAGAGCATCTTCTTGCACCCAGATCCCGCAAGATTAACATGTATTGAGGAAGAGAAATGAAACGCCAGGACTGCGCGCAAACAAACTTCCATTTGTACGCGCAGACCCTTGGGGCAAATTCATTCTTGGTGTAACTCCAGTGTTCAGATTCAGAAGTGACTTTGGTTGCGGGAGGGGTTATATGCTGGGGTGGATGTAAACAGGTTTAAGTTACAGAAGGGGAAGGTGAGTTTGCTGTCGCTGTTTCATCTGGCACATTCTTGCATCCTCCTGGTGGGTGCTATTCCTCCTATATCCGATACCCCCTTTCTATCTCTTTGGTGTGTAAATGTCCCCTAATAATAATACCTCACTCTGATATTGTGCTTTTCATGGGTAGATCTACAAAGGGGATTCGTATCATTATTCCCATTTTATAGATGGGGAAACAGAGGCAAGGTGAAGTGAAGTGACTCAAGATCACTCAGCATGCCAGGGGTAGAGCTGGGAAAAGAACCCAGGTCTCATGCATCCCCAACCAGTGTTCTATCCATTCGGCCACACTGCCTGTCTACTTAACCCCCCTCTATCAATATATTACTCACACCGTCCTTTATGTCACTTCGTTGTATCAAATCTCCCACTGTAAAGAACCCAGGTCTCATACATCCCCAACCAGTGTTCTAGCCATTCGGCCACACTGCCTGTCTACTTAACCCCCCTCTATCAATATATTACTCACACCGTCCTTTATGTCACTTTGTTGTATCACATCTCCCACTGTAAAGAACCCAGGTCTCATACATCCCCAACCAGTGTTCTAGCCATTCGGCCACACTGCCCGTCTACTTAACCCCCCTCTATCAATATATTACTCACACCGTCCTTTATGTCACTTCGTTGTATCAAATCTCCCACTGTAAAGAACCCAGGTCTCATACATCCCCAATCAGAGTTCTAGCCATTCGGCCACACTGCCCGTCTACTTAACCCCCCTCTATCAATATATTACTCACACCATCCTTTATGTCACTTCATTGTATCAAATCTCCCACTGCAGCAATATACTGAATATAGACAGAAGGATACATTTCCCAGATAAAAAAGAACAATATATGTTATAGTATAATGTTAATTATACCAATCACACCATTGTAAATTGGCAGTAAATCCACTGATGGCAATTCAGTTACACCAAGTGTAAAACCAACGTAAGTGAGATCCGATGAAGTGAGCTGTAGCTCAGGAAAGCTTATGCTCAAATAAATTGGTTAGTCTCTAAGGTGCCACAAGTACTCCTTTTCTTTTTGCGGATACAGACTAACACGGCTGCTACTCTGAAACCTGTCAGAATATTAAGAAAGACTCTGTGAGGAAGAAGTCTCTTATCAAAAGGGAACTATGTTAAGAATTCCATAATGGATACGGTACATAGTTCTATCAGTGTCAAGGAATTCTACGTCTTATCCTTCTGATTCTCTTCAAGCATTGACCGGATACAACCACAAGTGCTTTGTGGTAGTCCTTGGATCTTAGTATAGGCTAGTGCTTTTGGCTTTTTAATGAAATAAATGCCCAAGTGTGTGTGTAATTTAGGACAAAAGATGCATTTAATGCACCCGATTTTCACATTTTTATTATAACCACTCAACTGCATTGTTAACCTGTTGTGATGAAACTGGAATAATTCCATTTATGCCATATTATTGCAACCAAAGGATATAGGACATGGTTAGGCACAGAATGGTTTTCTAAACCCATGAGCATTTTTCAGATTTTGAAAACATTTTCTCATCCCAAATCAGGGCAAAATGTCAAAATCTCAGCTGACAAACAAGAACAGTTTCAAGTATCAGAGGGGTAGCTGTGTTAGTCTGGATCTGGAAAAGCGGCAAAGAGTCCTGTGGCACCTTATAGACTAACAGACATATTGGAGCATAAGCTTTCGTGGGTGAATACCCACTTCGTTGGATTCACGTAGTGGAAATTTCCGGAGGCAGGTATAAATATGCAAGCAAGAACCAGGCTAGGGATAACGAGGTTAGTTCAATCAGGGAGGATGAAGCCCTCTTCTAGCAGTTGAGGTGTGAACACCAAGGGAGGAGAAACTGCTTTTGTAGTTGACTAGCTATTCACAGTCTTTGTCTAGAGACAGTCTAGAACAGTTTCAGTTCGAGATAATTGAAACATTTTGTTTTGATCATTTCAAAATGTCTTGTGTCAATGTTAGAAAGATCAAGTGGGTGAGGTGATATCTTTTATTGGACCAACTTCTGTTGGTGAGAGAGACAAGGCTTCAAGCTACCCAGAGCTCTTCTTCAGTGTCAAAAGCACATTACAGCTTATTAACTTAACCAGGGGAAATACGCCCGTCCCTTCAAACACAGCACTGAGTTGGTTTACAGTAAAAATAAAAGACATTTATTAATAATAGGACATAGGTTAAGTGATGCCAAGTCAAAGAAATAAAAGTAGAGGTGGTTACAAGCAAATAAAAGTGAAAACATGCATCTAAAAGTCTAAAATAATCTAGCAAGCTACAGGCTTTCTTCAGGATGGTTTTCCTCACCAGTCATTTTTCTTCCCAGGCATGGCTGATGTTCTCTCCATTAGGACCTTCCACAGAAGCACAAGGGGCTGGTTTCCCTTGTCTTCTCAGGTGAAAGATCTTTGCCTAATCAGGTTTCTCACCTATATTCAGTTTCCAGAGACTTCAACCTTCCCTTAATTGAAGGATCCATCTTTCTCAGCTTGCTAGAGCTCTGGTCCTTTGGGTCTGTGTAGTGATGAACATCAAAGATAGCTTCTGGCTTTACTTATATCTTCCAGCATTCAGTGACCTTGTTTTCAAGAGGCAGAATGATCTCATGCTGTTTTTCCCTCCCTGTGGGCTTTCCATCCTGCTGCTGATTTGAACATAAATGGAGTTTCCATTGTTTTTGGTCACACTTTGCTTAATTTCATTGGAGATAGGTAGATAGCTGTGAGAGTCCCTTCTGTCTGGGAGGGACCTGTTTTTCTCTTTGTTTGGGCATTGACTGTAAAGCCTAGTATCAATGAGTATCAATTTTGACCTTTTCTTTTCTTTTTTTTCATAAATTTAGCAAAAGTTCTAAATGAAAGGTCACTTTGACTCAAAAAAATAAAACTTTCCAGTTTGAAAATGTCAGAACAGGATACTTCAATCATTTCAAAACTTTTTTTCAATATTTTTGCAAGTTGGGAGATTCATTGAAACTGACCTAGTTTCACAAACAGCTTTGGTTTTGACAAATTATCATTTGCTGGTGCAAAAATAGTTTGTTGAAAAATTCTCGACTAGCTCTACTTAAGGACCTGATAGTGCGCTGTATATTGTTTTGTTCATACTACACGCAAGAGAACATGGAGTATGTCAACAGAAAATTTTGGGCTAAAAAGTTCAAACTTTAGCATGTAAAGTTTGGTACCATTATTTATTTATTTTGTCTAGAGGCACTACCCAAGACTGGATCCTCATTGGGTTAGGCAGTGTACAAGCACATAATACAAGACAGTCCCTACTGCAAAGAGGTTACAGTCTAAATTTCCAAGATATAATAAGGAAGGCAAACTGGATTACTATGTGTATGTATGGTACTGTGATTGGGTTTAACCCCCATCACTTGCAAAGGCAAGGGCAAGAACCCCAGTTAGTCATGCTCTGCACCTGGTGGGTGTTAACTAATTGACCAGACAAGGCAGAACTAGGCCTTATAAGTAGACTGAGGAATAGCAGTCGGAGGGACACTGTAGAGAAGACAGGTCTCTCTGGCAGAGAGAAGCCCTGGGAGAGGGTTTAACCAGACAGGAAACAACAGAGGAAGAACACTACAGGGAATGGTTAGGCTGCTACAGGGGAAGCCCTGAGGTAGACCCAACAGGGGCAGAAAGGCTGTTAATCTGAAATTTTGTTTGGACTTGTTTGTGCTACCCCAGAAGGGGTTTTGGACGTTTATGAGATCTGGTTGGAGGGCTAAGCCACACAACACCCAGAGGGGGAATCAAGAGAAGATGCAAGGTCCAAAGGAGAGCCCAGTAGGGGGAGCCATAGACTAGGATCCCCTGCAATGCCATGTCCAGGTGAGCATAAACAATTACAGGTACCTAACACATTGGGGTCCTGATCTTGGCTGGGTCTATAGGCACTACTGTAATAATATTTAATAATATAATAATACAGCGAAGTTTCAGCCCTGGCCTCTATTTTGATAGGCCTGGTTTTGCGCATACAATTAATTGCACCTGCAAAACGGGATATTCTGCTGTTTTGCACGTGCACCTCAAGCAGCCAGGTAACCCAAGCCCCCGCTGTGCAGACATGGCCGCTGTGCCACCCTGAAGGGGTGCGTGCCTACTCTAGCAGCTACAGCACAGCAAACCAGAGACGCTGACTAAAAGGTTAGCCTTTTATTCTGATCTCTTTTCTGGGGAATGCATGTGCAACTCCCATTGGTCTGAATCGGTTTTCGCCTTGTCAGTCCCTTGTGCATAAGATCTCCTAATTGCAACCAGCAAAAGCCAGGAAATTCAGAGTTCTGGCCAACCGTCCTTTCCAATTCGACCCCAAAATCTTTGTTATTTGGGCATGCATATGGAATATAACTTGTTTCCCCTGGTGCTGTGACCTTTGCATTATCTAGGTGCAAGGGGGGTAGGTAGAGTTTGGGGAATGAGGCTGGAGTGGCATACCAGCAGCTGTGAATTCTCGACCGCATAGTCTTCAAATGTAGGTAGCGCCTCATACGACCTATATGATATACATCTCTCTTTTGGCTTGTCTTAGAAAAGTCCTGGGGTTTCTCTGACTCCAGTGACACATTTCCAGGACCTCACGAATCAGAGACTTTCACCCAACTCCAGGCTTTGCTTGATTTACCCCATGCCTTGGCTTTCCTAATTTTAGATAGTTGCTTAGGGTCTGATCCACTAAAAATCAGTGGGGGGGGGGTCTTTCCATTGACTTCAGTGGGATTCAAAGCCAGCTTTTAAGGCCGGAGGTGCTGAGCATCCTCTGTCCTCATGATGTCAGTGAGGCCTGGGGTCTCTCAGCACCATGTGGATAACCTAGGGAGGTTATGTACAAAAACCTGCCAGGGATGATCTAGATAATACTTAGTCCTGTCTCAGTGCAGGGGACTCGGTCAAGGTCCCTATCAAGGTCCCTATCAAAGTCCCTTCCAGTCCTACAGTTCCACAGTTCTACGCCTACCCTGCATTTGGGATTCAGCCTGGGTCCACAGATTTGTGGCAGCGGGGCTCAGCCTAGAAATAGCTGTGTGGGTGTCACTTTGATGTTGTGGCTCAGGTAGGAGCTCGGTATCTCAGCCCCGCGCCCCCAGACTTGAGAGCCCCAGCTGCAACATCTATTCTTAGCACACTTGCACAGGTGTGTCACCCTGGACTGGGAGGCTTGCTCGCAGGTGCAGTGCAGACATACCATAAAGATCAGGCCATTATTGTGGAGCGTTGTTGAAGACAACGGCAAAAGTTCCATTGATCTCAGGGGTGCAGGATCAGGGCCTGCTTTCTGCATCTAAAAGTCATAGTCTCATTAGGCTGGGCCCGAGCCCTGAAGTTCAGATCCAGATTTCAACAGCCCCCTGCTTTTCATCTTTTGAAGTTATAAATCCTGGACTTTGGACTTTGACAAATAAAGTCAAGGCCCAGATGTGACATTTGGATCCGGATTCAGGTTTGGATTAAGGATGTTCTTCATATTTAGGGGTATTTGGAGTTGAAGGCCCATGTCTAGTTCCTGTATCATAACTGGTAAGGATATGATATGCCCCCCCCCCCCCCCCCCCCCCCCCGCAAACGCACACTGAAACCTCCATGGAGAAGAGCTTAAATGTCATTGGTAAATGCCTCTGTGCAGAGCTGATATCCATGAATCTAGCTGCCTCTGTTCCTTTATACTTGTTTATACGTGGGGGGTTTTTCCAGTCAGTCTGTACCAGACTAAAAGAAGGTGAGATTGAGCCATATGGAACCAGACCTGAGCCTGACTGGACCTGATCTCACATACGCTGGTGTAACTGCATTGGGTTTCATTCTCCTCTCACTTACACCATTAATTTCAATGGCGTTGTTCCTCATTTACACTGCTCTGAGGGAGAGGAGAACTACACATCCAGGGCCAGATTCTGCTGTCTGCTACACCTATATGAATCAGAAGTAACTCCACTGAACTTAGTACCATTTCACTAGTAAAACTGGCCTGAGAGGAGAATCAGGCCCTTGGATTTTAACACAGTTTTAGTCCTGTGTATACATTTCTATGCACAACGTTTTTGGTGGGAAGGAAGGAATTTGCATTTGTCCAAAAGCTTGCATTTGTCCAGGTGGAAGCTCTACACAGTGTAATGGTTAAGACACAGGGCTGTGAAGCCCAGACTCCGGCGCTCTGCCATTGACTTGGGCTTTCTAAAGTGTTCCACATTGGCCTAACTCTGCTCCCATGTCTAACTAGTCTCCCTTCGTGACTCAGTTTCCCCATCGGTAACATGGGGACAATAACACTTGTTTACTTCATGGGGGAGTTGTACAGCTTAGTGAATTATGCTTGGCTAAATGCTTTGAGATCCTTAAGAACATAAGAATGGCCACACTGGGTCAGACCAAAGGGCCATCTAGCCCAGTATCCTGTCTTCCAACAGTGGCCAGTGCCAGGTGCCCCAGAGGGAATGAACAGAGCAGGTGATCATCAAGTGATCCATCTCCTGTCGCCCATTCCCAGCTTCTGGCAAACAGAGGCTAGGGACATCATCCCTGCCCATCCCAGCTAATAGCTGTTGGTGGACCTATCCTCCATGAATTTATCTAGTTCTTTTTTGAACCCTGTTATAGTCTTGGCCTTCACAGCATCCTCTGGCAAGGAGTTCCACAGGTTGACTATGCATTGTGTGAAGAAATACTTCCTTTTGTTTGTTTTAAACTTGCTGCCTATTAATTTCACTGGGTGACCCCTTGTTCTTGTGTTATGAGAAGGGGTAAATAACATTTCCCTATTTACTTTCTCCACAGCAGTCATGATTTTATAGACCTCTGTATTAACCCCCCTTAGTCATCTTTGGGTGAGATGTGGTCCTTAATAATTACTTATGATTATTTATTATTATTAAGGGGTGCCAACAGAATTTGAAGAGCAAGGACTTGATGATGCCCTGAGAGCCCTGCTGGTGACAAGGTTTCCCCCAGAACTTTTGGATCTCTATATTAGCTGCATCCAGAGGAAATCTGCAGAGTTCCAGGGCTTGTACCTGGCCTAGCCTGCTGGGCTCTCCATCTGGATGTGTCAAAGAGCATCAGGGAGCTGCAGTGCCAGAGACAGATGCAACGGAGAGGGAGCAATGCTTCACTATCCTGTCAACATGTCATTAAGGCTCTGGTGAGGGTACATAGAGCAAAGAGGTGTGGGGGGAGGAGGGATGGGATGGGACGGTGAGGAGAGAGAGAGAGAAGAAGTGCGGCGGGGTGGGAGGGGGGAATGACAGAGCATTGGCGAGACGGAGGGGTTGGTGCCAATGCCACGTAAATCACTGCCAAGGGGACAGCTCCATCACACACAAGGCCAGTCCTATAAATCAGCCCATAATTAGGTGCAAAGAGAAAGCTTTAACATCCTCATCAAATTGATTAATACGTCTCGCGGCTCGGGACAGATGTAGACGGTGTTTATGAACAACTGCAAAGCAGCCGAGGCAGCATTGGGGGGCAGGAGGAAAGGGGGCTGGGGAGAGAGGAGTGATGGGGCTGAGGATGGAAGCTCAAGCTCCCCACCTCTTCTTCCCCAGGTTCTCCTTTGTGGAAGCTGAGGTTCTCTGCCACTGATACGAGCTTTCTGGCAATGAACTAGCTAATGTTAGTACAGCAGGAGGGCAATGCAAACCCTTCTTTGTTAAGAGCATAAGAACGACCATACTGGGTCAGACCAATGGTCCGTCTAGCCCAGTGTCCTGTCTGTAACATTGGCCACTGACAGGGGCTTCAGAGGGAATGAACCAAACAGGAGAATATTGACTGATCCATCCCCTGTCATCCAGTCCCGGCTTCTGGCAGTCAGAGGTTTAGGGACACCCAGAGCCCTTGCGTCCTAGACCATCCTGGCTAATAGCCATTGATGGACCTATCCTCCAGGAACCTATCTAGTTCTTTTTTGAACCCTGTTATAGTCTTGGCCTTCACAACATCCTCTGGCATGGAGTTCCACAGGTTGACTATGCATGGTGTGAAGAAGTACCTCCTTTGGTTTGTTTTAAACCTGCCACCTATTAATTTCATTGGCTGACCCCCTAATTCTTGTGGTTAGTGAAGGGGTAAATAACACTTCCCTATTCATTTTCTCCACACTGGTCGAGATTTTATAGACCTCTGTCATATCCCCCCTTAGTCGTCTCTTTTCTAAGATGAACAGTCCCACGCTTTTTAATCTCTCCTCATACAAAAGCTGTTCCATCCCCTTCATCATTTTTGTTGCCCTTCTCTGCACCTGGTCCAATTCTAATAGATCTTTTTTGACACGGGGCGACCAGAACTCCATTCATTCGGGGCTGATCCATAGCCAATGGGAATCTTTCTATTGTCTTCCTTCCGTGGGCTTGGTATCAGGCCCCTGTTCAGCATGGTTGTTGTAGGTGGCCCCTTGCAGAGGGCTGAGTGGAGGAGAGAAGTGAAGACAATAGGAAGAAGAAAGCTGATGATGATAAGAAAACAAAGGGAGCTGGGGAGGAAGGGACCGGGGGCCAGATAAGTCACAGGGAGTTTTGCCATTGATTTGGATGAGGCTAGGGTTCAATCCAGACAGTGCAGCCAGCCAGGAGGGACAGCAACGGTGGTGGGAGGATCTTCCACTGCAGTATCAGAGCTCTGGGGGTGGAGCCCTGAAAAGGACAGGAAGGGGTGGCCAGGCCCTGTGCTGCCACCTCAGGCCATCTGGGCCAGTGAGATCTCTGAATCTGCCTCTGGATAGCCCGTCCCACGCCGTCTGCCTGAGACATCTGTCAGCGAAAGTGCCTCCACACTGCTCATCTATACTTGCAGGCTTCCCCGCAAGGTTTTAGTCAAGCTGGGGGGCAAGGCAAGTGCTGTGTATCCCATTGGAACTCTGCAGTTTTCCTGTTTTTAATGGTACGAAGCTGCCTCTTCTAACCCCAAAGTGTAATGCTAGGAAAGGGAACTCGCTGCTCAGAGGAAACATGGGTCTGGGGGGCTCTTTTGATGTACGTTCTTTTTTTAAAGCTAGCTATTTGAAGCTGCTCAGAAATGTGGGATGGCGGATGCAGTCCCTGGGGAGTTGGATTATTATTTATTATTGTTGTTGTTTGTATTACAGTAGCATTGAGCCATCCCAATCAGAGACCAGGTCCCCAGTGTGCAAGGTGCTGCACAAATACAGAACAAAAAGACAGTCCTTGCCCCAAAGAGCTAACCATCTAAGGATAGCCTGGTCTACACTTAAGAATTAGACTGAGCTAGCTACGTCACTTAGGGCTGTGACAAATTTCACACCCTGTGCACTGTAGTTAGGTCAACCTAATCCCCAGTGTAGACACGGCTAGGCTGACGGAAACTACTGCCTCTTGGAGAGATGGATTCACTTCATCGATGGAAAAACCCCTTTCGTTGATGTAGGAAGCGTCTACACTGTAGCTGTGACAAGACAAGAGACAACTGGTGGAGCCAGACAGACAGGGGAAGCACAAGGGAACAATGAGACAACACTGGCCAGTATGACAGGCCATGGTCTCAGCACACCAGCTGTCTAGACATTGTCAAATTAGTGGGTAGAGTGCTGGTGAGGTGGTCAAAGGTGCATGATGCACACAGTTTATCACGTGGCTGTGCAATTTATAATTTCTCTGCGTGTGTGTGCGTAAGTGTGTGCGCACTCATACACATACATACACACATGTACAAACTCTAAGAATGTAGACCTGGATAAACAGCCTTATGGAGGTAACATTGTCAGAAAATCTGGTCTCCACAGATCCTCCTCCTGTCCTACTTTACAAAGCAGAGAAGATAAAATTGTGGGAACCCTGCAGGGAGTTTACTGCACCGGGGGGAACTCAGAGGTACCCTCTGGATTTTAGTATGAGATTCCCTGGCACAACAGGGGTGTGATCTTAGTAGAATGTGGGATCCCCTGGGCCTGCCAGGGATTTTGGGGGGAAAGCTTGGGGCATTAGACTGAGGTGTCCCAACTGGCATGAAAAGATACCTAAATCCTCAACCCTTAGGAGTCACATATGTGGTGTGTGTTGCAGGTGTCAGGAAATAATTAAGGGGTGAAGGGGTTAGAAGAAACAAAGATTCTCAGGGTCTGTCAAAAATTCATGCCTTATCTCCAGTCTGAGAAAGGCTTCTTTTTTTTTTAATGCTAATGCCTAGCTCTTATTTAGTGCTTTTCATCTGAAGATCATCATCGGTTTCACTGAGGAGACTGGTATCGTTATCCTCATTTTGAAGCGGGGGAAACTGAGGCAAAGAGAAAGGCAGCATCTGGCCCATAGTCCCAGAGCAGCAGAAGCAGAAATTGAACCCACCTCCTGAGGCCCTGTCACCTAACTACTAGGCCACACAGCTTCCCTTATGGGGATGTCTATACGTTAATGGGTGGACCCTGAATTTTGCGTGACAGGGCTCTT
The DNA here is from genome assembly GCF_015237465.2 of Chelonia mydas. Taxonomy (NCBI): domain Eukaryota; kingdom Metazoa; phylum Chordata; order Testudines; family Cheloniidae; genus Chelonia; species Chelonia mydas. Next base: position 10,155,937 of record NC_057860.1, read on the forward strand.
TGTTTTGGCATTACAGAATATTACGGGGGTGGGGCTGGAGGAGTCTTGGAAAATCACCAAAACATGTATTATGTAGTTTACGGCTCATCCCTCTTCACTACAGTGTATTATTCCAAACTGGAAACAACACAGGCCTATTGATTGGCAAGAAACAGACCCCAGAAAGAAACTCCTTACAGACAAGTTCCTCACCACTGCTCACCACTGCTTCTGAGGCTCTTTACCCCTGCCTGATTAATCCAGAGAGGTTAATTTTGGCAGCCAAAGGCCTTTCCCCTACTTTATTATGGCAGAAGTGGGATGGGGCCTGCTTGCCCGAGTGTCCCATACATGTGGCATACAGGCACCTGGAACCCTGCAGTTCTGCTCCATCCACAACAGCCCATAGACCCTGAAATCTCAGCTGAGCCACCGAAGCTGGTGTCATCCTTCTGTTCACCACGAAGCAGACAGCCGGAGGGAAAAATCCAGCCTTTCGGCATTATTCTAGCTCATATCACAGCTCACCAAATGTTATGGGCAAGCCAATAAACTGAAAAATAAAGGCATCTCGATGTTAAACTTACAGAGACCTCAAATCGGGGGGAGAGGTTCTGGTGCCTTGCTGGTCAGTTGTGCGGTACGCTGGGATTTGATGCCTTCCAACTCTGGAAGAGCAGAGAAACTGGGATGATTTCCTCAGCAGCAGAATCTCTTCCACCCACTGGGATGCCCTGCCCAGGCCAGGGAAAAACATCTACTTCTTAGCTAGAACCAGTCATCCTTTCAGCAGAAAACAAATGCTTCCAAGGTAAGAATAAATCAATTGAAACTAGCACAGCGCAGGGTAAAAAAATCCATGCCCTGCCACTTGGATATTTGAGGCAACGCTTTCTGCAATGATTTAAAGCCGTATAACTACAGGTCTCAGTTCTCATTTTGGAATTGGTTCTTTCCTTCCACTTAGTAAAGATTTTAAGGCTGAACCTGCGCCTACTGTCGGCAGTGGCAAAAGTCCCTTTGGATTCAATGAGATCAGGATCTGGCCTAGGTTGAAACCTTGTTGAGAGCAGGGGCTGCTGCCTTTTTCTTTTGTGTATGTACAGTGCCTACCACCACGAGACCCATAACTGGGGAGGGTCATGGGGGGGGGAGGTCCTAATCCAAATAAATAATAATCATTAATAATTAACTACATCTCTTCCCCTGAGCCTTAAAATGGGGTGTAGTAGTAGGTAGATTCTATTTGGCTTGCGGGTTCTTTCTCTTTCTCTCTCCCACACCCAAAGGAGGAAATGATCTGGCAGAGACAGCTTCCAAATATCAAGCATTTAAATCCAAAATAACCCCCGGACTCAGCACTCCCAGCTAACGATGACAGGCAGGCAAAATAAACTCTGTTCAGGAAATGTGTCAGATCGGATCACCAGAATCATCATGATAGATCAGATCAGTGGTGCATCTCATCCCGTACCTCGTTTCCAGCAGCGACCAGGACAAGAGGGTTTATTAGAATGGTTAATTGTTTTTATTGATCCTGCTCCCAGAAGCATGCGAGGTGCCTCACAGACAGGATGGAATAAAGACAAGTCCCTGCCCCAAAGGACCTACAATTGTAATAGACCAAACAGAGGATAGGGAAAAGAGATATCATGTACAAAACAATCCACACCTTTCTCTTTCCCCTCTTGCCATCTGTCCCTGGCTGAGCTCTCCCCTCTCGTCACCTGCCTTCCTCATCCTCTTTCCACATCATAGATCTTGTACTACAGAGGCAGGGATAAGAAATTCCATGATGGGCAATTCTGGAATAACCTGCTGCCATGGGGTGTACAGATCCCATGCTGTCCCAGTCGCTAAAGGGTTAACAGGGTTAACTAACTGCCTCCTCAACTGGGGCTGATTGGCAGCCTTGCAACAGCTGGGGTGGGGTAAAAAGGCTGTAGGTCGCACAGCTGGATTAGTTGCTAGAGTGGTGGAGGTCTCCCTGAAAGCAGAGTTTTTCAGCATCAGGTTGGTCGGAAGCTGCCCAGATACCTAGCCCTCAAGAAGAAGAGGCTCACAGAGTATCAATGTGGGAAAGAAGCTGAATAGCGAGGGGTGGTATGGAGCAGTCCAGGAAAACAGTAAGGGACTAGGAGAAACTGGCTGTCCCTGGCTTGGCACCCAGAGGAGTGGGTGGCCTGGGTTCTCCTACCTGCCCCAACTTAGGGGTTATTACAGCCTGCAGAGCAAAGGGGTCTGAACCCCAAGAAAGTGGAGACTGTTGATGGTTTGCTAGGGTTACTGGCCCTTCCTGACTCAGTAGAGTCTTTCCTGCCCAAGAGGGGAGAGGCTATTAATGACGCAGACAGAAGACTGGAGTCATGGCGAGGAGCTACCTGGCCTGGGGTTAAGTGGTGAGTAGCTCCGCAAAGGGGAAACGGAGGCAGATTTGCCATAACACCTGCTCAACTGTGGAGGGGTTCCAGTGGCTCTAGACAATGTCTTCCTAATCTCAGGCTGTTTGTGGTTTGATGGGGCCTTGAAAAGAGGCAGTGTGGTTTAGTGGATTGGGCACTGGGCCCAGACTCAGGAGACCTAGGTTCTACTCCTAGCTCTGGCCTGCTGTGTGACCTTGGCTAAGTCACTATAGATGTGTGCCTCAGTTTTCTTACCTGTATATTGGGTAGGTAATGGTACTTACCTCCTTTACAAAGTGCTTTTGAGATCTATGGCTGTAAAGTTCGAGATAGGATTAAGAGTAACAGCCATGTTAGTCTGTATTTGCAAAAAGAAAAGGAGTACTTGTGGCACCTTAGAGACTAACCAATTTATTTGAGCATAAGCTTTCGTGAGCTACAGCTCACTTCATCGGATGTGAAGTGAGCTGTAGCTCATGAAAGCTTATGCTCAAATAAATTGGTTAGTCTCTAAGGTGCCACAAGTACTCCTTTTCTTTTTGTGAGGTAGGATTAGTAACTGAATACAGCCCTTCCTCTGTATTTACCATCTTTTTGCAGCTTCAGTTCTCATGCAGTGAGAGGTGTTTTACTGTGAACACTCACATGCTTGTAGTAAAAGCACGTAAGAATCCAGGGGCCCGCTGGAGAAAGAACGACTAGCTTTTTATTAAGAGCTAAAGTCAAACAGCCCAAACAATTGAGCTGGAGAGACCAGCTGGAGTCTGATTTTGTAGAACTCCATCCACACCTTTTGACCTGCTAGGAGAGGCATTCAGGCACTGAAACGCAAGGCAGGTATATCTAAACACAGGCAGGGGGTGGACTAGATGACCACTGGAGGTCTTTTAGAATCAGAAATATAGGGCTTGAAGAGCAGCATCAGTGGCCTGATTCTCCCCTCATGCTGGGGCAAATCAGCAGTTGACTCCTCAGAAGTGAGTGGAGGTACTCTAGTATACAACTGCTGGGGGATGAGAATGGGGCCCTATGACATTAGGGTACTCCCAAGGGCTGACCCTACTGTACTCTGACGGAAAGATACTGTTGAAAACAATGGGAATTTTGCCTAGGTAAGGACTGACCAAGGACTGCAGAATTTAACCTTGAGGAAATACATACTGTAAGTGAGGAAAATGAACCATTCAGGAAGCAGACACTGGTTTTACCTGACACTGGTTTTACGCAAGCTCCATTGAGTGATTCCTGACTTAGAGGCACATGAAAGAAGAATGAACTCTAGCATTTATAAGAGAAATACCAGCAAACTCCTCAAGTATAGCCCTGGACCTGTCACAAACTAAAACCTTCTGTAAAAACAAACACCGCAGCAAACGTTCCATGCCCGTCATTGCATTTGAGCGCCTATTTCATGTCATTGTCTCTCCTCCCCACCCTCAGATGAATTGAATTTTAGTCAATAGGTTTCAAACTTCATCATAATAAACAATAAAAGGTGGGGATTAGATCTCCTGGCACTAACTTTACACCAGCATAACTCCAGGTGGTTCAGCTCAGTTACTCTCTATTTACACAGGGGAAGGGAATCCAGTTTACGTTAAAGAAGAGAGTTTGTGGGTAAGAACTGCAAAGTGGTGCTCTGCTTCCCCAAAAGCTTTGGGATACGATTGGCCAGCAGTCTCCCTCAGCTGCTGTAAATTGGTATCGCTCCATGACTACACTGATTCACACTGCCCTGCTTACTCCACAGCATGAAGAGAGCTTCGGATGTCCCTCCAGATACAACTGCACAATCCAGGTTCCCCCCCAAAGTGAATAGCAGAGTCCCGTTCCTCGGTGATGCAGCCCCTGGGTTACACAAGGGTTTTGAAATCCGAACAGGGAGTGAAAAGCTTTCTCCAGTGCCCTGGACTGCAAAGTCCAGCTACCACCGGGTCCCTCTGTGGATTGTTCCTTCGCTGAAGTGACGAGCCCCTTTCAGGCCTGTCATGGGGCTGTTATTGATGAGGAAGGGAGCCATTCTTAAGGACTCTGCTCCAGCCCCTTCCTTTAACACCCCTTTGTGGGCCCAGCCCAGGGAACAGTTCACGAACCCTGACCTTGAATAAGGAAAAGCGGCCTGTGAGGGGAGGAGACAGGGCTTAGAGCCACTGGGAACAGATCCCATCAGCTGGTCTAGAGGAAGTCAGATGCGGGCAGCACAGAGCAGGCCAGAAAATGTACCTCTGAAATGAAAGCACAAGTATTACAGTGGTGCAGCTGATTTACTCTATAAACTTATCCACTAAAACAATAAAGGGCCCGATCCTGCAAGCTGCTGAGCACCCTTAACACCCATCAGCCCTGGATCTCCTCTTGCCTGTGCCAGCGACTTCAATGGAGTTAGTCCAGATTTACCCCAGTGTGAGAGGAGAATCAGGCCCATGGACTTCAGGGGCAGTTGGGGGAACTCAGTCCCAGATCCTCAATGGAACGTAGGCACCTAACTCCCACTGGAATCAACCTAAATACCTTTAAGGATCTGGGCCTATGTCCCATTGATTGCAATGGGAGGTAGGTGCCTAAATACCTTTTGAGGATCTGGGCTGGAGCACTGTTTTTGTTTTTAGGGCCCAGATTTGCAATCAACAATTAATGCATCGTTCCACCACCATCACTCCCAGGTCATTGAAGCTTGTAGCAAAAGTGGTGGTGGGAGTTTCAGTCAGTCTTCTTCCTGGTCTTGATTTTACCCTCCCTAGTAAAGCACGCTGAGTTCTTTGGATGAAACAATTACTTGGACTGTAAAGCCCAGATCCTCAGAGGTATTGATGCCCAATGGGAGTTAGGAGCCGAACTAACTTTGAGGATGTGAGGCAGGAGCCATCTTTTTGTTCTGTCTTTGTACAGCCCCTAGCACAATGGGATCCTGGTGTCTGACAGGAGCTTCTAGGTGCTATTGCAATATGACTAAAAGCCTGCTCGTATCAGCATTCCTCTTTTCCGTAGGACACCAGAAACAGAAAATATTAAGATGTTGAACTTGTCAGAGGAACATTCAACAATAATGTCCTTCTTGATATTTTTCTGCCCCACGGCCACAAAAGTGTCACGTCTCCTTCGGTGGCCTAGTGCCATGGAACTCCACCCAGGTGTTGGTCTCTTCAGTTTTCCCATCTACCAAATCTTGTCAGGTACAATAACAATACATCAAGGGAGCGGCTGCTGTGACACCGGTGAAAATCACAAGCCACTAGCCTGGGCCTTCAAGATTTCCCTGCAAGGATTTCAACATCTGGAGCTCATTTGGCTTGAAGTGATGACAATTTCCAATAAGTGTGAATGGGGGAATCCTGCCTAGTCCATCCTCTGTTAGCATAATTGCGGCCGTCTGTCCCTCTGTCAGGCTTTCTGACATCTAGAGTTCACACACATAGAAACAAACTACAGCTACAGGTTACTTAATGAGCCCATTATAAAGTCAACCTGATTCATTCATAGCGACTCAATTGGTTATTTCCCCCACGCCAGGCCCTTTTTGCCTGGGTTGCTGGTTCTCAATGCCATGAGCTTTTAGTTGAATGAGGAAGCCCAACGTCATCAAAGGGAATTCTGGGATAACAAGGAACTTGCATAGCTCTACATGCAGATCCTGATCCAATGCCCATTGAAGTCATTTAGTAAGATTTCCGGTGACTTCCCTGTGCTTTGTATCAGGCCCAGAATGAAACATTTTGGTGAACTTCCCTCTGTTTCTCCTGAACTGGCAATGCAGACTGGTGGGCTGGTGGTCAGGTTTCAGTCTTGAAGGAGATCCAGTTGCTGAGGACGGGATGCCGGGTTCTCCACTGCTTTGCACCCTGAGAAGCCTTACACCTGTATGCAGAATGCTACCATTCTGATATGGTGGCATTTTACATCTGCTTTGTACAGGTGCAAATGATGCCACAAAGAGCAAGGATTGGAGAATCAGGTCCCGGGAGTTGGATTTTCTTAGGTATCTAAGCTATGGAGTCCAGATCTGCATTTGAACATTCAGACCATCACATAGGCACCTAAACCAGGTCCCTTCCTGAAGATGTGAGAACCTCTCCAAGGAACTGTGAGACCTAGTTGCAGCATCCAAGTGTTAACTTTGTATATCTGTTGTTCATCATGTGCTTTTTAATTTGGAAAGGGCATCTTTGTGCCTTTTAACAGATACATTCTCCGGAAGTTATGGTGCTTCCAGTCAGATAGTAAGGATGATAGTGCTCTGCCTCTGGATCTCAAACCGCATTGCAGATGTTAGTGAATTAAGCTTCACGCTCCCTTATGAGGTAGGGAAATGTCACCGCATTTTACCGATGGGAAAACAGATACAGCGAGTTTAAATGACTTGCTCGTCATCAGGAGAGAGCCGATTTCAGAGCTGAGAACAACCTTGGTCTTTTGAAGCCCGGCTTTGTGCCAGAATCCCAAGGCTGTCCTCTTTCCCACATCCTTCTCTGAAGCCTCTGGCGCTGGGCTAGATACTGGGCTAGATGGACCTTGAGTCTGATCCACTCTGGCAATTCCTATGCTGTTGTAGCAATCTATTCCTCTCCTTTGGCTACTGCTGAGGTACATGGCTGTTTGTGTCTAATTCCAAATGGATGGTAATCTATTCTGCAAAACGTCCAGCTCTCAGATTTTAGGGGCTTATTCATAGACATTTTTGGCTGTTGGCATCACAGAGGGTTTCATTCTGTGCTCAGATATGCTAGTGTAAACCCATTGGTATTAACCTGGAGTGACTCCACTGACTTCAATGTAAATAAGAACCTAACTGGACCCAGGATCTCTCCTTTTCCTCCCTTACCCGCTCCGCTCTCTCTGCAAATGCTCTTGCCATTCAGAGATACCAGTTGTTGAGGGATCTCAGCGGTGATCCATGTTATGACTTTCCTCACGGCTAGTGAATGAGCTGCTTTTATTTTGATTCCAGAGAGAGGAGCTTGGGGCTTCTCAGCGGAATCCCTCTAGTCTCCTACCGGTTATCAGAGGCTGTTCATCAGCCTTAAGGCTGCCTGGCAGATGTAACAGAGTACAGCTTTCTGCTTCTGAATTTAACTTACAGCACCTGAGGTAGGGAGTTCAATGGGAGTTTCTTTCCTGCCCAGTTAAAATGACAAATTGGTACATGAGTGTTTAATGAAAGATGCTGGAAACGTCCGTGAAGATCAGAAAAATCACCTCTTGGAGCTGACAGGCAGGCCATCTGCATTCCTGCATTCCTATTAATTCCTTAACAATAAACGACAGGAGAGCCTAGAGGGTTAAAAGCTTAATTCAATCTCCTAGATTCCTTCCAGGGGCCTGTCTGCATATAGAATTAGGCATTTATAAAACCGTTATTTGCACACTAGATTTTTCATGCCGCTGCATGCGCCAAGTATCAATCACGCCCCTCGCAGCCGTGGTGTCAACATGCATCATGTGGCCCTGCAGAGACTAATGATGTGCCTTGCATGTGACATCTGCCACATAGATAGATGACATCATACCTACTGCAGATCACGTGACCCTACCCACAGGCCACCTGACTTGAATTAACCCCTTGATGAGAGATTTAGTAATAGTCCACCCTAGACTATGATACCTGAGCCAGGGCGTCATCTACTAAGTTATTGGCCAAAGGGGATTAACGCGCCAGAAGTCAGGCCCCACACCTAAACTTTGCGGAAGTTCATGGCCAGGTTAGGATTTGAATTCACCATCACAGCTCAGATCTATCTTTGTAATGGGTGGGATGCAGGAGCCCCCGGTCCAAAAATCAAAACCAGGCTCTGTGACTTGGGACCTGTCTCTAGCATGGAGCAGCAGACTCAGCAGTGCAGCTCACACAGAAGTTACTCAGAAGGTGGGGAGGGTCACAGCCGTGGAGGGCGGGTTAGTCTTTGCAGGGAGACTCTGACCGTTTGGATGGATGAGGGCACCCCCATTTCATCTCAATTCCACCCTGGCTTTAGCCACTAATTAAACCAGAATCACTGAGCAAGTACAGGGCCACCTCTCCTGCGTCTCCACATTGAAAGGGGGAAGAGGTGTGAATCAGTGTGTCTAACACAAGTTGTCTATCACAAGTTGTTGTCCCACTTCAGCGATCCCAGTGTAGTTAAAGCAGTACAACTCTCCCAGCTCAGTTGTATTTATACTGGTATAAATTTGCTTATACTGGAATAGCTATTCCTCTCTGGGATGGGAAAAAAGGACGTTTATATCAGGATCACTGAGTCCACACTGCGGGTTGTACCATTTATAACTAGATCAGTAAAAGAAATCCCACCACTAATTGATATAATTATACCAGTACAAAAACTGGCTGCAGACCAGACCTCAGAGACGGGGCTTAACTAAAGCACCAGTTAAAACCTCCCCTGCCTGCATCAAACTTTGGGGAAGTTGAAGTCATGCCTTCTCTCAGTGCCTCATTTGGGGGTGATAACCTTTCTGTTCCCCCCAAGCTGTCTGTTTTGTCTCAATTGCAAATGCTTCACAACAGGGAAGGTCTCTTGCTAGGTGCTGTGTAGGGGCCCTGATCTCAGCTGGGAACGCGAGGCGGTACTGTAATGAAACTCATAAATAGTACGTTTAGAGGCATCTTCAGGTCCAGCGCCATGAATTGAGCCTGTTTTTATAAAAGGCAAAGTTGGATTGTCAAATAAATCCCTGCTTCTCTTCTCCCCTCCGTTTCAACCCCTCCTTCCCATCCACCCATATCCTTCCTTCCTTCCAGCTCAGATTAGAATCTGCTTCCCGGTCCTAAGTTCACAACTTGGGTCCATGTCTCATTTTAATGAGGGAAATGACTTTTCCTTCCCCTGCCGCTGCCGCCCCCCCCGTCTCAATTAGACCCTGGACCCTGAAGTCACTGGGAGTCCTTCTGTTGACTCCAATAGGCATTAGATCATGATCAGAGAGCATCCAAGAGCCTTGTAAAGATGACGCAACCGTTCTCCCAAAGGTACGGTGTTCCCAGGAAGGTGGCTCTGAAGGCTTGTCTAAACATGAATGTTAATCCAGAATAAGGTAGGAAGTGAATTTAAAGTGGGCTGGCTATTCTGGAATAATTCCATGTGTGGACGCTCTTATTCTGGAACAATAGTGCCTTTTTTTAGTGGTTTAGTTTAATCCATTTCCAAAATGGATTGAGCTAATTCAGGGGGAAAAGGACTCTTATTCTAGAAACAGTGTCCACAACTAGAGTTATTCCAGTTTATCTATTCCAGAATAACTCGTGTGAAGACACGCCCTTACGCTGTGGCATTAATTTCTCTAATGGACCATAGCACACAATGATCCTGCAGGCTCCTCTGGGACAGGGAGAGCAAATATTCCTATCAAAGCATGTTGCCTCTCAGCGCTGACTTTTAAAGAAGCAGCCTGATACCACAGGGATAAATGCTTAAACCTTGGAAAAGCCCTATGTCCATTAGCTAATTCAGCAACCTGTCGCTAGCGAGCAAGGAGCTTTGCTGGAAACCTGTGGACGTTGCTGCTTGAGGAAAGATGACTGGAAGGAGTCTGCGTATTTTAAATACCCAACCGGCCACAACATGGTGAAGCTGCTGCAGAGAAGGCTGACTTGTGCTCTGACTTGGCTCACCCACTGTGGGGTTTATACCTGCTGGATTATGGGAAATGGAGATATTATATTGCCATGGAGGGTGGATCCCCCTGTGCTTTGGCCCTCCTGAAGCCATCAGTCATACCCTGCCTGGTTTGTTCGGACCGGTTCTCCTCATTGGGAATCCAGCAGGTCCTACCTGCTCAACGAAGTCACGTGAGAGATTGGGGATTGCAATAGGGCAGCGAGCGTCCCGTCTCCAACACAAGAGGGAGCCATGGAGGCTAATGTCCAAGTGTGACGCTTTTAAGGATGTTCTCAGGCAGACGTCATTAGGGCTCAGATCCAGAGCCTAGCACCCACCTGTTCTCAGAAGCCAGGCAGGAGGCTGTCCAGGGGAATAAGATGAAAGAAATCCCTCCTCTAGAGGCACTGCATGGGGACCCAATGGGTGGAGTGGCCTGTGCAGGGTTTTTAGACAGCTCTCCATGGGTTTTAGGAGGAGGATGAGAAGATTGACACAATGGCAAATCCTCTGGCGGTAGCTTTGCGATGCTCCCCGGTCCACCCATATCTCCCCATCCTGTCCTCCCCCGGCATGCAGCTGCATAGGAAGTGCACATGGGGCAGGCAGGGCATCACATTTCACCGGGAGTATGTGCCACATGCAGCCCCCTGAGTTGCAGTGGAATCCCATCAGTTCTGCTGCTGCCATGAAGGAAGACGGTGGATATATCCCTAGGCCACAGCTCTGGTTGTCAATAGACATCTATTGGGGAGTGGGGAAGGGGGAGGGGACATAGCCAAATTAATTCACCAAATTTTCCAAAGGCACCAGTTTTCATTAATAAACCACGCGTCGAATCTCTCGGTCCAGCTGATTTTGTTAGGAAATGTTTGCAAAAGGGGAAATTCTATGACTGATCTAAGTGATGTGATCTGATTATTTCTAACCTTGCCCCCCCCCCCGCCCAAAAAAAAAAAAAAAAGTCTTTTCTGGCAGAGGCAACACACGAGAAATTTCAGCAGATTGGGTTAGTCTTGGTAAGGGTAGAGGGGTTGGGAAACAAGCAAAATCAGGCTTGTTCCATCATGTTAGTTGAAACCTTAACTATGGAGAAACAGTTTCTCTACTAATGCATGATCTAAGACTCCAGTACATGTCAACAGATGTTAGATCAAGGTCTATATCACCAACACACCAGGAAATCAAATATACTGGGACAGAATGCCTGTATTTGGGGGAATTCTCAACATGAATCCCTGAATTGGTCTCTTGTAATGGAGAGTGAGGATTATAGGCATCATTAGCTCCAGCAGCATTAGTTAGGGACACAGAAAATTCTTGTGCCTGAAGTCAATGTGCTGTGCAATAGATTTTTTCCAAGACTAAGATACTGAATTCTGGTGGGAATACTTTCCTCCGTATCCGCGCAGAGCAGAGCTCTGAGAGATGCAAAGAGTTTAAAAAGCTGGAGGCCACGGACAGCCCTGTCTCTGCTAGTTCTCCCAACACTGTGATCGTTAGTGGAGCATCATCAGGGGGGAATTTTGGCCAAAAAAGCCCTCTAGTGTAGATACCCCCTCAATTGGTTCAAGAGGCAATTTCTTTGTCCGATCAGTGGAGGAAGGGTTACATGCTTGAGTGTTGTTTATCGGCGTAGCTGTAGCTGTGTCGGTCCCAGATCTGAAGAGCTCTGGGTGGCTCAAAAATTTGCCTCTTTCACCAACCGAAGGTGGTCGAGTAAAAGGTATTATTTCGCCCACCTTGTCATTTATCAGGTATCCGTCAAAGGGCTGGGGAATATTTATGTGCCTACTTCTCACGTTAGTTGCAGTAATGGCCATGCATTTTGGGGTAGCCTTGAGTCCCAAGATTGGTACCCTAAATCTTCAACAACTTCCCTGACAGTGCAAACTCGGAGACTTTTGAATGTGTGATTGGCATATGGGAATATAGAAATCAGCTTCTCAAAGGCCTGTGCTCGCTAACCCTGTCCCACTGCTGAAGAAGATGGATGACCTCCTGTAGCATTAACATGTGGAAAAGGCTAATATTTCATCTGAGCGTTCAGTCTGTAGAAAGGTGTAGCTCTGGCCCTTAGCCTCCCAGTTGTGGACATCTTGAATAAAGCTTTTCTTAAATAATTTCCATTGGAACAATTTCTCCTGCCCCTTTCGTCAGGGGCCCATTCATCTCTCGGTACAGAATCACACCTTTGCCAAAATGTCCGGCCCACGGAGTATGAATGTTTCGGGGGGGGAAATGGAAGGCTTTCTGGGGCTGAGACCAGTTGAGAAGCACTTAGGCAGCCTTTGCTGAAGTAAAACATTTGGGCCATTTTCGTTGAAAGGGATGTGAAAGCAAATAATATTTAGCCAAGCAAATACCTCCCTTGGCACCAACGGAGTTAGGGGGGAATTTGTCTGAAGACTCACAGGGCCTGATCTTCAGCTGGTCCAACTCAGCACTGAAAACAATGGGGCCACACTGATTTATGCCAGCTAAGAAGGTGGCTCATTGGGTGCGATAAGTGCGCACACTTCATAAGAACATGAAGGAAGACAAGGTCCCTGCCCCAAGCAGCTTATGCTGCAGGGGCTGAAGTCTGACGTCCTTACTCAGGTTTTGCTCCGTGAGTTGGCCTGGGTAGGACTGATGATGGCCCTCAGGATTTGGCCCTCATATAAGATGGGACATGGGATGAAGCAAAAATATCTGGACGCAGCTGACAAAGACCAACAGAAGGAGGAAGTAGGTCTCAAGGAGAGATTTGAAAGCCGAGGGGACTTAGCACCCAGTGCAGAGCCATGAGTGGGAGGAGACTGGTCTCAGTTAGGAGAGAGGACACTGAAGAGAACAAGGAGCACAGTGGTAGCAGAGACGCGAGGGCAGAGGCTTGGTGGTGAGGTTGCGGAGCTGAGGTAGGGTGACCAGATAGGGTGAAAAATCAGGACAGTGGGTGGGGGGAGGGGGAGATAGGAAAAAGAAAAAGCCCCGAATATTGGGACTGTCCCTATAAAACTGGGACATCTGGTCACGCTAAGATGAGGAAGCCCAGGAGCCTGGAATGATGCTGTATGGAAATACTGGAGCTCCAAAAACCCCTCCCAACCCCAGGGGAGTTTCGACAGGCCTGGGACGAATGTAGGAAGCTTTAGTGAGAGACTGAGTGCACGGCCTGGCGCCAGGCAGGTACCATGACCACCCATCTCTGCCCAGCCCTGTGACCGCAACCTCGACCTGCAGCATTTTGGGATTCCAGCCCTGCGGATCCCACGCAGATCCACCAGCCATCGCCAGTTCTGACCCGCAGCTCCTCCTGCCCTTCCGTTACCAGGGTCCTCCCGCAGCTCTGCCGATGTGTCTCAATCCTGCCCTGCGGCACTGCTGCTATTCCAGGGCCGGGGCTCCCCCCCAGCTCATCAGAGGCCGCCAAGCATGCTGAATCTGTGCAGTGGGGTTTTTTTTTTTTTTTAATGATGTGGACAGATGTCTGCTAGGGAGTAGAGATTTGAACAGCTGTCCTTCAAAGCCAGCACAGCACAAGAACAGCCCCACCGTTTCTGCTCTTCCAGGCTGCCTGTATCCTGTTGTATGTTTTGTGAGATTCATTTACTGACCTTTCTGGATACGGAACCGGGGAGGCAGGGGTGGGCCGGGGAAGGGGTAATCAGCTCTGAAGCGGTTAATTTTACTGGCTCCTAAATTGATCAGCAGTGGTACGTCAGTCTGAAATGAACTTGCCTTGTTCAGTGGGGTTCTAAGACAGCGGAACTCAATCAGCAACGGGCCACATGGTTCAAAGCCGCAATTCATCCTGCCGCGCCTCTGTAAAATGGGAGGTGACAGTTCATTTTGCCAGTGACAGTCTGTCGGTCTCGCTCACTGCTTCTCCCGTCGATTACGCTGCTGAGGTGAAGTGTGAGCTGAGAGACACCCTCGCTTTGTATTCCGCTCAGCTGAACAGGACAATCCGAGGATCAAAGGTGGAAAAATCTCCCCGAGCCCAACCCCATCCTATTCTATTCCCCCGGCCCCCCAAAAGGCTGGTGAGCTAGATCCAATAACCAGGAGCCTCCTAAACATCCTGCCTGGCTCTTTTGGGTTCGCATTTATCCTGAGCGGTCAGGTCTCTTGCCATCAATCGCTCGGTGTGTGCTGAGGGATCCACATGACAGAATGGTAACTCGAGACGCACCGCTATGAAACGCTAAATTTGCTGCACGCTACTGGACAGGATAATATTTCAAGCAATGTGAAATGCGTGGGATTCGAGCATAGGTTGCATTCTACGCCACCGCCATTGTGTGGAGGCAGCGTTGGAAAGGAAGGAAATAGAGCTGACAGGCCGAGAGGATTCTGCTCAGAAGCTTTATCTTTAGCAATCACGTAGTTCCTTCGACGAGCACTCACATGAGCCTAGTGGGTAAATCCCACAGCTCGGAGATGGCACTGTGGTAAGCACTGGCAGGCCATAGCAAATAAGGCCTTGTGAGTAAGGTACAGCAATAACCCTCCGTTGATGTAGGTTCTGCTCGGGTACAGTCTGGCAGACCTAAATTCAGCTCCTTTCTCTGGCAGAGCCTTCCTGTGTGATCTTGGGCAAGTCCCTTAGCCTCTCTCTGTTTCTGCTCCCCATCTGTAAAAGGTGGGTAATAGCACTGCCCTACCTTATACAGCTGTTGTGAAGATAAAAACGTTAAAAGCTCGTAAGGCACTCGGATGCTAGAGGCATGGGGGCTGGTTCAGTGCCCTAGACAGTTCCGGCTCTGCCCCCTTCTTGCTGTATGAGCTTGGGCAAGTCACTTGGATTCAAAAATGGCTGCTGGTTTCTCAGTTTGTGGGTACTCAGTTTGAGACACCCAGGGCCTGACGTTCAGAGGTACCGAGTATCTGCAGCTCCTCCTGACTTCGGTTAGAGTTGGGTGCACAACAGCTCCGGAAATCAAGCTGTCAGGGTCCCAAGTGGGACACTCTAAATGTGTGGATGCTTTTGATCTTGATCTTTTGATGACTCAGTTTACCCACCTGGGGAATGGAGATAAACTCGATCTGCGTCACAGGAAGCTAAAATGTATTAATGTCTGTAAAATGTGCTGAGCTCCTCACTTGAGAAGGCCCTGGACAAAGGCAACATTATTAGTTGAGCATCAATGACCAAGGCAGGGCAATTATTTCCCTTGCTCTAAGGGAGGCCTCATGGATAAAGCACTGGACTGTGACACAGTAAATCAGGCTTCAATTCCTGCATCTGCTGCTGGGTGACCACAGACCAGCCACTTCAACTCTCAGGGCCTCAGTTTCCCTATCTTTAAAATGGGGATAATTATACTGCCCTCACTTTGGGATGTACATATGAAAAGCATTAAACAGCTAGCTATTAGTATTATTCGCCTTATTAAAACTCTTTTTTGTACTCTGATATTTATTCCTATCTGCCTGTAGGTCTCATATACATTGCCCTGCATCACCCTTTGAAGATTTTGTGTTAATCCTATCATGTGTTTTCACAGTAACATAGGAATTGCCACACTCCACCAGATCAATGCTCCATCTAACTGCATGTCCTATCTTGTACCAGCTGTTTTGGAGAGGAATCCCTGCAAAAGGCAGTTATCTGCTAATCCCCAGTAGTTAGGGGTTGGCTTATATTGTGAAGCAGGGGAGTTTATATCCCTCCTAAAATTCTTGGTTATTTTTTTACATATTTATTATTATAACTGGGTGATTGTGTTATCTGAAAATGTCTAATCTTTTTCTAAATCCTGCTAAGCTTCACTGACCTATTGTGGAAGTGAGTTCCAAAGGTTAATTGTGCAGCAGGTGAAAAGGGTCTCTCTTTCTTTACTGCTTTTGAACATGTGAGTTGTGAATCCACATCCCACTGCATGTAGGAGGGGATGAGTGGTTTTCATCCCAAACCACTTCACCATCCAAAGCACATCATAAATAACAACACTGAAATGGGCCCACCTCTGGGGTGAGATGGAAGCAATCAACCAGAGCACAGCGGCAGGGAGGAGTCATTTTAACCAAGGACTTCAGGGCTAACACCAGCTCTTACAAAAAGTGTCAAGGGAGAGTTAATGTTCATTACATGACCTTAGTTTTTAAGGTCTCAATCTGCTTGTCTGTTTTATATTTTGAGAGTGTAAACTGTTTTGGGCAGAGAATATTCCTTTGTAGGTGGACAGTAGCTAGCACATTACTAAAACCAAATAAGCATAATAAAAGGAAACCCACTTGAAACTGCATGGCACTCAGTGTACGTACTTTGGAAAGTGAAAGTCTCAGTCCAACCCTGCAAGGAGTAAAGGTGTAGTTCCAAGGAATAGAAGTAGGCCACAACAGATGCTTAGACAACTAAGTTATACTTCCCAACACTAGTGAATTCAGCTGCGGGTGTGTGGATCTTATTGTATGTAGGGACTGGGAGAATGACCCTGAGTTAATGCACTGATATGTGAATCCTACTACATAGAGAAACTGTCAACTTCCTTCTGGGGCTGATGGAGATACAAAAGAGAGAGCAACAATTGTTGTTGTTGTTTTATTTCTCAAGTAAAGGGCAATATTTTGACTCTCAGAAAATGTACCATTACCTATCAGGTTTAAAATATTCAAGGTTTGGCTTTGTAGGAGAGGAAAAGTTCGGCCTTATTAACCACTTTGTATTGCTAGAACAGATGGGCCCTAACGGTTGCTGTTATCCCTTAAAAAGGGAACAACCTAGATCTTGTCCTGGAAGCAACCTCAGAAACAGGCAAGCTGGTGATTGCAACTGAAGACAGATATGCAGCTAAGAAAAGAAAATGAAAACATATATAGTCCACTGCTTACCATAGGTACCCAATAGAGGCAGAGTCCATAAAGACACAATTTAGGCATATGCCATGAGCACCCAGAACGCAGCAGTCCCACGTGCATATCCCACGAACAGCCCCTCCAGCCTACCCAGTACACATACACATCCTGCAAACACCCGCCGTATGCATCAGTACATCCTCAGCACATCCCGTCAATGTCCATGCAAGCACGTCTCATAAGAAACCCCCCTACTTTAGGGAGGAATGGAGAAAGTGTTTGATTCGTAGATAGCACTGAGGTTTTTGATACCGTTCCTTCGTATTGTACTATGGAGATAGGCCCATTATAATGTCATCGTTCGGTAGCTAGACAGAGAAAGAACGAGACCCCGATTAGATAAAGGGAGAGCAAGGAACAGAGGCCAACCAATGCCTCCAAACTTCAACCCATGAAAGCCGGCAACGTGTGGCAGGGGCTATAAACCAGAGCAACAAGGGTTAGCTGGAATATTATGAATATTCCAAGGTGGAAAACAGGATCCAAGATGGAATTCTTCCCTCTTGGTGCCTAAAAACTGGGGCAAATCTGCAGCTCTGGGAGGCTGGCACTATGCACCGCTATCCTGAAGATAACAAGTTGTCTGTCAAGTGCGGCGCTCGGGTACATGTCGGACCACAGAGCTCCCACTAACGGAGAAATTAAAGCTGTCTGCGCACACCGGTCCCAGTGCTCTGATTACATTTACAGAGGTTGTGACCTGCATTCTGTCACCATGGAAACCTCTCATGCTGCCAATGTACAGTCAGGTTGTTTCTGTGGGCGGCTGATATTTAAAGGTAAAGAGGACTTCGCTGCTGCAATATGGAAAGCCAGGGCACCAAGTTTACGAGCAGCCAAGTGGCAAAATTCATTACATTCCCCTTGACCCCGCAGAATCGCAACTGGCAAGTAAGTCCAGGAGACAGATGGCGGGATAGAAAGAGAATCAAAGAAAGTTCACCTGTCTGTATTCAAGCCAACCGCCGTTTGTTGCACGGCATGTACAGAAAAGACAGAAGTTCTGATCCGTGTGCAGTGAATTCTTCATGCAACATGCAGCAGTTTCCCGGATCCATCAAAGTTTCACGTTCCCCACCAGGGGGGCTGGAACAATTTGTAGGGGGAGGAGGGAGCTGAGAGCCATTGACCCAAACTGTAAACCCTGGATATGATGGAAGCCACTTCAAGACAGCACCCTCAACAGCCCTAGTTTCAGCACTAATGCCACCCCTGCTCCAAAAGGGACTCTGCTTCCTGGGGCCCCAAACACACTTTTGCTCCTTGCCTCCGCTCCTGCTAATTGAGGCTTTGATCTTATTCTCCCGCCCTCTCCAGTAGACACTTGGGGGCTCAATTGCATTAGAGTGGAGTTGCATTAGGGAGGGAGGTGGTCATTGGCGATGTGACATGCTGGACCTCCTCAAAGCGTGGGCCCTTGCTCCCAAAGACCTCTCCTTCTCCTGTCAGCTCACATGCCGTGTGTTTGAGCCACCTGGGGGTGAATGGAACACTGCACTGTCCTGCAGGATAAGGGGAGTCCCCAGTGGAACCCGTTACAAATACCGACACCGACTGGGGGAGAGGTTTCTGGGGCAAGAATTTGTATTCGGCCGTGGCTGGCAATGCAGCTGACGATGATGTCAGCTACTCACGCAGGCGACAGACGCTACCTGACAGGCAACTACTTAGCTTCCAATTTTCTCTGGTATAAAACTATTCTGTTAAGCATTGGAAGGGGATGCAGTGAAGGTAAATAAAACTGACACAGGACCCAGGCTCTGCTCTCTCTGCTCCTCTCTCGGACGTGATTCTCTGGTCGCTTGGTGGAAGACAGAGTAGATCTGGGAGCTGGGTCTGGTGGTAGGGGATGAATAACAAGAGCAAGGCACACCTGCTGACAAGAGCAAGTTGCTGGGAACTGCCGCAGAGGCAAGTAGGGATGGCGAGCAATCATGTGGTTAAGGCTAGCCCTTTGAATGTATCTTCAGAGAGAAGAGAGGCAGAGCCAGGGGCTGTTCTTGTTTGTCTACCAGCTCAGAACATCGCCCCCCCCCCCCCGCCACCCCACACACATACAAGTCCAGCTCAATGTGACAGATCTATAGTTTGGGTGCGGAAAGAATGATGATCTGAAGTAGTGTAGCCAGAGGAACCAGGAGTGGGAGGTCAATCGGATCAGGAGGAGGCCGGGAAGAAAAGGCACCAGTGGGAATCCCACATCGGCTTGCCCTGAATTTGATATCTGGCCTTTGTCACTCTTTCATTTGGAATTGTAAACCCTTGTAATCCCGGCAGTTTACCTCTCCGTCCCCTTTCATGTGTGCATCCCCCCAAAGCCATGCAAATGCAGAGGGAGGAAGGGAGAGAGAGAGAATGGAGCAGGGGGAAACCCTCCTGAGATGCTAGGACACTTCTCTGCTGCCCGCTCTTTCACCTTTAATCACCTCCCTTTGCCCTGGGGGCAGGGATGAAGAAACAGGGATGGGAGTAATTTGAAAGTCAGGGGATGCACTACAAAGGACCAGACAAGGCAATAAGAGAGACGTGACTCAGCTGGAGAGAATGACAGAAGTGCTTTGGGTATGTCCATACTGCCACCACGGGGTCTGACTGCAGCTTGGGAAGACAAACCCGAGCCAGGTTCCATTTTGCTAGCTGGGGTACCAGAGCAATGAAGCCACAGCAGAACCCAGCTTCAGCGTCCAGAACCCTGGGTAGTGACTTGGACAGCTCGCCTGCACCATAGCTGGGCTGCCACATTGTCATTGCTCCAGTACCCAAACTAGCTAAAATAAAGCCTGTTTGAGGATGCCTACTTGTGTTGCAATCAGCTAGGATGGCCAGGTAGTCCAATTTTCAACTGGAAAGTCCAGTCGAAAAGGGGACCTGACAGTATCCAGTCTGATCTACTGACTGGTCACGCAAAGTCCGGTTACTACAGGCAGGGAGGTGCCAGGTCATCACCCACGCCAGCCTCTACTCAGCCAGGCCCATCAGCTCCCAGCCCCGGCTCTGCAGGTGAGTCCCTCCAGACCCTAGCAGACAGGAATGGGGGAAGAGGAGTGAACAGGAGCGGGGTCTTGGGGGGAAGAGGTTTGCCATGGCAGGGGGGGGGCCTCCGGGCTATGGGGGGATTCTGGTGTGGGGGGATCCTGCGGGAGTGTCTGGTTTTTAAATATTACAAATTTGCAACCCTAGCAATCACACCCCATGACGGCAGTATGGACAGGCCCTTAGACTCTATGATGATAGGCACAATTGATAGATTCCACTGTGAGTGCTTTACAGACAAGTCTTAAGCCAAAATTCCTGCCCCAAGTAGCTAACCTCACAATCCTCAATGGGAGAGATGCATAGATTAGATTAGATTAGATTAGATAAGGAGCGCTGGAGGAGAGGGGAAAGATTTAGAGGAAAAATTAAAGAAGAAAGGTGGAAAAGGAAAAGCCCTTTAAAGAAGAAAGAAAAAGGGTGAAGGATCTGCACAGCCGGGATTTCTTTGACGAGTAAAGCCAGCGAGGTCGGTAGTACGATGCATTTCACTGATCAACAGGTCATTTATAACGCGCAAGCCAAAGAAGCCAGCTGTGTAGGGTGCAAATTGGCTCTGGAAAGGGGATACAGCACCCTGCAATTCTAGGTCATCAGGTCAAATCAAGCCCAGGTTGGTAGATCAAAAGCTGTTGACCAACTGCAGTGGCCTAAGTGAAATGAGTTTGCTGAGCAGGTTGCAGGAGCCCTGTGACTGCATCACAAAGCCACCTCCACAAATATACACTCATTGGTTACTTGACAGAGAAGCTAAAGACCGAATGGGCCATGGAGACTGAACTTCCCTCTCGCTGCTAATGCTACTGGAGGTGACGTGTGGGGCATGCGGGGTCACATGCCCCTCTCCGGCCCCCCGCCAGGATTTGCTGCCTGGCTTGTACTGAGCATGCTCAGTAACACTGCTGAAGCTGGCCGCCCTCACTCTGCGCCCCTCCAGTATCGGCAGGCAGGAGTCATCAGGTGGCCCTTTCAAGTCAGAATAGAGTCTCATGGATAAAGTTGTTTAGGGGAAGCTTGCACTGCCACTACCCGTGGTGGAGCCATTTAGCGGTGGGCTATGGATACATAGGAAAGGAAACACTGTCCTGTGGTTGAAGCCCTGGAGTAGTACTGAGGAGATCTGGGAGTTTATTTTTCAGCTTGGCTGCAAACTTTGGGCAAGGCATGCAAGTAGACTGGAACCAAAGAATATGATGTTTAGTATCTATGAAAAAAGAAAAGGAGGACTTGTGGCACCTTAGAGACTAACAGATTTATTTGAGCATAAGCTTTCATGAGCTACAGCTCACTGAGAGCTTATGCTCAAATAAATTTGTTCATCTCTAAGGTGCCACTAGTCGTCCTTTTCTTTTTGCAAATACAGACTAACACGGCTGCTACTCTAGTATCTATGAGTATCTATCCATTTTTTCCCACTGTTACCTGTGAGGTTGTCACTCTACACTCCCCCACACAATTCTTCCTATCTGCACACAAGTAATCCCCGGCCCTCACACACACACACCGAAGGCTCCCTGTCTATACACATACAGGGCCTAATTCTCCTCTCCCTGACATCTGTTCCCACCAAGATAACTCTTTTGCCTTCACTGGAGTTACTCATGATTCCGCACCAGGGCAAGAGGCGATCCAGGCACTCGGTGTGTTTGCTGTTCACTCACAAAGCGACAGATACACCACCATCCATGTCTACGCACTCACATATTCCTTATTGTTTACAACGCACCCACCTGTGCACAACAATTTCTGTTTGCACGCACACGGAGCGCTTCACGTTCACACCCATACACACCCACCCTTGCAGCTTCCTTTGGCAGGAAGCATAGATTTTGGCAGAGCAGCCTGTGTACATTATCTCAGCCCACTATCCACTACTTATTATCCCTTGTTACTGCTGTTGGCAATCAACTCACTTTCCTTTTCATTTAGCAAATGTAGACAGAGCGGTCCTGCCCCCTGATTTCATTACAAATCACTTCCAATTCAGTGTCCACCCTCTGCTGAGGTGGGAAGCAGTAATTTGGTAAACTGGGGTCTTTTCTTTTTCAAAGCGCTATTTCCTTTGCGTCCTGCGACACTACTCGTGTGCTTAAAGTTTGCTGGGTGCTTCAGTGCTTCGCGAGGTCTCGGCCAGAGTGCTCGGCACTGCAGAATGGAGCCCTTTTAGAATAATGCACTGCCGTAAGCGTCTCTAGGTGAGGAATCAAGCCAAATGTTTTTTATTTACTTGACCCAGTGGGTAAGGCACCGGGCTGGGACTCAGGAGCACTGGGTTCAATTCCCTGCTCTGTCATTGGTTTGCTGGGTGATCTTCGGCAAGCCACTTCCCCTCCCTGTGCCGCAGTTGCCCTAATGTAAAATGGGCATAATGCTATTGACCTCCACTGCAGAATGCTTGGAGATCTACTGATGAAAAGTGTAAGAGTTAGATATTATTATTGGTTTAGAACTATCCCTGAAGTGTGGCCTTAAGAACAGTATTGTACTGAACCTGGCTCTTATAACTGTTCAAATCGCCTGACAGGATGGTGGTATAATACCAATTGCACAAATCCATGGCCATTTTTCAAACAATGTTCTTTTGCATCTGCGGGAAGATTTATCCTTTGATTTCATAAGGTACGTATTTTAATAATACTTTGCACTTAGCATCATTCATGGGAGGATCTCCAAGCACTTTACAAACATTCACTGATTGCTTTGCAAGCATGAAAAGGGAGGGACACCTGTTGTACAAAATGACAGAGAAGAAAGATACAAGCTCTTGGAATTTAGGAGTCTCCTGTACTTCTAGCAAATAAGATTGCCAATTAACCTCCCTCATTTTTGTGTTTAATTAGTAGCAGAATCCATCCAATATCCAAGTGCACAGATAAAGAGCTTGTAATGCAGGGTAACTTGCCTCTCCTAATATTAAGTTTAACTGTCACAGTAAATATAGGGTTGTCATGCAACCTTGGCAGATCATCTTCCTTTTCTGGGGAGTGCTTCTCTAGGGAATGGCAAGCTGAATCCCTGAGATGATGCCGCACAGCAGTGAAGAGAATGTGAGGGGCGAAAACAGAAATGAACATGTACTGAGGGGACAAGTGGCTTGCTCACTTCAATGGCTTTTGCCAGGGTGAAGCAAAAACTGACAGCGAACTGACCTATGATCCATGGTGGTGTATTCATCTCACAATACGACTGCCTTTAGGGCTGGTTGAAATTTTTTCATTTGAACTGTTTTTTAGTGGAAACAATGTTTTTTGACTAAAAACTGTTCATAAAATGTGTCTGTTTTCCATGGGGAATTGAATTATTAATTATTATTATTATTATTGGTGAAAAACATTTCATGCTCACTACTTGAAATATCTCAGCAAAATAATTCAATTTGGAAATGCTGCTGTGGTGCACAGGAGCTGTAGTCCGGTTGCCTCATGGTTCCATTCTTCTCTATGGGCCAGGCTCTCTGGCCAGACTACATCCCCCATGATGCACTATGACCAAGGATTCCTATAATGTATCACCTCCCCTCTCCAACAGTGGAGACTCTGGTGTATCCTGGGAGATGTAGTCTGACCAATGAGCCCATTTCATAGAAGATGGGAGCATGAAGCACAGTGGCCACATATCCACATCTAAATATTTCAGACGAAATAGTTCTGGTCAGTACACAAGATATAGGGCAATGTTGAACTGGGTACTGAGGAGACTGGGCAAAATAAAGTTTGGCCCAGATCAATTCAGCCCTTACTATTCTACCAAACTCCCCCCCCCCCCCACCTCTCCAGCAGGGTAGCAACATCCTTCCTCTAGTGAAATATCAGGTGAGAAGCACTGTATCACTAGGACCAAAATGCTCATTGGCTGGTCGGGTGATACCTTCAGGGAATAACATTGCTTCCAGCAGCCTCCGAAAACTGTCATTTCCAGATTAACCCTTTCAAGGGTCAGCGGCTTGCATACACTGAGAGAGGTCATTCTCTTGTGGTTTGTCACGCCCGTTCCTTCTCTCTGCCCCAGCATGGCTGGACGTGATTGTATCAGAAGGGGAGTTCTTTGGTGTGGAGCACTGGGATGGATAACAGGGCCTCTGCCAGGTGAGGGAACACAACTGTGAAGCCTCCTAGCCAGGGACCCAGGGACTTGACTCCTTTTACAGCTGAGTCTCTGTGTGTGTGTGTACTTCTTTCCATTTAGTGAACGGTGTACAATTCAAGGTTAGATTAAGGTTAAACGGGCCTATCACCCTCCACCAACACTTTTCCCCTCCTGCCTCTGTCAGGCTATTTAAGGAACTCCAATATAAAGTCTTTCAGCTCAACCGGGCCCATTCACCTGGGTCAGGCTCTCCCTCCCGAACCCCCGTTTCTTGCCAGATCAGAGAGAGTCTTGTCCTACATCCTTGTTCTCCCTCCTAAACCACAGATCCAGACCCTCCTCAGCCACCTCAGGTCAGCTGCAGCCGCCTGACTGCTCCCCATGGGTTCTCCTCTCTTCCTGGGGTGGGGGCCCGGATCCCAAAGCTCCTGCTTTGATTGCCCCATCCCTCCCTGCACTGCACTCCAGGCAGCAGCTGCTGGTCCTATCTGTTTGCGGAAAAGCAGGCCCCTCTGCCGCCTTAATGAAGTGTCCAGCACCCCTCCTCATTAGGACTCAGCGTTGTCAATAAAAGACTCATTAAAGCAGCTTGACGGGGATTGGTGAAAGAGGCGGAGGTGCGACAGCCCATCCACAGGGCAGAGGGCAGCCGCCTCACACAGTGTGACCGAACAGCCAGGGATCAATAATGCCCTCTGCATTAAGCCAAAGCCCATCAG
This sequence comes from Chelonia mydas, assembly GCF_015237465.2. Lineage (NCBI taxonomy): Eukaryota > Metazoa > Chordata > Testudines > Cheloniidae > Chelonia > Chelonia mydas. The sequence goes on from NC_057860.1 coordinate 10,180,591, forward strand.
TCAGCCCCAGGAACAACAGGGGCTAATCTCACGTCTCATCTCTACCTGCCTGGCCTCCCATTCTTTGTACGCTTTCCCCTCCAGCGCTGCTTCTCCTCAAGGCCCTGTCAAGGCCGGCTGCTTTACCCCTTCGCAGCCATGCTTTGCTTGTAGGTTTCCAGCAATGTTACTCTTTTCCCTCCATGCCTCTCAGTATGAGCATCCCTGTTCATACCAACCAGGGGGCCTGGACTGATTTGTATAGTGCGGGTGCTGAGAGCCATTGAAGCAAACTGTAAACCCTGTATATGACGGGAACCACTTCAAACTCGGGGTGTGGCTGCGCCCCTAGTTCCAGCATCTATGAGTGTCTAGCTGTGTGAGCTTCCTATGTATCTAGAGACTTATATGGTCCCCTGTTCCCACAGTTATCTGAGCACCTCCCATTCATTAATGCATTTATTCTCATAATACTCCCTGTGAAATAGGGAATTATTATCCCCATTTGACAGATGAGGGACTGAGACCCAGCTCCTTCAAGGTGTTTAGGTTCCTAATTCCCATAGGATTCAATTGAAATTAGGAGCCCTAAATGCCTCTGAGGATCTGCACCCCAGAGACTAGGTGAGTTGCCCAAGGTCACACAAGAAGTGTGTGGTGGAGAAGCTAATTGGTCTGAGGTCTTTTGGAGCATCTTTCCTCTCAGCTGTCTACACTGACCTGGCCAAATTCTGCTCTGACTCACACGCCATTAGTTTTTGTGGGGCTGCACAGATGCATATCCAGAACTCAGACTTGTGTCTTCAGTCTACAGAGGCTACTAATAAAGAGGCAGGTAGACCTAGTACCTTTCGACCCATAACTGGAACTCATGCCCCGTCCTGGAATGCCGGAGATCTAGAGGTATTAACTTTCCAAGCATGCCACAAAACCCATGTTGGATTCCCCTCTGCAAAGACACGGGAAAGGGTGTGAGTTGAGGTGGGTATATATATGGGTTGTGTTTTGTCTCTGTTTATGGCATAATTTTCTGGAAGGCCACCGAACACTGGAAGGCACCTATCGATATGTTTTTAAAATTTGAATAAATAAATGAGTCTCCAGCCCATTTCATTATTGTTATTAATTACAATAGCACAGAGAGACCCTGGCTAAAACTGGGGCCCTGCTCTGCTGCATACTGCATAAGCACACACACAGCAAAAGACAGCCCCAAATGGGCAAGAGGGATGTAAGGAAACTCATAGCGAAGACCTGCCAAAGGTCTCCCAGCTGCAGAGCCAGGACTTGAACCCTGGTCTCTTGAATCCCAATGTGATTCTGGAATGGATCGACCGGTGATTTAGTGTAGTCTGGAAGGAACTGTGATATTGTGCTAGATTGGGGTGGCCAACCGGAGCCCGAGAAGGAGCCAGAATGTACCAATGTGCATTGCCAAAGAGCCACAGTAATATGTCAGCAGCCCCGCACCAGCTCCCCTGCCCTGCTCCCAGCACCTCCCATCCGCCGGCAGCCCCCACCGATCATCGCCTCCCGCTCCCTCCCCGCACCTCCCGATCAGCTGTTTCGTGGCGTGCAGGAGGCTCTGGGGGGGAGGAGTGAGGGCACGGCAGGCTCAGGGGAGGGGGTGGGAAGGGGTGGAGTAGGGGTAGGGCCTGAGCCAGGGATTGAGCAGTGAGCACCCCTCCGCGGCACATTGGAAAGCTGGCGCCTGTCGCTCCAGCCCTGGAGTCGGCCACAGGTTGGCCACCCCTGCGTGTGGGCACATCCATCCTCACCTTACCTAATTGCACGAAATTGCAGATCAATTTCAGCGCAGCCGCTTGAAAGGACCGCTATCAGCCAGGGCTTTGTGGTTTAACCTTGTTACCCTTTTTGTTGTTAACCTTCGAGAATGGGCAGGGGCCAGGGAGAGAGGAAGGCTGAGATGCTGATGCGTTAGGAGGAAAGACCTGCAGAGCTACGGGTTTGTGTATTCAGTCCCATCTTCAGCTTGTGTGACAGGACAGCTGGCTGCTTACCTCCACTGACAGACACCTGGTACCCAACCACACAGAACAGCCCCTACGCAGGGACACATCTCCTGCCAACCTCTCTAGATCCTTTGATATTTCCGACAGAGCACTAAAGGACTCTGACTCTCACATCTTGCCTTGCATCTCTCAGCTCCTCAAAGGCTGCCCGGCTTGGTTTCCATAGCTACCCCCAATCAGCTCTGGCTTCCTGTGAAATTGGATTTCAAAGCAAGCCAAGCCTTCAAAGGGATTTGTCCAGTTAACAGAATATCATTAGGAGCGAGTTGAACCTGGGCCCGAAGATGATTAAGGCGGGGCTGTGATCGAGTAGGAAGGCATTTTGCATCGACAGCCCCGAAACCTTGATGCTTCATGACAATGATGCAGTGGAATGTGCCCGTCATCAACGCCAGCCTCCTCTTCCCCAGCTCACCCACCCTAAAATTGTATCTGGTTCATACATTAAGAAATGGAAGTGGCAAAAAGGAAGGTGGTATTTGCTGTTTATCTGAGAGTCAGGACACTTGGGCTCTGTTCTCTGCTGCAGAAGCTTGAGGGGTTAGTGCAGGGTTCTGGAAGGTCTCCTGGGTTCTATTCCCGATTTACCTGCTGACCTTGGGTAAATCACTTATGTCTTAATTTTCAGAAATCAAGCTGGTACGCTCTCTGTGCCTCAGTTTCCCCAACTGTAAAATGGATTTAATAATAATACCTACCACACAGGAAAGCTGTGAATCTCAATCATCATACCAAAAAGAAAAGGAGTACTTGTGGCACCTTAGAGACCAACAAATTTATTTGAGCATAAGCTTTTGTGAGCTACAGCGAAACCAATCATCATACCGTGTGCTAGTTCATTGCTGGTAAAGTGCTTTCAGATCTCTGAGTGAAAGGTGGCAATAGAAGTGCAAATGATACTCAGGAGACAGCCCTCCCATTCTTTGCAGTGCTAGGGGTTACAGTGGATGAGAAGCTGGATATGAGTCAACAGTGTGCCCTTGTTGCCAAGAGGGCCAATGGCATTTTGGGATGTATAAGTAGGGGCATTGCCAGCAGATCGAGGGACGTGATCGTTCCCCTCTATTCGACACTGGTGAGGCCTCATCTGGAGTACTGTGTCCAGTTTTGGGCCCCACACTACAAGAAGGATGTGGAAAAATTGGAAAGAGTCCAGCGGAGGGCAACAAAAATGATTAGGGGACTGGAACACATGAGTTATGAGGAGAGGCTGAGGGAACTGGGGATGTTTAGTCTACGGAAGAGAAGAATGAGAGGGGATTTGATAGCTGCTTTCAACTACCTGAAAGGGGGTTCCAAAGAGGATAGCTCTAGACTGTTCTCAGTGGTAGCAGATGACAGAACAAGGAATAATGGTCTCAAGTTGCAGTGGGGGAGGTTTAGGTTGGATATTAGGAAAAACTTTTTCACTAGGAGGGTGGTGAAACACTGGAATGCGTTACCTAGGGAGGTGGTGGAATCTCCTTCCTTAGAAGTTTTTAAGGTCAGGCTTGACAAAGCCCTGGCTGGGATGATTTAATTGGGGATCGGTCCTGCTTTGAGCAGGGGGTGGGACTAGATGACCTCCTGAGGTCCCTTCCAACCCTGATATTCTAGGATTCTATGATTCTATGTAGGATGAAAATTTTATCTTTCTGGATTTGCACTGATCAGGTTTCATTGATATTGCTGGCACAACTGAAGGCATTTCACCAGTCCAGGGAACGTAGTTCTCTTCCTGGCTCACCCATTTTTTATCACCTGCAGGAAGCAGCTGCTCTTTATTTGTGTATTGTAATGAACTGGCTAGTGACTTTATATATACACATATGTACACATATATATCTGTCTATCTCCACACACACACACAGACACACTAATACCCTCTTCTGCATGCTGTGAGAACCACTCAAGTGTGTGTCAAAGGCCCTATACTGCTTAAAGCTCATGAAGAGTCTCCTTTAGTTCAAGTGGTCGGGACCAATGCCTCAGAAGGATCTGAGGCTGCTGTGAAGTTACACATGGGTATGCAGTACAGCTTAGTGACAGATCTGCAGTCCTAGCTGATTTGTTTTCCCGGACACACAGAACAAATCCAAGACTCTTTGAGCGAGAGAGAGCACAGGGTGCTCCTCACGCTGTAACTGAAGCACAAAATGGCAGCGGTCACTGCAGCACCCGGAGAGACCACATTTAACGGCGCAGCACGTAGAAAACCAGACAGCAACATCGTCCTTTTAGTGAGATACTATGTACAGTAGGTGGCCCATGGATTTGTTAAGCATTTTCTCCCTCTTTTCCTTCCTTCAAGTCATCTCTTTTGGGCAGGCGTTATTTCTTTGTGGGTATTTGCAGTGTTGAACTTTACATCAAATATTATTTATAGTTCAGTTAAAAAAACCAACACTACAGCTAAACATTGTTCTGGCTTCCTTCCTTTGATGCCACCAATGTGCACGCATACACACACACACACACAACCCCACAGAAAACAAAACCCCGGCAATTAATCTGACTTTCTTTCTTTATCTGAGTTTTACCTAACTTAGGGTGACCAGATGTCCCGTTTTTAAAGGGACAGTCCCGTTTTTTGAGGACTTTTTCTTATATAGGCGCCTATTACCCTCCACCCCCATCCCGTTTTTTCACAGTTGCTATCTGGTAACCCTAACCTAACTTAAACACACCACATCCTTTCTTTCTTATTTTGCATAACCGGTCTCAGAAAGTGGAGCATCACAATTCTTCACAGTCATTACAAGTACTCATAACACGGACATGTAACCGTCCATGTGCCGTCGGTCCTTTTGTGGCCCTCATTACCACAGCATCTGAGTGCCTCACCATCTCTGGTATATTTATCCTCACAGCCCCCCAGTGTGGCAGGGCAGTGCTACTTTACAGATGGGGAACTGAAGCATCGAGAGAGGTGAAAGAACTTGCTCCATAACACATGGTGAGCCTATGTCATAATAGGGAATTGAACCCAGGTTGTCTCTCCACTCTGAAGCCAGCCCCCTAACCACTGGATTGTTGTTGCTCTCAAGTCACACGTGCACCTGGCGGCAAAGTGCCGATAATGCAAAAAACTATCGTAATTCCTATTGAAATAAAGGGAGCATCTCACAGTAGCAAAATTAAGCACGGGCGTAAGTGTTTGCAGGGTCGGGGCCCAGCACATCCCCCTTCTCTTCTCTTCTTCCCAGATTTTTGCCTTTCCTACCCTATGATAATTTGGCTACATTCGCTGCCGGTAGGAGCATGCCCAGCGGCGCTTAGTGCCGTCTTAATGCTGATGCACATGGCCCAAGCACTCAGCTTTGTTGCCACTTTAAGGGTATTTCCTGTGTCAGGAAAACAACATTGAAAAAAACCATGGGCCGGCAATAAAAATTGTAGCAAAATGAAAGGCAAGATCACAGAAACTTATCTTTGTTACATAATAATAAATACTAACCGGGACCACTGTTCCCTCTAAGCTGTGCGCGTGTGTGCGTGCACACAGATCCTAACCCCCGCGCACACGGCGAAACACCGCACGCACAAACATTTGCCCAGAAGCACAAACATTTGCCCAGAAGAAATTTTTTGCACACACGGCCTGTCAAACATTTGCACAGAAGAAATTTTTTGCGCACACGGCCTGTCAAAAATTAGAGGGAACATTGACTGGGACGCTGGCAGACCTGGTGCCAGCTTATGACAAGGCCACTGGGCCACACTGACCACTGCAGAGCTGGAAACCAATCTGGCTCGCCTGTGTGGTGGTATTGTTAAAATAGATCTTAGAGTTCTAAGAATGTGTTTAGATTTTATGGAATGCTTGGAGGAAGCTGCATGTATTCATCTTACTTCTTACATCTGTATTCCATGTTATCAGGTAATATTTAAGTAATATAGCTCTGGTAACAGCTCACCTTACCTGATCACTCTCATTACAGTGTGTATGGTAACACCCATCGTTTCATGTTCTCTGTGCATATAAATCTCCCCACTGTATTTTCCACTGAATGCATCCGATGAAGTGAGCTTTAGCTCACAAAAGCTTATGCTCAAATAAATTTGTTAGTCTCTAAGGTGCCACAAGTTCTCCTTTTCTTTTTGTTGATTTGGTACATGTACAAACCCTCATCCCACCACAGCTTGAACGCTGGGGGAAGGGAATAGAAATCCCTGTTAAGGAGCAATTGTTACCCCTATGCTGCTTGAACTCTGAGGGGTGAAGATTTCTAAGCAGAAGCAAGGGGTCCCCAGCTGTTTAGCTTGAGTTAGCCCTAATGGACATATAAATCTTGCATATTATACAGCTACTCTTATCTTCTGGAACCTCAGACTGTATCTCTTGTGTGTGTGTGTGTATGTTTACATGCTTTAACCTTGTAAATAATTCTCACTTCTTTTCCTTTCATTAGTTTATTATAGGATTGGCTACGAGCGTTGTCTTTGGTGAGAGATACAGGGTGCATTTTACTGGTGCTTTGGGACTGGGATTAACCTAAATATTGTTGTGATTTTTTGGTGTAAGGGACCATCTATCACAAAGGCAAGCTTGCCTGGGTGGCAAGATAGCCCGAGACGCCCAAGGAGACTGTGACTCCATGTTAAAGCTTTTACAGGGCCTGAGAAGTTCACAGTTGGTATTTGGTTGGTGAAATCTAATCACAGAACACACAACCAATTTGGGGTTCGTGCATGGGTGGCGCTTACACTGCTCATTCAGGGAGGATAGCCCCCTGCCCTCATCTTCTGCCTGAGGCCCCATTCTGCTTCCGCCTGAGGCCCCACCCTAACTCTGCCCCTTCTGCCCCCCTCCCTCCTTGCCTGCTGGCGCCTGGAGCAGCCCCGAACCCCAGCTGGCTGGGGCTGAACCCTGAGCCTGGGCTGCCCAGGGGAGCTCTGAGCCCCACCACGGCCCGACCCCAGGGCTGCAGTGGGGAGCCTTAGCCAATGTTTGGGGAGGCTTTGCCTCCCCCAGCCTCCATTACCTGGGTTTGTGCCCTGGTTTACTCTGAGGTTGGCACCCGCATTAGTGAGCCATTCCAGACAGCTTGACACTAGCAATGTTCTGTTTCTCCCGTGCCTTTCATACTGAAGGATATCAAAGTCCTGCACAAAGTTTGGGCCTGATCCATGTGGTTAATCTAACTGGTGTGAGTCAAATCAATGGGGCCAGTTGTGCTTATAAATTAGGGAAAGATGAATTTTTCTGGTCCACGCGTAGCCTGAAAGTTCATAAATGCAAGTTAAGAATCATTCTATACAGACTCGGCAGGGATCCCTACAGTGAGCCTAGGCCAGTTCATGTTTCAGAAGAGATGTAGGCTTGTGAGCAAATCTAATTCAATGGCCACTTTAGTTATGAGACTGTGGAAATGCAGGAATGGGATCGAGTTGGCATTTAGGGCAGTCAATAAAACTGGTTTAGCGGGATGGAGATGTTGGAGCCATCGGAATAGGAAAGCGCCTTGCACCTGTTGGGATTCTGGAAGCGGGCGGGCGGAACATTGCAGCAAGGCAGAACACACTTCCCTCCCTCTGAAGGATGTAGGGACAGAGGAGGCTGCACTACAGTTCAGCAGAGTCCAGTTCCCTGCCCTTGCAAGATGCAGGAAGGATAGTCTGGGTTGCACGGTAACACGCACCACTCAGTGCTCCCCTATGCAAGGGCCAGACGTAAGAGGCTAAATGACAATGCAGAGTGCACACACACACAGCCTTCTGTTCTCTCTATGCAAGCGGGTAGGTGCATACCCACCCCACAGCTCTCCCTGACTACGGGGCAAGTCCAGGGGCTTGCATTGAATTTGCAGTTGCATTTCTCCTGCTGCAGCATCATGCAGGTGTTTGCAGGCTGCAATCCTGAGGTAGGTGAAACAGGAAGCACCTGAGGTAGTCCCTCTCCCTCTACAGTGCAGGCCCCACCCTCCCTGCTTCCTCTCTCACTGGATCAGTCAGCCTCTGTGCCTCAGGGACAGCAGCAGTAGCAGCCTCTGGAGATTTGCACTTGGGACTCTTCCCTTCTTTCTTCCCGATGCAGATGCCCCCCATCATCCCTGAGGAGATTCAGAGGCTCCTTGAAGGTAACCCAATTCCCTCTGCCCCGTCTCGGCTAAATGGGGAGAATTTGCTAAAGCTGTTTGCTAAGTGGCTCCGGGAGGAGACGGTTGTGTTGGTTGGAGTAGGGGTTGCTCCTTCTGAGGAGGGGAGGGGTTCCAGGCTACCAGCTTGCATAGGCCTCCTGTTTCCAGCTGAGGATGTTGCGGGGAACGTGGCCTGACCTGACCTGACCTGACCTGACCTGGTGCTTCTGGGATTATCTTAATGTGCCTTGGAGTGATTCCATGTCTGAAAGAGGGAGGGGAATGTGGCCTAGGGGGTGGAGTACTGGAGTAAGATTCGGGAGGCCTGGGTTCTATTCCTAGCTCTGCCACTGACCTACTGGGTGACCTTGGGCAAGTCACTTCACTTAATTGCTCTGTGCCTCAGTTTCTGCATCTGTAAAATGAGGATTGTGACACCGACCTCCTCTGTAAAGTGCTCTGAAATCTACCGATGGAAAAACACCATATAAGAGATGGGTGTTACTGTTGCATATGAGGAGGGCTAGTTTTGGAGGGTAATGGCATTGATGTTCCGATGTGGGGTGAAGCTCCCCCAAAGTATCCCGCAGACAGGTTTGGATGCAACTTCGGCATGTCCCGGCGTGACGGCAGCTTAGTGCTGCGGAGTAATGCCCGTTCGGCACATTGCAACGTTAGGGTGTAATAAACAAGGTTGGGACAAATTCCCCATTAAGTAGCACCTCTAATGGAAACAGTGGGCTTTCAGTCCTCCCAGGAGACTGTGAAAATGGCACTAGCTTTAATTTCTGCTTCTGGTTACGTACATGGTGCTAAACTTCCTACTGCTAAGTATCCTAACTGATGAACCTACCGGGGGATGCAGCTGGCAGCCTTGACCTTGTTCGGCGCATAACTGCGGCAGCGTGATGTGTGTGGGTGTTTTTAAATCTGTTTCCCTTTATTTCTTCACCAATGTCAAGGGACGCTTATTCTTGTGTTTATTAAAACCGATGCGTAGACTGAGCAGTTATAATACTAACCCGTTCTATCCGCAGATCCCTAAACACGCTACAAACGTGACCTGGTTAGCTCCTCACCGACCCTTACAAATATTAGTGATAACTCTGTTATAATCTTGATACTGTAATATGGTGAATAAAGGCTGTGGGAAATTTTCCCACATCTACAGGTGTCCGTTTCAGAGCCAGGGATGGATCTATGTTGCTTCCAGGCTTAGCTATGCCTAATGCCCCTTATTCCCGACTTATCTCACCTGCGTTGTTTGGGGCCTGGGCACTTGAAATCAGAGGATTTATTCTTTAAAGGCAATTAAGAGCGGCTTCCAACCTTACACCCGTCCCTGAGTTCCCCTGCCAACTTGTATGGTGTAACAATCCCTTTCTGTGATTTCTCTCCTCTGTTATGCTGTGACCGGGGGTGGGGAGGCTGGAACAATTTGTATAGTGGGGGTGCTAAGAGCCATTGAACCAAACTGTATATAATAGAACCCACTGCAAGCCAGGGGGTGAGGCTGCACCCCTAGTTCCAGCACCTATGGCTGTGACAGACCCACACACACACACACAGAGAAACTAACGGTACACAAATTTTGATCCTGTCCCTTTAATCCAGAGCACAGCTAACAGGCCTCCCCTGCCACGCTCACTACAGTACGTTTCCAGTGCTGGACCCCTTCTGAGCGAAACCTGCTGTAGCCCGTACCTCTCCGTTCCAGCAGTGGCTAGGAGCGCTGACTTTCTCCCCTTCTGGGACATGCAAAGCTTTCAGCGCTGAGATCTGTCACTCTCTCTCTCTCTCTCCTCTCTCTCTCAAATGTAACATGCAGGCCCATCAAAGCTCGCTTTCAAATGCTTTGTGTCTTCCCCCAGCTGTACATGTGAATTTCCTGTTCTTTATTTTTAATCATGAGGCTGCAGTGAAGTTCACCCCCTTCGCATTTTTGATGTGTAGCACTTTATTGTTCAGAGCTGACACTTTGGTAAACAACTCACTTCTGCACCTGCCACCTCCCTTTAACTTAGATTATTTTCTTGTTAGCGGACTCCTTTTAATTGAAGTCTTCAGATCTCCTTCTAAAGCAGAGCCTTTGTTTGCTGACAAGTATAGCAGGCTATGAATGGAGATTAATTGCATGTCACATACTTCTGTATCAAACTTGCTGCATCTTAACAATCTGTACAGTGGTTGGGCCTTCCTGTACGTAAGGATGATTCCAGCTTCTTAGGTGCTCAGGCTGTTTCTATGTTTGTAAAGTGCATCACCAGGAGAGTTTTTATTTAAAATCAAGATCTGAAATAAGACACCAAGAACGTACACAGTGTAATGTCCATTTTTTGATATTAAAGGCATACGCTTCTGCATAACTTAGGGATGCCTAGGTGCCATGCGTAGTACACAAGAATAGCTAATGAATGGCTTGTTAGTGACAGCGGTGTTCTTGTGATAGCTAATAGCTTTGAGCCCACAGCGGTTGAAAGTCTATTTACTAGCTTGCATTCTCTCTCTGGAGTTCGGCACCGATCCTGCCAACGCTTAAGCATGCGCTTAACTTTGCACTGGTGAGTAGCCCCATTGAAGCCTTACTCATTGTTATCATTGAAGCATCACTCATGTGAGTCAAGTTCAGCATCGGTGTCTGCAGATTTGGGGCCCCAATTTTACTGAAGGGCTGGTGCCCGAGTTGATTGGCTCAAAGCCTAAACGCCCTCTACAAAACCTTTTTATCTTGACATTTAAAAGTTCCTTCCCCATGTGGGTTTTTTATTTTTGACTCTGCTTTCAAAGCAAGATGGTTTAAAATAAATAAATAAATAAAAAAATCCCTGTTTCTCAGCAGGGTGACTAACCCCGAAAACTCCAGAGTGCTGTTTGGTTTGCAGACATGCTGGTGATGTGGGTAAACCATGGCACCCTCCCACGCGCCCCCGCCTGCTGGCCCTATTCGTCTGAGCTGTGGTGTCCTGTTTCTGCTGGAGTGCGGGTCCCAGGCAGAACGGAGCAGCTGGTGCGGTGCTTGTGCTTTGCAGGTGCATTGACACAACAAAGCTGGTGGGGTCTAATTTCAGGACAAGTCGCCTTGATGCTGTTGTCCCCTTTGCAAATACTCTTTAACCCTTCATCCTTCTGAAGGAGACTAAGCCATGGACAATGTGGAGATCACATCACTGGACTCTCACACGTCAGGGAGTTCAGGGATAAAGCTTCAAACGCCGTGTTAAAGCTGAAAATTCAAGGCCGAAGTTTCTGGCTCCACCCAGACTGTCGTGCCTCAGGAGTATGGAAGCAGATGAGATGGTATTCAGACCACTGCAGCAGGGCAAGGTGAAGACATCAAGGTAACCTCCGTTCTGAGGTTCAGCTCCCTTGTGGGTTTGAATCAGACTTTTGCCCAAACCCTCCTGTCTTTGCTCATGGCTAAATCATCCTTTCGGTGGAACCTGCAGATTTAGTTTCCTTATAATCCTCATGTTTAGGGGAGGCGAATCGGGCCCTGCAAAATTGTGGATTCCCCAAGTCCTGCAGATCTTGAAGCATTCGTGCCAAAGCTCAGTGCGTCCACGCTGCTCTCTGGACCCCTGGGTTTCTGTAGTCCCTGAAAGAAAAGGAGGACTTGTGGCACCTTAGAGACTAACCAATTTATTTGAGCATAAGCTTTCGTGAGCTACAGCACATCTGATGAAGTGAGCTGTCGCTCACGAAAGCTTATGCTCAAATAAATTGGTTAGGCTCTAAGGTGCCACAAGTCCTCCTTTTCTTTCTGTGAATATAGACTAACAGGGCTGCTCCTCTGAAACCTGTAGTCCCTGTGTTAGCAGCTGCCTCCAATTCCCTTCTGCTCCAGGGTGATGGGAGTGGTGTGGGAAGGGGAAAACACTACCCGAGAATGCTGATGTGATCAGCATTCACCTGCATGGGTCAATCCCTGCAACTCTTTAGGGAAACCCATGCCTGTGAGTCTGCGAGTAATGTCTGGGTAGGAACTGTAGCTGGATTTAAGTGCACTGATACAAGTGCTGTTATGTGCCCTCTGATATCTAGTTCCTGGGTAGCGGAGAGACACACCCATGTGGTATTTTAAAACCTTTCATCCCCCTCATTGTTGAGTGCTGATTAGCTCCTAGCATTTAGTGCCACCATTCTTATGTTCTTTACTACCTAGACGTTTCTAGCTGTGACCTAATTTTATCACCCTGTGCATCTCACACTGGATTAACTGCGATCTCCTTTGCAAACTCCACTGAAGCACTTGATGAAATTTCAACTTTTTTTAAAGCAGCAGGAAATGAAAAGGAGAGTCCTGTAAACTTTCAGAGTGGGTCGCGGCTAGCAATCCATAAACATCAAGAATATTCCATTACAGCTAAGCAGTGAAACTAACATCAGTGTGTGATTTACTCTAGAGCTACTTACATATTGCTCTTCCTGATCCACTTTGAAAGTTTATGGTCAGGCTTTCTTTTTCATTTCCTGGTGCTATAAACCTAGCAGACGGCTCAGAAAGGGTCGCTGTAGCTTGCAGGTTTTATTATAATTTATCCAGCAGCTGATCCACACAGACTTCCTAGTAAGTAAACCCCATATTACAGCTAATCTCATACTCATGGAGTTAGTCGGCCTTTAAAAAAGGCAGAGGGATGCAACTTGTATTTATATTTTTATGAAGGTGGCACATGCTTTTCATTTTTTGTCTCCACGTGTGTTAGCTATGGAAATATGGTCCATACAATCGTTTTCCCTTAAGTCCCTCTTTATGACCCATTTCTGCTGTGTTGCTTACAGGGAAATGAGTTGACTTGTATATAATAAATCGCCTGCTTTAGTTCCCGTCTCTTAACCTTTGTCTGCGGGTCTGTCCTTAGATTGTGAACTGCTCAGAGCAGGGACTGTCCTTTGTCGTGTTTGGAAAGCACCTAGCCGGCATTACCATAAGTCCTCCTTCAGTGGCTTGTGCCTGGCTTCCCAAATGGCATCATTGGGCGTCTCCTGGGCCGGTGGTACCATGCCTCTGTTTCGCAAGCTAAATTCCTACAGAGGTAGGAAAGGAAAGATGGCCCAAGGGATAGGGGGCTTGCCTGGAACTTCAGAGACCTAGATTCAGCTGCCTGTTTTCCCACATGCCTCCTGTGTGACCGTGGGCAAGTCATTTCATGTCTCTGGCCCAGATCCTCAAATGTATTTAAGTGCCTAACTCTCACTGATTTAAATAGGGATCAAGAGCCTAAACACCCTGAGGATTGAGGCCTCAGTTTCCCCATCTATAAAGTGCAGACAACAGCACTTCCCTACCTCGAAGGGGTGTTCTGAGGCTGTGCGTAGACTAAAGATTGTGAGGGGCTCAGAGAGTAGGCTAAAGGGGGCTGTATACCTAAGGCAGACATAGGAAAGCTGCCCTAATGAGGGGTTAACAAGACACAGCTGCTTCTCGGGACTCTAATTGTGGGATGAAGGAAGACAGCTGTGCTCTTGTCAGGACACAGGGAGAGCAGGTGGGTCATGTTAAGCCTTGTCCTAATAGAAGTGCCTGCTCTGTAGACGGGGGCGCGGGGAGAGAGGGCTGTGATAGAAAATGAGGCGAAAACAGCAAGCCAGAGAAGGCGGGAAGAGCCTGGATTTGGCGTAAGTGTATTTGTTAACTTGAGTATTACTTTGGTTGGCAACTGGAAATGGATGACTTCAGTTGAAGGAATCCAACCCAGGAGGGAACTCTCTGCTTCAGACACTAGAAGTGATGTGGGCTGAGACCACTTGTTTCTACAAATTGTTTTTGTACAGCTCCCAGGCTTCCTGAGTCCTGCTCGCTGGATCCTTCGCAGGCCAGGCAGGACTAGCACCTGGTCTTCTGGCTGCTGGTATGTGCCCAGCGCCTCTTCCTCTAGAATTGGGTACCCCAGACTGCGATTTCCATTCTAAAGTGTTCTGACAACTTCCGCATTCTTTTAGTGCACCTTCGAATGTCTCACAGAGCAGATGGTCGAAGGAAATTAAGGTTGATACGAGAGACAGAAAAGGATATTCCTCTCGTGCCATTTTGATCTTGAGAACATGCTACACGCTTGCCGGTGGAGTAGTTAATGTTTTAAAGAGCGGTGTGAACTCCTAGGGTGTACTAAAGAGAGAGCACTCCTTTTTGGGGGGTGAACTTTCACGTAGCATCGGTGTAAAAATTTGGAAGCCTGGCAAGCAGGATATTAAAGTCTCATTAGTGTCACAGTTAGGGGCATGCTAGAGCTCGTGTAGGCCGAAACACTGGCTACTTACATCAGTGTGGCTTTGATTCTAATCTCTGCTTCGCCAGCATAAACTGGCAGCAACTCTGTTGTAATGTGTGGCATTATATTGGCATGAGATCAGAACTGAGTGTTGGGAGCAATCGTTCATTTTCTTGCTCTCTGGAAGGAGAGCTGATATCCATGCAAATAGAAGATGTTTGATCATAAATCACAAAACAGTGGGAATAAGTATTATCAGAGATAATTTTTGCTTGTGAAAGTATTTTTTTTCCAGGTGAGTTATCCTAGCTCATCTGAAACAAGAACATACAATGCATTGGGTATTGGAATATTTCACATGAAGCAGCTTGGCGAATAGTGCAAATGAGCCCATCTAAATGCGTGTAGTTTGAGGTTTAACGCTCATTCCGTCTTTTAAACCATCTTTTGTGCCTACCATCCCAAGTCAGATAAACAAAGGATACAGTTCATCTTGTGTTTGAGCTATAACTGTGAAGAGGATCATACGCTGTGATACAAATATATATTGGACTTGACCACAAATAACCCATTGTTTGCTGCTGTCCCTTTAAAGAGAAGCTTGGTTCTGTGTTTTTTTCATTCGGTTGTCTCTTTATTTCCGTGAAGCGTAGGTGGTTACCCAGCCTCTGTGTTTTGGGTCTGAATCTGAATGATACTGCAGCTCCTCCTTCCTGTCTGTTTACTGCTGAAACCCAGATGCCCTGTAGATCCATGTGGTCCAAGACAGGGCAGCTTACGTGGATGTCAAGCAAAAAACCAATGCGAATCCATGCAGTGGGACTCGGCATCCCACACATGGGGGCCTTTTCCAAAGGAACAATGGCTTGAGGGAGTGGGTGTGGCATTGGGTCAGTACATGGCATGAATATGGGTGGCCAAGAATTGGATTGGGGCCTAGTGCTGGGCGTTTATTAACACCTCCTCTAATCCTGCAATATCCAGCAGTGGACAGGCTGCTTGGAGACCCTGTGCCAACTGGGGCTCTGGAGTCTCTCTCCTTCAGCTCTGTTCAATTGCCCACAAGCTCATTCTTCTTGCTCGTGCTCTGCTCTGCTTTGGGACTGATCTTGTTCTCATTGACCTCAATGGTGTGTTTCGCTGTTGATTTCAACAGGAACAGAACTGGACCCTTTGTGAGCAGAAGGTCCAAAACGCTCGTATTCAGCTTCCTACTTCATTTTCCATTCTCTTTTATTTTTTTTCCTTTTGCACTTTTCTTTCCATTGTGGTTCTTTCTCTTTCAGCCCCTCCCACACCCCCAATTTCACTTTGTAACCTTGGGTATGTCTACCCAGTGTGCTGACTTTGGTAGACATGTCCTTTGTTGTTTATGCTGATCCTTGTCTTGTTTCACTCCCTCCCCCCCACACACACTCCCTTCTGTTTTGGTAGAGTTTCTTCATGGGTCCTTGTTTTTTCCCCACAATTGTCTCGACTTATATCAATGCAAACCTAGTTCCAGAGGCTGCTCAAGAAAATCTGCTGCCTTGGGCAAAACTTCAGCATGCCGCCCACCGGTGTGATTGCTTTTAATAGTTATGGACCCTCTCCAATAGAAGAGCCTTCAGGCCGACTGTCTTTAGCTTAGGCTGTTTGATCACATGCTCCCAGGTGCTGCCCGTGCACCGTTACGCATACTTTTCTTACTTGAAAGCAGTCTTCCTCCTAATCTAATTCTTGCTCCCCACCTGTGTCGTTTCCTGACGGTTGTAACTTTCTTCCCTAACAGATACTGAAGGTTACCTGGCGGACGGGCTGCAGAATGAGAACCTGAGCGCGAGAGCGAGAGATCAGAGAGAGGCGATTCTGGTCGGCTTCCGGCAAGTCAAGGCCAGGTTTGTGGTTTTCTGCACTACGTTCCAATGGGAGCAGAATTGCCAGGGTTCAAGGTGCAAAGTAGCAGGACTGCAACGGGTAGCCCCACGTCTCGTTGAACTGGTTGGGCCCCCACAGCAGGACTCTGAAGGATGCTTCCAAAAGTGGCCGTTAGCCTAATGAGCAAGTAGGCCCGGATCCACAAAAGGTATTTGGTCTCTGAACTGTCACTGATTTGAAATTCGTGAAAGTTAGGTGCCAGATATCTATGTGGGTCTGGGCTCAGCCATGTCTGTTCTCTGAAGGGGTGGTTGTGCGAGCCTATGGGTGTCTGCTGCACGTTGCATTGACAGATGCTGCATGGGCGTTTAAGCTATTCACTTTCTGCAAGGATGTGTGTATGAGGCGAGCGACTTCCTGCCTGCATTTTTCAGATTCTCTCTAGGGCAGGGATGAGGCCTTGTTTTGTGTTTGCGCCACTCCTATAATGATACCTAGCTCTTTTAATCCGTAGATCTCAAAGTCCTTTACACAGGAGGTCAACAGCATTAGCCACATTTTACAGATGGGGAAACTGAGGCATGGGGAGGGAAGTGACGTGCCCCGGGTCATCCAGCGGCAGAGTCAGGAATTGAATCCAGCTCTCCTGAACTCTAGTCTGTGGCTCTATCCACTAAACCACACTGCCCTTCCTAGGACACTGGTGGCATCAGAAATAAATCGTGCAATGAATATTTGTCCTTCATGGAGGTTTTGAAAACAAGCCTGAATATTCAGACCTGTGAATAAGTTGCTTTTCCTCATTCCAAATTGGAAGAGTGAGCATCTGTCCATCCTGTTGCTAAAGGCGTACTTGAGAACGGCCATAGTGGGTCAGACCAAAGGTCCATCTAGCCCTGTATCCTGTCTTCCGACAGTGGCCAATGCCAGGTGCTTCCGAGGGAATGAACAGACCAGGTAATCATCAAGTGATCCATCCCCTGTCACCCATTCCCAGATTCTGGCAAATAGAGACTAGGGACACCATCCCTGCCTATCCTGGCTAATAGCCATTGATGGACCCATCCTCCATGAATGTATCTAGTTCTTTTTTGAACCCTGTTATAGTCTTGGCCTTCACAACATCCTCTGGCAAGGAGTTCCACAGGTTGACTGTACATTGTGTGAAGAAATACTTGATTTTGTTAATTTCATTTGGTGAGCCTGTGTGTGTGTTTTAGAGATGCAGCCCAGGCCTTAGTGCTTAGGGGTGCCTACTCCTGGGTTTTGACCTTTTACAGAGACGAAAGTACCATCTGCAGAGTTCAGGGCTAGCTCTCAATTTGGATTCCAGGATTCCCAAAACTTTGAAGATACTTGGGTTCAGGACTCTGGCACAGGGTCAAAGTGTGAAGTGAATTACTCTGTTTGGGGTTTAAACAATTGTGCGCTGTGCTGGGGGAAATTCTTCCCCTGGCAATCGCACAGATGAAAAAGAGTCAGTGAGGGCTAAGATAGATAAGGCCATGGAAGATGAGTTCTGCCTGTGGTTTTCAGCTGGAGATGTGCTCCAGAACTTGGTGATAGTCATGTCTTTATAGGATGTGAACCGTGGCATGTGGGGAGTTAAGATCGAATGATAAAACTCCGGGGGGTGACCGGTCTAAGCATCCGGTTTAAATAAAACTATGGCCGAGTCCCTAAGACGCAGAGTGTTTTATGCTTTGGAAGGGCACAGCCGGATTCTATTCCCCACAGTCCCACTAAAGAACTTTGCAAGATGCCCTGCTGTATCTTAATCGATCTTTCCTGCTGGCTAATTAAGCATCAGTTTTATTCAGCAACTCGGGACTGTGTAATTATCAGCCTGGGTTGCCCTGAATAATTGAAGCAAGCTGAATGCGAGAGAAGACGGGAGCCTTCAGAAAACGGGGCTACAGCATCTGCAAGGGAGTGGTGGTGTGGACAATGATGTCCCCCAATATTTGAAAAGAAGGTGCGTTGCTCCCTGTTTCGTCTATCAGTGTAACTGGCTGGCAGTGTTCACCTGAAGCACCTCCACCCTGTTAGCAGATATTCATCCTGCTGGGAAAGAGACAATTGGGGTAGGATTACCAACCTAAGCATTCAGAAATCATGAGTCAGGTGTCACCCTGGAGGGGGGAAAAACTCTGTGAGATTGGCTTAAAATATGGGATTTTAAAAATAATAAACGTGGGGTCCTTTTGTTTGGCTTCTGAGGTGAGCGTCTTGAAGTTTCACATTGCAGAGTGTCTCTTTGCAACCCTCCGGGCAATAAACTTTTTTTTTTTTAATGAAAACTGAGGTTTTTGCATAATATAATTCCAGGGCCCTGGGGTTTGAAAAATATCAAATAGCTTGAGACTCACGATAAAGTTGTGCAAGTTGGTAGTACTGGATTGTTCTGCTCATTTAGCAAAGCAGGAGGCTTGCTACCCTGCCTAGACCTAAAGGAAGCAGGATTAGGGGAAGAGAGAATCTAGACTGTGGGCTGAGCACAGAATGTATTTTGTGGTAGGGCTTAGAAGAAAGTAACATATCAACGCGCTAAGGACTCTCTGGTGCAGCCTTTGCAATATAACGGGGAACGTGCAGGGTGTTCCCTTCTCCGTATGTATGAGAGAACGTGTGGGGCCCACTCCGGCTCCTTTTGAAACCAATGTAAAACTGGCCAGTGCTTTAAGAGGAGCTGGTCTTTAGCGTTATTCGCAATGGGCTTGTGTGGAGACAGAAGCGAGAAAGCAGCCGTCCCAGAGCAGAGGCTGCAATGCAGCGTTGGTTTTCTGGTGGTTCTTCTCTTGCTTGCTGGTGATTGGAGAATAGTGCGTTTGAACATCTCTGTTCTAACCTGAAAGAGTTCAGAAAAGGATTTGTGGTAGCCGCTTACTGTAATAATAGCCACCTTCTTCTTTGAAGGACCTAAAGAGAGCTCGTTTTCAGGGCCCGGCACGGGTTAGCCTCTTCGGGGAGCATGCTGTGGCTTTTGTGGTGCGTATTCAGGAAGTTATCTGCAGTCACGTTCAGGAAGCATCTGGCTCCTCGGCTCAGGCGTCGTTCTTTCAGCTTTTCACCTCTTTGTCTCATGAAAGATGACGCTGGGTGTAGCACTTCATTATTCAAATTTATAATGGAGGTCAGTCACCTGCTTAACCATGAGCTGTGGGGAGAGACATCCCTGAAAGGGAAGGGATTATTCTGAGCTGGGCTGACTAGCTGTTCTTGTAACTTGGCCTTCGGGTTTTTATTCCGCTGTCCTCCCAGTGGTCTAATACTGTTCTCAGTGGGAGGATTGCCATTGACTTTAACATGCACAGTGTTGGGCTTCATGTCTGCTTATGCTGCCGGTTGAGGATGTATAGAAGAATATTGTAATTAGCTGGGAAGCAGCTTGCAGTATCTTTGTTTGAAATGTACTATTAAAAAGATTCTAGGCCCTGGCGGAGGGGCTGTTGCCATTTGACTGGGTTGTGTGGGCCTACGCCGTTTTATTCTTAAGAATGTATTTGGCTATTTAAAGGGACACTGTCATGTTGAAATGCGGTCAATCACAAAAAAGATTGCAGTCTTTGGATCCTCCTCCTGCCTCTCACGGATACATGTACACACGGCTTAGCCTGACCATGTTTTCTGGTTTCACAGTCGTGTTTTCCTATATCTATTTTCAGCTTACTCGCCCCTATCTGCTGTGTGCAAAACCCACAAAGACAAAAGCCACGGAATGACTTAGGGGAGAAGCAGGAGTGTAGCCCCAGAGGCTCGCGTCCTTAAAGGTATTTAGGTGCTGAACTGCTGTGGGAGTTAGACGCCTAAATACCTTTTTGAGGATCTGGGCTTGAGGCCTTGGATTCATGAGGTGCACGTGATTTTTCAGGTGTAGCAACCCTTACTCCACCTTAGCAGCTGGAATAGCACTTCTTCTGGAACATACCCATTGCTCTAGCTGAGGGCTGAGTTGTAGTCCTCCTCAATCTTCTATGAGTAACTCCTTGAACAAAGACCATGAATTTCACTCTCCTAGAGCGGTGGTTCTCAACCAGGGGTCCGGGGATCCTGGAGGGCTGTGAGCAGGTTTCAGGGGGGCTTCCAAGCATGGTTGGCATTAGACTTGCTGGGGCCCAGGGCAGAAAGCTGAAGCCGCACTGCCTGGGGCTGAAGCCCAAAGCTCCACCACCCGGGGCTGAAGCCAAAGCCTGAGCAACTTAGCTTCGCAGGGCCCCCTGTGGCGTGGTGCCCTCCCTACTTGCTACCCCCAACCCTGGCCTTGGCTTTTATATGCAGAAACAACTGTTGTGTCACAGGTGGGCTTTGGAGTTTTTATAGCATGCTGCGGGGGAGGCGTCAAGAAGAAAGAGGTTGAGAACCCCTGTCCTAGACTATCTGTATGTTCTTCTGCCAGTGCTTTGGGATCATCTCCTTTAGTTGTAGAAGTTGTTGGCAAACAGTTAATTGACCTGGAAGCAAAATATTTATTTGTGGTGGTGAAAATCTGCTTGCAAAGCAGCCGTCGTGAAAAAGAGGAGACGTTACGCTCTTCCTCCTGAAACTGCTCAGGTTGTCAGGCCCTCTTGTTTTGCGGACCGGTTGGTTTGGCGAGTTTGTTTTGAAGCTGTTTGCTGAGAACATCAGGGTTCTGTTAAGCTGTTTTCGTGCGCCATTTGCAGGATTAGCACCAGATGTCCAACACCTGGGAAGAATTGGATACATGACTCCACTCAGGAGCCCAACCCTCCCCGGTCCTTTGGGAAGAACAGTAACCAAAAAACTGTCTAAATGCCGAAGTGAGGTCATCCATCAACAAGGAGACAATTTATTTCTAGGGTGGGGACAGGAAATAAGATTGATTATTAAAAATGGGGATAGATAGTTCCTCAGTGGTCCTTTCTGAGCCAGTCGGTCGTCTAAACTCACTGTTGGAAGTGAGGTTTGCAGCCAGCGGAAACTAACTCAGTGTGTTTTTTGCCTCTGTGAAATTGAATAATGTTTAAAGTAGAGCCAGGCAGACCAAGACAAAAATGGAGAGGAAGGGTTAAATAATGTTCATAGAATCATAGAATATCAGGGTTGGAAGGGACCTCAGGAGGTCATCTAGTCCAACCCCCTGCTCAAAGCAGGACCAATCCCCAACTAAATCATCCCAGCCAGGGCTTTGTCAAGCCTGACCTTAAAAATATCTAAGAAAGGAGATTCCACCACCTCCCTAGGTAACGCAATCCAGTGTTTCACCACCCTCCTAGTGAAAATGTTAAGCATGACGCTCTCAGAAACAAGGAAATCCAACGTGTATGCTGCAACGCTACCTTTAACCTGTCCCGCCATGACTAAATGTAACACCGACAGACCCCGGTTGACGGCGGGCGGGATCGAACCTGGGACCTCTGGAGCTTAGTGCACGAGCTAAAAGCTAACGGGCTGTTAGCTAAGGCTGTAGAGTAGACTCATAATCTCTCTCTAAGTGGTCTCGGTGCCACTATATGGGACAGAACACCTCACTCAGGAGGTGCGTAGGTTGTGTAAACTCTGCAGTGGCCATGGTACCCATTCTTGCTAGTTCTCCTATGAATTGCCCTGTTTCCCTGCACTGCTACCACCGGGGGGAGCTCTAGCATAGATGAGGCACTTGGAGTATGTCTACACTGCCCTTGAGAGCGAACCTTCCAGCCCTGGTAGACTGGCTGGTGCAGCTCAGCCTCTCGAGCATACCTGACCCCCTGGGTCTGAGCTCGGGTGGCTAACCTGTGTCTGGACTGGAGCTGCAATATCCACACTTGTTAGCACGCTTGCTTGATTCTGTCTACCGGGCCGGGAGGCTCTCTCCCAGCTGTACTGTAGACATACCCTTGGAGACCTTTGGCATGTTAACTACTGTGCTGTCTGGACCTGCTTTAGAAGGGTTGGGGCAACCAGGAGGGTTTAATGCTGCAGCCTGGGTTTACACTAACACCCCAGCATTGCTGCGATACCGTCAGTGGGCAATCCAGTGTAGACGCAGCCATTTGACACATACCCTAGCTTAAGGAGATGATGTAAGGGTGGCTTTCATAGAATATCAGGGTTGGAAGGGACCTCAGAAGGTCATCTAGTCCAACCCCCTGCTCGAAGCAGGACCAATCCCCAATTTTCACCCCAGATCCCTAAATGGCCCTCTCAAGGATTGAACTCACAAGCCTGGGTTCAGCAGGCCAATGCTCAAACCATTGAGCTATCTCTCCCCTCCACTAAGCCATCCATCCCCTTTGCTGCTTTGCATCTCAACCTTAGGGTTTGTCTGCACAGCATTTTGGGGGGAGGCTCCCAGTCTGGGTCGACAGACTTGGGTCTCATGCCAGACCTCTAAAAATACCTGTATGGAGAGTGCTTGAGCTGGGGCTGAAGCCTAGAGAGGAGGCTGGGCTTCAAAGCACGAGCTCCAGCCCCAGTGAGTCACAGCTTCAGAGCACTGTCCACACAGTCCTTTGCCCTGCTAACCTGAATCTGTTGACCTGGGGTGGGGGGACTGCACCAAAATGCTATGCAGTGGCACCCTTAACGTTCAACTGTAGGGACTCTGATTTTTTATTTTATTTTATTTTGATAGTTTCCTTTGCATGATAGAACTGGTCTGAAAACTTTCAACACAATTTTTTGTTGTTGCAGAAATGCCTTTGCTTTTCATATTTTTATTTGCTGCTGCTTTTTTTGTTTGTTCGTTTTTAAGCCACCTTACTGAGTGGCCGAACCTCAATGCAAATTAAAAAAAAAAAAAAAAAAAAAAAGGTTTTGAAAACTTTCAAGAGCTTTTGTGGGCAACATTTTTTCGATCAGCTGCCTGCGATAGCTTATTTAAAAAAAAAAAAGTAATAAAAATCTCCCTGGAATGTGTTTTGCCGACAGCAATATCCTGTGTGCCTTAAAATATAAATACCCGGGAGTTTTAAAAATTGATCTGTCATGGACTTCTTGTGGCCCCCAAACTCCCAGTGGTTTAACTATGAGCTCCGGTTGTTCACGGAATCTATAACTGAACCCAAACTTGCAAGTCATTACTCCAGACCTTCAAGTATTTGAGAGGCAGTGTGGTCCAGTGGATAGGGCATTAAACTGGGAGTCAGAACACGGGTTCTAGGACAAGTGTATCTTTGTATAGTGCCTAGAATTATAATCAGGACCCTTGTAATAATCATACACGTTCTGAATGATCTGTTCACATTGTAGATCACAAAGGCTTGTTCTTTTGTGTAATAAATACATATTAAGGCTGGTATTTCTTTTTCCGTGCAATACAGTCATGTAGCTTTGTGCGCATCTGACCCCTGAGATATTTCAAGTAGTGCATTAATACACTTTAGCTAGCACAGTCCTTAAGAAAAGTACTTACTGCATTTGGTGTCAGGCGGCTTTTCAAAGCTTAAATGGGCTGGCTACGTCCCCTGGGGAATTGCAGAAGGGATACATTTTGACCCAATATGGTTTTGCGTGTTGGGGCTTCAGCATCTCTAATAGTGTCGTTTACATAATTCCTTGCCAAAAATCTGTCGTCCACTATATCAGTGGGTTTAGAATTGTTCACATGTCGTCTTAAACTTCCCACTTACTCTGTTCTAGAGCCGTAGCCGAAGTGCAATATGGTCAGTCTTGCTTCTGATGTACCATTCAGTTACATCGGGGTGAACTTGACCCCATCTGAGAGAACTTTTATAGCCGGATTATAAAGGTGTTTATAACAGACATCCAAAGGTCCATAGCAGAGCTAGTGGGCACTGCTTTAATAAACTTCTAATCAGATTAACTACATCTGTTATCTTAATTTCCAATCTTGTTTTAAAGTTTTGAAATCAGAGTGCAGGAGGCTGCAATTTCAGGGTAATTTTGCTTCATTAGCGTAACTGCCCTCTATGTAATTTTCACCAATATGAGGCTCATTATCCTGCATAACATGCAATATCAAGATAAAAGGGAATTTAAGAATGTGACCTGGTAGCCAGGCAGATAATCAAGCTCTGCACATTACCTTCAAGGCTGGACTGGCCTCACTACATCGTCTTTAATTAGCCCAAGTGCTGTTTTTCATCTGTCACTTATTCAGGAGGCTGAAATTTGTTTCACTTGGTGGTGGGATTTTGCTCAGCGTGACCAACAGTTCGGTTTCATTTTAACCACTGGATATGGATTTGTCTCGTAAGGTACCCAAGAAGTCACTTGCCACCCTATACGTATAGAAAAGTTCTTGACCTGCGTTTTCTGTCACTGCAAACCATCTCTGTCATTCCAGCACATTGTGTGAAGGTGGAGAAAATCGCTTGCAAAGGAATTCCTTCCATTTTGCCGTGTTGACATTAATGCTAACCTTACATTTTCAAAAAGTCTGATACCATATAGAGTTTCTGTTTTAATTTGTGAGCATCCTGCAATCTATTCCGTGCTGTACGTGGGCAGACGACGGAGGACGGCTCCGTCATGTTCAAACATCTCAGAGCCAAATTCAAACCAGGTGCAACCTGATTGATTTATATGTGGGATGAATTTGGCCCCCGCCCCACTCTTCCAGTAACACAGTTTGGTGCCTTCCGGGTTATGATCCTTTCAGTAATTTGCATCATTTGCCATTCCAGCTGATAAAATTACCCCCTGTTTCCCATCCATTTCCTTGTGGCTGCATTGTTAATCTGAAACCTGAGGCCTGTAAATGATGGAGACTCAGTAACCAGAGTCTTTGCAGAGCCGCTGCCGCTTCTGTAACGTTTAGCTGAGAAATGCATTTGAAGTGGTTCATAAGCTGACCTGGCTAATGGTGAGCTCCCAAATTCCTCCCCCCCTCACCTCCTTCCCCCGCCGCCTGAAATCTTTTTCAGCATTGATTTTTTTTTTCTCTCCAAACATTAAAAACCAACAAATATTGTGCACCAAACAAATTAGACTCAGCCTTGAAATATCTATTTAATATCTGTGGTGATGTTAGGGTTCTTAATTGGACAAGAAAATGCAGGAAATTTGATTGTAACCTGACTGGATTTTATGGTTCCTGCCAAAAATGAGTCTGAGAGGAAAGTGGGGTTTATATTTATAGGCCTTTTAAGGGCAGAAGAGAGCATGATGATCATCAGAACAAAGCCTCTGCACAACACAGGCCACAGAATCTCAGCTGGTGATTCTTGTATCTAGCCCACCGGTTTTGTTGTCTCTTTGACTCATTCTTTAGCGATGGGGATCTGTCACCTGAAGTGTCAGCTGGGGAACGGGGTCGTGTCCGGCAGCTCTCAGGATCAGCAGTGGCAGATGATGGGGGTGGAGGGGGCGCCGCGCCTAGCCGTGCTGATCAGTAATTTTAGGACCGATTCTGATCTTGCCTCGCCTGGGGAAAGCCAGGAGTCGCTCTCTTTCAGTCAACGGAGTTACACCAGTGTACGGTTTAGTCTTGTGATTAAGGCACTGGGTTTGGATTTTGGAAAAATACCTTCCATTGCTGGCTCTGCCACTGACCTGCTGTATGACCTTGGGCGTCTCACTTCACCACTCTGCCTGTTTCCCCTTCTGTAAAGTGGGGCTAATGATACTGACCTTTGTGAGGGGCTTTGAGATTTATTGTTGAAATCCTCTAGACCAGTGGTTTTCAAACTTTTTTTTTTTTCTGGCGACCCAGTTGAAGAAAACTGATACCCACGACCACCCAACGGAGTTGAGGATGAGGGGTCTGGGGTGTGGGAGGGGCTCAGGGCTGGGGCAGAGGGTTGGGGTGTGGAGGTGAGGGCTGCAGGGTGGGGCCAGGGGTGAGGGGTTTGGGGTGCAGGAAGGGGCTCGGGGTTGGGGGGGGGCTCATGGCTGGGACAGGGGTTTGGGGTGCGGGCTTACCTCCTGGTCAGCGACGCAGCGGGGAGGCTAGGGCAGGCCTCCTGCCTGTCCTGGCCCTGCGGACTACGCTGTGCCCCGGACACGGCCAGCAGCAGGTCTGGCTCCTTGGTGGTGTTAAATGGCATTAGGAGCTTATACTGGCTCCGCAGAATTAGATTTTTATCAGTAAATTTCACCGTGTATACGCGCGCGCGCAAACACACAGCGACGAAAAAATATTGCTTTCGATCATCAGAATGTACGGATAGGCAAAAAACGCAGCTTGAGAATCATAGAATATGGGGGTTGGAAGGGACCTCAGGAGGTCATCTAGTCCAACCCCCTGCTCAAAGCAGGACCAATCCCCAATTAAATCATCCCAGCCAGGGCTTTGTCAAGCCTGACCTTAAAAACTTCTAAGGAAGAAGATTCTACCACCTCCCTAAGTAACGCATTCCAGTGTTTCACCACCCTCCTAGTGAAAAAGTTTTTCCTAATATCCAACCTAAACCTCCCCCACTGCAACTTGAGACCATTACTCCTTGTCCTGTCATCTGCTACCACTGAGAATAGTCTAGAACCATCATCTCTGGAACCACCTCTGAGGTAGTTGAAAGCAGCTATCAAATCCCCCCTCATTCTTCTCTTCTGCAGACTAAACAATCCCAGTTCCCTCAGCCTCTCCTCATAAGTCATGTGTTCCAGTCCCCTAACCATTTTTGTTGCCCTTCGCTGGACTCTCTCCAATTTATCCACATCCTTCTTGTAGTGTAGGGCCCAAAACTGGACACGGTACTCCAGATGAGGCCTCACCAATGTCGAATAGAGGGGGACGATCACATCCCTCGATCTGCTCACTATGCCCCTACTTATACATCCCAAAATGCCATTGGCCTTCTTGGCAACAAGGGCATACTGTTGACTCATATCCAGCTTCTCGTCCACTGTCACCCCTAGGTCCTTTTCTGCAGAACTGTTGCCTAGCCATTCGGTCCCTAGTCTGTAGCGGTGCATTGGGTTCTTCCGTCCTAAGTGCAGGACCCTGCACTTATCCTTATTGAACCTCATCAGATTTCTTTTGGCCCAATCCTCCAATTTGTCTAGGAGAACTTATTAGAGTTTGATTTAAGGCTATGTACGTCATATGTTTTGACATGTGATGTTGACAACTTGTGTTTTAAGGGTTATAATGCTGTGACTTGTTCAATCTCAACATCTGCTGTCGTTAAATAATTGTCTGATCCCCTCTGTAACTTCCCGTGAATGTTGAAACTGATTTAAAAAAGTAAACGTTGTTCTTATCTGTTGAAATGATGATAAAAAATGAATTCTTCCAAGCCTACCTATATGGGAGCTGAGCTGTCTTGAATATCTGGTCATTCGGTTTCCCATCTGCAAAACAGACACCTCTGCTTCATTTCCACTCTGTTCATCATATTTAGAGTGCATCCTCTTTGCGTATGTACATCTGATTGGGCTCCAGTCTTGCATAGGGCCTGTAGGTTGCTACTGGAATGTTAATACATTCGAATCAGGCCCTGTATGTCTTTCAGGAGCAAAGTGCCATAAAGTGCATCTTATGTATAAGTTTAATGCATAACCTCCTTGGCTATATGGTTGCGGGAATGTTTTTATTTAAATAGAACAAACTAGCAGAATACTCCTGTTTTGGTACAATGCATGCGCTTCTGAATGGGTGTGTCTGGTTGGGTCTCGCCCACGTGCTCAGAGTTTAAATAATACCCATGTTTAGGGTTTTCCCTCAGGCCAGATTGCCAGTGACCTTGGGGTGTTTTTAGCCACCTTCCGCAGCGAGTCACTTGCTGGTTTGGAACTAGAGTAAATGGTGGATTCTCTGTCACCTGAAGTCGCTAAATCAAGATTAAGAATGTAAGAACGGCCATACTGGGTCAGAACAATGGTCCATCCAGCCCAGGGGTCGGCAACCTATGACACGCGTGCCAAAGACGGCACGCAAGCCCGGTTTTAATGGCACACTGCTGCCTGCCGGGGTCCCGGCAGGCAGCAGCGGGCCATTAAAAATCCGGCCTGGCCCGGCCCGCTCTTCTCCGCTCCCCGCCCCCTCCCGCGGGGGCAAGGGGCAGAAGCTTGGTCCTGCCGCCTTCCCGGCCTCTTCCCGCAGTGTACTGGGTTCCTGCACTTCCTCCTCCTCCTCCTCCTCTTCGTCCGTCCCTCCCTCCCTCCCTGCCCGCTCTTGTGAGGGACGGGTTGGGGGAGGAGCGGAGTCAGCGTGCTACCCGCGGAGGCAGAGAGGAAGCGGGGGCAGGGCCTTGGGGAAGAGGGGCATATCCCCTCCAGCCCCCTGCCGTGAGCACCCCACACCCCCAGCCCTCTGCTCTGAGCCCTGCAGCCCCGCACACCCCCAAGACCCCTGCCCTGAGCCCTGTACCCCCCCTCAGACACACACCCAGCCCTCTGCTTGACTCCTTCACCCCCACACCCTCTGCCCTGACACCTGCACCTCCCTCACATGCCCCCAGCCCTCTGCCCTGACTCTTGCACTGCCCCACATACCCAGCCCCCCACAACCCATGCACCCCCCTCATCCTGACTCTTGCACCCCCCACATCCCCACCCTGAGCACCAAACGGGAGCTCCTGCTTCCCCCCCCCCCCATTCCCATCTGCACCCCTCCCACCAAATGGGAGCTGCCCAGATAAGCGCTCCACACCCAAACTTCCTGCCCCAACCCTGAGCCCCCTCCCTCGTTCTAGCTCCTGACCGGACCCTACACCCCAACCCCCAGCCTGCTCCTTCACCCCCAGCCCTTTGCTCAGTGCACTCCCACCCTCAGCTCAGTGCAGACAGAGAGGGAGAGAATGGCCAGAACCAGGGAGAAGGTAGGTACCCACTGTATGTGGGCAGGGCCGGGACCCCAGACCGGCAGCGGGCTGAGCGGGTCCGGCAATCGGGATCCCGGCTGGCAGGAGCCGGCGGACGGAACCCCTGAGCGGCAGCGGGCTGAGCCGCTCAGCCCACTGCCGGTCTGGGGTTCTGGCCGCGGCCCCTTGCCAGCCGGGGTCCCGGCCGCAGGCCCCGCTCAGCCCGCTGCCGGCCCATGTGAACGGAACCCCAGACCAGCAGCGGGCTGAGCGGGCCGATGGCATAAGATCAACATTTTAATTCAATTTTTTAAATGAAGCTTCTTAAACATTTTGAAAACCTTGTTTAGTTTACAATACAATAATAGTTTAGTTATATAATATATACACTTAGAGAGAGAGAGAGAGAGACCTTCTAAAAAACATTAAAATGTATTACCGGCACGTGAAACCTTAAATTAAAGTGAATAAACGAAGACCCGGCACACCACTTCTGAAAGGTTGCTGACCCCTGATCTAGCCCAATGTCCTGTCTTCTCACAGTGGCCAGTGTCAGACCCTTGAGTAGGAATGAACAGAATAGGGTAATTATCAAGTGATCCATCCCTTGTGGTACTGAGGACCTCAGTAAATCAGCCAGAGGTGATGGGCCTATTATAGGAGTGGGTGGGTGAGGTTCTGTGGCCTGCGATGTGCAGGAGGTCAGACTAGATGATCTTGATGGTCCCTTATGACCTTAAAGTCTATGCGACACGGGGAAGGAAGTGGCATATGGCAAGCTAAGTGGGGGGAGGAAATGTTCGTGGGAGATCTTTATTAAAACTTTAGCAGTGCATCACGAGTTTCTTGGCTTTCTAATGGAAATCAGATGTTTTTTCTGGGTTAGACCTTGGATTTACATGTCACATCAAAGTTCTTCTCGTAACAGAGAATTTTTTTTCTAGTTTGTTTTACAGCCCAGGTGCTAAATCATTTGGTGACTCTTCCCTTTCTTACCCCTTGTCTGTTTCCCCAGCTCTAATGTAGATTGCTGCTTCCCCTTTTTTTTTTTTTTTTAACCAGAGCTCTGGACAGTACAGGGCAGCATCTTTCCTTCTTCATAGGGGATCCCTCCCGCTGCTGATGGCTAAACTAAATACAGAGTGCACAGGAGGAATAGTTGAATGGGAACAAAAATAACCATGCTAAATAAAACTAATAGGACACATAAGGACAAATGATGTTTAATGAAACCTTGTGAAACCTTGGGATTGTCAGCTACGTCTGAGTCTTCGGGCCTGATTTCGTCCTCTCACTGGTGAGCGATTTAACCGGTGAGCGAGTTAATTCCCGCGTACAGCTGCAGTGGTCTGAGATCAGGATCGGGCCCTTGGTCCTTCACGCCTCCCACTGGGTACGTCGTTCGGGTGTAACGAGGCCAGTCAAACACTCAGAATTTTTAAAGTTAATGCTTTATTTGCAAGAAGAAATGGTTGCAACAGAATTATTTTCAACCGAAGAAATTTCCTGGTGGCTAGTCTCCCAGGGCCACCAGGCTCCTGGTTCAGGCAAGCGTAGCTACTTGCTCCCTACTGACCTGGTACTTTAAAGTCCTGGGAATACTGATGGGAGTAGCCTACCTGAGAATAAAAATGAAAACTGGCCTCTTGCTCCATTCTCCTGTTGTATTTCACTGACTGGCAGGAGATGATTTCCCTGACTACTTTGCTAAATTCCTCTGATAGCTATGCTTCACTGGGTACACTTTGGGAAGACTGCGCGTGGTTACAGTCACAGTTGTACTTTCTAATGGAGTGACCTATTTGACATCCAGATTGTCAGTAGGCAAATTTTGGGGGGGGATTTTCCCAAATTGTCACATTTCTCAAATGACTCCGCATGTGAATGGAAAGGTCCACACCCGTGATCACCTTTTGAATTCGGCTAGGACCTCTATAGAAGCTTTCATGCAGGGATCTCAAAGCACTCTGCAAACACTAGTAAAGGCATTTCACATGCAGTGAAACTGTGTGCAGAGGGTCAGCAAAGCCAGCCACTTAAATCTCCCTTTAAGCCTGCTTTTGAGAATTTAAGTGGAGCATAGGCATTGGGCTGACCCTCGGTACGAGGATTCATTTCACCCAGGCAGAGTAAGCAACTTATCCAAAGTCTCGCATGAAGTTGTGGCAGAGTCGGGAATTGGAACCTTGATCTTCTGACTCAGTTCTGTGTCTAGAGCACAAGACATCTTTCCTCCTGGACTTAAAAAAAAGAAACTTTCCCTTTTCCCTCCCGAACTTTTGTTCTGCGCGTACTCTTTCTAGAGTGAAAATTATCAAAGCATGAGACTAAAAGCATACATTGATCTAATAAGAGTTGAGTTTTCGACAGTTTCTTTACATTTAAAAAAAAAAAAAAGCAAAACTTTTTTTTTTTTTGTAAATTTGATAAGAACGAAGCTCATGTAAGATTGCTGGTCCAGTAGGAAATGGAACTCAATTTTACATTTTTAAAACCATTTTATTGTATTAAAAATGACAGAGGTTAGAAACAAAGCTCTGATACTTGTATTGAACTGGAATTGAAAGTGACAGAAAATCGTTCTGGCCCTGGTGCAGTAAATGTTATCACTAAAACATGTTCAGGGGAGATTAGGACAGTCTCTCAAGCACAAGAGACAAAAGTTCACAAAACAAGAAGTGATTTCCCCCCCCCCCCCCCCCCCCTTTATCTCAGAATCATTAGCTGCTCAGGAGACAAAAATATCTCTCCTCTGGGGAGGATGCTGTGCCGGGTGAACGGAGATATGAAAATGTCTCCACTCTGAGAGGAGCTAGGATGGAGAGGACAGAGTGGACCACTTCAACGTGGCCCTAGTCTGGGGATGAGGGGAGGGCCATGATGAAAAGCAAGGGTCAAGAGTGTCATGATGTGCAAAGACAAACCCCAGCCGTGAGACTCGTGAAAGGGAAAATTCTGAGCTGTGGGAGACTCTGGCGGGAGAGGATGCTTTTGCAGTTGCTCACCTAGATTTGTTACCCGGGTTGGTTGGTTTGTCCCATCTGCTTGTTGTGTCTTTTTCTCTAGATTGTAAAGTCTTTGAGACAAGGACCTTCACTTACTGTGTTTGTCCAGTGCTTAGCACAATGGAGACCTGACATAGTTGGCTTCTAGGTATTACCAAAATGTTAAACATTTGAATATATTAAGATAGTGAATATAATCTCATCTTATGCTTCAGGGCTTCAGCCAGCAGTGGTTAGGAAGACTTCCCATGTGGCGCTCCCCCCCACCCCCAAATACACGGTTGACCTGATTAATTCGGGGGCGGGGGTTGTTTTGTTTTTTGCCTACCTCTGAAGTATCAGGTTGGACACCAAACACGAGATGGGGTGGGCCAGTGCTCTGAAATGGCCCAAAGAATCCTCTTTCTTAGATCCCAGTCTGGTTTGTCTTGCTCACGGACAGACTGACTGCCACATTTGGGGTTAGGGAGGAATTTGCCCCTAGGTCAGATTGGCAGGGACTATGGTTTTTTCTGCATTCCTCTGCAGCATGGTTGTGAATCATCTGCTAGGATCGTCTGCGCCTCTTTTGCCTAATCAGTGCCTTACCAGTGCAGGGGGCCTCGGACGTTGGTGGCACCTGGGTCTCTTATTTTCTTTGTCTGTGGCACACAACGGTTTAGTCTCCCAAGAACTGAAATGCTTTAATCTAACTAAAGTAATTAGGTTCAGTGTGTGTGTGTGCGGTGGTGTATCTGGCTGAAATTTAAAGGCCTGTGGTGGACAGAGGGTCAGAATAGATGATCTAATGGCTACTTCTGGCCTTAAACTCTACGAAATCTATGTTTAATAATGATAGTTAAGGCACAGGAATGTGGATCAGGAAGACTGTGTTCTATTCCTGGCCTCTGCCACTGACTTGCTGTAAGACCTTGGGCAAGTCACTTCACCTCTGCACCGTGGGTTCCCATCCATCAAACGGGATAATAATGCTGACCTGTTTTGCTCGGCTGTGTGGCTTGTTGAAGCGTTAGTGAAGCATTTTCAGACCTCAGCGTAGATGTGACAAGTATTTTAAAACTGACACTGATATCCTTCCTAGTCTTAAAGACTCCATTCCTTCCTGAGATTAAATTTGGCAGAAAAGTCTAATTAGAGGGATCACTGAGCCGCCTTTCTCATTTCTTTGGGGCTGGTCAGGAAGAGGAACTCTTTCGTCTGAGTCAGAAAGACAAATTGTAGGTGGTGGTGGTTTGCAACTGTTCTTTTGAATTTCACGTGAAAGGAGTGGTTGAACTTCTGTCTGTCTGCTCCTCCTAACATGGTCAAAACTCAAGGTGCATCACGCTTTAAAACTGAGCTTTCTTGGTCCGTTGGCTACTCTGCTGTGCTGTGTGGGAGACTGGGTTTGATTTCTTTGCTTGGTCCTTCATTTCTGGGTTCCACAGAGCTGTGGGGGCAAGAGGCTTAGCCCCGGAAGGGAACATAAGGGCCTTGCGTGGTTTAATGGCAACAATTCCTCTTCTGATTACTTGTATCTATGGGGAGTTTCTTCTGTAGTCTCTAAATCTGTGGCACTGAGGGAAAGGAAATCCTGAAGGTAGGACAATATAAGTGAAATACGGACCATTCCCAGCTGAGAGAAATTCCAGGGAGGGGATAGAGAAGAGGTTGAGTTTGGCGGGACAAAGAGATGTGGGACTTCAGATAGGGTAAGGTGAAGAGATTCCCTAGAGAAACATGGAAAGTGGGTAAAATGAACCACACCCTAGAGTTTCTAAAGAGTCCAGTATGTAAAACCCTAGAGCCAGGGAGCGTACGGCAGGGTTGTGTGTGCCTCTTTTTCCAATGTAACCCACAGTAGCTTTTTTTTAATCACTGATTAAATATTGCAGTCTGTGTTCTAGATGCAATCTCTTCCTTTTCCCCGCATGCATTCTGTCCAAACCAAAGGACTGAAATGAACAGTCTGTCCTTCATCGGGATTCTGTTGTTGTTTTTCTAATTAATCTGAGTCAGTCGCTCGCACGTTTGTGTTAAATCATTTTCTTCATGAAAGCTTTTAATGAGGAAACAAATGGATTGGATTTAGATATACTGGATTCTTGCCATTGATAGCCATAGACCCAGCCCTTTAGAGTGGGCAAGCTGCCTGTGAATGGCTTAGCTTTGGAGGGAACGCCACCGAAGGACCAATTTCAAAGAGCCTCCTTGCGTGGGGCCGGCTGACGTCCTCTGTGTTTTGAGATTTTTATCCATGACGTTCTTCTATTAAATAACCCAAAAGGGAGCTCCTCTGAGCATTCATCACCTGTAGCGTGGAGGAAAGGGGGACAAAACAGATGAAGAGAGTGGCATAGTGCAGTGTTTTTCAATGACCGGTCTATGGACTGATGCTGGTCCCTCAAATCTCCTGGGCACAGTTTCAGAAGGCAGAAAGCCCATCTCTGGTCTCAAATAATTGAGAAATACTGGCATAGTGAGAGGGGCACAGGCCTGGAACCTAGACGTGGGTTCAGCTGCTGACCTGCAAGTCTGGACCCGTTTCCTCCCCCTTCCCTTCCCTTTTCTGTCCTGTCTGTTCAGATTGTAAACTCTTCAGGGGCCGTTTGTCCCTACATATCTGTGCAGGATCCAACTCAACTGGGGCCTGGATCTCTGTTGGGTGCTCTAGGCCCTACTATATTACAAGTAATAAATGTGGCACGAGCAAATTATATATACTAGCTGTGTTTGCACTAATGCAAGGTTTTTGACCCGGGAGTTGTGCCCTCCCTGTGCTGCTCACTGCGAGGGGTCTCCCCACTACATGGCAACAAGGGGTTCCCAATGAGATTAGGGCTTGTCGGTGTGGCAAGCCTGGTTGTGAGTCTCCAGCGCACCAGCTTGCTGTGCAATGACGTCCCGTGTGGACGCTGCGGTGGTGTAGTGAACGTCCTGGGGTGCTGTGCTCTGACAACAGTCTGCGAAGCCGCGCTCCGCAACTTTTGCCGTGTTGCAGCAGTGTCCATTACCGCGCAGCCAGCAGATGCGCTGTAGGTTCCGATCCTTGCTCGTGGCGCAGTAACGTGCCGTGTGAACGAGCCCCGAGAACGGCCGCGTTGGAGAACCGCAGCGCTGGGGGCGGGGGATGAGTTTTAACAGCCTGACAGTTGTGTAGCGCTTGGAGAACCTTGATTGGACCGTGCTAAAGAAGGGCAAATAATAAAGCTCCAGCAAATGTTTTTTTGTCAAATTCATCCTCTTTCTATCCGTTGCTCAATGGCACCAGGGGCTACAGATGCCTGGAGAGATTTAATTTCAATAAATATGAAGTCCTGTGTCTAGGGCAGGGTGGGGCAGAATAAACAGCACATGTACAAAATGTGGCAGGATACCCCACTGTAATGGGCAAGGCTGCTTTGTTGTGAGTTTATTCATCTAATTTCCTTATTACTGTTCCTCCATTTTAGTTAGTTTGTTCGTGTAACCGAGTGCCGTAGTTACTACAAGGAAGGTGTGAGATGGGGGGGTTGTGAGGCTGGGACAGGAGAGATCCTGCAAAAGTCTCTGGGCTTTTAAGAAATGATCCATAATATGAAAAGGTTTAGGAGCTTCTGGAATCAAATGGTCCTGGATTCAGGGTCTTTCCACAGTACGGAATCTCAAGAAGGCCAATTAGCTTCTCTTGAGACATCCTTTGCAAGAAGCACATTTTGGACACTTACTGAATCCCTGGCCATGTGTCTGGCATAATTCTTCTCTCTATTGCCTGCCAGAGTGGAATGAATAATTAAGATAATGTATTGTGATGGGTTCCCCCCGGGATGCCACAAGGAATTGGGGTACCACTAAGCCCCCTGAGGTACCAGCCTGGGCTCCCTCTCACACTGTACTGCTGTGACAAGCTGCAAAGCCCTCCAGCCTGCACTTTCACCAGCATTCATACAGCTGCACACCCACCTGCAGTTACACGCAGGCTTTCTAACCACCAGCTTCCCACCTGGGGCCCCAGAGCGGTACCGTCCTGCCTTGGTCAAATCTGGCCAGTATGTGGGTTTAATACCTGGTCAGCCTTTCCCTCAATGTGAAGTGAACAATACACAGTTGTGGTAACCAGGCAGAGATTTTCCCCAGCACTCCAGTCAAAGTTCACTGGTTTAGATTAAAACAAAAACAAGTTTATTAACTACAAAAGAGAGATGTTATGTGATCATAGTGATAGCAAACAGATCAAAGCATATTACCTAGCAAATAAACAAAAACGCAAACTGAGCATAATATACTAAATAGACTGGATATGAATAGTAGGTTCTCAGCCTAACAGATGGTACAGACAGACCTGTAGATTCTCAAGCCACAAGCTACACTTGCTTTACAGCTTGAAATCCCCAAGTTTTTCATACACTGGCTAGAAATCCCTTTAGCCTGGGTCCAGCACTTCCCCCAGTTCAGTCTCTGTTCCTCAGGTGTTTTCAGGTGTCTTCTTGTGTGCAGAGTGAAGAACCCCAGATGATGTCACTCCCTGTCTTATATAGCTTTTGCATATGGCGGGAACCCTTTGGTCCAAAGCTTGGTTCCCAGACCAGTCTGTGGAAAAATACTGACATCCCAAGATGGAGTCCAGCATCATGTGGCCTGGTCACATGTCCTTGTGAAGTCACAGCAGCCATCACACACAGGCTGTCTGGAGCGTTCTCAGGAAGGCTCACCAGGTGGGAGATAAGCTTCTCCTAAGGCCTATTGTTTTCCCTAATGGCTCGTTGCCCTGAATAGGCCACCCACCCCCTATATAGACTGAAAGCATCTTGTCTAGTGGGCATTACACCGGTGTAACTACATTTGAAATACAGACACATAGTCAATATTCATAACTTCAGATACAAAAATGGAACATGCATTCCAATAGGATAACCTTATTCAGCAAATCGTAACTTCGCCAATAGACCCCTCACATGACTTGTCTTGCATAAAATGCATCATCATTCTGCTATAACCATATCCTAATAATATCACTATGAAAAATATGGGGTGCAGTATGTTTATGCCTGTTCTCTTTTCTTGTCTTGCAGGTACCACTTGGAATTTCTGCCCCAAGGTGAGTGCAGCTTATCCATTCTGAGGGGCAGGGCTTGTCATCGGTTTGATTGGGCCCCAGTGCAAGATGAGCAGGTGGGGAGCCGTAGCCATTCCGCGTGTGGAGCAGTTAGGAGGGGGTGGCAAAGTTGTGGGAGGGGCTTTGGGAGCAATCAGCACTGCTTTTCTCCCGGGATTCAGGGGACAGGTCTCCAGCGACGTATGGTGCTGGCCTAGGTGCCTGGTCTACACACACCATGGGCAGGCCCAAGAATGGCTTGTGCAAATGTTAAGTGACCTCCAGAGAACGTTTGCCTCGGAGAGACAGCATGGCCTTAGTGGATAGGGCACGGGACTGGGAGCCAGGATGCTTGAGTTCTATTCCCAGCTCTGCTGTGTGACCTTGGACATGTCATTTCCCTGTTGGGTGCTTCTGTTTTCCAACTCTCAGGTCTTTTTTAGATTTTTAAGCCCTTCAGGGCGGTGACTGTCTCTTATGTGTCGTAGCATAATGTGACCAAGAGGCGCTACCTTATCACTAATAACGATCTTAACCCCAATGGTACCTTCAAGTTGAGAGCAACAGGAGTAGGTGGATGCTTCTGCATATCCAGTGGAATTGTAACGGAAAAATCTCCTTTTTAATTGAATTGGTCCCCTTGTCTCTCACTCCTATCTTTACGTGTCTGTGGAATACTTAATACAGAAGGGTTCTGATCCCGGAGCCAGATCCTTTAGTGCTACCAGAATACAAATTTATAATAGTGTGTGTGTGTGTGTGTGTGTGTGTTTCAATGATTACTGTGGTACGTGTGTGCAAACACAAGGATCCGCCAGCATTCCAGGAAGACGGGTGCTGGGGCTATAATTTAAAACAATAAATCCATGTGAGCATTCCCACTCAGCTAATTCTTCATTTGCTCCAGATAGAAATTCCAGTATGTTACCTCCTCGATCAGGGCCCGCTTCCAAGGCATCCTGTCTGTCTGGCAGCCCAGAAATGTCAGAAATGCTGCAGCATCACAATTCCCACTAGAACGGTGTTATCACATTTTAATATGAGCCTCAGTGCAGCCTCGGTGCTTCTAATTGCTTTCAAACCATTGTTTTCGTTGGTTTGGTTGATGAACCCAGCATCTGGCGTCATTCGCGAAAGTACAGCAGACAGCTGTGTTCAAAATTAGAAAAAGACGAGAGGATTAGAACACATAAAAGGGCTTAAAATTAGATTTTTTTTTTTTTGATGGGAGAAGTTCACGCAGTTTAAAAAGGGTGGGGGCAAAAATGCTTCCGAGTGCTCTTGTTCTCATCAACTGTTCACTCTTTTTTTTTTTTTTTTAATGCCGCTGCAGGGTTTTAGCTTGGTTTGTAGAACGGGGCCAGATTTCCAAAAGGAATTTAGAGGCTTTATGCTAGGAACCTAGCTCGCTTCGGTGCTTTTGTAAATTCCATTGCTGTATCTTCAGGTGCCTACGTGACTCTGTAAATGTGACCCCCCCCCCCCCCGCATTTGGGGAAGGGTTATTAACCCGAGAGAATGTCTTAAGGAGACAGCAGTGGCTGGTGGCTCAAATGAGGGCCTGGGAATCGCCAGCCCTGACTCCGGTTTGCTTTGTGACCTTGGACAAGTCTCTTTGTGCCTAAATTTGCCTATTCATAATGTGGGATTATCATACTTCTCTGTACAGTGCTTTGAAGTGCTCTGATGTACTTCCATTGTCTTCTAATTGTACCTCATTAACATACAGTGGGCTCCATTGGTTAGACCAGGGGACTAGAGACTGGGCGGGTTTTGTTCCCCTTCACTGCTGTGTGACCTAGGAAAGAGGCTCAACCTTCCTGGGCCTCAGGTTTTTTTTTTTTTTTTTCCTAGCTGCCAAATAGAGTGCTAATAGCAAACCTCCATAAAGTGCTTTGGGCTGAGCGTTCCAAGGCCAAGTGCTGGAGACGTCCCAAGTTTTCCTCTCCTTGGACTCCGTTGTTTTTGGAACGCTTTACCCATGTGTCCCGGAGCACGTGAAGGAACATTTAGAAAGTCAATTAATTGATCGATGGCCATATTAGAAACCCAGAGCATTGAAATAATGGCCCTGGAGGGCCGGAGTCTGGTTCTAAGAAACAGTCAGGATTTTGCATGTCACAAGCAGCTCTTGGGGAACCTCCGTATAAGGTTTTAGTGCTCTGAAAGGTTTCTACTGACTACTCTTTTCAAAGAGGATGAGCAATGCTCTGTGACGTTTCAGGCAGTTAAAGCTTTTAATGCCGGAAGCCAACGAAACCTGTTGGCCTCTAATATGGACTGGCTGAAATTCCCAGAGCTGTTGAATGTGGAGCGAGGGTCTGGCACTACTAATGTGTTCAAGCCAACTTGTGCAAGTTGTCGCTGAATATTGGGTAAGTTGTGTGATTCAGAGGGCAAGCCGCATCCGCTTAATTCACGATCGCCCAAATGACGGGTGTTTCTACACCTCACGATGACGGGTGCT
Source organism: Chelonia mydas (assembly GCF_015237465.2). NCBI lineage: Eukaryota > Metazoa > Chordata > Testudines > Cheloniidae > Chelonia > Chelonia mydas. The sequence continues at coordinate 10,219,903 of NC_057860.1, forward strand.
CCCTTATCTTTTGGCTAAGCGCTCTCTGCTTAGAATACAGGGAAGGCACACATCTTTTTTCTGGAGAGGACTGGGATGTATAGGAAGCATTCTGTATACACGGGCATATATTTTTATACATACATGCCATCTTCTCTTGCGATATTTCCTTTGTGGAAACAGATGCAAGGAGGGTTGGCAGCGAAAATCCATGCAGGTCATGAGTCAACTTAGTCTCTGCCTCCCACCCCCAAAGTTTTCTCTCTGCTCTTTCTGTCTCCTCTCTCCCTGCTCTTAAGAGCGTTTTCCCTGCATTGAATTGTCTGCAGCAGCTTGAGTGCCTCAGGAACCAGTGGTCTCAGAGAGCGGCAACAGGCCATTTCATGGTACTGCAAGGGAATCTAGGAATAAATATATAAAGGAAGGAATTCGGGGGGGGGGGGGGAAGGCGTAAGGAGAAGAGAGCACTCAGTGTAGTGTGTTCCATGTCAGGGCAGGGACAAGTAGCTTCCCTCCGTGTTTGTTTCCCCATCTGTAAAATTGGGGTAATAAAAAACCCCCTACTTATGTCAGGTAGAAGGGATGCGGGGTTAGTCTACTCATGTTTGTAATGTGCTTTGAGATCCATAAGTGAAAGGCGTTGGAGAAAGGCAAGGATCGTCATTAAAGCTTTACATGCTGAGCCAGATTTTCACCACTGCGCTCTACGTAGGTGTTCCCACAATTACGTGCTCCCCTATTGTGCTCTCAGTGAATTGCTGGTGCAAATCCTAGAGTGGGGTCAGCACTTACATACCAAGGGGATAATCCCCTTCTAATCAAGTCAGATAGAAAGCACTCAGACTTCTAAGGACCTGAGTGCTCTCTCAAATCAGGTACTTAGGGTAGATAAGTGGTTTTCAACCGATGGTCCATGGACCCTTGGGGGTCTGCAGACTGAGATTTCCAAAGGGGTGTGCACCTCCATTCAAAAATGTTTAGGGGTCTGCCAGTGAGAAAAGGTTGAAAACCACTGGGGTGGATGCCTCAATAATAGGATTTGCACCTGCAGTTGTATCTATGTTGTCATTCCAAATGAAATTGGGAGCCCCATTGTGCTAGGTTAGGCTGGAAAATGGTGTTCCCCCTCCCCCCACCCAGGTGGAAAATTTCAGCTTGTTGGTTTAAAAATTTTTTTTTAGCTGAAAGCAGACATTTTTCTTAAAAAATATACATATATAATTCGTGTTGGAAACCAGTTTTCCATTTTAAAAATGGAAACTTTTGGCCAGTGCTGGGTGCCGTACAAGTGTGTTCTAAGAGACCTTTCTTGCCCTGAAGCACTTAGTCTAAATAGATGAAACAGGCCAAAATTGGGAGAAAGCAAGGATTGTAAGCCCCAGATGCGGGACTGAGGTGCAGAGAGACGTGCCCAAGGTTATAAAGAAGGTCCCAGCTAGGAACCGAGTCCAGATCACCAGAATCCCAATCCAGTGCCTCAACTACAAACCCAGTCTTCGTCCCTCTGGAAAAGCCGGGTGGAAAATTATGTTGATAAAGAGAATTTGGGCAAAGCATTGCTTAAAAAATAGGATCCATTGTGTTCCATAAGAGGATTCAGTAAGTAACTGTGTGGAAAGTCTTTTCAGGCCACTAATCTTCTAGAGTAAATACTTATTTAGATTAAATGTGTAACATTTTCTCTGTTATCAACCCTATTTATTTTGACTCAGCTCCGCACTGCTTTACGGGTCACTGAATGTTCACTGGGTTCATGCATGAGGTATGTATAGTGGGGGCATGCGCGCAGCATCTTTCATTAACTAACTGGCGCTCTACAAAGGCTTCCCATGTTAGATTTATGAACTAGTTTTCTATGTAAAGCCTCAAACCTATTGAAGTGAATTGGCGCGGGGTTGGACGGGAGACGGAACTTTGTGTTTCCCTAACCGCTGCTCCCTGGTATCGCATACTTGGTCCATGTAGTTATGACAAGTGCAAGTAGCAAATCATTAAAGCAGCAAAAACACTATCTGTATTGTAAAGAAAAAGATCCCCTTTGAAGCCAAAGAGGGAGTGTTCCTGAATTAATGGAGTGCACAGTGATTTTACTAAGTTTTATTTATATATTTAAAAAAATACCCTCTTTGCCTTCATGCCAGAAGGTTCGAGTGCAGTTGGAAGCAGGGTTCAGACACAGAAACCTAGCCTAGATTTATGATGTGTTTGAAAACTCAAGGAAAAAAGTACCACACTGACAATATTTATAACTTTTTGTTAAAATATCTATTCTATCGCCATGCCTGGAATTCCTCTCCTTTGTAAACACAAGTGCCGGCTACAAACCTTGAAATGTCATAACATGGAGAGACTTAAAAAAAACCAAAAAACCTGTGTTAGAACATTTTGTAAAGTCCAGGGTGTGTGTATGTGTTAATTAATGAAAAATAAAACATACACAAGGGCATATGTTCTTTAACATTTAAAAAAAAAAAAAAAAAAGCAAGCTTTAAGATCAACATTTCTGACAGCTCCTTTTGTCAGCTACATGGCTTTGCTTCCTGCAAGTTTGAGTGTGTGTTTTTTTTTGGGGGGGGGCCCTGTCTGTGTGCATTACACTTTGTGCAAATTAATCTGTGTAAAGACAATACGCTGTAAATATTTTTGCAGTAAGATCCCTCCTGTTGGTATCCTTTCAAACACTGATCTGCCACGTAGCTTTACACTCTCTCTCTATATAAATGCATGTGTATAAATACTGCATGATCTGAACCATACGTTACCACGCATACATTTTAAAAGCAGGCAACTACCTGTAGAAGAAAATAGACTGATGTGCTCGGAAAGGTTTCATATACAAGGGACCTCTTTTAATCAGGCATGCCTATGTTTAACCGGCCCTTCTGTGTGGTGCAGTTAAGCTGGCATAAGGTATTGCCAACCTCAAGTGTTCAAAAATCACATACCAGGCCCCAACAAAATCATGAGACTTTAAAAAAAAAAAAAATATATATATATATATATATATATAGGGTTTTATTTGACTTTTGTGTTTTTGAGCATGGGGTGCCCCCAGGTTTCTCCGTAACCATGAGAGCTAGAAGCTCTCTGTTGTCTTCTGTTTTTTAATGAAAACTCAATTTCTACTGCAATCACTTGATACCAGAAGCTGGGCCTCAAAGAACACCCCCAAAGATGGCAAGGCCGAGGAGTTTGATGGTGGGCCTCTCAAAAGCGCTCCGTCTTGGCCTAATTCTGCTATTGGGTGAAGTCCTAGGGTATATTTAGCTGTATGTGAGCTAGTTTAGCTTGCGTACCAGAGCAGTGAAGTCATGGTAAGGCAGGCTTCAGTGTGAGCTGTACAAATCTGTCTGGAGCCTTGGGTAATCACTCGGGTGGCTAGCCCGGGCTGCCGTGGCTTCACTGCTCCAGTACCCGAGCTGTCTTGATTAAAGCTAGTTTGGGTGTTTTCTACACAAGCTGCAACGCACTCCGTGATGGTAGCGTAGACCTACTCAGTGATACAGCTCCCATCGACTGTAGTGGGAACAAAACGAGGCCAATGAGGAGGGTTTTAAAAAAATCGCAACCCTCGTCTTTATGTCCTAACCAGGGTCCAAATCCCACCTAAGCTTTGCATCTGAATTTAGCACGTGAGTCCAAAGTGCTTCATTGACCACTCACTGGTGGCTGGTAGTCCAACTGCCGTGGAAAGGACTAGATTGTAGGCTGTTTGGGGCAGGGACCCAATGGTGGGAGCTCAACACCCAATCGCCACCCCCCCATCAGCTCCTCCCCCTCCCTCCAGTGCCTCCTGCCTCCCAGTGGGCCCTGCCAATCAGCACCTCCCCCCCAACACCTCCTGCCTGCTGTGGATCAGCTGTTTAGCAGTGTGCAGGAGGTGCTGGGGGGGAAGGGGGAGGAGTGAGGGCGGGGTGGGGGTGGGAAGAGGAGGGGTGGGGGTGGAGCAGTGGTGGAGCACCCCCTGGGAAAGGACAAAGTCGGCGCCTCTGGCCGGAACTGTCTATTTTGTTGTTGCTCTCTGGTTTGTACAGCACCAGGCAGAACGGGATCCTGCTCTATGCCTGGCTCTCCTGGCGCTACTGCAGGTCAAATCACAATGTCCAGTAGAGTTTGATGATAGTTTCCGCCCCATGTCTGTGTGATTCCTCTTTCTACGTATAGCCGGGCTTTTGGCTTTTTTTTTTTTTTAATCCTCTCCATGTAGGAGATGGGGAAGGATTCATGACTGCTTAAAGCGCAGGGGATACACTGGGAAACGGAAGACTTAAAAATGTCCATAAAAATGCTAAATATACAGCAGTTTGGGGAATCGCAGTAAGTTCAATATGAACAAATCCTTTGGCTTTCACGGATCTATTCACGCCGGCCACTCAAATTGTTAGGGGAAGCTCTAAATTACCTGGCATGCAGCTTCAGAGGGACAGAGAGCCTTTTCAAATGAGCCCTCGGTGCGTCTTCTGAACCTGTGTGTGTAATAGGAAGGCACTGCTGCTTTCCCTTTATAAAGAAATATCAAGGGTGACTGCAGTATGCGTAGACGAATATGTGGCCCAAGCACTATAGTGTGCTCTTGTTGAATAGGAGAGCACTGAAGAAATTGCCCCGCTGGGGGTGAAGACCACATAGATCATCACCTGAGCCTTTACCTACTACTTCCGATGAAGTGAGCTGTAGCTCACGAAAGCTCATGCTCAAATAAATTGGTTAGTCTCTAAGGTGCCACAAGTCCTCCTTTTCTTTTTACCTACTACTATGTAAAAGCTGATGGAGTGAGAGTGCTTAGGACTTTGAAAGGGAACAACAAGGCTCTGAGCTAGTTCTTAACAAATTTCAGAGCTCTGCCTCCAGAAGACGGAGGAATTGTGTAACGTTGAGTCCCTGCCCCATGGAAGGTGAGAGGTTTTTCGCAGGAGTATCTATGAATTAGGAGTAGGAAAACCAGGGCCCTTTATTCCCATAACCCTTGTGGCCCGTTTAGGAGTGGGCCAAGATGCAGAGTTTAAATCCTGAGTCCCAACGTTTCCCAAGCTTCCGGGTGCTCAGATCTAGAGTTTTGGGTTTGACCCACTTCTAGCTCAGGCCAACTTGAAATTCTCAAAGGGACTGGGCATGTGTGCTCTGCTTCCAGGGGGAGATGTTTTTGTCTGGTCTCTCCCATGACCCCTGTTGCTTTCTGTTTCTAGCCCATCCTGTTGAAGGCTAAGTTTGGTTCTACTCTGAAAAGTGACTATGGAATAGTTTGTATTACTGTAGTACCTACAGATGACCTCACGCTAGGTGCTGTATGTATCCATAGTATGACACCTTATGTAACAAAGCCAATCCCGATGTGTGTTCAGTCATACTTATCACTTTATTAAGGGATAGGTTGGTTTTGATTCCTGGAAGCCTTGCCAAGCCAACACCGTATGGGGGAGCAAACTGGATTCTCTTCCTTATGCGTTATCATCAGAATTGTTTACTAAGTTCTGACTGGAGAGCCGGTTAATGCCTGAGCAAACCCTTTTAAGCCAAGAAGGCGTCTGCTAAGGGCAAAACACTGACAACGGGGGCATTGCATGGATGTAACTCAAGACATATGTTGGCCTGCAGAACCGTTGTTACTAAAGATGATGCAGAAGAAGGAAACAATGGAAATTTGTGACAGTAAACCTGGAATCCCCTCCCAAAATCCCATTTTCACCCCCTTTCCCGTAGAACCCTCTTCCAAAAGACAAACCAAGCCAGCGTCCATAGACGAGCTGCTTGTTGATGAGGTGTGGGAAGCCGTATGGGACCTGTTGACGGGTCAAGTCTGTCTCTAGTTTTGTGCTGGCTCTCAGAAGTGTCCCTCTCCAGAGGGATCCTTTTCATGCGCTGTCGGAATCACTGGCCTTCTACCCTTTCCAATCGGGGGAATCCAAATCCTCGAGTATGCGGGCATTCTGGGTAGCCATGCAGGGGCTAGTACTGATTTGACTGGGCTCTTCTGTGAAGGTGGGGGCGAGTGCTGAATGCCAAATAGATCATAGGCAGGTGGTGGGGAGTCAGTGAGCTAGAGAGGGAAGGAAAAACAGATGTAAGCAAGGTCTCATGAGCTGAACCTGAAAAGTGCGGTTTGGTTCAAGGGAAGTGAACACGATCTGTGTACTGGGTCAGGAGTCAGGAGATTTGAGTTCTCTACCCGACTCTCCCGCTGCCTCAGGATACCTCTACACTGCAATAAAAGACCCGTGGCTGGCCCGGGATCAGGTGACTTGAGCTGCAGGCCTACGAAGTTGCAATGTAGATGTTCGGGCTTGGGCTGAAGCCTAGGCTCTGGGACCCTTCTCTCCTCCCCCTCCATCCCCCCCCCCCCCCGCCTTTGCGGGGCCTCTGGGCTGCAGTGCAAACCCAAACATCTACACTGCAATTTGATAGCCCTGCAACTCAAGGCTTGGTGCCGGCTTTTTTTATCGCAGTGTAGACATACCCTCTCCGTCTGACCTTGAGCAAGTCCCCCTACCTCCTCGTGCCTCAGTCTCCCTTCTATAAAATGAGAATAATGCCTATTAAGGGTGTTGTGAGGCTTAATTTATTAGTGGATAGAAATACAAAATTATTAGAAGACCGTTTGAGCCATTTAGTTTGCCTCGAACTCTTTTTTTGCCCTTCATCGGTGTCCTTAATGTGTCATAAACTGAAGAATAAAATCCCTTGGTTTTACTTGTTTATATCCCATGGGAATCTTCTGCTTTGCAGGGTTTCACAGTCTCTTAGCAGGGCTGATGTGAGCTTCCCCTGTCGGGCAGCTGTTCTGTGGAACTGCTACCCACTTGAGAGGCAGGGTATGCACTGGCTTTAGGGGACGGCGTGAAAGGTTGCAAAACAGAAGAGCTCTGGGGAAGAAACTACGGGAATGGGAAGATTAGGAGGAAGGCAGAATTGGGGAAAGAAGAGGAGAGGGGAAACTGAGCCAGGAATTCAGCTGAGGAATGGAGTTGGAGGAGCAATCTGTGCTTGTGGAAAGATGAAGTATAGCTATTGAGGGTTAGTTTGTTTTTTTTATTATGATGCCCTGAGACTTTTGGCCATACGGGCCTTTTCCAGTTACAGAGCTGCCCTGGATGTTTAGTTAATTAGCTTGGCAAACAAAGGCTGCAGTTACAAATTTCTTGTCTTCTTTTTTTTTTTTTTTTTTGTATTGAAAATAAGAAATACCCCAAACAAACAAATATGGGAAGGTTGATTTGAGCATCCGTTAAGGTGACCAGATGTCCTGATTTTATAGGAACAGTCCTGATACTTTGTCTTATATAGGCGCCTATTACCCCCCACCCCCGTCCCGATTTTTCACACTTGCTGTCTGGTCACCCTCGATGCCTGCAGCAAGATTAAACTTCTTAATGCTATTACGTGCAGGGGCAGTAGGGGATGAGGTCTGGCCTATGCTAAAAAGTTCAGCCAACCCAGCTTTGTCACTCAGACATGTGTGAAAAATCCACACCCCTGAGCACTGTTGTTAAACCAAGGTGGATTATCTACACTGATGGGAGAACCCTTCCTATCGGTGTAGGTAGTGTCTACACTGAAGTGCTTTAGCGGTGTGGTTTAGCCATGCCACTGTAGTATTTTAAGTGTACACAAGCCCTGAGGGAGATCATGTGGGAAACCGGAAAGAGAAGACCTGACAAATCAATAACTTCCAGGTTTTAGCGTTCGGTTTTATTTAGTCGTCAAGCGTGTGTCTTGGCCATGTGACAGAGAGGGAATTTTAACCCCCGCCTGTTCTGAGCCTTGTCATTGAATTTTTATTTTGCCCACGTTCCGCTCTTTCAGATGGCAACACTAGAATAGCCTTTGATCCAGTAACTATCCAGACCCTCTGATTTGGATGTGTTGGCAGATAACAGAGGTGGATTTTGTGTCCCATATGCAGGGCTGGGATTTCCTCCTCGGAGGGCTACAGTTTGCTTTATGAAGTGTGCCCAATCGCTGTTTGACTTTAAAAGAAAGCAACAAACTTCCTGGCATTCATAATCAGGCTCTGAAGGGGTTAAAATCTTGTCCACTGTCTTCCACCCCCCCTCCCCTCCGCCCCCCTTATTGGTTCCTTTTTTGCTACCTAAGATGATGCTGCACGCTGCAGCTCACCCTACTGGCCATACATGACCATTGCAGCACGGAAGAACCCAGTCTATAAGAGAACTTTTTTTTAATTGGCTAGCACTTAAGTCTGCAAATCAGTCATGGAAGAGTTGCCTCTTGCCTCATGAATATTCAACAGGGCTGCCCTCCAGTTACAGAATTCCCAGGCATCGTAGCAATGAACATTCTGGAAAATAATAAGTCCGAAGTTTGTGTTTTTTCCACTTTCTGGATGTTTTAAACGTTCATGGCATTTTAGTAGCCCATTAATTTGCTTTTACTACATGTGATTAGCAACCTGGGTACCGGCTGAACAGAATTAGTCTTGGATTGAATATGCTTCTGGCCCGCCAAATCCTGTGTGAGGGATGTCTTGAGTTGCATTTGACTTTAATACAGGAAGGCGCTACTGTCCAGTCAGTAGGGTGAGATATATGGGTTCTAGTCGGCCGCTGGCTCAACTGCGTTGCCCTGAGTAAGTTATTTAACGGTCTGCCTCATCTTCTCCGCTATCTGGGAAATGAGAATATTTATGAAGCTGGATGAAGTGTTTTGAGATTGAGATCAGAAGTCCTAATTATTAGAATTTAATTAAATCCTTAAATAGCTCTGTCATTGGTAGGGCCGGAGAAAAGAGGAGCATTTATAAGGGACCTACAGAGTAATCTACAATAGCCAAAGAAGCGGCAAGGGCCAAATTTGCAGGTAGATGTAACGTAACTTTCAATTTTTATGTCGCGCCCCTAGAAATGCCTGTGAATAGAGGTGTAAAACAGCATTGTGGATCTCAGCAATAAAAAAAACCCACACCAGACTTCCACTACTCACACGTTAATCAGAAGAGCTAACCACGCAAATCCAAAAGGGTATTTAGGAGCTGACGAAGCCTCTAAGATGTTGAGTGGGAAACATCGTACATTTTCTAGTATATAAGTGTGTTTAAAAAGGTATATAATTTATAATGGCAATGTCAGCTGAGCCTAAGCTTCAGCATTGCAAATGCAAAGCTATAATATATTGACGTGTGAATAACATTTACATATGTGGGTGCGTCTGTGCTGATGTATTTCCACGTGATACTCCATAATTTAGGGGAGTGATTGTAATAAGGGATATTAAGCCATAGTATTGATATTTCCACAGCTCTGCTCTGGGAAGTGCATTACTGCTAAATTAGTCCCTGAAAATCTGGAGATATTAACACTGTCGAGCATGAAAGGCAGATGGGATTTGGATCAGAGACCTTTATTTGTAGTGTGATCCTGAGGACTCATTAGTTTTAAAGCAGGAATTTTGTTTCCTACAGGCACTTGAATATTAACTGGAGTCAGGGATTTTTACTTCCTCTGGCGTGTGCTAGTCCATCATAAAAGCATAAACAGAATTTGGTTAGTGTTGATTTTCTTCTCTCCTAAAAAGACGCTTAATGAAACTCCAGGTACGCAGATAAAGACCTTCACTGAAGGGGAAACCAGCTTTAATCGGAACTCCCTTACCAATCTACTGTAGATCTGAATGCGTTTTTCACTGTGAAACCCTTTCACGCCTTTAGAAGATAAATCAGCCTGGTCCTCTTCCCGCACGTGCCAAAAGGCATCAGCTTGGCTTTTTATACCTCAGACAAGTATAGCTTTAAAAACTTCTCTCCCCGGTTCTGCTCTGCTTTTTCTTTCTCTTCACCTGGGCCCACACCAGCAAGGCCTTGAATCCCGAAGTCCGAACAGCAACACTCGGTGCTTTTGGTCTGTAGCTCTCAAAGCAGGGCAAGTCTTGCCCACGTTTTACAGATAGGGAAACTGAGCAACAGAGGCGCTTCCCCAGCAAGATGGAACAAAGCCGGGCTGAGGGCATAGGTCTCCTGGCTTCCAGTCCAGGGCCCTCTCATCCACTAGAGCACACAGTTTGCAGTGGGATGCCCGAATTGGTTGTGCTCCCGTGCAAGTAGAGGTTATACGTGGGACCCAGGAAAGCAAAGTACCAGGCGTACGCTGAAGTCTTATGCTTGTTTACTCTTTGGCTGGGGAGACAATAGCTTTGGTGCATTCCCCAATGAGGTGGCTAGCTAGACGCTTCCTGTAGGCCTCCATCCTGCTCCCAGGCAGCGATGACATGGTGGCTGCATGGCAGCATTTTAACAACACTGTGCTGGGCCCCTCCACGGTCCCTGCTCATTGTTGTTTCTATTCTGCACATGTTCACTCAGTACTTTCGGTCCCCGCGCCATGCGGGCTCAAGCCCCAGGGCATACGATCATGCATGTCTCTTTCAGGGCCTGTCCTAATACGACCAGTTAAAAACCTATCGACCTTCATTCACACTGAGCCCGGAGGGTCTGCCAGATACTGTGTCTCAGTAAATGCCAGGTCTAGGTGAGGGCCGCCTGCTGTCAAGTGGGGACTCGACATAATTGATAGCAACCCAAACTGACACATGCTTCTATCTGGGGCCTCCACAATTCGAGCTTGCCAGCACCGTTCGCTCTCCCGCCAGTGATGCTACAAGTTGCCGGAGAGAGGATCTTTCCCCACCGCGGTCTGCTTAGAATCAATATGCACAAAGAACGATCTCTCCATTAATCACCCATCACACCTTTGGGCCTCTCTTTGTGTTGCTGCAGAAGACACAGCAGCTGTGTAAAATGTAAGCCAGCTAATCGCTGGAGCAATTTGTTCCTTTTCTCCCCCCCCACCCTCCCAATAAGAATCGGAGGCAAGGTACAGTATTTAGTATATTCAGCGCAGCCAAATGCTGCACCATGGGACCTGCTGCAGGAAACGACAGCCCACAGTGTCCCTATTGTTCTTTCCCTCCGAGTCCGACTTACTTTGGTTCATGCTCCAAAGAGTGATAAGTTGGGGAATTTTACTGAGGGTTTGGGTAGAAAGATAGAGCAGCTCTGTGTCAGGTGCACGGTAATTATTTGCTGGGATTTCTGTGCTATTTGGTTTTTATTCCCTGTTTCTTCATTAAAGGCTAATGAGTTTTTTCTTCATTCAGGAACAATAGCTTGGCCCCTGACAAGTTGTTAGGTGTTGTTTTTTGTTTTGTTTTGTTTTTTTCCCCCCTGCTTGGACTCAACTAGCTGTTGCTGCTTCATAAACTCGACGGAGAAGTGAGTTAAAGTGCAAGAACTTTACTCTCCTAATGCAAATCCAAACAGAAAGAGGAAGTGGCTTACCCCCCACCCCCTCAAGGCAGTGATGTGTGTTTTGTCCTTTTGAATCTCAACACAAGATGTGAAAATATTCTCAAAAACAAACTAGGAGACATTAACGTGAAAGGCAAGCCTGGCTTTGCGTCTTTGTTGGCTGGTATTACGGTAACATCTAGCGATCCGGACCCCATTGGATCTGTCCAGCTATATATCCAACTAAGCCCATACAGATTTGTGACTAGGTAATTGTGCGGTACGGCCCTGTTTGCACATGCATGTGAAAATCTGGTGTATATTCCTGTTTGTGAACGTAACAAGGAACGATGTGTGTCTAGCAACACCCCCTCTGTATGATACCTCATAATACAACACACGTCTGTTAAACGTTATGCAAAAAACATGTCTTCCTGTGGCAGCCCCATAGCCTGATCTTGCAGCCCTTGTTCATGCAGGCAGTCCTTCCTTGTGCTGGTAGACCCCATCATTTATACGGGACTATCCCTGTGAGTAAGCATCAGGATTAAGCCCTTGTTTTTGCAAATGGCTTACTGCAGTGATGCATGGTACGTTCATTTCCAATGAACCTAGCTCACGCGGCTATGCTCCCTTTCGGTATTTGCAAACCGTAAACAGTTTGCTCGTTATCACCATGATGCTACACCTGTATCTCATTATAAGAGAACACCTGTTACCTTGGTGATTGTTTCAGCAGCCTTTTTTTTAAAAAAATAGAGTATTTCGGCTTGGTTGAAAGGAACCGTTCTTTTAACAGATCTGTGGGCTTAACCGTAGTGGCATATTCACTGTGTCTCTGCAGCGATGTGAATCACCGGCTTTGTTCCACTGCAGTGTTTAGGAAGATTTCTTGTTAGAATAAACTCTCAGTGGTTGTGCTCTGCCTGGAACTACGTGATGTTACTGCTCGGTAGCAATATTTAACCTGTTCTCTTTTAACGCTTGAGTATCGGTAGTGCCTTCTTATCCCAGGGTTTCAAAGCATGGTACTAAAATGGGCAAGCGCGGGGCAGCTGAATGATAAAGTGACTTGCACAAGGTCATTCAACCGGTGGCATGTTAGAAAGAGAATCCAATCTCCTGCCTCTAACCGATAGACCACACCACCTCTGTTTAGTGTCTGGCCAGTATTTGGTATATGAGAAAGGTAAATAAACAGTCTACCAGTTTGTGTTCTGAGTCCTGCAACCTCTGTCATGCAGTTTCTCCCTGGTAGAGTATTACGGTCTCTGAGCCAATAAACACTGCAAATCCTAAAAGCAGGACAGCATCCTTGTGCAGTTGTGGGGCGGTTTTTGGTCCCTGTTTTGAATTCGCTCGCCACTTTCTGAGCATTGAAAACACGCGGATGTAGGACTGACAGAAGGTATGTCAGGAAGTAGGAATGGCCAAAGATGTAGCAACTGTGTACTATTTTATAGCTCTTAATAGCAAATAGAAAAAGAGATGGGTTTGCCTAGATTTTTAAGGCGAGAAAGGACCCCTGTGATTGTCTAGTCTGACCTCCTGTATAACACAGGCCCTGAGTTAAATCCCAGTGTGAACTAGATCATATCTCTTAGAAAAACATCCCCTCTTGATTTAAAAGTTGCCAGTGATGAAGACAGCACCGTGACCCTTGGTAAAATGTTCCAGTGGTTAATTTACTGCACTGTTAAAAATTTACAGCTTATTTCCGGTCTGAATTTGTCTAGCTTCAACTTCCAGCCACTGCATCATCTTATGCCTTTGTCTGCTAGATTGAAAAGCCCGTTGTCAAATATTTGTTGATACTTAATGGACTGTGATCAAGTCACCCCTTAACATTCTCTGTGTTAAGCTAAATAGATTGAGCTTCTCAAGTCTAACACTGTATAACATTCTTAACACTCAAGTTTTCTAATCATTCTTGTGGCTCTTGCCTGAACCCTCTAGTGGCTTGAACAGAGGTCTGGGAGCCAGGAACTCCTGAGTTCTAATCCCACCAGTGATGCTGATCCTTCTGACATGGGGTCAAAGTTTCAAGAGTGCAATTTTTCAAGTGCCCAGCACCCACAATGGCAGCCAGGTGTTCCAAAGTGCTCAGCTCCCAGTGGGACACTCCTGGGTCAGATTTTCAAAAGAGCACAGAACCCAATAGGCTAAATTCTCTCTTGGGGGGAGGGGGGGATTTGGCCCCTTATTTTGGTGTTTGAAAGGGACCTGGGCACCCTTGAAGATCTGATTGTGAATGTTGGTGCTGAGTGCTTTGGAAAATTTTGACTTTAATTTCTCTGTGCCTCAGTTTTCCCATCTATGAACATGTGGGATGAGACCTGTGGGTGTTTGAGGATTATTGGAATACAAACTGCCATGTAAATGCTGAATATGATTTTATTTTTTTTCTTCAGCTGCTGATTTGTGCATGTGTGCACACCTCTCCTTCCCAAACCCCTCGATGCTGTTTCATCGCTTGGTTTAAAATCGCCGGGCACAAATCTCTCCGTAGTTTGCTGAGATAAATGTACATGGTCTTGTTTTTAACAATTTAGTGTTTTGAGTTCATATTAAAATCAGTTGAAAAACCCCTTCTCATTGTTTGGCGTGTGTTGAATGAATTGAGCAGCTGTCTTTTTGTCCTTTGTGTGTACGTGTACACACACACACACACACACACACACACACACACACACACACACACACACACACACACACACACACACTCTCTGTCTCTGTCTCTCTGTTTCCGTGACTCTTCAGCTTCTGTCTGTGGTTTTCAGCATCTTCCTTCTACAGAGGCCTGTTACAGCACCATCTATCTTACAGTTTTATACTGCCGCCCATCACCGTGGTATCTGAGAGCTCTCCATATAAAATCGCCATCAATAGCAAAGCCCCTAATGGACAGTCCGCTTAGAATCTAATATACAAGCACTCTGTTGCACCCACACACAAATATTTTGCTTCACTTCATTTGCATATGGTATTCTGCCAGTTCTGGTAGTAGATCTATAATGTGTTTAATTTTTTTTTCTCGCACCTCTTTTTTGAGATTCAAAGTCTTCTATATAAGCATTAAAGGTCTAAACGTCCCTGTGAAGTAGGTGCTATAATCCTCATCTGTAAACTGGGGAAATTAAAGCACTGAAGGGGAACATTTACTTTTCCAAATGTGGTGCAGTGAGGCCATAGCAGAGCTGGGGCTAGAAATCCGGTATTTTGACTCCCAGTCTTTAGCTACAAGACAGACCTTCCCTACCTACTGCTTCTACGTTCTGCAGGTACCAGAGTGATATGCATCCAATATGGATGCTTTTGGGGGCATGCATGCACCCAAACACAGTCCCCATAAATGTCGTCATGCATCAACCAGAGGATGTACCTCTTTGTTCCCACAGTCTGATCTGGCGTCTTCTGAAGTCCTTTGGAATTTGGCAGTGGCCAGAAGATAGTTGGGAGCAGCAGGGGATAATTTCCAGCATAGGCCATAGGAGCTGGGGTGAGGCTAGGAGTGTGTGTTGCTTTCTACTAAAATCAATCCACTTCTTCCCCTCTTCTCTTCCCTTTCCAGGAGGGGATCAGGCTGATGCTTACTTCGGACAGGACAGCTTTGATGACAACCAGAGCTGGAGCTTCGTCCCTTCCACTGTGTCAGATGCGTCACTTGCATCAGATTACCAGGATGACGGTAAGAGCGTCTCAATTTCCCGCAATCCTTTGTTGTGTAGTGTTTGGAGGGATAGCCTGAATCTGGTATATTTTCCACCCTCTTCCCTCTCTAACTTTATATGCTGTCATTGTTGATGGGTATTCTCTCTCTGTTGAGGACTAGCTGCTTTATCAACCAGGGTAAGTTGTACTGAATACATGTGGTACCTTCTAAAATGAAAGGGGCAAATCAACACACCAGTTGCATGAGTATAAACCAAACGGTTTCTGTTGTGCTCCAGATTTCAAGTGGCGAAGCAGAGCAGAACGTGACCCAGTGGCCTATGGATTTCAAAAGTTGGAGTGATTTTGGGTGCCTCATCTTTTTTTGGTTGCCCAATTTGAGACATCTTAACGGGCCCTGAGCTTCCGAAAGCGCTGAGCGCCTGCCTTCTGAAAATCAGGCCCCCTTGCGTGTCTCAGTTTGGGCATCCACACTCACTACTCATGTTTGAAAATCTTGGACACCCTCTTCAGGGAAATGCAGAGATGCTTCAGGCTGATCTTTTGCGGATGAGCTGTAATGCAGAGGCTGAGCACGCATTCATTTGAGACCCTACAGAAGCAGTGCTAGAGCATTACTCTTTGCACAGGAGCATCCCCCGTGTAAAAGTTTCAGTAACGCTTGTCTCCGCTTGCAAGTGGGCAGCTTAGCCGTGAGAAACACGTGACATGCCACTGAACTCAAAGCACTATACAGTGTAGCTCACTCTAGTCTAACTTCCGTGTCCGTAGACATCTCTGGTGTAATCTCACTGAAGGCTGATTGATTTTTGGTCTCCTGATACTCCACTTCCAGATCTTTCATTTCCTCCTCTTCCTTAAACTCCCTCATTTTTTCCCTCACTCTCTTAGGTTTCTCCTTCCTGCTTAATTTTCCAGGGCTTCATTCCCATCTGCCCACATACCTCCTGATTTTCCATTCCTGGCTCCTCCACCTTCCTGCGCATAATAAGATAATGGATCGTCTTTTATTTGGGGTGAGCTCATAAGCACGGATAACATCTGTGGCATTAGCCTCGTTGTGCAATGTGGGATGCTATGCATATCTACAGTTTCTACTGGCCTGGGCCATAAAATGAATGGGTTTGTTACATGGACTGGAGACCGGATTGGTTCAGTCGCTCACCAATAATTGTAGAGGATCACCATCATGAGTAACAGACATGGAGTTTAGGTTCTGTTCATATCATGTGTGTGTTAAGAAACTCTACCTTTTTAGATACAAAACACACCTATGTACAGCATGGATGAAGGGGGATACGACCTAGATAATGGATACCAGATTAAATGGGCATCGAAGGGTGTGAAGACCTGGGCATAGCCTCCTGATGACGAGAGCGATCTCTTCATGAAATCTGTGGTTTCTCCAGGCACATTTATTAAGCGTTCACAAACAGGGGAGGGTGGGGAGGAGAGGGTTGCTTTGCTAACTTTGAGGGGTGATTTTGGGCAGCCCTAAAGGGCCTGATTTGAAATAACTCTCCCAAGGTATTTAAAGATTTGCCACCTCTGGAACTTTCAGACGCTTGAAAATTTCAGACTTAGCGCAGGGATGCCCACGTGGAGAATTGGCAAGAGAATTATTATTAATTTTATTTTTTTATCCTGGCATTGAGACCAAACTAACCGCTGCTACGTTAGAATGAGTTACCCGTTCTTGGACTTCCTGTGTAGCTGGGCAGTAAGAGCAGCAGCAGGTCTATATTTTTGGATAAGAAGTTGAGCGGTGTTTTAGTTTCATCCTCCGACATGAACGATTGGCTCTAGACCCTTGCCTGTGAATTGTTGGTGACTTCAGCAAATAGGGGAGCGGACCCCCCTGCCCCCATGATGTTTGATCCATGTCCTGATCTGAGAGGGCTCAGGAAGGGCCCTGCTGCAATTGATCCTTCCGAACGTATCCAGGTGGGACAAATGGATGACTCACCCACTCGTCTGGGTAGCTGTATTTCTTGAGGAGTTGCCACAATGCGCCTTTGTTAATACTGTCAAGGCTCTTGTTTTAGATCAGTAGCTTTGCATAGAGGTTGGCATTGTCCCACATGCCTTTTTCCAGGATGTGGAGGAGAGCAAAGATGATGTTAGTGGTGCCACATCCTGCTTTGAAACCACACTGGCTCCTTGATGTACCTAGTTGGAGCCAGTCAAGAGGGACTCCTGCCAGACCTTTACCAGGAATAGATACAAAGGAGATCCCTTGGTAACCTCTCTTGATATAGAGGGATAGTTGCAATTACTCAGCTTCCCAGCGGGATAACAGGGCTGCTTAAAGACTATGGCTAAGTGTTACACCACCATAGTGACGATGTTTAGAGGTGGCATCTTTAAGGCCTGGTGAAGAGTCTCTGTGGATCTCTAGAGGTGGGGGTATTGCAACACCTCGGATTGCTTCTGTCTGGAGAGCGCGATGCTGCAGAGTGCTGGCTGGATTCAGGAAGCAACATAATCTGCTGCTTAGGGTGCTGGACTATGACCCAGGACACGGGGTTCCAGACCCACTTTGGACATGGATTTGCTGTGTGACTGTGGGCAAGTGGCTTCAGGTGAAATTTTCCAAAGTCCCCTTGGCTTTGAGTGAGACTCAAGAAGTCACGTTTGAAAATGGGATTTAGGCACTTTTGAAAATGCGACCCTTTACCTTTCCGTTCCCCTATTTCCCCTCTCACACCAGGTCTGTCTTGGCTATTTAGACCATAAGTTCTCCAGGGCAGCAACTCAAGTTGCTATACAAACGCAGCGAACGTGGGGGGCCCTATTCTCAAATGAGGCCTCTAGACTCATGTCTATACTGCCTGCAGCAGCTAACCTCCCCATTCAGGTTGAGAAAATTTTGTACAAATAGCTGTGTAGACAGCACTTTGAAGCTGCAGCATAGGCTCTGAAGCCTGGAGGGGAGTGGGCTTCAAAGTGTGAGCTCCAGCCCGATCTACAGCTAGAGGGCTAGTGCAAGCCCCACTAGCCCAAGCCTCTTGACCTGGGCTGAGAGGTTCGCTGCCATGGGCCCTAGATGCAACTGTAATACAAAGTCACTATAAACTACTTCTCGTCAAACACAGAGGGTGGGTGGTTCGTACCTGGGGAATAGCTCACCCAACTTGGGCAACAAATGAGGTATGTCTACACTGCGAGTGACGGTGTGATTGTAGCACAGGTAGGCATATCCCTGCTAGCTGTCATCTGGCTAACATGGGCAACCAGGGTAGTGTAGACATGGCAGCATGGAGTACCAACCAAAGTACAATCCTGCAGGGGAGTTGGGTACATCCTTTGGTTGCTAGCCTGTGCCACCACGTCGGCCCTACTATTGGTGCCCATACTAGCTAGATTAAAGCTTATCGTGTAGACCTACCCCTGGGAGGCTCTGGACTGGCAGGTTCCAAGACCACCTTCATCTGTCTGGCTGTGCCACCATTCCATGACCTAGTGGCCACCGTGCATCTTCTAGCCCCCTCTTGCAAGAATTGGAGGATGCATTCACAGAGGCACAAACCCTGCATAGGCAACTAAAGACCACCTCATCCCTTCTTCTTGCATTTCCAGACTTGCTAACTGGAGGCTATCAAGGCAGGAGGTTCTTCCTGCTTAGCGAAGGTGTTGGTGTGCTCTGCTTCCCAATCTACAATGTGGAGAAGGGGGTGGGACGTGTGCCTCTGGCTGTTGGCTCTTGAGCTGTCTAGCCCCACTTGTACCAAACTTTCCAATAAGCTGCGGAACCTTTAAACTTCTCTAGTCTCTAGAACATGGAGCGTGATAGGAGAAGCAATTCTGCAAGTTGGGGATGACTTTATGCAATGAGCCACGACAGTGTTGTTTTGGATCATCCCTAATGAGTGATTAAGAAGCTAATGTTTGTACAGCGCTTGGAGGCTGTGAAGCACTATATAAGTGCTAACTACTATTATAATGATAAGTATTTCTGGGGAGACGCTTTCCATGTAATGTATTCTACTCCTACCACTTCACGATTTTTTTTTAACATGTTTTCTTTTCAGACTGGTAGTTCACTTCATTTGCCAGAGTCCAGCAATTTAATTTTAAGTTCAGTGTAAATTAAATAGATGCCAGAACTTGGAGGTATGCATTTGTCTCATTAATATTTTCTATTTATCTTGCTTTTCACCCTTCCATCTCACAGGGCTTTAAAATGGTGGGGGAAGCAGGTGTATCCTTGTTTTACAGATGGGGAAACTAAGGCCAGGGAAAGAAGTAAGTCAAAGTCAAACAGCGAGTCAGTGATGGAGCTGGGGAAATAGATTTCAGCTTGACTTCTAGTCCCGTACCTTTATCCACCGGACTACAGTGCCTTTCATATCACATCTGGTCTTGTTTTGACATTATGCTGAATATAAATGTCTTTATAGAATGTATATTTGTGTGTGTGTAATGGCAAAACATCTGATACATAAATTCCACATGTTGGGCAACTTCTCTGCTGCTATAAGTGATCACAGCTCTCTTGACTTTAACTGAATTTAACCCATTTACACTAGCAGAGAAATTTGGCCCAACAGATTTACAAGTTGTTTCTCTTTATTCTAAATTATTTCCTTGTTTAAACACACAACTGGTTGGTTTTTAGTGGGTGTTTTTGCCTTTGAAACACAACAAAAACCCAACTCTCTGAGAAAGCTTCCTCTGCCTTTTTTTAACCTGCAACTTTAAAAATGGCTTTGATTTCGACAAACGCCGTTGGGCAGGCGACGTTATTCTTTAGTATGATTTGGGGGAGTAAAATGCAAATGGACAACAACTGAGGGGTTTTTGTTTGTTTGTTTTTTAAAAAGAGCATGAAAAGTATTATGGAGATCCCTGCTACACACACCAAGTTTCTGCTTTTAGTCTGAAGCTCTGGTCCAGCAAATGAGATGTAGCCTATTTATAATCTTTTTTTTATGACAGTTGTGTCCAGAGGGTCCAGCTGAGATTAGGGTGCTGTACATTCATATACCAAGAGACAATTCCTACCCCAAAGGGCTTACAATGTAAATAGACAAGACAAAGGATGGCAGGGAAAACCACAGCACGGAGGGGAAGAGACCAGGGCCACATAGCAGGTCGGTGGCAAAGCTGGTGAATAGACTCTGGGTCTCCTGACTCCCAAGCCAGTGCACTATCTCCTAGACCACAGATTTGTGTGGGTGGCCCCTTGGGCCTGCCTGGAGCCCATTGACTTCAGTGGAGTTCTGCCTGGGTGCGGGAGTCTGCCACTGCAGAGCTCATTGCAGGGAATAGTCTAATTCAGACCATTGTATCTAGTCAAGAGTTCTAATTTTTTTTTTCTTTTTTTTAAGTCTTGTAACTAGTTTCCTCAGTTTACAAACCAGTTTTTCTCTGGTGGCACTTTTGCAATCCCCTTGCCTACTGCAGGGAATTCCCTCTCTGATTTCCATTGCCTTGCAAGATATAAAATTGCAAGGAGTTTTTGGGGGGGATAGGCAGCAATTTCTGCTTGTGAGTAGTCCTCCTCAGAAAGGAGACCCTGGAGAACGCTCCTTGGAATCCAGCGGAAAATTGCCCATTCTCTTTTAGAAGTTCATTGACTCTTTTTGTTCAGTCACTGTAGGCCTTTTGATGGCCTTCTGCACACAGGTGAATTCCAGCCCCTGAATAATTCCTTTCATTTACATTGTTTCCTCTTTGAAGGTATTTTGAGACCCTGTGTGCTTGTCCCTGGAGTGTTTGCTGTTCTAATTTATGTACGTTTAGTTCCCTTAGCCATTTCTTGGGTGTCTCGTTTTCCAGTCCTTGCATCTGTTCTGTTTCCATATTTTCTATAGCTTTTTTTTTATTATTAAAAAAAATGTTTTCTGAACTGTTGAACCTTTCTGTGAAAGTGGGTTGACTTGTTTTAAAAACCCAGCATGTACGCAGATTTTTAAGAGGCACATGGACATGTGTGTCTGGTATTTGGATAGGCATGCATCTTTTTTTTGACACATGTGGGCATACATATGTGTATTAATCGCTTAATGCCTTGCCTTGTAGTTGACTATAAAGCAGCCGTTAACTGGGGGGTTTTGTGGATCACAAAAGAGATGAGAGTTCTGCAGCCCCCTCTTGTGGTGAAAGAAAATAACGTTGAGTGCGCATTTTGTGGTAGCTATTAAACTCAGAAATCGGTTTGAGCTGTGGATGCAAATAATGGGCTATGGAGTAAACTAGGGTTGCTTCTTGCAGCGTGATCTTATTGAAAGGTAGCCCCTCATCAGCCCACCCCAAACTTCAGTCTGAGTTGTTGTGGGTTTTTTGGTGGTTGTTTTTTTAGGAGTTGTGGTGTGAAGGGAAAACAGTGCTCAGGCAAAATGAGCCGAAGTTCATCTCTGGTGTCGCTCCTTTTGAGTTCAGCAGGCTTATACCAGCAATGAATCTGGCCCAATAGCGTGGTGTCGATGAATAACAGAGGATCACAAAGCGAGCTTTGCAAATCAGTGTCTTCTGTAGTGTCTCTTCCAGTTCTGATGAATGTGATGAGCAGACAAACATTTTCCAGACCAAAAATGTTAATTGTTGTCTTTTTTTTTTTTAAGGTGATAGTTATTTGACCAGATTCTCACCTCAGTTGAACTACTGTAAATCTTGGAGCGGGTCCATTGATTTCAGCAGGGTTATTCCACCGGCCTTACGGAGTTTAGAACCTGGCCTGCAGTTTGCAACAGCTGGCACAGTGTGGCTTGTTACCAGTGCTCTAGACTTGGATTTTTAAAGGGACCTAAGGGAGTTAGGCATGCAACTCCGGTTGAATTTCAGGTGTATTCAGGAGAGCCTGAGATTTTTCTGCAAAATAGGAGCCTGGTTTTTGTTGGTTTTTCTTTTTGCCCCCAGAGGTGCTCAGCATCTGCAGACCCAGTGGACTTCATCTGAGGGTGAGGGTCTCTGCTCCACCACAGATCAAGTCCACAGGTGTGTGTAAAAACCTGTTGCCTGAATACTCCAAAGCTTTACCTCTTTCTTGTGGGCTGGTGGCAGAAACAATTATCCGTCAGTCCTCCAAAGGCCTGGAAAGCCTCTTTGTTCTTTTGAAAGGATTATTATAAACTTGCTGTTAATGTACTTTTGAAACAGAGTGTGAAAAGTTCTGGAAATGTGATTTCTTGTCAAGTGCAATTGACACAGAAAGTTCCACTTGGTCAGTTTCCTTTTTGATGTTGAGCCTGGTGTATGCAAGGCCAGGAAATGAGCAGGTTAAAAAGCAGGGGTATCATTTCCATAACATCGGGCCTGATCCTGCAGTCCTTGCTCCAGCAGATCCACGCCGGCATTTCAGCGTGAGTTTTGCCAGAGTTAGGGACCACAGGATCAGGCCCATTATTCGGGCAACGAAGTACTTGCCGAAATAAACCAATGTTTTCCAGTGCTGTTTGGCAGTTTGTAAGGAGTTCATGTACTGTTAAAGCTACAGAGCTTATTCTGTCCCTTTTTATCACCTTCTTAGTGGGAATGCGCCATAACATGAGAACTGTTGAACTTAGTGCTATTAATGTCTCTGACGTTGTACAGATCGGTTCCTAGGTCACTCACCTCTCCGGTCAAAAGGGTCAGCCATATTTTACATGGAGTGACTTAGCTCACCTTTCTCTTGAGAATTAATTGGGTGGGGTGGAATCCCAGAGAGGCTGCCAGAAATGGATGAAACAACATCACAACCTAGGCAGATGTTCGAAGAGAACAAGGAACCATGAGGCTCAAACCGCCAAGTTTTCAACTTTAAAAGTTTGTCTGTTTTAAAAGTCATCTCTAAATATGGTAGGGCTGCATTTTCAAAATAACCCTTCCACCCCCACCCCCACCCCAGCTTTGTGCTTGAGATCTGACAGGTGTCATGAATCACGGGCACAAGGGATAGTTCCTTAGCCATCTAAATTCTGCTTGATTGGGGGTGCAGTTTACCTCAGCAGGTCAGATGGCTGTGTAAATCCGGTCGTTTGTGATGGCAGTAGATTGCACCCTCAGAACTGTGGGCTTAGTTGGGGTACATTAGAGGCTAGTTTGAGAATTCTCTTTGCAACTTGGCCCTGAAAATCTAAAGAGAGAGGGTTAGTTGTTTTTACCTTTTAAAAAAAAAAAATGCAAGAGCCATCACCTAGTACCTAGAGAGAGCATTCTGTTATGGTTTTCCTCAATCCAGGTTGAAAGTTGGGCTTTCATTGTAAAGTGCTTGAAGCATGTCAAGCTAGCACTGGTTTTCAAATAAACTCTGAAGGTCTGATGCTCCTTTACATTAAGACCCCTCTGTACCACTTTGACAGTGTAAATAGGCCTCCCTCTTATGCTCTCTATGGGGGACTTAATGATTCTTCTTCACACTAAGAGATGGACTGGACCCAACTCCCACATCAAAACCACACCGATCTTTTGGAGTGTTTGTTTCTAGTGTTGCCAACCTCCAGGTATTCAAAGATGATGAGATTGGCTTAAAAATCATGATTTTTAAGCCAAAATAAGCAGTTTTGGCTTCTCTTTATTTACCTTCTGGTTTCCATGCCCTTGTAGGGTTCACAAACATGAAAGCCAGAAACGCTTTCTAAAATTTAAAGGGAAGCTGAGCATCTCATGTAATTGAGCTGGGATTTTAAGAATAATGTCAAATCGAATGAAACTCTCAGTAAAATTGATCTGAATTTTGCTGCCCTGGCATCCTGGGCTCTGAAAAGAGACTCACTCAAATCTTCAGGGTGGCAGTGTTTAGAAACTACTCTGTGAACTAAAACTAAAGATTCTTGCACTAACAATTCTATGGATTTCTCTGTACCGTTGGGACAATTTTCTTCAAGGTTCAGTTCTGTGTGTGCCTCATGCCAAAGAGCAGTGTCTGTGCAGTTACCTAGACACCTGCTGAAGGAAATATGAGCTGGAGTCGTTTGCATAATCGTGGAGCTTGATTTTACATGATTTGTCACGTAAAAGTTGTTAGGCAAATGTTGTTTTCCCTTATAGTGGCTTAAACAGTGAATTTACATAGGAGCAGTTCTTGGACCAGCTTTTTTCTTTTTTTCTTTCTTATCATGGTAAGACCAGGTGAATAGATTTATGTACCTAGGCTAAATGTCCATGATTGCTTTGCAAGGCTGCTTTCACCGAAGCCTTGTTTGTTTAAAATAGGGAGGAAAACTGAAAAGTCAGCACTGTTTAAAGTTAATTGAAAAATAGGGGAATGCACTGATCCCTCAAATTTTTGGAGTGAGTATGAGTCTGTGCATGTTCCTTTAAGAAGCTGCTCCATCATGTAGCTTATTCTCATGTGATGTGGCAGCTGTCAAGGCAAAAGATTGAGCTTTCTCTTGTGGCAAATTGCATGTTTGCCATGTCAAACACACGTGAATTATCAGTGCACAAGTTACTGTTGCCGCGGGGGGGCGGGATAACTTACACACCCTCTTCCTAAAGGTCTTTTTATTCATGAATATGTAAATCTAAGGGATAAATACTTTGTGTCTCTGAATTCTGCCCAGTAGAAGGGAAAATATAAGTTAACAAAATGGTTGGAATTTGCATCTCTCCTGCTTTTGAATAATAAATAGTTAAAGCTTCCTACATTAAAGGACTTCATGGCGTTTCCAGTTAGTTCCAGTTTTTTAGAAATTGGAACATAATACAGCTGGAACCTCAAGGTCAAGGGTGGAGTTGTCTGTCTTTTGGCTATACGGTGGACGCAAATGTCCAGGGCTATCATCCCAGGACTTCTCACTAGAACGATGGCCTTGATTCAGGAAAGCACATGCTTAACGTGAAGCCAGTGGGTAGTTGAAAGCACTTGGCATTTGTAGCGATCAGGCTCGGGATGTTACTTCTTACAAGGTTATTGAAAATCCAGTAAAGATTTAACTAGCACCCCCCCCACCCCGGCTTCCAAGCATGAAAAGATTTATCTTTCTTTCAGCTTGTGCATGCAGAATTCCTTAATGGGACCAAAGGGCAAAGGATGCCCTGTAATATTTACTAGAAATTTGCAAATACAGGCTGTAGAGACAGATTTGGTTTTTGTTTTTGTTTTTTTTTTTAATGTAGGATTGTGATCTGGTTATTTCTTAATTACTTGTATGCGGAAGAAGCCCTACAATTTAAAAATATATATAAATGCATAAACATAGTAAGAATTTTAAAGTATATTTTAGTGTGTATGTGTGTGTGCGTATATGTATATATTCTTTCAGCCAGTGCATTGAGAACTCATTATATGTAGAACAGATATATCTGTATCTGTGGTTTTTGTCTGAAACCAAGGTGCAAGTCTAGTTTTTATGCTGGTGGGGCAGGAGTTTGGAGTGGCAAAAAAAAATCCAGTGTGGACAAGCCCTTAGTTGGTATGGAGGACTCCTGTGCAGAGAGATGGAATGATGCTTGGTGTAAAATAGCCTGATCCTGCAAACAAAGCTTAAAGGGGGGCGGGTGGGGGGAATGGCGGGACGGCGCAGATCACAAGGGGTTGCAGGGCCAGCCAAAAAAATGAGAAGAATAAAAATAGAGCTGCATGGCTGATGTACGCTCTTTCCTACTAAAGCTTCTGCTTCCAGACAGATGCCCCCTTCCCCCCCCCCACCTTTTTTTCAGATCACTTTAAGCATTGCCTGCAAACACTGGAGCAAGTGCATAACTCTACTCACGTGAGCAGGCGACGGGACTGCTCGCATGAGTGGAGTTAAGCACACGTGGTATCTGTTTGCAGGATCAGATGCTAAACATTTTAACAAGCCCTGAACTTCTAGATTTACTATTAGATGAAATGATCTAGGCACCGATAAAAGCCCCTGTTCAGCAAAGCACTTCAGCGCATGCCTAAATCCCATTAGCCTCAGTGTGGGACTGAGGTATGTGCTTTGTTGAATTGGGGCAACGGAGAATATTGGTACAATTGTCGTTACTCTTATTGCACTTGAGTGGTGGTCCCTGCACTGTACAATGCTCAGAAGTAAACCCAGCCGCTGCCCCGAGGAGCTGACAGTCTGAAGACCCTTGGAACGCTGGGGGCAGGTTGCCAGTCGGCGCAGGGGCGCCGCTGTAGCGTGTCTGGTGAGGACGCTTTATGCCGACTGGAGAGCGCTCTCCTGTTGGCATAGCACTGGTGTGGACAGCGCTTAGGTCATTGTCACTTGCGTCGCTCGGGGCGTGTCTTCCCCCCCCCCGCCCCACATCCTTGAGCCACAGGTGCCGGCTTCCCCCTTTCTCCCGGGAATGCTCAACCCCCACTCAGCCCCAGGCCCCGTCTCTTCCCACCCAGTTCCGCCCCATTCCTCCGTCTCCTTCCCACCCCCCGGCACCTCCTGCACGCCGCGGAACAGCTGATTGCAGGAGGCGCTGGGAGGGAGGGGGAGAAATTGATTGGTGGGGCTGCTGGCAGGCGGGAGGCACTGCGGGGAGAAGGGAAGGGAGCTGGCTGCTGCTGGGTGCCAGTGGGCGCTCCGTGCCCTGAGCAACGTAAGTTAGATCGACTTAAGCTGGTAGTGTGTCAGAGGCTGGGAGATCGGTAGGGAAATTGCACCTGTGGTTTTGTTTTGTTTTTTCTCCTCCTATTTCTCTCAATCGAGTCTCTCCACTTAAACACAAGGAACCAAAGTACAACTCCATCCAGCAAGCTTCCTCCTGTAGCTATTGTATCTGCCAGTGGGTTTGCTTAAGTAAATAGGATCTGCTGGATGTTTCGTCGCTGTCATTTTGCGTGAGGCCATTTGGTGCGTGTCTTCGAGTCGTTTTGTTAGAGGCTTATGGTGATGAACTTGTTTTTCAAAATCGTCCAACTTCAATTGTTCAGCCCTGTGAGGGCCACGGTGGTTGGAAGCGAGCTGAGCCTCAAATTGATCTTGGGTTGCTCTTGAAGGGTAGCTCACGCAGACTCGCACGTGGTGGTGGTGGGGGGGAAACACAACCAGGGACTTACAAAAAGCCACCGGGACCTTATGCTCTCGTCCGCCTTTGCAAGAGTAGCTAAAACAATCAGTATCATCCTTCACCTAGATAATGCTTTCGCTCTGGCTAATAGCTCCTTGTTCATCAAGGAAACGAATGGGTAGCGAGGTGACATGCTCTTCACCCGCTGCTCTTTGTTCTAGGGCCCCTCAGCCTGATTGTATCACCGCCGGCACTGACAAATATTCCCCCAAACTTTAACACTACGTTAAATTGAGTTATGGGGTTTTAAGGTTAGACTCCTCTGGCTGAAGGTTGATTGTCTCCGGGAGATAAAGGAGTCGCTACTCAACAAGAACAGAATCTTTGCCAATGGGATAATTTCTTGCTACTGAGCTTATGGCTCTCTGGATTTGGTTAGAGCCTTTTCTGTTTGCGGAGGGAGGGGGTGAGCAGGAGCAGCTTTGACATTGGTGAAATGCTGCTCTTCCCCTGCTCCCCGGCCCCTGAGGTTTAACAAACACTCTGGCAGATGAAGTCAGCTGGATGTTTCAGGCAGATAGATCAGCTCTTTGAAAAGTCCCATCACCGAGGGCCTAGAAATTGTTGCTGCAAAGACTAACTCGGTTACCTTCACAATGGCACCTGACTAAGCAGGGTGAAGATGCTCCTATTCCACTGGTTCTTGAGTACCCTGCCTGCAAGGAAGCCTTGAGATTTGATTGTTGGTGGGAGGGAGACTGTTTGTTAGAAAAGGGGACCTCGCTCCACCAGTGATCCATTTTGGAGTTTATCTTGGGCCACCGGACGAGCTGGTGTTAATGGCAAACTTCACGGTGCAACGTTCAGGTGTCCTTGTGCCACCCCACTTGATATCTGTTGTTTCTATTACAGTAGAACTTTGGCAGCCGCTGAGTTGTTGTGTTGGGTGCAGTTCAAACACAGGGCAAGAAACAGACCCCGCCCAGGAGAGCTTACAATCAAAATAGGCCAGTCAGGCAAAGGGAAGGAGAAAGAAAGAACGAACTCCATTTTACAGCTGGAGAACCAAGGCACAGGGCGTGTGATCCAAGCCTGCTGAGGTCCAGGGAAAGACTCCATTTGACTTGGGTCAGGCCCAAAGAGATTAAGTACTTGCCCAAGTGTGACAAAGGGTGAATTTTCTGTAACGTTTTCATGAAGACTTTCGTGTCTGTTTCCTTCTGTACTTAGCATTGCTCTCCAATGGGTGCAAAAGGGGTTAACTCCATTGTTGGAGCGGAGCAGGAGTGATGAGGTCTGTACGTTGTCTAGCTGTCTGGGGTGGCATAAACTGGTCACTAAAGAACCAGTTGAAACTGACCCATTCTGGATCGAGAGAGACCTTGAGACCCCCAAGGACCAAACAATCAACGTCTAAGAGCGGGAAACCTGGGCAGATGGAACGTGTGAACCCAGCTGGAGAACAAAGGAGAAAGGTGTCAAGGGGCTGGAATTCGGAGAGACAGGGCTGGCACCTGGGACTAAGGGAGAGAGTCTGAGCCATGGAGGCCGTAACAGCTTGGCTGGCTGATTGCACTGGTTTGGCCAGGATGGACTATGGCTTAATCTTTGGCTCTCTTTGCTAACCTAAGAAGGCCTGTCAGATTCTATAGCCAGGTAACTAATGAATTACCACCTTGTTTTAAGAAAAGGAGGACTTGTGGCACCTTAGAGACTAACCAATTTATTTGAGCATGAGCTTTCGTGAGCTACAGCTCACTTCATCGGATGCATACTGTGGAAAGCACAGAAGATCTGTTTATACACACAAACCATGAAAAAATGGGTGTTTACCACTACAAAAGGTTTTCTCTCCCCCCACCCCACTCTCCTGCTGGTAATAGCTTATCTAAAGTGATCACTCTCCTTACCAGCAGGAGAGTGGGGTGGGGGGAGAGAAAACCTTTTGTAGTGGTAAACACCCATTTTTTCATGGTTTGTGTGTATAAAAAGATCTTCTGTGCTTTCCACAGTATGCATCCGATGAAGTGAGCTGTAGCTCACGAAAGCTTATGCTCAAATAAATTGGTTAGTCTCTAAGGTGCCACAAGTCCTCCTTTTCTTTTTGCGAATACAGACTAACACGGCTGTTACTCTGAAACCTGTCACCTTGTTTTAAAGGTGGTACAGTAAAAGCCTCCAACAGAAATCTTGGCTTTGGCTGGAGGGAGCCACGGTCAGAGGCTGGGATTGCTGGTGCCCAAAGGCCCACTGTTGAGTCCTGAAGGCCATGGGCCTGCCATTGTGGAACTGGGCGAACCCTTGGGTTCAGCACACTAATACACCAGAGGCTGTGGATCTGTGACACCAAGGTCACACGGAAAGTCTGGGGCAGCACTCGGAATTGAACCCAGCTCTTCAGAGTCTTAAACCAGTGCCTTAAGCACAAGACTATAGAGTCTAATCCGGTCAGCTGGCAGCGTGGCTGCTAGATTTTGCCATACCCTGTTTACTGGACTATCCTGGGTAAGTACAGGAAAGAGCACGGTAATGGGGAACCGAGGAGTGTCAGGAGTTTCAGAGGCTAGATCAGGAGTTTACTTTAGTTTAACTTTAAGCTGATGGCATCTCGCCATCTAAGAGATGTCAGAGACCGGCTGAGATGTAGGATTGGATTAGGGGAAGTGGGTCAGGAGAGGAGAGGCAGAGTGCAGTGTCATCAATAAGTGATGGTTTTAGCTGCACGAACGACTGCAGTTGCCCAAGGAGGGGCTAGGACAGAGCCCTCTGAGACCGACGTGGGGAGTGAAAGAGGAGAGGACCCGATGAGAGAGACTATCGATGCCACTGGAGAGATGGGATGAGAGAGACGATCCGCGAAAGCCAAGGGAGAGTAAGATTTAATGCAGCGAAGATCCTTATGCTCTTTGAACGCTTTCCAAATCTTGGAAAGTCCTTCCTTGTTTCTACGAAACACCTGTGCATGAGGTGTAGGGTGAGCAAGAGCTCCTGCCGAGAAGTAGGGAGGGTCATGAAACTCGCCGCTCCAGGATATTGAGGAAGACAGTCCATATTTATGGTTGGGAGTAGCTACTGCAGAATGAAACGATAAGGCTTGATAATCCTTGTGCTTCAAAGCAAAGATGATCCTCTTGGTCCAGTGGACAGGCTGTTAAACTTGCTGTCAGGAGATTCAGGTTCTATTCTCCGCTCTTTGCCCTGCTGAGTGACCTTGGACTGTTTCCCCCACTCTCCCTTTGTCTTGTCTATTTAGATTGAAAGCTCTTTGGAGCAAAGAGTTTGGATTTGTAAAGCACCTACTGCAATGAGCCTCTGTCAGGGGACCTCAAGGCACTACTGCAATGTAAATAATAACTTACCGCCTACTGTGGAAGACCTTGCGTCTCCATCCTCCATCCTTTGTTATGTAGTAATGCACGGTTAAGTGTACTATGGGTGGATATGCCTGCCGCTGGAGAATCCAACATGCCCCTCTGCTACAGAGAGGACATTAGGTAGGTCAGTGGTTTTCAATCTTTTTTTCATTTGCAGACCCCTTAAAAAATTTCAAATGGAAGCGTGCACCTTGCTGGAAATCTTAGACATAGTCTGTGAACCTCTGGGCGTCCGTGGACCACAGGTTGAAAACCACCGAGGTAGATCGGCCTGACCCAGTTTGGCCATTCCTACTTGTAGAGAGAGACGTTTTGTCACTCTCGTCCATAGCATGGTACTGCCTCTTAAGTAGTTCCGAATCATGCTCTCTTTTTGTGCGGCTGTATTGCATTGCAAGTTCCTGTCCTGTTTGTTCACTACTGTTCTTCCCTTAGAATGTTACTGCTGCTCCACCACCGCGCTCTCTCCTTGAATGTATGTTAGATTATTTTCCCCAGATGTACTAGCTTCCACTTCAGCAAGATGAATCTCGTTTTTATTCTCCTGCTCCTATTCCTAACCTCTTGGGTCCCCGGTATTGTTTCCTCAGCCTTTAAACTAGGAGACGATGCAAATATCAAGTAATCTCCTCCTGCTCATGGAATTAATGCAGTTTGCCCATGTTAGATAAAACGTGTGACAACACCCTACAGTACCCCAACGTGGACACTGCTTCCCAATATACAGAGACACTGATTGCTACCTTGGGTCAGTTTTCAGTCCATGAGACATTGATAGCCAAGCTGATTGAAATTAATGCTTCAAGCAAGATTTGCTGGGGCACTGTATCACCTGCCTCACCCTTCATCTGCTAATTTGGTAACTCCATCAGAAACCAGGGTCCAGTTTTCCCCATGTCAATTGCCCATTACAGACTCAGATTGCTTGTTGCCCAGAATCCAGGTCTTCGGGCTATTTTTCCCCCTTCCCTAGTTTTTACCACAGGAAAGTGGTAAATAGTGGGTCCCCCAAGGATCTCTACTGGAATATTCATATTCATCATCAACATATTCATCAATGATCTGGAAAAGGGGATAAACAAGGAAGTGGCAAGGTTTGCAGATGGTGCAACATTAGTCAAGATAGTTAAAGCCAAAGCTCACTGTGAAGAGTTACAAAGGGATCTCACAAAACTGGGTGGCTGGGCAACAAAACGGCAGATGAAATTCAATGTCAATAAATGCAAAGATAATGCACATTGGGAAACATAATCCCAGCTATACATACAAAATGATGGGATCTAAATTAGCTGCTGCCACTCAAGACAGAGATCTTGGAGTCATCGTGGATAGTACTCTGAAAACATCTGTTCTGTGTGCTGTGGCAGTCAGAAACGCTAACAATGTTAGGAACTATTAGCAAAGGGATAAATAATAGACACAAAACATCATAATGCCACTATATAAATCCATGGTACGCCCACACCTTGAATACTGCGTGCAGTTCTGGTTGCCCTATTTAAAAAAGATATATTAGAATTGGAAAAGGTACAGAGAAGGGCAACAATAATGATTATGGGTATGGAACAGTCTCTTTCTGAGGAGAGAGTAAAAAGAGTGGGACTGTTCATTTTAGAAAAGAGACGACTAAGGAGGGATATGATAGAAGTCTATAAAATCATGAGCAGTGTGGGAAAAAATGAACAGGGAAGTGTTATTTACCCCTTCACATAACACAAGAATCCGGGGGGTCACCCAATTAAATTAATAGGCAGCAGGTTTAAAATAAACGTAAGGAAGTACTTCTTCACACGATGCACAGTCAACCTGTGGAACTCATTGCCAGGGGATGTTGCGAGGGCCAAAAATATACACTCGGTTCAAAAAATAATTAGATATGTTCATGGAAGATAAGTTAATCAATGGCTCTTAGCTATTGTGGTCAGGGATACAACTGCATTCTCTGGGTGTCCCTAAACATCTGACTCCAGGAGCTGGGACTGAACAACAGGATGGATCACTCGATCATTGCCCTGTTCTGTTTGTTCCCTCTGAAGCATCTGGCACTGGTCACTGTCGGAAGACAAGACACGGGGCTAGATGGACCATTGCTCTGACCTAGTACGGCCATTCTTATGTTCATAGGTTAATATTCCATTATTTTATGAGTGTGACATTTGATGTAGTAATTGCGAGGTTCATCCTTATGTGCTTTTTTTTTTTTTTTTTTTAAAGATGGCTATTGTGTTTGATTATTGTTTTCCCAAATCCTCTGGTGTCATCTTGGGTCTCCATTACTTTTCAGAATTAATTGCCAGCAGTTTAGTAATTTCATTATCCTAATTCCCTCAAGACCTGAGGATGCAAATCACCGGAATCTACAGATTTATAAGTATCCAATTCTCCAAGTATTCCCTTACCTGCCCTTTATCAATAGCTTTATTGACAAGGCCTTCGTTACTTGCTAGTTGTCCTTAGGAAAGCGGCGTGGGTGGCTCGGATGATTTAGCGCCATTTTATAGCTGGACTGGGAGTGGGAGGATGCTGAGGTGGGGACTGATACCCTCCTTCATACCTCCTGTGATCCTGGTCCTTACATTTGGAGTTCATTGGGGCACGAGAGATGGGAATGACTTCAAAAGCACAAAAGATTCAAATGGGGGCATGGCAAAAGTCAGGGTATTTGCCCACCTCCTTCTGCATCAGCTGATAGACAGCGGGTAAGGGGGAGAGGGAGCAACCGTTGCACTCCCACAGGGGAGCTGTAGGAGTCCTCTCTGAGTGCTGTCCTTTTGCACCACCAGAAAGGTTCTGGATGCTCCATGTGCAGAATGCCTCAAGAAACTGGCTGTGGGTCCCCTGATAGGTTTCTCTTCAGCATGGCTGTGGCTTGCAATGACAAGATAGAACCCGAAGCCTCCTGCACACCCTGGTTTATGGATGGGCCTGCTTTCTTCCTTCCTGCCCTGTTTATAAAAGCCCTTCAGCCCCGTTGATGAAGGTTCTTGGATACTACTACATGCTGATGGATGGGGCACAAAAACTAACAATAGTATGCATCCGATGAAGTGAGCTGTAGCTCACGAAAGCTTATGCTCAAATAAATTGGTTAGTCTCTAAGGTGCCACAAGTCCTCCTTTTCTTTTTGCGAATAGGCTGGAACATGGACTTATTCTGCTTTTATGCAGCTGGTATCTTTTTCTTGATCCTTTCCTGCTCTCAGTTTCCCAACAGGAAGCCTTCAGATCCACCAATCCCTTTCAAAGCTCCACTAGCCTCTTCTTATTCTTTCCTTAGGATGTTATTCTGGTGGGTCTTGGATACTCACGGCACCTTGCCATGTGGCTTGTGGGATGAATGCTCAGCACCATTCTCATTGGGTTACTTCATGCCCTAAAATCAGCCAGGATTAAAGTAATACCTGTGTGCAGCTAGAATCTAGGAAGCCCTTTACTGAGTATGTTGCATACAATCAGTTTTGTGGTCACTGCTTGCGCCCTCCATTGGCTCTTTGAAATGGATAAAAAGCCATGTGATTTTGTCTGCTTCCTGGATCATAATGTGTCTTCCAGGTAGCTAAGTAGCCTCCTTGGTAATCCCACGTTTAGCTGCATTTGTCATCCAACAAGTGTCTGGGTGATTGATTGTGTCTTGCAGCGAAAGGTGTAACACAATCCAATGGCTGGAAGTTGAAGCTAGACAAATTCAGACTGGAAATAAGGCGTAACTTGTTAATGGTGAGAGTAATTAACTACTGGAACGGTTGACCAAGGGTCAGGGGGGATTCTCCATCACTGACAATTTTTAAAATCAAGGTTGGATGTTTTTCTAAAAGATCTGCTCTAGGAATTATTTTGGCAGGAGTTTTATGGCCTGTGTTGTACAGGAGATCAGAGTAGACTATTACAATGGTCCTTTCTGGGCTTGGAATCTATTAATCTATTAAAATTCCTGATGAGTGGCATCCTTTCGATTTTAAACTCCTCATTAGTTGGCTCAGAACTTTGTTTTCATCCTACCAGTGGAAGCTACCTAGTCACCTTCAGTACCTCCTTTGCCTTTCTTATCATTTCACTTGCCCGGACATGTTGCAAATAGCCCAGGTCATAGTCCTCAGTATCGTGACTAGCAGTAGTTAAAAAATGGGAATTCTTTTCCATGAAGTTTCTTTTCCATGAACATTTTCATTTTTGTCTGAGATTAATTCCCAGAATTCTCCATCTTTCCCTCCCTTCCTACAGGGAAACCATTTGAAATGAGAAAATTTTGTTTTGATTTTTTGAATCAGAATGAAAACATTTTGGTGGGTTTTTTGTTTGTTTTTTGTTTTGTTTTGTTTTTTTACCAAAGTTGAAAACATTTTTATTGGAAAAAAAAATCCACCTTTTTTCACTTCACCAAAAAAAAAAAAAAGAAAAAGGGATTTTTTTTGTACCGTATGGAGATTTTTTTCCCCAAGGCCCCTTTTTTGTTTTTTGTTTTGCTTTTTAAAAAGAAACTAAAAGTTTTCAGCAAAAAAAATTCCACTAGCCCTAATCGTCTCACCTCTTCCTTCTCCTTCAGTTCCTGGATGTTCTCTTTTGCCACTGCCTTTGACGTTAAAGCTCATAAAGAAGCATGCACAGAAGGAGAGGCCGTTATCTTGTAGGAGGAGTTTGGAAGAGTTACCAACCCTTTTAAAGCTTCCAGTTCAACCCCGGACGATGCAGATCAGCAGAGAGCCAAACCTCTTGAGCTACTGAAGCCTAAAAATGGTGTTAGCCGAGGGTAGCCCTTCGACACTAAATCCATGAGTTCGGGCTGGGGCAGATTGTGGGACTTCTGCTCCTCTTATCTTCAGTGTCTGTCTATTACAGTGCAGCTCCAGGGGATCTGAGGATGGCCTTTCTCACCAGGGACGACAACAAATGGACACTTTAGCCTCAGTTGTGTGTCAGAGATATCACAGCATTATCTGCCTGATCCAGTGCTGGCTCTTTAATTCCGGCCTTCCTCTTGGTTATAAGAAAAGGAGGATTTGTGGCACCTTAGAGACTAACAAATTTATTTGAGCGTAAGCTTTCGTGAGCTACAGCTCACTTCATCGGATGCATACCTCTTGGTTATGACATTTAAATTAGAGAGGACGGAAAAGGACTTGGGTGGAAAGAACGTGCCTTGGTTGACCTTGCACACCTGTTCTTCCCTTCCACCGCCCTGTATCGCTTCTTTTCACGGATGTGGCACTCATCTCATGGCTGGGACAGTGTTCCACCCCAGGGCATGGGCCGTGACTGGGGAAAGATGAGAGCGGTCCTTTTCCCCGTGTTCACTCTTAGGTTATGAACCTTTTTGCAATTTGCTAAATTATTTTTCAATTGCCCAAGACCAAATGAGAAGGTTAAGGAGGTGACATTTCTCACTGACCCTGAGTGTCAGTGGCTGCTGCTGTTTATTATAGGTGTGGGCGGAAATCCTTAATGGGATCTTTTAAAATCCTTTTTGGACTATCTCCAGTGCTTCCGAATGATAAAGAATCTCCAGCTTCTCAGATTGCCACTTAAAGCTGTTGAGATGATTTTACTGTAGGTTGGGTTATCTTGCTTTTTTTTTTTTTGGTACTACTCTAATTTCTAAGATGGAAAAGGCTCCTGTAAAAGGGCAGGAACCATGTTGCTTTAATTTCTTGCTTAGGGCTGGGTTCGAATCCGAGTCATGCACCCCACCCCCGACCACTGGAACATCAAGATTTTGTGTGTGCCGGTATTAATTTGTGTTGCAGTTGCACCAAGAAGCAGCCAACATCAGAGCCCCATTGTGCAGCACGTACATGACATCCGAGAATGTCCCCATCCCTGAAGAACTGGCAGTGTAAATAGACCAGACAGATAAAGGGGTGTGAAGGGGAAATGGAAGAGCGGGTGTGTGAATTGACTCATCCAAGTTTACACAACAGTTCAGTGCCAGAGCAAGAAATAGAATCTGGTGCTGTGTTCACTAGGCCATGGTTTCGCATTCATTTACATGGTGGAGAGGTAGAATGGTCTTGCAGATTAGGCACAGGGCTAAGAGCAAGGAGGTCTCGGTTCTAGTCTTCAATCATGTGATCTTGGGCAAGTCACTTAGACCAAAAGGCTAAAATTAATTTTAGGCATCTAAGTGGCTGTATTTTCAAAGGTACTGAGCACACGGAGCTCTGATTTGAAAGGAACAGGGACTTGCAGCTGCTCAGACTGTTTTAAAAAATCAGGCCACTGACTTTAGATGCCTAAATTTGGGTTTAAGAGCCTCACTTTGGGCGCACAGCTTTGGAAAAATCGTCCTAATTGTAGTGCCAAAGCTCCCCCATCTGTAAAATGGAGATAATACTTCCCTGGTCACACTGATGTTGATGATAATTCAAGGTTGTAAACTATGAGATGCTTGGCAGGGAGGTGGCAAAGTATATGAATCTGTCAGATATGTCCCGTGTGCATTTGTTACACAAGGGGCAAATAACTAAAAATTAATGATAGCTAAGACACAAGTGAGCGTGACTTGATCACATTTATAATGTGCTAACAGAATAAGGTGTGGACCAGTAATGTATATCCTTGGTGCTTTAATAGGGCCTGTTTCAGAAAAATGAAAACCATTATGAGCCAAATCAGCTGGGAGGAAGAATTTAATCAGAAAAATGTGAATGGTAATTGGGACTCATTTAAGAACACCTTACTAGATGCCCCAAAAGCCACAATCCCACAACTGAGGAAGAAGGCTGAGCTGGTTAAAAACCCAGTCTGGTTTAGAAGGGAAGTGAAGATCGCTATAAAATACATACTAAAAAAAAAACAAATGGGGGGAAAAAAGGGGAAATTGACTGACTATAAATCAGAAGTTAGGAATTGTAGAAAATTGAGAAGGGAAGCAAAAGGATACAATATTAAATATTTAGAGTTAAGGATAGTAAAAAGGTATTTTTAAAATATATGGGGAACAAAGAATCCTGACAATGGTATTGGTTCATTACTAGATGGAAATGGTAGAATTATCAGTAAGGCTACAATTTAGTCACGGGTATTTTTAGTAAAAGTCATGGACAGATCATGGGCAATAAACAAAAATTCATGGGCCACAGCCCATGACCTGTCCATGACTTAGACTAAAATTTCCTGTGATTAAATCTCAGGGGGTGGGCTATGGAGGGTGGGGTGAGGCCGCTGTTGGGGGGAGACACTGGGTGAGGGCACTTCTGGGGGCAGTAGGGCCAGCAGCAGCAGCTACTAGGGGCGGTGGGGCCAGTGGCAGCAGCTACCTGAGGCCATGGACCCCGGCTGCTCTGGCCGCCTGGGGACCGCTGCCCAGGGCTGCGGACTGCAGCTGCTCTAGTGCCCGGAGCCACGGCTGCTCCAGCTGGCCGGGGGCTGCTGCCCAGGGCCTCAGATGCAGCTGCTCCAGCTCTATGACTTCCGCGACCTCCATGACAGACACGGAGCCCTAATGAACAGTAATAATGCAGAAAAGGCAGAAATGTTCAATAAATATTTCTGTTTTGTATTTTGGGAAAAAGCAGGCAATGCAGTCTTATATCATGATAACACTAGTGTTTCTGGAGTATGTTAAACATTTTTAAATCAGCAGGTCCAGATAACTTGCATATAAGAGTTTTAAAAGAGCTGGCTGAGGAGCTTGCTGAACCACTATCGTTGATTTTTCAGTGTGTGTTGGGAGCACTACATAGGTTCCAGAAGATGGCAAGAAACCTAATGTTTTGCCAATTTTTAAAAAGGGTAAATGGGATGACCTGGGTAATTATAGGCCTGTGACCCTGACGTCTATCTTGGGCAAGATAATGGAGATGCTCATATGGGACTCAATTAATAAAGATTTAAAGGAAGGTAATGCAAATCATTGCAAATAAACGGGGGTTTGTGGAAAATAGATCCTGGCAAACTAACTTGATATCTTTTTCTGATGAGATTACAAGTTTGGTTGATAAAGGTAATAGTGTTGACATCCTCTACTTCGGTAAGGCATATGACTTGGTATCACACAGCATTTTGATTAAAAAACTAGAATGATATTAAAGTAACATAGCGCACATTAAATGGATTAAAAACTGGCCAACTGATAGGTCTCAAAATGTGATTGCTTGTGGGTGTGTCCCCTGCAGGGACCGTTTTTTGGCCCTGTGCTATTTGTATCAATGGCCTCGAAGAGAACATCACATCATCGCTGGTAACATTTGCAGATGACACACATTTGGGTCGGTGGTAAATAATGAAGAGGACAGGTGACGAATACGGAGTGACTGGTAAGCTGAGAGCCAGCGAGCAAACAATATGCATCTTAATAGAGCTAAATGTAAATGTATACACCTAGGAACAAAGAATGTTGACCATACTTACGGGATAGATCCTGGGAAGTAGTGACTCTGAAAAAGATGTGGGGTTTGTGTCAGCTGAACATGAACTCCCAGTATGGGCAAAATAGCTCATTCAGTCCTGGGATGCATAAAAAAGGGTCTCTCGAGTAGGAGCAGAGAGGTTATTTGACTTTTTATTGGGCACCAGTGGGACCACTGCCATTGTGCCTGGTTCTGGTGCCCACAATTCAGGAAGAATGTTGATCAATTGGAGAGGGCTCAAAGAAGAGCCACAAGAATGAGAAAAGGCGTACTGCAGATCTACACTACAGCAGGGATTGACGCTCTGTGATCGATCCACTGGTTGTCTAGTAAAGACCCGCCAAATCGACTACAGATCGCACTCCAGCCAACCTCTGTACTCCATCCCTGACAAGAAGAGTAGGCTAAGTCAACGGGAGGTATGTAGCTGGAGTTGCGTAGCGCAGGTCGATTTACCGCGGTAGTGTAGACGTAGAAAACATGCCTTCCAGTGATAGACTTCAGGAGCTCAATCTTTTTATTTTAACAAAGAGAAGGTTAAGGGGTCATTTGATTACAGTCCAAATATCTATATAAGGAACAAATATTTAATCGTAGGTTCTTCAGTCTAGTAGACAAAGACAGCTAGAATCTGAATGGCTAGAAGCTTTAGCTAGACAAATTCAGACTGGAAATAAGGCATACATTTTTAACCGTGAGAGTAATTAACCATTGAAACAATTCACCAAGGGTTGTGGTGGATTCTCCATCACCGACAATTTTTAAATCCAGATTGGATGTTTTTTCCCCTAAAAGATCTGCTGTAGGGATGATTTTGGGGCAGTACTCTGGCCTGTGTGATACAGGAGGTCACAGTAGATGATGACAATGGACCCTTCTGGCCTCGATGAATAATGCAGGTTTCCTTATAAGAAGTCCCTTAGTTTTCCAAAAGGAAAGTTTTTTTTTCCTTTGTAGAGTAAAAATAGAGGATTAGCGGCAGGATTGTGTAACTGCTCCGTCGGAAGAAAACAAGGCCGCTCTTTCAAATTCTGTAGCTAAAGCCTGATGCTTTCAATGCGAGAAGTGCTTAGAAGCTTGGCATTAGACTGCTCATAACCCAAGGGGCATAACGGAGTCTGAAAGGAGCGAAATACCAAAGGGGAGGGGGAAAGAGACAGACTAAGATGGAAAACCTGCTTTACAATAATTAGAACAAAATTGGGGTATCAAGAATACAAGGGTCAACGTCTGTTCACACCAATATGGCTTTCACCTTGTAGAGAAAGGCCCGCACCAGGTAATTAGGTCAAATCAATGATTATATATCTTTAAGCGAAGTGGAAGGGACTGTAATTGTGATGAAATTTGTTTTGAAGAAGGGAAAGCATGGGGAATCTTGTTTTAAAGGTAACAAGTTCAAAGGGTAAATTAAGTTCAAGGTTCAGTTACTGTGCACTCCAAACTGGCGGGGGGTGGGAGGGGGGCAGGGACGGGAATCCAAGCAGCCAGTATTTCCATCAGACTGTGTGTTTTTGCCCTTTTCTGGGGCGGGGGGGGGGGGGGGGAAATTAGGTTGTATCCCTGTAGGAAAATTGGAATTAAAAAAGCGACAGCGCCTTAATGGGTTTTTTTCCCCCCCCTCCTGGAGCAGACAGAAGGGGAAACCTGGTATAATCTTCATTTTTGCTTCTTGGTTTATTCTTTCCTCCTTAGTACATGGGTGCATCTAGCCACCCTGCATGCAAATACACGGCATCTCTACAAGGGGCTTGAATAGAATATGGAAATACACAGCTTGTTTACAGGAACTTTGCATCATGGTCTGCAGGGAAATATAGCTAGCATATAGGGTTCAGGATGTCACAGTGGGCGAACTTGCATGCGTTTGGGTTTTTTTTATTTTTAGCTGGGGTTTCAGTTTCCCTTGAACTTGACTAAAGGAGACTAAAAATGTATTTGAGTTCATGCTTCCGAAACAAGGAATCCATTCTCCTTTCGCTAAGTGTATAACTCTCTTCAGGGTTAACAAGCGTCAGGTTTGACAAACTATAGAAACAGCATCTTCTACAGACTGATCGCGAAGCACTTCGATAGTGATGGGGTTGGGGAAATAAAGCCGTGAGGCCTCTTTTTTTTTTTTTTTTTTTTTTTTTATTTTTAAAGTTGCTTTGGCTTTGAGCAGAGAGGAAGGATGGGTTAGTGGTTAAAAACGGCTAGAAATCAGGCATTGTGGATTCTTTTATTAGCTTTGCCTCTAAATCGCTGTGCGACCTTGGAAGTTGCCTCGAGTCATGTTGTCAAAAATGAATCCTTAACTTTAGGTACTTCAGTTTTGGGCCTGATTTGTTTTGGGGGTGCTGTAGCCTCTTTTGACATCAGCGGGCGACCCCAGGTGCTCAAAAATTAGAGTCTGCTCTTGAAAAATGCTTACCCTCACTGGGCCAGAGTTTCTCCCCCCCGATCTGTGAAATGTGGATGATGACACATCCCAAGGGTGTTCTAAGAGTTAGTCCACTATTTGTAATAGGCCGATCCTCAGATGGGAGGTTTACCATTAGGACAAAGGATTAGTACGTACGTACGTATTACTTACTTAACATCACCCCTGAAATAAACAACAGTATTTTGTACTGAGCCATTTACAAAGGAGAACAAATACCAAAGCAGGAAAGGGTTTTTATCAAGAAACATCAAATCCCAGTGAAAATAGGAGGAAAAGGGCCTTTGTTTTAAACAAGAAACAAACGAACCCTATAGATTCTTCCTTTGTATTTGGCTGTATTTCACTGTGAACTTGGACTACCCCACCGCTGGCTGTAGAGGTGGTGTTTGTCGTGCGGAGCAGCTCTTGTTGTGTGTGACTTGTCCGTCAACTGTAATATATACCTTGGGTTGTGTTTTTTTTTTTTTTTTTTTTTTTTTTTTTTTAAGGTTGAGGAACAGGCTGTGACATGGATCTTGATAGATTTCTTTTTGAGTATAAACCGTCCTATCAGTAGAGGAGTGAATAGTTTGGATTCATGAAGGGATCCCTAACCCGAGCGGCGGGAGGGGTGCGGAGGCTGGCTTCTCACCTCTGTTGAACTCCAGCAACAAAAATTTCCACGCCGACAAAATTTACTAGAAGTTCAAGGAACAACGTCGCAACAATATTAATGACCTCAGAGGGCATGTAAAGTTCAGAGTTCATCTTCTGTTTACCCCTCCCCTTACTTTTTTCCTCCTCTCTCTCTCCTTCCCCCCCCCCGCACCCTTCCCATCTTTCATGTATATAGTTTTAAAGACCATTGGGACACTTCAATCTTGTTTAATTTTTGGACAGTGGAAAATACAGCAGCTTTGTATTGGTAATGGATTCAGTTGGGGTGGGGAAGCCAGGGTGCTGAGGTGGAGTGTGTATATGTGGGGTGGGGGGAGACTCCTGTGTTCAGTTCAGGGTTCATTCTTTGTTCACATGTAATAAAAAGTCTTCAGTTATCAGGTATTTAAACCCAAATCAGCAGTTCCATATCCGTAACCTGAGCTAAGTGTTCCTCCATCTAATGGCCATGCTGCTGTCGTTTGCAGTGAGTTGGGTGACACTCGATTTGTACTCTCTGACGGGAACAGATGGGCCTTCATTGTGAAACTCCGCCTGTATGCAAATGTGAACGGAGTTTCACCCGATCCCGGGGCCTGACCTGACCAAGCACATACATTTACACAACGCGGCTCAGCCTGGGGGGGCGGTGAAGGGGGATAAAAAATGGCAATCGGATAGTACCAGCGGCAGGTCAAGTTTACCATCCGTCTTTCAGCGGGACCAAGATGGGAACACAGTTATTTAGTTTCAGTGTTGATGTTCGTTGCAATAAACTCCATCATTTCACCTGTTTATGAACCCAACCTCGTACCAGTTCTCTGCAAAATCAAACCAGCTTGGACAATTGACTCCTTTTTTCACCCAGATGAGGGGGGAGAGTGACTTTTCCCCCCCTCCCTTAATAAGCTTTATTTTATCCCTCGGTTGAAATCCTCCTCTTCCTCTTATTTTTAAGTTTCTTTATTTGTTTCTTCGTAAGCAACAGAAACCCGTCTGGGCTGGAACGAGCTTTTTGTTGTTGTTTTGTTTTGTTTTTTAATTTAAAAATTGAGAAAAATGATCATCGATGTCAGAATAAACAAGCAGCATTTTAGGCGTCAATTAACAGTTTTGCATGTACACAGGCAGTGTACAATATATAATAAATCTTACCATTTAAATGTGCAACCCTTCATTAGAGTGAAAATATGAACAGCTGTAATTGAACATTTACGCAGGCGACAGAGAAGAATCTGGTTACAGTTGTAATTTTTCATGCTGATGAAGAACTGGAAGCAGGTTCTAAACACGGGTGAGACTCTAACTATGTGGAATTTTATTCCCTTCCCTCCCCCCACGTACAGTAGTGTAGCAAATCAGTGTCTTTTCGCTCCCAGCAATGCTCCATTTTATTTGACTGTTCAGCTCATCATAAAAGTAGATTTCTCACGCCAGCCGTAGCCCTTTTGGCCTGGCACTCTTATGGGACTGACCCCCCAAACTGTTGTTAGAATGAATAGTTGCACTTCCCCAGGACATCTGTTCTTCAAGGGATTCTGCTAGCTGGAGTCTGGAACTGATATAAAAGAGACAGTCACTACAAATACAGTAAAAGCTTCTTGATGCAGTAAATTTGGTTCCTGGAACTTGGTTTCCAGCAACCCGCACGTCTTGGGCAGGAATGAAATGTCTGTTTTGCAGAATCGGAGACCGAAATGTAGGAGCTAAATTTTTATGCAGTGTCTTTAAAATCTTTCTTCCTTGTTTTATAGCTTATTGTTCCTTCTGCAGAAGATGCAGAACCCCGTATAATTGTGAAAACCTCCTCTCAAATCATCGGGAATAGAAATGAATGGCCAGAATTTGAGCGAGTGTTTGTCCAGTCAGGAGGACTTGTCATGACTGACAGGGAAGATGAAAATAAGGAGCTTGTACGTTATCGAGAATAACGTTGAGAGCTTTTGAAATAGGTTTTGTCCCCCGTCATGTTAGTCATTTGAAAAGTGGGTGGATCATTAATTCCAGGTCCCAGAATAGAGAACTGATATGAACACGTAGCAGGCTTCAGACGTGCACAAAACATACGCTTCTGTACTGGGATGGATGATTAGCATTTGACCTAATATTCTTACCTTAATCCACCAAGGCCCTTATTAAGTCATTACTTGGGCATTACTCAGAGACTTCAGTGCATGAGGCAAAACTCTCATCAAAGACAATAATTATTAATAAAGCTGCGTATGGACTAAAGGAGTTGGCCCATTATTTGCAACCTTAAAATTGCTCCCTGAAGGAATTGGATTTATGTTTTGAGGTGTAAAATTCTTGTCTTCTGACTTCAGTGGGAACTTGACGAGAAGCTCATTGGGGCTGAAGAATTTGTAACTGTGAGGTTTCTTTGGAAGGAGGAACAGGGCAGTGGGGAGGTGGGATTAGAGATAAAATCACCGATAATTTGAAAACTCTAAAAGCAAGCAGCTGGCACTTTAAAATCCCAAACTTCTGTTTAAAACAAGCTGCTTTTGCGGAGCATTATCTATCAAAATAGGCTTCGGGATCAATATTTTGTGGTCATTTTTCAGACTAAAAGCTGCTGCTTGAGCTTTTGTTGTTTTATGTTTCTATTTTTTTTTTTTTTTTTTAAATCCTAAGAACAGAAAGTTGGGACGTGCTGCTTGACACAAAGGCGCATAGGTACTTATTACAACCAAATGCCCTTTTGGAAAAAACAAAAATGATAGCCATGATGGTCCAAAGTGCTGCAGTTTCTGATTGCTGTAGAAGACTTGAGAACCCCTCTAAACCTGTGACTCTGTTTCTCGTTAAATGTGTTACAGAAATAATCTGGCTAATTTTCCCCTAAAAAGCTGTCTTGTGTTTCTGAACCCCCCCACCCCACCCCACCCCACCCCCGTCATTTCATTCTTTCTGCCTAACCTTGCAGATCCTTCCTATGGGGAAATGCCATTTGAGTTTGGAAGAAGGGATGCAGGATCAAGGCTTGTGGGTAGCTCTGAGGTTAATGTTAGAAATCTAGACCCCATCCCGGGGAGCCTGAAGTCGGTGGGAGTCATTTCTCTGCATTCAGGGGGCTTTGACTGTGGCCCCAGTGAGTCAGCAATTCAGAGAGTGACTTACAACTTGATTCTGTACCTGTGCTGTGTGTTTCCATTGGAAACCCTTTTCCCCCCCTTTGCACACCTGTGCTCTGCAATGGCAGGTCCCACCCGTTGGACGTTCTGTTATCTTATTTTTCTGCTATTTCTTTCAATCAAAACAGGAAACAGAATGTGTGTTTTCCTGTCGAGGGAGATGGGATTTGGAGAGAACGAGTGGCAAGAAGAGCGTGTGACCAGATGTCCTGATTTTTGATAGGGACAGTCCCCATATTTGGGGCTT
Organism: Chelonia mydas; assembly: GCF_015237465.2. Taxonomy (NCBI): domain Eukaryota; kingdom Metazoa; phylum Chordata; order Testudines; family Cheloniidae; genus Chelonia; species Chelonia mydas. Next base: position 10,264,812 of record NC_057860.1, read on the forward strand.
TTTCTTATATAGGCACTTACTACCTCCCACCCCACCTCCCTCCCGATTTTTCACAAGTGCTGTCTGGTCACCCTAGGTAAGAAGTGCTGAGGTCTCTGTTCTTTCCATCTGGTATTGCGTTGCAGTTTATTACACCAGTGGATATGCTGTGGTCCATTTAGTTCGCAATGGAAATACACTGCATTTATGAAGCGCTCAGACCCGGAACAGTTATTGTTCCATAGTACGGAGCCAAGGTAGATGGGCTGTTCGGTGAGGAGAAGGGGTGTAGGGAGCCATCTTGTGGCTATTCTAGGAAGGTTTTTGGTTTGAAGGTGGGTATCAAGGAGAGGAAAGAGGGAGGACTGGACCCAAATATAAATCAAAACGATCAATCACTGGAAATCCAGAGAAAATGGCACCGGATATAAATAGAGGCTATAACAGCAATGACACCAGGGCTACAGTTGTAAATACTCATTATCTTTCTTAATATGACACAGTGTGGTTTGGGGGAGTGGGAGAAATTACAAAGGATAAAATAAAAAATCAGATTGGAAAAGGGGATCCAACATCTTTAAAGCTAAAATTGTCCGGGTGGGTTTTTGTTGGTTTTTTTTTTTTTTTTTTTTTGGTAATGCAATAAAGAAAATCCATGAGACACACTAAATTTAAAAATATATTTATTTTCCTCCCTAAAACTGAGAGCAAGCCTCCAAAGACATCTGTTTGCATACATTGTGTGTCAGGCAACATCAGATCTGAATGGAATTTATCTAAATTTTATATGCATGGCTTGATGTAAATTGAAATAAATTGTACAGCATACTCTGCATGGACATATTGGTTTTTGCATCGCTGCTTGAACTTTTAACCTCGGGGTTTGAGCCGGTCACACGCTGACCCGTCTGAACTCTGCTGGTAAAGCCAAGTCTGGAAGGCTGACCTTGCATCCATGGCAACCATAAAGTGTAGTCCATGCCTCCTCTTTCACTCCCTTCCCCCCCACGGCCCTTTAAAACAAAACCAAAAAAATCCAAACAAATTGGCACATCCCCTAGCAGGCCAGTCATCTCATCTTTGTACGTTACTGCCAAGATGCAGAAAGTTTGGGCTCCCCTCCCATCCAGCCCTCTGGCAAAAATCTCCTGACACTCCTTATAGCTTGTCCGAGCACAGAACGGAAACATCGCCAGGAGTTGGTCTTCGCGCCCAGCGGACAGCTGCAGAGTTCGATGGACCACTAGATGGGGACTTTCAGTTTCCGGCTCCGCCACTGACTTGCTGGGTGACCTTGAGCAAGTCACTTCCCCTCTTCGTGTTTCTGTTTCCCCATGTGGCCGTAATGAACCTCTATTGCCGTTTGCAAGGTGCTTTGAGCACCATGGATGAGCAATGGGGAATTAAGAGCTATGTATAACGGATCGACGTGCGAGATATGTATGATACCAGCACCAACTTGCACACAGTGGGGATGCGTGTATGTTATACATGCCCACACCTCCGCTAAGCAGACCATGTGTGTGTGCATGTGTGGTGAGTTAGAGCAGAAGACTGGAAGCTGCGACCTGGTTGTACTCTCCAATCTGATGCTCATTTTGTGGCCTTGGGCCTGACTCCAGCTGAGTAAAAGAGTGATAATGCCAATTGCCACGCTCTTTGAGAGCCTGGAGTGAAGGATGCTGTACAAATCAGTTTATACACCAGGCTCTGTGTCCTATGTAGCACGTGAGACCCAAACTATGCAGTAGGAACCCGAAAATGATGTCCCTGCACCCCCCATAACCCTGTGCATAGGTGCTGGAAGTAGGGTGCTGCTACCCTGCTTGAAGTGGTTCCTATCATATACAGGGGTTGAAGTTTGGTTCAATGGCTTTCCAGACCCTCACTATACAAATTGTCCCAGCACCCCCGTTCTCTTGCCCAGAGCACTCCAACTGATACAGCATACCTTGGGTTTTTTAATATTAAAATGCACTTATTTTCCACTGCCCCAAACTTTGAGTACTGCAGATTGTTACGAACAATGTGACTGCATCATGGCATCTTTCAGGGGAAGCAGGTGAATTGGACATCTGAGGGGAGAGGGGTTGAGACTTTTGGCACCTCAGGAAGGCGTGGTGTGTTTTGGCCGCTGGAAGTCAATCGAGGCCTTTGGTCCCGGATCAGGGGTGTATTTTGTCTTCCCCCTTTTGAGCTGGGGTGGGATGTCACTTTAAATTTGGGAAAGGAGGATTGGCTTCTTTCTTTCTTTCTTTCTTTCTTTCTTTCTTCCCCTCAGCAAACTCTTGACAGCCATTAGCTGCCACTGCAGCCACTAATGGGGCAATGCACGTGCTTCATGGGTCTGCCAAAATGAAGAAAAGAGATACTGAAATAAGGCATTCAACGTGTCCTACTTCAGCGTCCCATGGAGTTCGTCCTTCTCTTAAAGCTGCTGTTGCAGGCTGTCCGCAGACTCCGGCAGATACAGGTTAAAGTTCACTTAAGGTTTTCTTCAGAGCCATAAGTGCTAGAAACTTTAATGTTTGCTTTTAAATGATTTTCTTAGGGTGGGTGGGTCCAAATGTTGTCATCTACATGCAGTATATTTGCAATACAGGCATGTACTTTGGGTTGCTTGCTTACTCTGTGCAATCCTACCCTAGACAAAGGAGTTTGCCAGAGTAAAAGATAAGTGGGGATTTGATCGTATATACATTTCCATTACACATACACCTAAGGGTGGAAATATATTCACTCTGCATATTCTGTGGAGCAGAGGCAGTGTGGGATACTGGACTGGAACTGGGGAGACTGAAGATAAATCCCAGGCTCTTCCGGTGACCTTGGGAAAGCCTCTTCCCACCTTTGCCTAGGTGCTGACTTCCTCAGTTCCTGGGGGGGAGCTCCACCCAGGCCCCACCCCTGCTCCACCCACGTCCCACCTCTTCCTGCCCCCGCTTCTCCCCTCCCCACCCGGGCCTCCTGCACGCCGCTGGACAGCTTATCACAGTGGGTGGGAGATGCTGGGAGGGAGGGGGAGGAGCTGGTCCATGGGGCTGCTGGTGGATTCTAAGCACCCACTCTTTTCCCCTATGGGTGCTCCAGCCCCAGAGCACCCCCGGAGTCGGCATCTATGCACCCTTTGGCCTGTCTTGTCTCTTTACCCTGTAAGCATTTCAGGGCAGGGGCTCCGTTAACCCTGTGTACATTCAACACCCAGCCCAATGAGGCCCAGATCTGGGTTGACGCATTGAGGTGCTACCTTAATACAAACAATAAGTCTAGCATTTGTACGTACGTTTTGGTCTTTTACGCTATGCAGGGGTTTTGTGTGTGTGTGTGTGTAGGGGCTTTGGCAGGTCACTGCTACGTTCTGCCACAAGGAATGGGATTTTCTGTGGCAGATTCGTTCCCTAATTCTGAAAAGATCCTCATGGGTCTGTAGCCATCGGGCTGGGATAACTTGAGCTGATACAAATCTGACCTGAGATCGGATAGGGGATATTGTCGACTTCATATTATAAAATAAAATAAAGGCAATTGTTTTCCCCCCTCCCCACCTCCTCAGGACAATGGCTATGTACTTAAGTGCTTTCCTGAATTTGGGGGCCTAAGAGTATAATCTATACTGCTGTCCCATGACTTTAGCCATGCTCCCATGGCTAAAAATAGCGGGGGCGAATTCTGCACAGGCTCGTAAGGTCAGAACTTGTCCCAGGTGTGCTTGTACAGCCCACGCTGAATCCCGTCCTGCCCTATGTACGCTGCTGTTTTAGCAGTGCTAACGAGGGTATGTCTATGCAGTCACGCTTTAGATGGCAGGGCAGACGTACCCTCAGATACGAGTGGCCACTGCAAGGCTTGAAGATTTCAAAAACAGCTGCAAACATTCATTCTGTCTAGTGCAGTGGTTTTTAACCTCTTTTCATTTGTGGACCCCGAAAAAATTTTTAAATGGAAATGTGGACCCCTTTGGAAATCCCCAGGGGTCTGTGGACCACAGATTGCAAACCACTGATCTAGCGCAATGAAAATATTATTTGTTGTAACCATAAAAGCAAAGTCCTTTTGTGGGATGATGTTGTCCTGGCAGCGCGATCAGCTCATGATAACATCCTTTGCAAGAGGCCTGCTTTTGTGACAGGTACATCCTCAGAACCCAGCAACGAGGCCAATCCTGGCCACATTGGCTTGCTGGGAACAGAATTGAATTCAGTGAATGGTCTCTGTAATAACTGTATGTGTCCCAACATGGAGAAAGTGTGGTCAAGAGGTTAGAGTAGCAGAGTGGGAGTTGAGGGGCTTGAGGTCTATTCCTGGTTATGCATGAGACCCAAGAGAATACTCACAACCTACCTGTGCCTCAACTTTCCCCATCTCTAAAATGGGGATAATTATACTTAGAAGTTTTTAAAGTGTATGAGTCCTTTGAGAATCCTGGACGAAAGGTGGTGAATAAGTTCAATGCATTATTTCCTCATATTAACTACTTGTGACATTACTTTGTGTTCCTAGAGCACCATACATAGGCATGGCACTTTACAGACAACAGGATTTGTCAAGGATGTATTTAATGGATACAGCCAAGACATTCCTGCCAGCTAACCAAAAGTAAGTCATATTTCATCATCACAAAGCAATGGGAGGGCTATAGATCCTTGTTTTGTCATAGCCATGAAATATGACTTCTAAGTGTCTCGTTTTTCAACAACTGCTTCTAACAAATAGTTACAGGGCTGTAACTTTCAGATTAATACTGAACAACGTTTACAGCATTTGTACTAGTTCAGTGCAAATGAGCTACGGTCCAGCTTTTATCATGCAAGGAGTTCTGTGTGGCCACATCCTTGTGCCTGTTGTGGGCTTGGGATTTATGGGGGTTAGCTGTGAGATCTGGGAAACCACCGTCTATACTGGAGTGGCATTTAGAAGGATCTTGGAACCAAACCAAAACCCAAAACAATCACACGTGTCTCTTTATTCTTTTGATCTTTCTAGTTTTCTTGTATCAATAAACCAAATCTTACAAACCCAGTATGCAGGAGAGCACACCGTAAATTTTATAGAAGGTTTAATAACTAACGCACGCACATGTGCTCTCTTGCTGAAATCTTGTCACCCTTCAAATATGTACAACATGGCGGAGGAAAACTGAAAGCAAAGCTGTACACACTCACGCCTGTTAGGGCTTTGACAGCATTGCAGACCACTGGAGCTCAGCTACCATCTTGAAACCAGAACACCTTGATGTGTCCGTATGGCAGTTTCTTTACTGATATACTCGTGTAGTGGCTGTGAAGAGGAAAGTAGCTCCTGGAAGCTTTGATCAAGGATCAACGCTCTGTTCTTTTAGGAGCTGGTCACGTGTAGCAAAAAGACGATGTCTGACCTGAATAGCTTGCGCCCAAGAAACAGACACTAATGTAGGTGCATCAGTGCAGGCCCCTAATTTAAACAGACTAAGCTGATATAAGACGTGGTCTGAATCAATGCCGCTAACCCCTGCTTGAAGCCGGGTGCAAATCGGGACTTGAGGTTTTGCCAGCCTAATGCACTACAGAAGTCATGAGCATGGTAGAAAATCCTATATAGAATAGGGATATAAATAGCGTTTTAAAAAAATGTAACCCTTTAAACTATTAAAATTGTATCGGTTAAACATTTAACTGTTAATGAGTTCACAATATAGGTGTGGGATCTAGAGGTGAGGGCCCCGGCTGCCGGCCCTGCGCCCAGGGTCCCAGCTGCCAACCCTGCACATTAGGCATTTAAACATTAACTGAATACGTTACCGGTAAGACTGATGCTTATCGGTTAACTGGTTAACCTTTTACATCCCTAGAATAGCATACACGAGTGGTTTGCACTGATGCAGCTGTACCAGTGGCTGATATTCATGGGGTAAGCAAAGCCTTATTTTCCCCTTGGTCTAACAATGCAGCAGCTGTTTCTATCTCCTATTGCTCACACGCCGAATGATATCACATCTCCTCTTCTAAACACGGCACAAAATGAATTACTACTTGCAATGTGTCCTGGGGGTGAGTGAGAATTATCCCCATTTTGCAGATGGGAGGGTGGGGAACTGAGTCCGAGAGAGGGTAAGTGAGTTGTTCAGCGCCACAGAGGAGTCCGAGATGGACTAGAACATCAGGGTTCCCAGTGCTCAGACCAATGCTCGGGCCACTGGGACAGGCTGCACTGTCTGTAGCACCGTGTATCCCCATCTAATAGGGGAAATGTACTATCTGTAGATTGCTACGCACCAGACGTGTGCTGTGGAATCCGGAACAAATGGCCCAACTTGATTATCATACACATTGTAAGGAGAGTGATCACTTTAGATAAGCTATTACCAGCAGGAGAGTGGGGTGGGGGGAGGTATTTTTTCATGCTTTGTGTGTATAAAAAGATCTTCTACACTTTCCACAGTATGCATCCGATGAAGTGAGCTGTAGCTCCCGGAAGCTTATGCTCAAATAAATTGGTTAGTCTCTAAGGTGCCACAAGTCCTCCTTTTCTTTTTGCGAATACAGACTAACACGGCTGTTTCTCTAAAACCTGCAGTGTTGCTCTGTGCATCTTTGCTTCCGTCCTCTTTTATTTTTTTGTAGCAACGCTGACGAATGCAGCATTCAGGAGCATCTTCAGTGCAGCACAAAGGACGAGGCAGAGCGGGCAGATACCAGTCAAAATCATAGGGGGAATTTTAGGCAGGCAAAATGTAAATACCCCAGTCAAAATTGGGTTAAACCACTCACATTTTTACCGTGTAAAACTGATCCTGAGATCACCAGTGACCACTAGCGGTCCCGATTTGAGTGGTACATTAAGTCTGATGGACGATACGCCCCTGGAGCACAGAAGCCCTTTGCACCAGGCTGGGCTATTAGTTCAGAACCCACATAATAGGATGAGCACCCCATACCAAATCCCCAGTCTCACTTCCTGTAGCATCTGACTGTTTTCTTCGGAGGTCTCTGATCTAAATACTGATAGGGCTCAGTCCTGTTTGCTACATATGAGCAAGAGTAGAGAATCACCCTGCTGGATATCAATGTTGTATTTTGTGTATTGCAATTTTGTGTCCTCTCTCTTTCTCCGCCCTCTTCCTTGCAGAACTGGGCAACGTCATTAGTATTCGTCCACTGCGTGCCAGCAAACTCCCTTGCTGCATTTGTGTGATTTCCCACCCTCTTCTCTCTCATTTTGACTTCAGACAGTTTGTAAAATGTGCGGGTCAATGTAGAAGCCTCAGGATTCAAGGCTCTGGCGTCTTGTGCATCCTTGCTGTGGGTGGGAGCGGGAGCAAGAAGAGAGCTATGATCTTTTGACTGGTTTGTGACCCAGGCTCAAGCCTCTTTAGTGAAATAGGGTGGGGCCTCTGGCATTCAGCCCCTGATGGAGCGTGATTCCCACCACATAAACCCGGTTGTGTCAAGTCAAACTGCGAGGCTCTGGCCTTAACAGAACCTGGAAGTGAGGGAGTTCAGCAAACCATGTACCTCCTCTCCTTTTCAAAGAGAGTGGCCCTTTCAAGTTTACCATGAGTCATTTTCAGGGCACTCGGGGCTAGGCTAAAGTTCATCTACCGCTCCCAAAATGGTGGGAGGCATGGAGGGGTCGGGGAAAGGTGTAGGCTTGAGTTTCTGGAACTGCCAGTCTTTTATTAAAGCTGACAGGATGCAAATATTCATCGGCACTGTAGGCACTGGGCATTTCTTTTAATACCCTGGCTTGTTTTCAACAGGAAGTTCCATTATCAAAGGACAGGGTTGGGGTTATGCTCGGCAAGCTGAGATACAGTAGATTTACTCTGGTGTATAGCCCCAGCTAGTCATACGGCTCTTTCTCTGAATAAAAACCTTCACTCTTTAATTGAATAGTTCAGAGGCCAGAGTCAGAAATTTGGGGTGTTTTTTTTTGTTTTGAGAATAAACGTCCGTGTTCCAGTAGGTTATATGCAAAAAGAAAAGGAGGACTTGTGGCACCTTAGAGACTAACAAATTTATTTGAGCATAAGCTTTAGGTTATATGGTGAGTCTTGATTTTACTCCGATAGGAAATATAAAATCTCGACGTTAAAATACATCCACTCTGCTGCTCTCATCTTGTGGGTATAATTTGAATGAGGTTTCTCTTCGTGTGTCTGTTCTTATTGTTACTATTTGAAGGTGGGGAATGGGGTGGGGGGGAATCAGAGCCTTGCATCATTTTCTTTGCTGTTTGCAACCCTTCTGAATAGTGAAAAACAATGCGATTAATTTTCTCCAGTGCAATCATGCATAGATTTAATAAGCATCCAAAGGTAGGATCCATCTGTAAAGTATGTGCCGCATGCTAAATTACTTCTCTTCTGCAATTTTTTTCTTTCCAAACCTTAATTAATTGAAGAAAAAAATTGTTTATTAAAGTGGGAACAGGGTATGCTCTGTCTCTCCATCTCTGGTTCAAAAGTTCATACAATTCCCCGAAGGCTCATCTGTGTGTGTCACACACACACACACACACACACACACACACACACACACACACACACACACACACACACACACACACACAATCTCTCTCCCCTATGGTAAGAGACAGCTGTCCAGAAAGGTGTCTTATTTTATGCAAAGGCTGTTTTTCCAAGGGTAATCTGAAGTCTGTGTCGTCTTCCACTCCTGTTCCCGCTCTCCTTATCCTTTTGGCTCAGAAAGTTTCAGGCACTTCCAGCTGGCATCTTCCAACAGCGGTGGGTGAAAGGTGTCATAGTACAGAAGGCAGAAAGTCAAATTCTACAGGTCGATGTAGTCTGTTCCAGCTGCATTTCATCTCCAGGGCGTCGGCTAACTCAGCTCACCTTGATGTTCCCTTTATCTTCCCCTCCCACGGGCAGCTCCGTGCCTGCTCCTGTGTTCTCTATCCCAGGCTGTAGACCACATGGCCGGTCTCCCCTTCGAAGCTTGGTCCGGTCAGCCCTGAATGGCTGATCCTCCAACCCATGGAGGAGCTAACACACTTGTCTCATAAACATCTGATCTTTTTATGGTCTCTTGCTTGTATAAACATCTCTCTGCTCTACTCTTCTTTCTTTGTCACCCCATCTTGGATTATGTCTAAGATGGTGAGCACCTTGGAGCAGAAACCTACAGTACCTCCTAGAGGTCCCAATCAAGATCAGGGGAGGGGTTCCATTGTGCTAGGTGCTGTACAAACACCTAGCAAGAGACGCTCCCTGCTCCGAAGAACTTACAGACCAGGCTGGGAGGTGAAACAGAAGCACAGAGGGGGAGGTGACTTACCCAAGGTCATGCATCTGGTCAGTGGCAGAGCTCAGACTAGAACCAGGGGCACCAGTCCCTTTCCACTAATGCTGACTTCATCCTGTTGATTGTATTGACCGAATTCAGTTTTTATTGCTTTTTTTTTTTTTTTTTTTTTTAAAGATTTTTGTCTATTTTAAACGTTCATCCTTGCGGGAAATTGGGGGATGGGGATCAGGCATTTAGCTAATGACCGATGCTGAGATGCAAAAATTTTTAAAGCTTTATAAACTGTTAAAATGCAAACCATTCAACATCACATGTCGAACTATACAAAGTGGGTCTCCTTAAATGAACAAATCATACGTCTTTTTACTATTCATTTGTTGGCCCGTTTGTAACCAGCCTGCTTCAGAAGTCTAAATCCAGTAGATTTTGCCTCTAAGAAGGTCTCGGGCAGCATTTTTCTTCCTTTTCCTTTCTGTAAATTTTGATTATCGATGGAAATATTTTCCCGTTGGTTTGTGGGTGTACAGTGAAATCCACATTTACCGATTTTAAAAATCGAATCCTTCCAAGCCTGTAAAGCAGCACTCGACAAATAATAAAGGGAAGGCTATGTAGAGTTATACAGAGGACGAGGATGGTCTTATGGCTGAAACACAGAACTGGGAGTCAGGAGATCCTGTTCTCAGCTCTGTGCTGGGAGGCTCAGACTCTCCATCTGCTGCAAGGAGATGGTAACATCGCCCTCTCTCGCAAGGGAGTTGAGGCTTAATTCACCGCTTCTAAAGTGTTTTGGCATCCTCAGATGGAAGGCAGCAGAGTGCACAGTGTATATTGTAAGCAGGAAGCAAATAAGTGTTTTCTGGGCCGGGGTGGGGCTGTTAACAGCGGTCTAAAGTGATGTCTAAAGAAATGGCGCAAACGCTTTTAATCCAGTCTAGGTAAACTTGTACTCAGCCAGACAAGACTTTTTTTCTAGGATTCGATTCCTGCACCCAATGCCTCTGAAGTTCTATTTATTGCCAGAGTGCTCTGATTTTTAAAATAAACATCCCAAATCATTCCTTTATGTTGGCTGCTGAAGAGTGACTGACCCACATGCCACAGACGCAAAGTGTGGTGCCTTTGTATTAACCATGCCAAAGAAATGGCAAACTGAGATTTTGCCGGGCTGACTGATTTCCGAGCGTGGCAGGGGGGATTCGTCAGTTGAAGGTAACGTTGTAACTTGTTCAGAGCCGGATTCTGATATCCTTGCTCACATTAAGTAACACCTTCCTTCACAGGTAGGGCCATTGCTTTCAACTGTGTGCTGGGTGCTTCTGATAATCTTGACCCACTATTACAATCCCAACTAGGAGATTTAAAAAAATACGGGGTGTTATTCTTATTCAGGCTCTTAAGCCTTTAGGGTTCATGTTTTTAAGCCTTTGCCCCCCCCCCGTGCAATCACCTGACTCCAGGAGTTGAGGCTTTAAGAAAAAAACCCACCAAATGCAGCAAGACCTGCAATAAAACTTCAAGAGTTGGCAAGGCTGCTGGGCCTGTATCTCTAAGGCTGAATCGAAGTGTGGATGAGAACACACCCGAACTTTTGTGGCTCGGGCCCATCTCTGCCTTGAACGTCATTGGATCCCTCCATGTTAACGACTTTGAGAGCTGTAGCCTGGGAGCCGAACTGCCTGGAGCCGATAGAGGGGTGGGTGTGTGTGTGCGTGTGAGGTAAGAGCTACACATGAGAGCATGAAGGCTTTAGGACCATTGGCAACTGTTGATAGCGCTCCCACTCATTGGATGTAGTCAGCTGCCAATGCACGCTGGGTCTGCTTCCGCCAAGGTTGCATTTGGCTCATTGTCTCGATCTCTCCATCTGTGATTCTAGGGCACTTCTACCCTGGAGGCGGGACTGGGGAAACATGCACATGCTAGCTCTGATCAAAATAATGCCCTCAAAGGAGCCGTGCGTGGCTACGGCCGCTCGGGCCTGCCGCTCAAGTACGTCCTTAGGATCTCAGATGGGATCAGACTCAGGCGACTAGCCCAAGCGGCCGTCAGAGCTCGCCCACGTACATCGGCCGCAGCTGGGAATGGCGCCCACCAGCTGCTGCGTCGACATACCCTCAGAAGAGCCGACGTTGCTCTCCGATCTACAGAGTCTCCGTGTTACGGAGATTGGGGTAACTGCGATTTCAGGTGTCCGGCGCGCATAAGCGTCTACCTGTGAGGACCCATCTAGACGTCGTCCCCCTCCCCTCAATACGCTTGCTCTCATTGCCCCGCCTGACAGTAAGCAGCCGATCATCCTCGGCGGGCTATTCATTGTCAGCTGAGAACAATTCCCCTTTGCACGAAACGTGGTGCTTTGCTGACACTACGGCACTGGTGCTCAAAATTGCTAGTTAAGAAAGAGGGCGGCCGTGGGGAGCAGGCGGGGGCGGAGGGGGGGGACGGTGAGCGGGGAGGAAAAAAAAAAAATGTAGAGGCCGGTGGCTGTAATCATCCTTGTTGCTGTCTATTTCCTCAGACTAATAGCAGAGCGATCAGAGCCTGGGAGTTCAAACAGAGGTTATCTTTCCCAGGTACCATCTCGTCCAACGAGAATTTGATTTTTTTTCTATGGGACTTTACTCCATTAGATTAATGAAATTTCAATGGGAGCCTGGCGCCCCCCGAAGCTTTGTTAACAAAACAAATGGTGATTCTGTAGGTGTGACAGCTTGCTAGGAGAGTTACGAGAAGGTGAATACATCCTCTCAATCCGCCTGGCCTGCAACGCATTGATCTCTATTTAAAGCCCCAATCGGATTTTTGTTAATTATAAATGATTGATCTGCAGGTTTCTCTCCCCCCTCCCCACACGTGTTCTCCCCCCCAACGCGTACACACTTCTGACTTCTTTGCATGCTGCATCTGGTGCTTTCTATTTAAAAAGACAGTCGTTGCTGGCAAATGGTTGAAACACCCCATAGCAATATGTTCACTTTACTGTTACTGTCAGCGGTTTCATTGCAAACCGCGTGTTTTTCATGGATTATCAGCTGGACGTTAAAATTAACTCCAGGCACAGAGCGTACTTTATAGTTGTTGGTTTTGTTTTGTTTTTTAAAAAAACCAACCTTTAAAACAAACCGAAGTGCAGTAATTAAACCAGAAAATACATTTGGCTTGTATAAGATTCCAATTTAAAATCTACAAGAGCCAGGAAATTGAGCTGCCATGCTTAAATCACCATTTTAAGTCTAGGTTTTATGGGGGTCATTGTAGGGAACATGGTCTTACATACAGTACAAGTGTGAACCAATGCCTAGGTGAAGGTGACGTTTCAACCTTCCCTGAATCTTCTGGAAAGAGTGGGCTGAATTCTGCTCTGGTGGAGCGTTCTGCATTGTTAAAGTTGCTCCAGAAGAAAAAACAAAAGTAGAATTTGGCCCTTTATGGGTTGGGTGGGTATGTGGGGGTGGTGGGTTGTGTTTTGTTTTTTTTAATTGGATCCTTAACACCACTCAAATACTGCATATTTTTTGGTGGCATAATTTTGCAAACTGTTTGAAATTAGTCCCCAACATGAGACACATGGACAAGTAACAGTATTGCTGAGGCCTAGCTCTGAAGGCCAAAATAACCATCGCCAGCATAGTTCTTCTCAGCTGACCCAGGAGCAGTATTTATCTGAGAAAAATTCTTACGTGGAATAATTTCATGTCACAATTATCTCCTTTTTGGTTTTTTTTTTTTTTTTTTAGCACAGCTATTGAGTGGCTGGAATGACCTGGCATAAGGGGGACCACAGTTGAGAACTGAAATATGATGTTCACCCACCACCAAAGGATGCTATTAAATGCATACAAGAGGCCGTATGGATTACAGTAATATGACATAAGGCATAATTCTGCATTTCTTGTGCACCAAAAATCTCTCATTGCTGTCTATGTTGAGGGCTAGAGTTTTGCAGGACACTCTCTAAAAAATTAAAACAACGCTCCTCTCTGTTGGCTTAGGAAGTTGGAACAGGTTTGCAAATACCAGCCTTGTAAATAGCAGAGACAAAACACTGATCATTACAGCAGTGAGGTTTTGTTTCAAGAAACATTATACAGTAATATAATCATCTGATCTATTTAACAGGCTGTTACCATATTACAGGAGGAGCATCTTTACACGATTCAGGACATGACTCCCTTCTTAATAACAGCCTGCAAAATCTAGGAGGTGGGGGGTAGGTTTGGTTTCTTTTGTGGCCTGGTTTCTTGGAAAACATCCTGAAATCCTGTTCCTTTCCCAAACGCTCTTTCAAAGGCTGGGGTGCTTTGAATGCGCAGATTTATTTATTTATTTAAATTGCAAGGCTCAAAATTCTGCCTTAAAAAAAAAAAAAACCGCAGACCAAAGACTAGTAACTTGAATTAATGCGGCAACATGTACAGTGGTATTGATATGGATGGGGAAGGTGTTTATTAAAGATCTCCCTCGTGAGATACTTAGTGGGGGAGAATCTAAATTAAACATGCAGTTTTTATTACTAATGTTCGAATAACAACCCGACGCAAATGTATTTAATTTTACTCTCCGTGCCCCCCCCTCCTCCCCGGGCGCACACTGCTTCACTTTGTCCTATGTGGGACCCAATCCTGTTCCCCATGGAGGTTTTGCATTCAGCAGGATTTGGCCTTTACTGTTTTTTTTTTTTTTTTTTTAAACTGTAATTCTTCAGATTGCTGAAGCTGGATCACATGCTCTGTTCTTGAAGAAGGCACACGGGTGTTTGACATTTCTATCGGTAGTTGGAACTAAATTCTGCCCTATCGATGGTGATGAAACCGTGTTGTTGAGTCGGGTCTGTTTGCTTTTAGGAAGCCAGCAGCAAAGCTTTAAAGGGGACTCTGGAAATTGGGGGGGACGTGCATTCTGCAAAAATATAATATACGGTTTCTGTTGGAGTCACAGTCAACGGTAGTCCAAGACCATGGATGAGTGCCCTGAATGATCAAATCTCAAAACTGGAAAGAAGAAAAGTTGATTTTAAAATATATTTAATTCTGTTCCTGTTTGTCTTTTTGAATAGCCTAACTAATGATTTTCATTAGTGTGGCTGTAATTTATTGTGGTCCCAGTGGGCTCTACCAAGGTTAAATAATTTAAAGAAATAAAAACCCTTATTTGATGTAATGTAGCTAATGAAGTAGATTAGACATTTTGCACCATTGCCTCGTGAAATAGATCTCTGAAGCAAAACCGCAGCTTGGGCGCGGGGACACAAATCTCGACATAAATATCCAAATGGAGCAAGATGTTGCAAATTTTTAAAGATATGCCATAAAAACAGATTAACACAGGGAGGCAGCCCCTGTTTCCCTGAATTACAAAAGGATATCATGGGAGTGCGAGTGACATTCACATAAATAAAAAATCAATTCTTAATGATGAGGCAGTCTTGTTTTAGCGCATTACCCAGGTTAAATGGGAGCAGGCAGAAACATCAAGTCCTATAAGACTAGTGGAATCATTGTATATTAATATGATTTAGAGAGCTGCATACCTCAATGGAATAATTGTTGTTATATCTATACAGCCAGATGGCACTTGGTGTAAACAGCCATTGAGAACCTTAGACACAAGTGCCGTCAGTAGATCTTTCAGGTGTTCTCTCCGCGTCCTGCCTGCTCGTCTTATCGTTGAAATCTCCAGTTCTGTTTGGGGGGAAATGGGTAAAGCCTGTGAAGTAGACACATTTTTTTTCAGCCTTGTCCCCTGGTTAGTCTTTTATTTATTTAATCTCTGCTACCTGTCACTCTTCCTAAGTAAACTTACAGAGGATGACAATGCTGCTTCACCAACGAGCAAATAAAGACTGCGAATCCACCCCTGGCTTTTTATTTTGTGTATTTATGGAGGTGGGTGTCTTGTATGTCCCTTAAACTGAGCACCTGTGGACTTCCCCCTTCCTCCTCCTTACAAAAATATGGGAAACGAACATCCAAAAACTTACGTGAAGGTTACAAAATGAAAAGTCAAAAGTCAAGATGTATATTAATGATAACTCATAACAACAGTAACTTGGTTCCCATGCACTCTTGAATTTCCTGTTCTGTGCGCTGTACTTGAATGTAACGTTTTTGCCTGTAAGTTGCTCAGGCATGAACAGAGATTTTTAAAAATGGAAAACACTTTATAAGCGGGGGTTGTGCATGAGTTTTTAGCCTACGACACACCCACACCCTTCCTGGCTTTTTTTTTTTTTTTTTTTTTTTTGAATGCCTTGCAAAGACATTTTGGGGCTGAAAAAACCAGAGTCCTGATCCTCACCCAGGAAGTAAAATAACATGAGGAATTTCACAGTATTTTGTGCTTTGTAAATATCTGCCTTGTGCAAAAATAGCCTAGGTGGGGAGGATGCAAATGCTGAGGTGCTCTGGTTTATTTGGTTAGCTTTATGTATACCATATAGAACTGAAATATTATTAGTATTTATTTTTATGGCTCTCTGGCACCTGTGGCAGGAAATAAGGTTTACATTTGTGTTTCATATATACTATCTCATATTTTTAAATATGTTCCATATGTGAGCCAACTATAATGCAAGGAAGGGACCATTTTCCTATTAGTTCATCGACCAGTCAAGGTACAATCTTGAGTTAAATACATAAGTAAAATACATAAATAAATACATAAATAAATAAGTAAAATACACGCTACTAACATAGTGTCCACATGTAAACTTTAAATGTTCTTCGTTTAATGTGGGACAGAATGACTTTGGTATGGATTTTTACATTTTTCAGTAAAACACGCAGGACTCTGAGGCTGCTCCATCGAGAGAATCGGAGGAAGAAAACGAGAGAGGCTGTTTTCTGTTGATATCGTAGGGTTCTGAAACTCCCTGTGTATTTGTGACCCTGGTCAGTAGTACGGTGCTATTGTTTCGGTGATGGAGGGGACTGTCAGCTTTTGAAATATTGGCCATCGTGCCTGGCTTTCCTGTTTGAGGGAAACAGGAAAAACAACAACCCAGAGACCAGAAGAAAAGTGAAGTCCTTTTGCACCATTTACATCTTTATTTACTAAAAGATCATTTTTAATTTTTCTCAGGCTCCGAATCGTCCCTTGAATTCTACCCTTCACTTTAAGGGGGGAAAAATCCATCTGCTTGGAAAGGATCTTTCTTTTTCTTTTTCTTTTTGTTTTCTCCTTCACTCACTTTTTTTTTTTTTAAAAGCTTTTTAGGGCACTCTTAAAGTTAAACGTGTGTGTGTGTGTTTGAACCAACTCTGCTTGCGACAATCTCTCTCATAAAATGGAACCCTCGCATCCTCCCGCTATTCCTGTTCCGCAGAGGGGCAGATCCTCAGCTGGCGTAAATTGTCACAGCGCCGTTAGAGAGCTGTGACAGATTTCTACCAGCTGAGGATCTGCCTCCAGGAGTTTTGCCTGAGTAAAGGGAGGATTCAGCGCGTAGCTCTGCGACCCTGGGCATTGCAAATGTCTCAGGTGCTATATGAAGCATACAGAGTAGCCTCTTGCAGGCGTCAAAGTTCAATGGGCTGAGGCGCTGACAGATTTTTAGTCTTAGTTCTGAATTTCTTGGCTTCTCTGGCTTTTTTTTTTTTTTGCTCTCCTTTGGTCCTCCTGTTACTAGAAGTTGTTACTAGGTCATTTAATTTCCTCCCCTCTTATGTTTGTGTTTAAAGTTTGCATCAAAGTAATTTTGAGAACTGCTATTGGGGGGTAGGGAGAGTGGGTGCATGCTCCCAATTTCCTCACCATCCCTTGAAGCATGGGGAAACTGAGGCACGGAGCCATGACGTGCAAGTTCACATAATGAATCGTGGAATTGTCAAGACATCTGGGTTCTACTTTCAACGGCTAGTCTTGCTACCTCCTCCTTATCAGTGATGTCCCGGTTTATACCCATTAGGCCGGTAGGGAGAAGCACACCCCTTTTAATTAAAGGTGAAAAAGACATAAAATCAGGGATACTGCTGTTAGCTCATTAAATCCTGCTCTGCTTGCAAATAACCAGTGGATTCGTTTAAGGGCTGTAAATAGAAGCATCACCCTCACCACCACTTCTCTGAGATAAGAAATTCCGGGAAGGTCTGTGAATCAGATGTTCTCACCATTGAGGGAAAGCTTTTGATTTACAAAAAGGCAGGATGCTTAATACCTCCAGCTTTGTGATGCAACAAGAATTTTCTCTCCTCTCCCCCGCCCCCCTCTCCTGGATTTATTTCTAAAGTTCTTAGAAGGATATGCTCAGGCTTCGGAATCTCCAACTGTGGCCTGTTCCCTTCTCTTTGTGCCCCCCTTGCTGGTAACTCTCCATTAAAATTGTTCTGGCTAATTTATAATATTGTATTAAACATTCACACAGGGACACAGCACTTTACAAACCTAGATCATGCAAACACACCACGGCTAGCCCTGTTTAGCTCAATAGAACTACTTAGCATTGTGAGCCCTGTGGCCCCCATTCAGCAAAATGTGTTTAAGACAATCCCTTATTCTGTAAATTGTCAGTGGGGCCGGGGATGCTGGAACAGTTTGTACAGTGGGGGTGCTGAAAGCCATTGAACCAAGCTGTAAACCCTGTAGAGAACAGAAACCACTTGCAGCCAGGGGGTGCGGCAGCACCCATGAGTGGGGCTTTAAGTATTTGCAGAAGTACTTTGCTAACTAGAGATTGTCTCGGAATACCTGCTTTGCAGAATCCGAGCCCACGTCTGTTAAGGCCTTGTGTACACACAAAGTTGTACTGGTTTAAGTATACCGGTATAATTAAAATTGGTACGTCTCCCCCTAGTGTGCATGCAGTTTTACGTGTATAAAAGTGCCTTATACCAGTATAGCTTATGTCCATACAGGAAGGAGAATACGCTATACCAATATTAAGGCCCTTTTATCTTGGTATCCACAGTGGAGCCCTGTCTACACTACAGATTTCTGCTGGCATAGTTATGTCGGATGGGGGTGTGAAGAGGTGTGATCTCAGACCAACATAACTACGCCTGCAGAAATCCCTAGTGTAGAAGCAGTTATACTGGCAAAACTGCCCAGTGTAGATGGTTTCGTTCGGAGGAGGTGGGAACATGGAAGAAGGTGTACCGGTCAAAGCGCAGGTCTGCCAATAGCAGCTGTGTCTGCGTTGCCAGCAAAGTATAGCGCTAAAGTGATCCTAGTGTAGACGTGGTCTGGAAGGTTGGACTAGTGTATAACTCTTTTGGTTTAAAAAAAAAAAAAATCACAGCCCTAAACTATAATTATATTGGTATAAAATCTCTTTATAGGCCGGACTTAAGAATTTTCAGGATTGGGCCTGTTGATACGCTATAATTCTGTGTATGTGAGATCTCGTGTTTATTTTAAATGTTTCATTATATCACCTTCTCACTCACCCCCCTACCCAAACACAATCGTGAACACCTCCACCAGCATAGAACTGGGGAACACTCCTCCGCGAGCCATCCGGTCTATGCGCCCAACGGAGGAAAATGTAGTTTGACAAAGAAGCAGGTTTAATTCTGAAGCTCCCGAGTGGGCGAAAAAGCAATGATTTTAAAAAACCCTACAGACTAACACGGCTGTTACTCTGAAACCAAATCTTGGTGCGTCCCTTTATTTAAAAGACAAAGAAAAATTCAGAAACGTTGCCTAAGATTTAGCCAACCAAAGGCCCTGACTCTTTAAACATTCCTCCCCTTCTGATTTGGATTCTATCTCACCATGTGCTCAAGGGGAGGAAACTGTTGTTAATTTCAGTGAAATTAACTTACGTTGTTTTGCTGCTATGTCATAATTTTTACACAGGGCCCCAGGGGTAGCTCTGTTCTCTGTTATAAGATGTCACAGTCTCTGGGATACTGTATTGCTGTTCGGCTTGACTTCTCATTTCTGTTGCCTGGAGCTCAACTGCGCTACAGCAACCCTATCATATAAATCGAGGCATCTCTGGGCATTGTATACACTTATATATAATTTATCTATTTTTAAATATTTTATGTATACTCTTTAAAAGCCGTGTGTTTCCATCGTGCCTTTCTCACCTCCCATTATTTTTGGAGGCTCCTGCAGGCCTAATTCAGCTCTGTCTCGCCAGTGCAACCCCAGTGACGTCAGTCAATTTGCACCCTTATAAATGAGAGCAGAATTTGCCCCTGCGTATCTGTGCAGAGGTGCGCCAGCTTGTTTTTTTCCCATGGTGCTTGGCAATAGATTTATTACAGAATAGGATCTAGCTGATAAAGGTGATATTCTGGATAAGGCTCTGGACTTGAACTTGTAAGATTTGGGTTCAGTCCGTGGCTCAGCAACAAACTCCTGATATGACGCTTGTGCAAATCCTCTTTATGCCTCATGGTATGTTTACACTAGTGGTGTAATTTCCGATATGCGTACTAGCTTTGATTGAGCTAATTTGCTAAAAATTAGCAATATAACTGGCACCATGGGCTAGTGCTCCAAGTACGTACCTAGGGTCTTGGATGGGATAGTATTCAGGACATCTACCCCGGCTTGCCATCTGCACCACCGTGGCTATACTGCTATATTTTAGCACATTAGCTAGATCAGAGCTAACCCAGGTGCATCTTCCCAAGTTGGAAATTACACCTCCGACTTCCATGTAGATGTATCCTCAGTTCTCCACCTGCAAAATGTGGATAATGATTTGTCTTGTCTATTCATCATGTAAACTCTTCTGAACACAGACTGTCTCTTGCTATGTATCTTAGAACACCCAGTACAAGGGGTCCTGGATCTCAGCTGGGGCGTCTGGGTGTAGCTGTGACATGAATTTTGATTTTTACAATATTTGTAAGCGCTCTGGAGGTTAATCTACCCTTTTGCTCGGGTGACAGCTAATATTGCTTTCCCTGTGATTCAGTGTGTTGCAAGTGCCTTATTTCTCAATAAACAAGGACAGCATGAGCACCAACGATGCAGTCAACTCCACCACATACTTTCCCTATGTCCCAAAGGGGACAATCTCTAAGGGGGGGGAAGTTAATTCTCCATCTTTTTTTTTTTTTTTCCAGACCTTGGCCTCTGAGTGCCCACAGCGATGCCAATTAGTGTCACTTCTCATGGTGGTTCATACGATGTGGACACCTGTCCACTGTGAACTGTACTGAGAAGCATCAAAATCATATTGGATAAAGCCACTGACCTTCCATCAGGTGGTGACAACTCGAGGTCTGTGCAAACTGTGGCTACATTTGAACAGGCAAGGTGGGGGTGAAAGGCTGTATAGCTCATTACCAATGGTCCCTCTAATTTTTGATAGGCCGTGTGCACCAAAAACTTCCTCTATGCAAATTTTTGACAGGCCGTGTGTGCAAAACATTTCTTCAGTGCAAATGTTTGTGCAGGTGGTGTTTCGCCGTGTGCGCGGGGTTTAGGATCTGTGTGTGCGCGCACAGCTTAGAGGGAACAGTGCTCATTACCAATCCCTTTGACTATCCTGTGCTCGAGCATGTCTACATACACACATGGTGCTGATTTATCCAAATCCAATTTCTGATTCGGTGCAGCCCTCCCCTCGCCCTGGTGTGAACACTCTTGAGGGATAAGTGTTGATTTTTATTAGAGGCTAAAAGCACAAAGAGATTAAGTGGCTCCAGTTTGAGCTAATTGATCCTGGGGCGTCTTAAACCCATTTGGTAGTCCCCACACAAGCAGGATGCACTGATTTTACTACATCTATTTGTAACTTGTTTTAGTTAAATGGGTCCAATTTCTGTGTTGACCAGGTTTCATTCCAAGAAACTTCCCCCATGGGTCTGGTCTATTCCAATCTTGATTGACATACAAACCAGAAATAATAATTAGTCCTGCTTTGAGCAGGGGGTTGGACTAGATGACCTCTTGAGGTCCCTTCCAACCCTGATATTCTATGTCCTTAATGGTGTTTCTTGCATCTTCCTTGGAAGCATTTGGTACGGGCCGCTGTCAGAGAGGGAGATACTGGACTAGATGGGTCTTTGGTAATTTCCATGAAAGTCGTTTCAATGCTTTGTGTCCATTTCCTTCTCTGTACGATGGCTATGACGATGCTTTATACACCCTTGTGAAGCATTTTGGGATCTACAGGCGAAGAGTGTATTGTGAGGGTTTAATGAGCTAAGGTTTGCTCGGCTCTGAACATATAAAGTGCTAAAAATTGCAAATGGACTTTTT
This sequence comes from Chelonia mydas, assembly GCF_015237465.2. NCBI lineage: Eukaryota > Metazoa > Chordata > Testudines > Cheloniidae > Chelonia > Chelonia mydas. Next base: position 10,286,198 of record NC_057860.1, read on the forward strand.
TTCAAATTTAAACTTAGAATTGGGAATGGTTGTAAAGAAGGAACGGTGTGGGAGGGAGAGTTTGTCTTCCTTCTGTGCCCCCCCTTCGCCCTCATCATGTGCGCGCACACACACCCTGTTCTCTCAGAGCAGGGCTGGTAAGAATTTGATGGACGAACAGCTCCTACAGTGTGTAGAGCACTTGATGCAAAGGCTAGTAGACAGCCACTGATCTTCAGCTGTCCTGAAGTCAGGAGCTAGACAACTGCAGCTGGTCCCAAGTGACAAAGGTATAAAGCATACATTTACCTTCAGTGCCTTTGTTCTACGCACAGTGTTGAGACCCATTGATTTTCCTCTTCCAGACAAAAAAAATTCCAAAGGGCAGCTTTGCTTTGAATGATTTCACGTTGGTAATGTTGCAGCCTTGGGGTGCTGGGGTGTAGAGTCTACACTGTGCTTGGATTTGGGATGGTGCCGCTTTTACGATATGCTTATGCAACCAGAGTTTCCAAAAATCAGATATGTAAACTGGTCTTGCTGTTGAAATCATAGGAAAGAAGGGACCTCGAGAGTCCTCTAGTCCAGTCCCCTGCACTCACAGCAGGATTAAGTATTATCTAGACAGTCCCTGACAGGTGTTTGTCTAACCTGCTCTTAAAAATCTCCAACGATGGGAGATTTCACAACTGCAATCCCTTTGCAGAGCATGGATCCCTTCTTTGGATATTGCAGAATGACTTCCACGTCCTTGTACTGCTTTTTAAGTTGTTATAAAGCTGCCTGTTGTGTAGGGTTTTTGTAGTTTTCTCCTCCTACATGAGACACCATAATCCCAGAGTAGGGATGTCACATGGAACTTCTGCCCATCTCAGCAGGCTGTAGAAGCTGTTGAGGGATAAAGAACCTGTGGAGCTAACCCTGCAGTCTTCACTCGAGCAAAGCTCCCATGCAAATCAGCGAAAGGATCAGGCCCAATGCGAGTTTTTTTTGCTTGAGTCAGGGCCACATGTTCATGCATAAAGAGGGCCCTATTGCTGCCCCATTAACGCTCACAAAATTGGAGAGATTTCTACGATGTCTGAGAACGTGGAGATTTTTTTATACCCGTAACCTTGTAAATGATTGATTCAGAACCCTTTCCTTTCACCAGAGCATGTCAGCACATTTGTTAAGAGTGGGAAAGACCTTGTGGGAAAGTCACTGGAGCAGGACTTGAGAGACCCGGGTCCCTTTCCCAGTTTTGCCCCAGACTTCCCCTATGCCCTTGGACAAGTCTCTTCACCTCTGGGTCTCGGGTCACCATTGACAAAATGATCTTTGTCTCTGTGAAGGACAGTTGTAAAACAGAGGCAAACTGAGGCTAGGAACAACATTGCTGCCCTTCCTGGCTAATAGCCATTGATGGACCTATCCTCCATGAACGAATCTAGTTCTTTTTTGAATCCTGTTATAGTCTTGGCCTTCACAATATCCTCTGGCAAGGCGTTCCGCAGGTTGGCTGTGCATTGTGTCAAAAATACTTCCTTTTGTTTGTTTTAAACCTACTGCCTATTAATTTCATTTGGTGACCCCTAGTTCTTGTGTTATGAGAAGGAGTAAATAACACTTCCTTATTTACTTTCTCCACAGCAGTCATGATTTTATCGACCTCTGTCATATCCCCCTTAGTCGTCTCTTTTCCAAGCTGAAAATCCCAGTCTTATTAATCGCTCCTCATACGGAAGTCGTTCCATACCCTTAATCATTTTTGTTGCCCTTTTCTGAACCTTTTCCAATTCCAGTATATCTTTTTTGAGATGGGGCTACCACATCTGCATGCAGTATTCAAGATGTGGGCGTACCATGGATTTATATAGAGGCAATATGATATTTACTGTCTTATTATCTATCTCTTTCTGAATGATTCCCAACATTCTGTTTGCTTCTTTGACTGCCGCTGCACACTGAGTGGATGTTTTCAGAGAATGATCCACAGTGACTCCAAGATCTCTTTCTTGAGTGGTAACAGCTAATTTAGACGCCATCATTTTATATGTATAGTTGGGATTATGTTTTCCAATGTGCATTACTTTGCATTTACCAACATTAAATTTCATCTGCCATTTTGTTGCCCAGTTACCCAGTTTTGTGAGATCCTTTTGTAGCTCTTCACTGTCTGCTTGGGACTTAACTATCTTGAGTAGTTTTGTATCCTCTGCAAATTTTGTCATCTCACTGTTTACTCCTTTTTCCTGATCATTTATGAATATGTTGAATAGGACTGGTCCCAGAACAGACCCCTGGGGACACCACTATCTACCTCTCTCCATTCTGAAAACTGACCAGTTATTCCTACCCTTTGTTTCCTATCTTTTAACCAGTTACCAATCCATGAGAGGACCTTCCCTCTTATCCAATGACAGCTTACTTTGCTTAAGAGCCTTTGGTGAGGGACTTTGTCAAAGACTTTCTGAAAATCTAAGTACACTATATCCACTGGATTCCCCCTTGTCCACATGCTTGTTGACCCCCTCAAAGAATTCTAGTAGATTTGTGAGGCATGATTTCCCTTTACGAAAACCATGTTGACTCTTCCCCCAACAAATTATGTTCATCTATGTGTCAGAAAATTTTGTTATTTACTATAGTTTCCACCAGTTTGTCCGGTACTGAAGTCAGGCTTACTGGCCTGTAATTGTCGGAATAACCTCTGGAGCCCTTTTTAAAAATTGGCGTCACATTAGCTATCCAGTCATTTGATTTAAATCATAGGCTACAAACTAGTTAGTAGCTCTGCAATGTCACATTTGAGTTCCTTCAGAACTCTTGGGTGAATACCATCTGGTCCTGGTGACTTATTACTGTTTAGTTTATCAATCTGTTCCAAAACCTCCTCTAAGGATACCTCAATCTGGGACAGTTCCTCAGATCTGTCACCTAAAAAGAATGGCTCAGGTTTGGGAATCTCCCTCACATTCTCAGCCGTGAAGACCGATGCAAAGAATTCATTTAGTTTCTCCGCAATGGCCTTGTCGTCCTTGAATGCTCCTTTAGCATCTCGATCGTCCAGTGGCCCCACTGGTTGGTTAGCAGGTTTCCTGCTTCTGTTGTACTTAAATTTTTTTTTTTTTTTTTGCTATTATATTTTCAGTCTTTGGCTAGCTGTTCTTAAAATTCTTTTTTTGGCCTTCCTAATTATATTTTTACACTTCATTTGCCAGTGTTTATGCTCCTTTCTATTTTCCTCACTAGGATTTAACTTCCACTTTTTAAAGGATGCCTTTTTGCCTCTCGCTGCTTCTTTTACTTTGTTGTTTAGCCATGGTGGCACCTTTTTGGTTCTCTTACTATGTTTTTTAATTTGGGGTATACATTTAAGTTGAGCCTCTATGGTATCTTTAAAAAGTTTCCATGCAGTTTGCAGGGATTTCACTTTTGGTACTGTACCCTTTAATTTCTGTTTAACTAACTTCCTCATTTTTGTGTAGTCCCCCTTTCTGAAATTAAATGCTACAGTGTTGGGCTGCTGTGGTGTTTTCCGCACCACAGGGATGTTAAATTTAATTATATTATGTAAAAAGAAAAGGAGGACTTGTGGCACCTTAGAGACTAACAAATTTATTAGAGCATAAGCTTTCATGAGCTACAGCTGCATCTGATGAAGTGAGCTGTAGCTCACGAAAGCTTATGCTCTAATAAATTTGTTAGTCTCTAAGGTGCCACAAGTCCTCCTTTTCTTTTTATGGATACAGACTAACACGGCTGCTACTCTGAAACCTGTAATTATATTATGGTCACTGTTACCAAGCGGTCCAGCTGTATTCACCTCTTGGACCAGATCCTGTGCTCCACTTAGGACTAAATCAAGAATTGCCTCTCCTCTTGTGGGTTCCAGGACTAGCTGTTCCAAGAAGTAGTGATTTAAGGTGTCAAGAAACTTTATCTCTGCATCCCGTCCTGAGGTGACATGTACCCAGTCAATATGGGGATAGTCGAAATCTCCCATTATTATTGAGATTCTTTTTTATTTGTATAGCCTCTCTAATTTCACTGAGCATTTCACAGTCACTATCACCGTCCTGGTCAGGTGGCTGGTAGTATATCCCTACTGCTATATTCTTGTTATTAGAGCATGGAATTACTATCCAAAAAGATTCTGTGGTACAGTTTAGTTCATTTAAGATTTTTACTTTTTTTGATTCTACGCTTTCTTTCACGTCTAGTGCCACTCCCCCACCAGCACGACCTGTTCTGTCCTTCTGATATATTTAGTACCCTGTGTCCCATTGATTATCCTATTCCACCAACTTTCTGTGATGCCTATTATTTCAATATCCTCATTTAAAATACAAGGCCCTCTAGTTCACCCATCTTATTACTTAAACTTCTAGCACTGGTATATAAGCACTTTAAAAACTTGTCACTTTTTAGCTGTCTGCCATTACATGATGTGAATGGGACTCTTTTTTTCATTTGATTGTTTCACATCAGATCCTACCCATATTTTACCATATTCCATCCTCTCCTCTTTACTAGGACATAGAGAATCTCCATTAGTAGATCCTCCCCGAAGAGATGGCTCTGTCCGAACCACGTGTTCCTCGGCACCTGTCCGTAATCTGGTTCCATTTTGGTTTAGATGGAGCCCATCTTTCCTGTACAGGCTCCGCCATCCCCCAAAGTTTCCACAGTTTCTAATAAATCTAAACCCCAACCCTTTTGGAGTTGATCATGCTGGGTTTGTACTAGACCTGGTCAGGGTTTTTTTTGTTTGTTTGTTTGTTTTTTTTCCTCTTTTAATTTTTGTCCCAATTAAAAATGGCTTTACAACAACACGAAATTTTTCGGTTTGGTTGAATGTTTCAGGATTTTTTTAAAATGGAAAATATGGCATAAAAATGAATATGTGGAGAAATATTGTCCCAAATTGCAGCCTGGAAACTGGACTGGGTTGTTTCTTCCTTTTTTTTTTTAAACGTAACCTTCTTAAATGTTTATTAATGGCACAAAAGCAAAATAGACCATTTTTTCCCCTTCTAAAAATTTTCTTTCTTTTTTTTTTTTTAATCGATCTTTCTGACAAATAATTCACAGTGTGGCTTACTCCCTTTTTTGTATTAAAAGCAGGTGAGGTAAATGGTCCTGATGTTTCATTTCCAAGCGGGTCATAGTGCAAGAGCAGTAAACTTCCTCATGTGAAATTTCATGAGGTTTCTTCGCATCCGGCCTCGTTCCTGGAGTCCGACAGCTGCATCGATCCAATTCGGAGCTGTTACTGTCTATCGGATCAATGATCAGCAAACTAAAAAGTCACTTAGCTCCCGTGACCCAGGCTGCATAGTTAGGCCCCGTCGTGTCAAGGATCCTCGTTTTATTAACTCTGTAATTACCTGTTAAGCTAAACCAGCCAGTTTTATTGCACATTTTCTCCTACCTGAGTGGGGACCTTTGCATTCCTATCAGAACCTTGGACGTTGCCTCATTTTTCTCAGCGTCCTTGGGGCCCTATGCTATAATCGCCGTCCCTTTGGCTGAGAACAATGAGATGAGTCTTTATCTTCTGCTGGATCTTTCTTACATATAAGCAGGCGTCCACCCCTCCCGCCTAGGACTTCCGGTACCTGCCAGATTGGCTGTTCTGCCCCTGCCTCCAAGGGCTGCAATGGGTTTATGCTTTTTAAAAGGGGCTTTTAAGTTGGGCCGTGTTGCAGAGGATACTCATTGCTTTATCACTCAAGAAGCAAGAGAATGGGACTGGCACCTGGGTCTCCCCAATGGCGGTATCCATACGTACCGTTAGATGGGCCCCAGAGCAGGTCTGTTTCTTCACAGCCTTGGAGGCTGGTCAAGCCCATGGATTTTTACAGACTGCGCTGGTGCTGTCAGACCTGATCTCCTTTTCTAATTGGGATGGGAGGATGGTCCAGCGGTTAGGGTGTTAGCCTGGGACTTACAAAGCCTGAGTTCTGTTCTCTGCTATAAGCTTCTTTTGTCACCCTGGGCAAGTCTCTTTATCTCTGTGCCTTACTCTGCAGCACTGGGTCACTTGCTGGTTTGACGAGCAGTGGTTCACAACCTGTTTCACAATGTGTTATGTGGGCTGCAGGCTGAGAACCACAGTGCCCCCCCCCACCTCTCAACAATCCCCTATGCCGAGCGCCCCCTCCCAGAGTGGGGCCAGGAGCAGAGCCCTGGGTCCTGGGCTGGGTACTCGGGACCCAGACCCCGGCGTCGAACCAGGCAGCTGGAGCCTGGACCCTGCAGCGGGCCAGACCCCGGGTTGAGAACCGCTGACCTAGAGTAAATGGTGGATCATCTGTAACTTGAATTCTTGAAATCAAGATTTGAGGACTTCAGTAACTCAGCCCAAGGTTATGGACCTATTACAGACGTGGGTGGGTGAGGTTCTGTGGCCTGCGATGTGCAGGAGGTCAGACTAGATCAGTGGTGGGCAACCTGCGGCCCGCGGGCTGCACGCTGCCCGTCAGGGTAATCCGCTGGCCGGCTGCAAGACAGGTTGTTTACATTGACCGTCCGCAGGCACGGCCGCCCACAGCTCCCAGTGGCTGCGGTTCACCGTTCCCGGCCAATGAGAGCTGCGGGAAGTGGCGGCCAGCATGTCCCTGCAGCCCGCACTGCTTCCCGCAGCTCCCATTGGTCGGGATCAGCGAACCTCAACCACTAGGAGCTGCGGGCGGCCAGGACTGCGGATGGTCAATGTAAACAAACTGTCTCGCGGCCCGCCAGCAGATTACCCTGGCGAGCGGCCGGTTGCCCACCACTGGACTAGATGATTATGATGGTCCTTTGTGGCCTTAAAGGCTATGAGTTCCCCATCTGTAAAATGGGTGTAATAGCACTACCAACCTCTGCAGTGGTCGGAGGATAAATACATCAAAGATTGTGAAGTGCTCAAGGTGTTGATCAGCTCGCTGGTTGCTGTCATTAGCTGTTAGAACGTGGCTCCTGGTGGTACCTTGGCTTGCTACCAGCAAGGTCTTGGAAACTTTAGAGAAAAAAACCCCACCTCAAATAAGGGCAGGCTAGGTTGTTAAGTGAAAGATTCTGTTTAAGAAATCCATCCCGGGGAATTCAGCAGCTCATCGTCCAGTATAACATGTAGAGAACTAGATATTTTTATCCCTAATCTGTGCCCTGGGCATTCGAGAGGACCCAGGAGTTGCCGACCTGCTGTCATTTATGGATGAGCTAATTCTTGCTGTGCTAAAATTAGATGGTAAAGTAGTCCCGGTTTATACCTAGCATGCATAAAGAATTTCTGTTCAGGAGCCAGCTGCAGAGATCGAGAACCTGGGAGTTCAGAATTAAATTTCTCTCTCAGACTCAAGGGATTCCAGCAGGATCCTGCAAACAGCCCACGCCGCGAAGAGCAGCTTGCAAAAAGATATTAAAGCTTTTGTTCTTTGCCTTGGATGCTCTGGCCAGGCCGAAAAACCAGGATCTGGTAATGCCGACCAAATCTTGTTAGAGAGTCAATTGTTCAGTTCAGTTCCTGAGGAAGGGGGCTTCAGGCCTGGGCCTTGCGTTTCCCGGGATTGTATTAGGGCGCGCACAGATTTGGGAGATAGAATATCGCCACCGTGGTGCTTTAGATAAAGACATTGGTACAAAGATCAGACATGTCTATAGATGAGTGGTATTGAACTTTCTAAAGCGACTACGGATTTTGGAGGGCTCCACTTTTGTTCTGCGTATTTACATTTGATCTATTTACCGAGCAGCAGAGTTTGACCCTTACCTAATCCCGGGAGAAATTTCTGTGGCAGAATTAGGAACAGAACCATAATTTCTGGCTCGTGCCTTAACCCTACCGCAGTTGGCCGTCTGCCTTTTAAGGCTCCGGAAAGTTACTCTGGATCTCCCTTCCAGATTTTGGCCAGACAGAATGGCTTACGGTGCCAGTGGTGAGTCCATCTCCAGGATCAGCGGGGTTTGATTTTAGCAGGCCTGTTAAATCACACATGATGACGAGTCCTTGCTTTTAATAGCTAGGCAAAGGGGGAGGCTACAGCCAGCGCTGAACAAGCCTGCTGTAGAATAAGCTGAGCTGCCCGCCCTTGAGTGTTTGCTCTGAGCATGTTTTAGTGCTGCTGGGGTCATTGTCGCTGACCCAGGGACTAGTCTGTCTCACACTGATGTCAAGAGACTGACATCCATAAAAAATTAACAGATCCCCGCGCACCTACAGACTGTTTCTTGTCCCAACGTCAAGACAGGAAGAAAGGGGAAAGCAACCGAGGCAGAGGGCCAAAGCAATGTCCCTATCCTGGTACACGGACTCGTGGGGGAGAATTGGAATCTTAAAAGACCATTTTGAAAAGCGGTTGCCTTAGGCAGGGCTGCGCTAATCATAACGAGGGTGGCTTGCTTCAGTGATTTGTGAGCAATCTGGAAATGAGGACGGAATGCAGTTAAAAGATCCGGACGGTAGCGTGCACATGTTGATCCGCATGAAATGCAAAAACCACCCTTCCCCTCACGTGTCCCTGTATTGATTCTAGGACAGTGGCACTTGGAGGCCTCACTCCATTGTGCAGGGTGCTGTACAGGCACCCAGGCAGGGTGACCACCTGTCCCATTTTGGGTGGGACAGGCCCTAGATGCAGAGTTCGTGTCCCGGTCTGAATGACTGCGAGATAGCATTTGTTCCACATTCCCTGTGCTGCCATGCCACACCTGCCCGAGGCTCAGCGATGGTGCCAGTCTCTTCCGAGTGGTGGGAGGGGGAGCTGAGATGGGCCTTAGGCCCCACCCTTGCCACAAGGCCCCGCCCCCTGCTCCTCCTCTCCTCCCTCCTGCCCCAGCCAGGCCAGAAGCCGGAGCCAGGCAGTAATAAGAGCCACGTGGGCCGACCCAGACCCTCCACCTGCCCTGGGCGATGCGTCCCGGGGGCAGAGTCATGGGCCGGGGGCTGCTCTCAGGCCCCCTGGTCTCCCTCCCAGGGCAGATGCAGGGTCTGGAGTTCCCCACAGCGGCCCGGGTTCCCTGGGCGGCTCTCACCATGGCCCAGCTCCAGCTTCTGGCGTGGCCAGGGGGCGGGGCCTCGGGGGGGAAAGAGGAGTGTAGGGGTGGGGCCACAGAGGAGGGCGGAGCTCTTGCATGTGTCCCGCTTTTGCCCGTTGAAAAGGTGGTCACCCTACACCAGGGGTAGTCAATAAGTGGACTGTGAGCCACATCCAGACCGCCAGACGCTTTTGAATGGATCTTTTTATTCACTCATTATTATTATTATTATTATTATTATCATTAGTGATATTTTTGTGTTATTTTCTCTGGCGTATGTACCTTGACCAAGAAATGTGGACCTTGGCAAAAAAATAGATTAGACCCTACACGCAGGATACATCTGCACAGCAAAAAACCCTGCACACAGGGGCTCTGAAACCTGGTGAGTGGGGAAGGTCTCCGAGCCTGAATGGCTATTTTTAGCCCTGTAGTATGAGCCAGAGTCCGTTGATTTGGGCTCTGAGACTTGCTGCTGTGGGTTTAGAGGCGGGGGGAGCAGGGTTGGCAGTGTAGACATACCCTTTATAAGAGACGCTCCATGCCCCAAAGAGCTTACAGCCTAAACAGACAAGGCAGAGAGAAGTGACTTGCCCGAGGTCATACAATAGGCCAGTGGCAGAGCCAGGAATAGAACCCTATTCTCCTAACACCTAGCCCAGTGCCATGTCTACTAGACCCTGAGTTAGGGCCATGCAGATCCCACTGTGCATCATCTACATTTCCCACAGGCTCTTAAGGTGGAACTCAAGTGGTAGGAGGCCTTCTCCTAGCTAGTTCAGGGCTCAGATCCTGTTCTCATGGTAGGGAATGGCTGAAACTTCCCCGGAAGCAGGATCTAGCCTATGTTCTCCTCGGTGGTGTGACCGTTAACACATGCCCCCACGCTGTGTCTTGGCAATCATCCTCCCCGTTTTATCTTTTTTTTTCACCCTTTGCTAAATAGGCTTCCTACTGTAGGCTAACAGGGGCTGTTTAGGAGGGCCAAATTTGCAGAGCGCTCTCAATGATCTGTAACCTACAAGCGCATCTGTGCTATTGTGCAAAGCGTATTAAGCCATTTGCAGGCGACGAATCTGCAATTAAAACAGTGATAGTTAATTTAAATAGTAGAAAATGAGGTTGATTTAATGCTTATTGATTTGATAATGGGAGCCGGCTGCATGTGACCAACTGACTCGGGGTCACAGCCAAGCGTATAAAAGAGTGTTGCTCTTTTTGCAGCTTATTTGCCCCTCCAACCCAAAAACGAAATCCAGCTTTTAGGGAATGATGATACCTAAAGTTAATTATGGAGGGTTCAAAGCCAGAAGAGGGTTGGTCTCTCCTTGACACTCACAGGATTTACATGGAGGTTTCCAGTGGTAATTCCTAGTATAAAATTCCCCTGCATATCAATGGCAAAATAGACTATCCAGCCCTGCTAACCAATAGCAATGGTAAAAATGGCCATGTTCAACATTAAAGTGGAGTGTTTTTAATTAAAATTGATTTTGGACTAAGTCCCTAACTGCTGTTTCTAATGGCTGCCATTTTTTTTCTTTGATTGCAAAAACCTGAAGTTCAAAACAAAACCAGAACAGCAAGAGTCAGTTACAAAAGGAGGAGTGGTGAAATCGGTGTGAGCTGAAAAGTAGCCTTTGGTTAATTTCTTCCAGTGGCAATGTGTAACGAGCTAGCGGTCTGTAGGGATCTGCTTTTGTAATTCAACTTCGCTTTCCCTGCATAACGTTTTTATAATGTCTGAGTGCCCATCATGCTGGGGAGAGCGAAACGGTTAAAGGCATGGATGGTAGACGCATGGCTGTAGGCCTTAAGAAAGGAAACCTTTATCTGATGCCAGTCTTGTCCCTTATGGTGATGCCGTGCTGTATTTTTGTGGGGTTGTTTTTAAAATGATTCAAGAGGGGACAGGGCAATACTCTTTATCAAGATGCTTTTGGTTGTCAACCACTGGAAAGGTTAATTCTATGAACACACAAAAGATAATTCTCTATTACTGCGCATCCCAGCCTGGCAGATGTGCAGCTGTGTTTGTGAAATCTGGAGATTTTCAAAGTAGCTGAAGAAGTTAAGCACCCATTTCCAAAGTCAATGGGAGTTTGGTGGTTGCCTTTGAACACCCCCATCCTAAATCTTAAGGGCTGATCCTGCATCCATTGACCTCCATGGGAGTTTTTCCTAGGTCCCCAAGGCCTAATCCTGGAAGGTGCGGTGAATATTCAGCTTCCATTGACATCAGTAATTCCACCCTGCACTGTTAGTGCTTTCCTGAGAGTAATGGAAATCAGGACTTGCGTTTGTTTTTAAATGTTACTCATCTCAATGGAGCAGAGAAATAGGAATTTCTCGAGGGCCGTTGAACGTGTGTGAATGTTTATGCTTGTTCCTTAAGTCGTCCGGGGATTTGTGGCAGCGGAGTTGAGGGGAGGGGAAAAGATCCCGCGTTTGCAAGGTATCACGAGTAGAGAAAACAGAAAGATGTTGGAGCAAATATGAGCCGTTCCATAATTCCACTCTCTTCCTTATTTTAAGATGAAGCCATCTCTTTAACGTGCAATGGCCTCTCCATAGTCTCAACCACGACCTCTGTTTTTGCGGGTGCGGTTTTGTGCCGGCGGAAACGAGGCTCGTATTTTTTTGAGTGCCTCCACGTTTCACTGCGGTTGCAAATAACCCTCCCACGGCTGATCCCTGTGCTGATCAAACAGGGTCTGGATTTCCAAGAGTGGCCCCCAACAGTTCTGACGCTTTGTTAATGCTGCTCCTGCAGTCGGTGCGATCCTGGTACAGTATTGAGAGTGTTACAGTCTTCCTCCAAGAATCAAGGCGCATCTTTGTCTGGATTGAAAGAGAAATGCACATGGTGAATAGTATGACTCCCGCCAACCGCTCATTCATGTAATATTCCTCATGATCGCAGGTTTCAGAGTAGCAGCCCTGTTAGTCTGTATTCGCAAAAAGAAAAGGAGGACTAGTGGCACCTTAGAGACTAACCAATTTATTTGAGCATAAGCTTTTGTGAGCTACAGCTCACTTCATCGGATGCATTCAGTGGAAGTGAGCTGTAGCTCACAAAAGCTTATGCTCAAATAAATTGGTTAGTCTCTAAGGTGCCACTAGTACTCCTTTTCTTCTCATGATCACAGTTTATAGTCTGTAAATGCTGCATTTGGACAAAACTAATTTCTTAGATTGCTTCTTAAGTAACCCCAGCAGCAGCTTATTACCCGCAATACCAAACGCTGACAAGGACCGAGGGAGAAAAGGGGAAAGTATCCCAGGGGAGAAATTAAGGTGCAGGTTTAACCTTCAGTCACATCGGTGTAAATTCAGAGTAACTCATGTAAATCATCAGAGCCACTCTGGATTTGCACCAGGACGGGAGTGCCTAAATCATAATCAACTTTGATTAAAATGGGGAAAATTCCCATCCCTAGATGGAAAGGGTTAATGTAAGTTTGTTGGGGGAGGCATGTTCCGCAAACTCGGATAAAGGCTAAAAAATGCAGATGGAGGGTCTTGGAGGCGGCATTCTGGGTGCAGGCCAGCTGCCTTTTCCACATGCCTCAGGAGTTAGTCTTTGGACAGATGGCACTCCGGGGTCACTCCGAGAAAACTCTGGTGAAAAGGTTACCTTCTGGGACCATTAGACACACCGCAAGCCGGAGCCCAGGGGTCATGCCCACTCTCCTGTACAGCCACAGCGCTAGAGAAAACAAACAGCCAAAACAGCCTGCAGAACATCAGGAGCGGTGGGAAGCAGCTTTAGAAATAAATAAATAAATACCGGCTCTGCATGCTTTCCCAGAACATAGAGCGCACTAGGTATAGTACCGGGGGTTCGTTCTGACTCCTGTTAATAATAAAGGGCTTCTGTATTTTTTCATTTCCCCAGCAGAAACCGAACGGCAGCAAAGGAAGTTGTGTGTTTAAATGGGCATAAAGTGGCTTTTGAATTCCAAACCCAGACTGGGAAATGCCATTAACAAGCAGCCCCCTAATGAGAGTATGCAGGATAGATCCAGGGCTTTAAATCCCACGAAGCCTGGGAGCTGCCTTGTCTGCTTCAGAGAGGCTGTTTCCACTGGGAGAACTGCTCCTGTGAAAGTGGCATTCACTTATTAACTTATTTTAGTCAGCCTTTGGTGCCCAGTGCCAGGTTTAGGAAAGTCAGCTATTTCCTCCCTCCGTGCGGCGGAGTTTGTCATTTATCCCCAGAGGGAGATTAAGAGGGGCCTGGGGATCTGCAGAGATGAAAGCTTTAATTTTTATGTATGTATTTTTTGGTGTGTGTTTGACTTACATACTTATTCCCTCGTTATATTTTTAGAGCGAATAAATCGTGCCTTGCAGGGGTGGAGGGAGTTGACATTCTCTTTCATTCCCTCTCAACCCCAAACACACTTGTTTTTTCTTTCTAGCAGAATTGGCCCTTTTAAGTGATAATTCTGAGCAAAGTAAGATAGCTCAAGACAATACCTGTATTTATATATTGCCGGGTGCGCTAGGTGCTTAATAATTTGTGCTTCCCCAGCCACAACGTGAACCTCCAGAGCGTTTTGCAGACTTAATTCAATGGCTATTAGCCAGGAGGGGCAGGGATGGCGTCCCTAGCCTGTTTGCCAGAAGCTGGGACTGGGTGACAGGAGATGGATCACTTGATGATTCCCTGTTCTGTTCATTCCCTCTGGGGCACCTGGCATTGGCCACTGTTGGAAGACAGGGTACTGGGGTATCTGATCCAGTCTGGCCGTTCTTATGTTCTTAAGGGAGAAGGATTAAATATTCTCCTCCTTTTGCAAGTAGGGAAACCGAGGCATATGTGGCATTCAGTGACTTGCTTAAGATCACAGAGCAAGACCCTGGCGAAGCCAGGAAGAGAACTGATATCCTGGCTGTGTTGAAGTCAATGGCAAAACTCCTGTGGACCTCACTAGGGCCGGAACCGCACCCCTAGGGTCTGATGCAAAGCCCATTGAAGTCAATGCGAAGGCTCCCGTTGTCCTCACTGGGTTTTTGGATCAGGCCTTTTAGTCTGCCTGTTTAGCCTGAGGACCACCGTTTTCCTAACCTTTGCACCACTTGATTTTGCTGCGGATTAATAGGTTGTTCTGGACTATTAGCAGCAGGGCTCATTCGCGCTTTGCCTCATTTTGCATGAAATAATAAGACCCAAAATTATGGCTCACCACACGAGAGCGGCAAATAAAACATACTGGAGTCTCGCGTTCCCTGGCAAAGCAAGCCGGGAACCACAGCCGGTACCAACCAGGATCCTGACGGATGTTTATCGTTTCATTTGCTTAGAAAATAAATAGCATCAGAAAGCACAAAGAGAGGAGACTGGAAATATTTCCTTTTGTTGCCCCAGTCGTGCAGGACACAGCGGTGAGAACCGGAGACCTGCATACAGTCTTTTTCTAGGGGCTGCCTTAGTATGATTTTTTTTCTCAGGCTTCAGAGAATGCTTGGGGTTCGGGGGCTCTTTGTGCTCTGAATTCCCCTAGCCTTAGGCCCATAACCCAGCGGGCAGGGTCATGGCTGGTTTAGATGGTTCGCTCTCTGCGAGCGAGCGGAGTGATGTCTGTGTTTCAGGAAAAGAATGTGTGTTTAAAAGGACTAATGGTCCGACTGTCCATCAGGCTGGGCGGCCCTTCAGGTCATCTGGCGGTCAAAACCAAATAATTCCAGCTTGTTCCCGAAGCCTGATGCTGCTGGCTGGGCTGCTTCGAGTTCACTGCCTCTTGTTCCTTCAGGAGCCTCTGCAACCTAGCAGGGTTTGGGGTTGTCTTTTTTTTTTTTTTTTAGTTATTATTTTGGGGGAGATGAGAACGGACATATTTGCTCCTTAGCAACTGTGTTTGCACAAGGCTCACGATTCAGAAATGGCTCAGTATTGCCTATGCAGAAGCATATTCAGCGTTCACCGCTTAAAAAAAAAAAAACAAAAATCTCCCAGTGCTTTGTGCTGATGAATAGACAATAGGTCTAATCTCAGGATCCATGCAAGTCTTGGGAGAATTTTGGAATGACGCGTGTGTGTGTGTGTGTGTGTGTGTGTGTGTGGTGTGAAGGTAGTTTTTATTACAAAGAAAAGCATTTACAATGGAAAGAGTTCACTTCCTCGGCTCTGCTCTTTTACAAACGTGCAAAAAATTTTAAACCAGATGAAATGTTACATTGTCGGACGGCGCAGGAGTCTCGTGTTCATGTCCGAGATGGAGTGGATGGAAATGGAGGCAGTGGCCGTTCCACTTTGACCCGAAGAGGGGAGGAATCTATACTATATTGTGTCCTGTCTGTATCTCCTAGTGGGGGATGTGTTGGGAGGGTGTTTTCTGTGCCTCATTTGCCTATAGTGCCCCCTGCTGGCAATGGCCGAAGTTCATCTGCATTGCTAAAGGTCTGGGCGGCTCTTCTGTCCTGAAGGCAGATTGCAGAGTGAGACCCGAACAAAAGTGAGGAGACAAGCATCAGCCTGGTGGGTGGAGGTGTTTTGAAACCAAACCCGGATCGAGATCCACATTCTGCCAACGGCCCCTGTCTTTCAAATGAGCCAGTCCAAGTCTCTGGGAGCTCAGCGTTTGCAGTGTGGATCCAGATGCAGATGTTTCCTCTGAAGACCTCTAATAATCTAATGTGGATCCAGATGCAGATTTTACATCTGAAGACCTCTAATAGATCTCTAATAACGCAATCTCATTTAATCAGCAGAACTGCAGAGATTGACATGTCATCGTCCTCTTCCCTCCTGTTTCAAATTCTGGAACTCCGTTATTTTCATTTAGCACTGGGCACCGTTCTAATCAACGGATGTGATGTGCCGCTTCCCCCGCGGCGGTGAAATCAAACAAGCAGATGGACAAAGTTGCACCGCACATCCTGTGGACACGCGCCACCCAGAGTCCTTATCTACTTGAGGAGTCCCATTGAATTCTTCAGTGGGGTGATTCAAAGAGTAAGGATCATTCGTCTAAGTGTGTTCAGGAGACTCTCTGGCCTGTGCCAAAATTGAGAATGAGCCAGGAAAATGGAAAAACAAATCTAAAATGCCAAAACTTAAAGCTGTTCAGAAGTAAGATATAAAAATGAGGGTCTGAGCACTTATGACCATTAAATATCCTGTGAGAGAACCGAGGGGCCATAACACTGATTTCCTGACCAAATTCTGAATCAAATAATAATTTTTTTCCTCCCTAAATGCCCCCATCGATCTTTCCCTTTCTGTCTTGAACTGCTCTGCAACGTTGCTGTGTGCTGTTACTCTTTTTATGTCGTACCCCAGGAGAGGTTGCATCCCCGTGGTGGGAGGGAGTGGTCCCTGCATACTTGTTCTTTATCCAGCTCTTGCGTTTAAGGGAGCCTTTGGTAGAACAGACAGTCGGCGTACTGTGAGTTCACCATTGGATTCAGTTCTTTAAAAGGGATAGTGAATCTCACAATTTAGAATACAGCTGTGGTTTTCAAAGTGTGGTCTGTGGGCCCCTGGGGGCCTGCAGACTACCCCTAAGATTTTCCAAAGGGGTCTGCGCCTCCATTTGAAAAATTTTAGGGGCCCATAAATGAAAAAAGGTTGAAAACCACTGGAATACAGTACGGCCTCTTATTGTAAAATTGTATTAGTTATGATTAAAATTGAATTTATGAATGTACTGGAATACACAGGGATTACATAGAAACCCCCCCACTATTGTTATAGTAACTCTTGGCTGTCCGACAGTGCTGTGTGTTTCTTCCCATAGTACTCTTAAAATGTTTGTACAGTACTTTGAAAACACCATTAATTCTCAAAAACCCAGTGAGCGTGGCAGCATCCCCACTTCACGCAGGGGGAAGTAGGGACTACGGGGTTTCCATGCCCTGCCCCTACTCATGAAGAGCTGCTGTCTCATGCAGCAAAGTATCGCTTTGACAAAAGCTGTATGTGGTGTAAAGTTGTGAGATTTCATCTGCTTCCTTTTGCGCTGTTTTAGCTCAATCCTTCCGCTTGAACCATTAAGCCTTCCAAATCTAGGATGGTCTTCTCCACGCGTTCAAAAATTAAGTGTGTCCCGTCCCCCCCACCATGAGCTTGACTTAAAAAAATCATGAAATTTAAAAAGAAACAATGTTGGGTCTTTGTGTTTGCCTTTTAATTTACGAGCTTCAAGGGTTCCCATTTCAAGCTTTTCTTTGTAACCGCAAGGGCTAAACCCGTCTGTATATATTTAAATGGAAGCCAAGAGTCACATGACTACAGGACAGGGGCCTAGAAGAAAAATCACCAAACATGATGAGCTTTGCAACACTGCAGATCCTGCTCCCAGGGTGTCTCCTGATTAGCCTGGCTGTGGACCTGAGGACCTTCCCCAGGGGCTGGGTGAGCCGAATCTGCTACTCTGGGGGGGAAGGAATCAGCTACAGAATCAGAGCAGAATCACGGCAGTCCAGTGGCAGAGAGGGAACAACCTCTGCTTTCCACTCTTATCTAGAAGGCCTCACTTCTTCATGAGGTTGGTCCATTTAGCAGTGCATCCACTGTCTCCGTGTCCCACGCGTCACCCTGCATTTCCCGCAATGCAAGCTGGCCTCCGTGGTACAGAGGGCTCGCTCTTGTCTGCGCAGAAGAATTGTTCCAGTTTTGTGGGCTGGACCCCTCTGGGATCGAGAGGGGGAGGCCAGAGCAGGATGTGCCCACTGCAAAGTCTCTTTTTGGTTGCCTTCTTGCAGCATATCCAGACAGAGCAAGGCTGGGCTGCCCCTTTAATTTGGCCCCGGGCCAAAACCCAGACAATGAGACCTTCCCCGGAGACTGCTTTCCAGAATTCTTGGATGTAACTGGCAGACATCCTGAGTTCTCTCTAGCCTGCTAATGCCAGCGGGTCACGTCATCCCGGAGGCAGCTTCCTTGTCCCCTGCTCCTGGTATTTCAAACTCCTTCATCATTAACATCCAAACAGGCTAAATGATAGCCACCTGGAGTCCTGGGAGTTTTGACTCTCCAGATCTTCATCTGGAGCATGCTGCATGGGGGAGGATGCCGTCCGTCGCACAGGAAGGCTTAACTGGATGTTTAGGAGCTAGGCGTCCGCTTCCATGTGATGTGTATTGTCAAAGCATTGATGAAAATGTTAGTTTGGATCCACTGTTCAGTGCAATAAACAAAGAGAGGTTTATGGCCTCCCTCCAAATAAGCGCACAGGTTATCGCAAGCGAGCGTATTTTCTAGGGGGTCTGTAGGACTGGTAGCCAGGACTCCGGCAGCAGAGCCAAGAATAGAACCCAGAAGAATCACTTGCGCCCTGTGCCTCAGTTTCCCCATCTATAAAATCGGTGTGACAACATCCCCATTGCCAGGGTGAAGTTTGTTTACATTTATAAAGTGCTTTCAGGTCCTCTGGGAGATGCTAGAAAAAAAGACAAACCATCTTCAGCTGGAGAAAAGTGCCTGCAGTTAGAAATCCCTCAGAATCCTCCCAAGGCAGGCCTGGCTCCAGGCTGCTGAGGAGGAGGGAGTTCTGCATGGGGCCTTCTTGTCTTTGCCAGGTGTTTGCCACAGGAGGAGGCAAGTAACAATGGAGCTACCGGAGGCAGGCCCGCTATCGCATCCCTGAGAGCCTTCAGGCCCGTGCTGCAGGCCTTCCAACCGGGCGCCCCCTTCTGCTCACATAGCCAAGACCCTCCAGCTGCATGCAGCCCCTACTGCTCGCTTAGGACACATTGCATAGCTGCTGCAGGCTGTCTCTCTGCACGCCCATTGAGACAGGGGACAATGAGGGCTGAAGACTTTCCTGCCTCTTGCTTGTGCAGGCCAGGAGTTTCCATTATCCTTACATTGCCACGGTCTTGCTGTGCGAACGCTCGACCTTACCTAGTTGGCTGCAGGCCCACTTTTCCTTTCTTTCCTCTCCCACAACCCCAAGCTGTACCTATTCTGCCAGTCCACCACTATGTCCTCTTAAGCCTGGTGTCTGATCCAAAGCCCGCCAAAATCAATAGAAAGGCTTCTGTTGACTCCAGTGGTCTTTGGATCAGACCTTAATAAAGGAACCAGATTCCAACACCCCCCCCCCTCCCCACAAACACACTAGCTCTCCCTAGAGAATGTCTGGCACCTTGTCTCCTACCCCATCAGTCCTCCTCTTTTTTGTCATCTCCCTGTCTCCTTCCCACTTCTCCTTATTCTTCTGTCCCATTCACTGCAAGTCGTCATAGTCCAGGACAAAGACCATAGTCAACTGGGTGATGTTCACGGCTCTACCGCTGGCCTGCTGTGTCAGCTTGGACAAATGACTTCCCCTCTCTGTAGCATGGGAGATAACGGTATTTAACCTCCTCTTTCATTAATATATGTGGATAAACGTGCACGACAACAGCCAAGAATTATTAATATAATCCCCAGGTTGCGTGCGTTGGCTTGCTTCGTGTACCTGGAGCGGTACCCGTTCCCCATTCCAAGATCACGTTCTCCGCCCTCCTGGGGCCATTTTGGTAGCCCTGTCCAAAGACCTGACTTCCTGCCGCTTCTTTTAGCCTGAGAACGTGTAACGAGTTTTCAGCTGGTCATCAGTCTCGCGCTTCCCTCTCCGCTTGCCTATCAGCGGCACGTTCTGCCAATTAAAACTATGAGCAAAGTCGCTCTTCAGATAATGGTGGTGGCTGTCTTACTCGTCCGTTAACACTTGTTCTGCTCATCACATAGTGGTTATTATATGCGTGGTATATCTTTCCCCTCCGTCAGTCCATTTACCTGTCTCCTCTTGTCTCCTGTGACAGATATATGTTGTCAAGTGTGTCCTCATGCTCTCTCCAGTTTCCAGCCTGACGTCCACTAGCCTATTCAATTAGACTGAATTGGGAGTATAATTTACTGACCCCAGTCTCTCCTTAGCAGGTAAACTAGAAAATCATATACATGCATCTCCTGCACTCGCTGACCTTGGAAGGCAAATTTAAGAGGATTTATTGTCCTTGGCTGCAGGCAAATATTGAAAACGGTACATTTTGTTTGGAGAGAATGCTATATTTGTACTTTTGCATTGTTTAATAACATTTCACTTAGCCCATTATAATTAATTCAATTGATATTAATTACGATGCATTCTAAGAGCACAGACTGTAATGCTTTGTCATATGGTTTTCCATGGATGAATCATTTAAAATATGGCATTTTGCTAATGGGTGCGTCTTAAAAATGGTAACCAGGAGTTATAATAGCTGTGCTATGAGCTGTTTCTCCCCCTCCTAGAGATTGGTGACTCACAGCTCCTGCAGACTCCACGTTTAATTTTACAGGAAGCAATTGTTCAAATCTTCTGACCCCTCTGTTTCTCCGAATGGTGTAAAAACCAGCAGATCACTTTTCATTCCTGCAATTTTCTTTATTAGGGGTGGATTATATCTTGGGTCCCTGCAGACAGATATTTTATTAGCTGTTAACAATGATCTGATACAGGGAAAGAAGTTAACGTTTCGAACGGTTATTTATTTTTGTATGTTTGTTACCGTTGGAGGATTATTCCCCCCCCCCCCCGCACCCCTCCCCCTTCTCCTTGTACATTTCCTGCTGAGAAGACTTATCCAGGAATGTCTCCACTGCCACCTACTTGCAGTTTGGAGACTGACAAGCACCTGGATTTTATTTTTTCATTGCGTTACTGCTTTCCCAAAGCAGTAAAAATTCTGTGTGCAGGATGCCTTGAGTTAGCACTGTAGACAGATCTCTTGGTTTTAAAGGTTAGATGCAGTGGTGATGGGCAATATACAAAAACCTTAAGAGAGTTAGATGATATTGGACAGATTTTGTTTTCTGGTCTGTTAGGAAAATATTCCCCCATTTTCTTCAAAAACTGGGATGAAAAACTCTTCTGGGATTTAGGGTAATAGAAACTAGCAGAATTGTGATGAAAATATCTCCTCTTCCTCCCTCCCCCCCCCCAACTGTTCACCCAGTCACCCACCCTGTATTGTTGTTTTTATGGAGTTCCCAAAATTGTACTTAGGGGGCCATATAAATGCATCCATAAAGATATGATCCCTGTTTCAAAGAGCGTGATCCTGCTCCTGCTGACATCAATGAGAATTTCGCTCTTGACGTCAACGGGCGCAGAATCAAGCCCCTAAATGATTCAGCGAAGGGACGACAAAAGAGTGAGGCATGCGGGGAGGAGAGATCGAAAATGCAGCAGCGAGAGGGCACAGTTCCTTGGCAATGGCCCATGCACAGCGTGGTTGAACTTCTTAAAATTTATTATACTATTTTATAGAATAGATGACGTATAACATAAAAGGAAATAGTCTGAGGGGACGGTGAAAGTGGGTCTTAAGGGTAATGATGAATGAACTGGTATTTTACTCTCTCCCAGAAAAGAAAAAAATCTGGATGTCAAAATTTTGCAAGGCTGGGATACATTCAGGAGGTGGGGGGTCTTTCCTCCAAACGTGCATGCGTCTCCTGCGTTGTTTATAACGCTACAGTGTTCCTGGTTAACAGTTTAAATGAAGGGGCCATTTCTTAAATGCTTTATTCATATTGTACAATGATTACCAGCTATAGCCATATTCCTTAATAACCTCTTATAAAGCACGTTATAAAATCCATTAGTGATGATGCTAGGAAAAGCTGTTACAAAGCATAACACACCGTAATGAGGCTGTGCAAAAATGACAAAAATGTTTGTAGTTTCATGCCGAGGTTTGTAGAAGAGCTAAATAATTTTTCTATTATTTTGTGATCCCGATATTTTGGGTGGATTTTTTTTTTCCTCACAACATGTTTGCAGAACTGCCTTTTGAACACTGAAAGAGAGCACATTTTGGCAGCTTTTAAACAAAATAAATTTGCACTCAGAACATTTAAAGGAAATATTGATTTTTTTTGTTTGTTTTTTTTTTCCCCCTCACCGAAATAAAATCATTTGGGAGTAAAATAAAAGGACCTTTTTTCCTTTAAAATTGTTCTATTTTAAAGCAAAAAAAAGACTTATTATTTTGTGAAAAATGTGGACCATTTTCAAAAATTTGAAATTTCAGTATTTTTCATACACTTCTAAGTGCAATATGTAGAAATGATTAAACCATGCATTTGTACATTTAAAAATGGCTTTATGCTATTGTGCACCTTCATTTCATTTTTTTAAAAGCCCCAATGTTTATAAACCTCTCCTTGATCCTTGAAGCCGCTAATGAGAGCCTAGTTTTAGGTGTTTTGTACTTGTAGAAATCAAGATATAAAAATAATACAGCGGAGTTCAGCTGGGTTGAATCTAGACACCGATGTTGGTCCTGATTTATATCTGTGTAAATCAGGAGCATTGCAGTGAAAGAAATTAAAACCAGGGTGAAACTGATATAAATGAAACAGAATCAGGCCCTTGGAGTGGTGTATTCTGAGCTTCAGTGGGAACGTGACAGAGGCATACACCCCCATCCTCGGTGGATTTAGCTGGGATTGTTTGTGGGCTGTATTCTTCTAGGCCTTCCAAACATGGTTGGGGAAATGTTCTAAACAGCCAGATTTCTGTTGGTAGCAACAGCACACACAGGTAAGATTTCAGCCAGCCAGAGGCCCAATCTCCTATATCCACAGAAAATACAGATGCAAAATTGGCAGGGTGGAAATCACACCCAAAAATGGAAGTCTGGCCAGGCAAAAATGCCCCCCTTGGGCATTTATAAAGACCCCTGCTGTTCTAATGTCTCTCTCCTTCCAAACCCAAATGTGAATATAGGCTGGTTTTGGTTGTTTTTTGCATTGATTTGGAGTGGGGGCAGGATTTTCAAAAATAGGCACTAAAATTGCTCTCCAGCTAACTCTGCTCATGCAGATTAGGGAGCTGAATGAAACTAACACCCTGACTTCCCTCACACACAGATGCAGTTTGGACAGGCAGGTTGGGGTTTGTGCATGCAACTTTGAGAGCCAGTGGGAGGTAACATTTTACCTTTAGTGAATGAATGAGTTAGTGCACCTGTGTAAAGTTAAGCAACTTACCCTGTGTATTTTGGAATCTGAAGAGGAGACAAAGGGAAGGGAGTTTCACACTGTTGTTGCTTTATATCCCATTGGTCCTTTTTGGACTAAATTCTGCTGTCAGTTACACAGGTATAAACCTGGAGTGACTCCTCTGAAGTTAAGATGGAATTACTCTGGATTTGCTCCTATTTCAATGAGAGAAGAATTTGGCACCCTGCTACTAAGTAATAATTTTAAAACAGCTGTACATTTTATTAGCTGGTTAGGATCAGTAACTGCAGAAAAGTGCCTGGGAGAGCATTATCATTTTATTTGCAATGTGACAGCAGCTAGGAACCCTAGTCACAGACCAGGACCCCATTGTGCTAGGCGCTGGACAAACCCAGAACAAAAAGACTGTCCCTGCCCCAAAGAGCTTACAATGTAAGTCTAAGACAAGGGACAACAAATGAGACGGGGAAGCTTTGAGTAGGGGGTTGGGCTAGATGACTTCCTGAGGTCTCTTCCAACCCTAATCTTCTATGATTCTTGGTCAGCAGGGTGGACAGTGGTCTCAGCTTGTCAGCCAACAAACCATTGTCAAGTTTTTGTAGGAATCATGGCAAAGGAGAATCTTTAGTCCAGTGCTGAGATGGTACAGTGAAGACTATAGGATGGTTAGACACCAGGTATTCTGTGGCTAATGATCTGCTGAAGATTAAGGGCAGGTGATGGTTACGGTCCCTTTCACATGCTGCTATAAAGATGCCTTACTGTAAATGAGAATCAGGCCCAGTATTTTAAAGACATTCTGTCCGCTTATATGGTGCGGACCGTGGTGAGGTTTTCAAAAGAACCCCATCCAGAGAAAGTACTGTTGGATTCTCTACCCTGCAGCGCTGATGTATCTAAACCCTGTAAGTATTCTTCATATTGCAGACCTCCCAAAGTGAAAAGATACTAAAAAAAAAAAAACCCCTTTGTGGTGAAGTCCTCTTGGAGTGGAACACTGAAGAGTGGAAAGAAAACTCTGTGTGTGTCTGCTTGCAAGTGTGTCTGTGGCCAGGTTTCTTGGGTTGTGTGTCTCTTGCATATGGTAGATGAGTAAATGTCTGCTACCTCTAGGGACAGAGCTAACTTTTGGTGCGTGGTGGTACAGTAAAGTGCTAGGTCTTCAAGTTTTCGTGATGCAGCATATGGCTGGAGGAGGGGGGGCGGGAAATTAAGCTGTGCAATATGCTCCATTGGTTTACAGATGTGTCTGGGTGCATGGTCTTCAGTACCAGAAGCACCAGCCGTAGAGGAATACACTACTGGGAGTAGCATCCGATCCTTACATGGGGATGAGGCCAACACTGACAGCTGATTCAGAAGTTTTCCCGGGTTACAAGATCATCGCTTTGTACTGACCTTGGGATCAGGGCGAGGGTCCTCTGTGTGGATCTCCCTTCCCTCCCACTTGTGTTCTCTCCCACCTGGCACATTCCCACAGCGTCTTCCCTGGTTTGTGAGCGTTTAAGCCTCTCGGGCGCATTCAGGAGCGACAGAGGCAGCCCCTGAGTTTCTCCTTGTCTGCTGTCAGAGAAACAAAGAAGCTTCCTCCACCACGGTCATTTTTAAAGGGTTGCAATATGTTACAGTTATGGGTCATTGCGGGGATTTTTTTTTTATACTGTTGTTACCGTTATTGTCCTCTCCAGCAGTAAAAATTGATCGGTGGGATGAGCGGTGTGAGAGACCCTCTGATTCTGGCTGTGGGACTGAATGTTGCTCTCCAGGTGCCGCAGAGGAATGAGAGAGGCAGCCCTTCCTTGCCCCCACCCCTCCACAGGAGTTTCCTTTGCATACGTCTATTTTGTTCGCATCCATAGGAAACCCTAATGGTTTCAAAGGTCCAAGCAGCGAACCTGGTGTGTGTAGCTGCCAGACGCGGGCCAGGGTCTCGTTTGCCCAGGTCTGAGTTGTTGCTGCAAGGCGGAGGTCGGCCAACAGGAGTTGGAGCGAAAACTGAGTAAGAACGTTAAGATTTGGTCCAGAATTTCCAAAGTCAATAAATAAGGGGCCTGTTCTTGACGTATGTTTTTTGTATTTGTAATGCAGGAGTTGCACGCTTTGTGTGTCTGTCTGTCCGTCCACACACACATGCGCCTCCAAGAGACAGACAGACTGAAATGAGGTTTGAATACCAGGAGGCAGAAGCATTGTGTCTAGTAGGTAGAATAATCCACCTAGGGATGTCTCTAAAGTAACAGGGTGTTGCAATATATCCCCTATAATAATAACGCTTAGCATGCATGGAGCATATTTTTATCTGTAGATTAAAAGGTGGTGAAGCATTATCATCACTGGTTTATAATGTGGGGAAACTGAGGCACAGAGAGGCTGACTGACCTACCCACGCTCAGATAGCAAATCACTGTCAGAGCTGGGAACAGAACTCAGCAGTCCTGGCTGCCACCCCTCCTGCACAGTCCACTAGACCACAGCTGCCCCGAAGCTGGAGATGGAATTTAGGCATCCAGCCTCCTCCTCTGTTTTCTCTATACCAGTGGCCTCATACAAAGTCAGAAAACGATAGTATCCATTCTGGTTTGTTCTCCACAGACTCCAGCGGCATCGGGCTGGAGCTGGAGCTCTCGGTGTGTCATTCACAGAATGTGAGATCCAGCAAAGTATAGACTAAGTAATAGGTACTCTGGGCATAGGACCCGTCCCTGATCATTGCTGGAGACTCCATCTCCAGCAGTGATGGATTAGGTCTGTGCCCTATCGAGAACCTTTAATTATTTCTCTTTTTGGAAGTGTGGGGAGGAGAGTTTGTCCCCTTCCTTGCCAGCGTTCTGGGGAATGCTCCAGCTTTCCTCGGGCTTATATTGTGCTGCCCAAGCCCCACGTCATGGCCACCAGCACCATCTTTCTGCTGAACTGGATGGCTGTGGTTCTGGGCTCTCTTCAGTTTGCTTTCTAACTGGTCAGGAGGGCTGCTACTTGCCAATGCCTGGCCATTCCCTCCTCCCGGGATCTGACTGCTCTGCTTCAAGAGCACTTTTCTCATCTCTAGATGCAAGGAGTGCTGGTCTTGGGAAGTCATCTGCTTCAGAGGATAGTACACCCCTGGGTTCTCTTCCCAACTGTGCCACTGACTCACTGTGTGACCTCGGGGCAAGTCAAGTCTCTCCGTGCCTCAGTTTCCCCACCTGTAAAATGAGGATGGTGGCAACGCAGTCCCACCTTTGTGACATTCTGTGGGCATAAAACAGTAAGTCAGTTCACCCCTGGGGCAACTTTCAATGGACTTAGACCTGGGATGAATTTGGATCCCAATTCAGCAAAACACAGGCTGAAGTCCCTTTGCCTTCAGGTTAAAGAGAAACACGTGCTCAAGTGCCTTGCTGAATTGGGATCTTGGTCCCTGGTCCAGAAGTCTGGTGCCATGCAGAGAACCAGAGTTAATCTTCAGAACTGTTGCCCTGTGATGGAGGTGTGTCATCCGAGGGGATCATGGATTCATTAGTGTGGATACTATCTAGGGCTGTGCAAACCCTTCTGATTTTGTCATGTTGTTTGTGCGACCTGTCCAACTGAGGCCAAAGACACCTGCTCAGAGAACCATCACTTCAGCACCTATCACACGTATCCGTACACAATTTCAGTGCAACACTAACATGCTAGTTTAAAAGAGAAACCCCAATCCCGAGTGGTGCCGAGTACCTTCAGATGCCACAGTCCTTAATAGGTGTTAAGGGTTAACTCATTATTTGCAAGCTTGGGCTGTAATTTTTTTTTTTAACCTTTATTGTCATATTATTGGAAACGATCCTAGGAAACGAAGCAATCGTCAAACAGTAAGGCATGTGTCCTCATGAAACATGCAATGTCTGGTTGTTATGTAACCATATTTGTATTGATTTGAAAAATATACCACACAGATACCTTTCTCCCTTCGCTCTTTCTCCTGCTTTCAAATAAAATAAAATAAATGGGGAAAACCTCAGGGAAAAATCTCTGACAGCATTGAGTGCTGCATGGAGACGCCGGCTAGTTAGGAAATATTGCCATGTCAGTCTGATTTCATTTATACAATTTATTTTATTGAGAAATATTGGCTAAAATAAATTTCCAAAACAAATGTTACGACTTTCCATCCTCCTCCAGTGAGCTGACTGGATTTCTCATCAGCTGAGAGCACAGATCTCTCCGAAGGTGGAAATGTGAGGGCTGAAATAACTGCACTTCTCCTAACGAGGCAAAAATGGAGAGAAGACGAAAGAAATTGGAGAAAGTTGGAATAACACCGGGGCACGTTCTTTAAGGATCATGCTGTCTGATCACACTGTTATTATTACTTTTATTAATATTCCCACCGAGGGCCATAACCTAGAATGCTGTAGATGGAATGTGTGGCTGCCCTAACGTGGGAGAATGGCTGAGATAAATTTCCTTTTAGAGGAATCGCTTTGTGTTTATGTGCCTTCCTCCATTCACCTAAGCCCGTATCTGTTCACTTTATTTATCTATACATTTGTATTTATAAATATGGATGCATACTAGTGGCTATGGGATTCTCTTATTTTCATGAGCTGGAAGATGGGGAAAATGTGAAGTAATGAGGGGTGGAGGGAACTGGAGCACGTGGGAATGTATTTCTGCACCTCCTGACTTCAGTAGGTTTTGTGGTGACTCAACACCCTCTTGGAAGGGGTTCAACACCTCGCAGGTTTGAATCCGGGGGGGGGCAAAATTTCAAAAGAGCGCAGGTCCAGAGTTTTAAGGGGGCAGCTCCTCCGCCTGGATTGTGAGCACTGGGCACTTTGGAAAATTCTGGCCTTAGATTTATTTGTTTGTTTGTTTGTTTGTTTGTTTGTTTTCCCCCTCAACTCCTCCCTGTTGAGCGGAAATTCTCCCTGTCTCTTAGTTACGATAATTGAAAGTTAAGCCTAATTAAAAGCAGAAACACATGCCATTTTATATTCAGCTTCTTTATACTACAGAATTAACTCCCATCCCAGTCTGCCTTTAAATAACAACATTTTAAGTAGAGATGGATCCAGAACAACACCGAGACACGAAGGCCTCTAAACCGTGGGGGTGTTTGTACGATGACTCATGTGAGTATTCGGTGTTTACAGTGGGGTTTCATCCATCAATTTCAAAAAGCTTTAAAGGGTATCATAGTCCTCATTTTTAGAGACAGAATAACTGAGGCCCTGAAGCAACTACGTGCATACATTTTAAGCATCGACTTCAACAGGACCATTGGGGTCTGTCGCTTAAAACTTCCAAATGCTTCAGTGGCAGACACAAGAATTAGAACCAGCTCTCCTCTGCTCTAATCTCCAAACCACAACTGCCCTGTAACCAGAAGTTGACTTCGCGCCTTTCTGTCATTTTAAGGGCGGAGGCTAGTTCAACTTTAGGGTGAAGCTTATGGCTCTGTCTTAATTTTGGGAGGGGCAAGGTCTCTGTCAGATGTAAGGCTCGCTTCATAAATGGATGGGCAAGAAAGTACATTCTCAGATGGTTACCAAGCCAGGCCTGTTAGATTTAAAAAAATAACCCAGGGGTTCTGGAGTCTTTATTCACCACACTACAAAACCACTAACCCAGGAACCTATCCTTGCAACAAAGCCCATTGCCAACTCTGCCCACTTATCTATTCAGGGGACACCATCATAGGACCTAATCGCATCAGCCACACTATCAGAGGCTTGTTCACCTGCACATCTACCAATATGATATATGCCATCATGTGCCAGCAATGCCCCTCTGCCATGTACATTGGCCAAACCGGACAGTCTCTATGCAAAAGAATAAATGGACACAAATCAGACGTCAAAAACTATAACATTCAAAAACCAGTCGGAGAACACTTCAGTCTCTCTGGTCACTCAATTACAGACCTAAAAGTCGCAACTCTTCAACAAAAAAACTTCAAAAACAGACTCCAATGAGAAACTGCTGAATTGGAATTAATTTGGAAACTGGACACCATTGAATTAGGCTTGAATAAAGACGGGGAATGGATGGGTCACAAAGTAAAACTATTTCCCCATGCTTATTTTTCCCCCTACTGTTACTCACACCTTCTTGTCAACTGTTGGAAATGGAAAAGGAGGACTTGTGGCACCTTAGAGACTAACAAATTTATTTGAGCATAAGCTTTCATGAGCTACAGCTCACTTCATCAGATGCATGCAGTGGAAAATACAGTGGGGAGGTTTATATACATAGAGAACATGAAACAATGGGTGTTACCATACACTGTGATGAGAGTGATCAGGTAAGGTGAGCTATTACCGGCCGGGGCGGGGCTTTTGTAGTGATAATCAAGGTGGGCCATTTCCAGCAGTTGACAAGAACGTCTGAGGAACAGTGCGGGGTGGAGGAGGGGAATAAACATGGGGAAATAGTTTTACTTTGTCTAATGACCCATCCATTCCCAGTCTCTATTCAAGCCTAAGTTAATTGTATCCAGTTTGCAAATTAATTCCAATTCAGCAGTCTCTCGTTGGAGTCTGTTTCTGAAATCTTTTTGTTGAAGAATTGCAACTTTTAGGTCTGTAATCGAGTGACCAAAGAGATTGAAGTGTTCTCCGACTGGTTTTTGAATGTTATAATTCTTGACGTCTGATTTGTGTCCATTTATTCTTTTACATACAGACTGTCCAGTTTGACCGATGTACATGGCAGAGGGGCATTGCTGGCACATGATGGCATATATCACATTGGTAGATGTGCAGGTGAACGAGCCTCTGATAGTGTGGAAATGGGCCATCCTGATTATCACTTCAAAAGTTTTTTTTCTCCTGCTGATAATAGCCCACTTTAACAGATCACTCTCATTATAGTGGGTATGGCAACAGCCATTTTTTCATGTTCTCTGTGTGTGTATGTGTGTGCGCGTGTGTGTGTATGTATGTGTGTGTGTGTGTGTGTATATATATATATATATATATTTAATATCTTCCTACTGTATTTTCCGCTGCATGCATCCGATGAAGTGAGCTGTAGCTCACGAAAGCTTATGCTCAGATAAATTTGTTAGTCTCTAAGGTGCCACACGTCCTCCTTGTTCTTTCTTCTATTCAAAGTGCGAATCTAGTTTAGGGTGGTTCTGAGTTCAGATGCTACTAGCCAGGATCTTATAGCATTTGTCTGGTGGTAGTTTGAAACTGCAGCAGGAAAGAGGAAAATTGGAGGTAAATAATGAAATCCTTTCTCTTGGTTGGTTTTAAAAGGAGCAGGATTTTTTTTTAAAGCAGCTCCATTTATCCTGCAGTTTAATTCAGCGAAGAAAGCTGCTTTGTCTGTGACACTTAGCAATGATGAAGGCTAATAGTTCTGGCCGGGATTTTCAAAGGTGCCTAAGGGAGTTGGGCACTTCTCTTAGGCTGGGATTTTCAAAGGGGCCAAACTAAAACCTGGACAGCACATGTCAGGTTTTTTTTGTTTTTTTTTCCCCCCTCCCTCCCTCCCAAATATACTGAAACACAGATAGGTGTCTGGCTAGGCGGGGAATCCGATCCAGATTGCTTCCACCAATGTAAATCCAGAGTTTTACTTCACAGGAGTTACTACAGATTAATAGTGCTGTAGCTAAAAATCAAAATGTGGCCCAAAATTGTGTGTGTATATATGTGTATTTTTGTGTGTGTGTCGTATGTGACATTTTTCACACACCTTGCATGGGTATGAATGATTTACACAAGGTGCAGGTCAGAGAAGAATCAGGCTCTTGCTGAATAATTCAAACCTAGAGAAATGTGAAGACATTTAAAAAAAAAAAAAAAAAAAGTATGCAAACCATACTGAAAATCTGATTAATTAATTACAACCAGAGGACTAAATTCTGCTCTCAATTAACACAGGCAGCCCCGCTGAAATTAATGGGGTTGCACATGTGTGAGGGCAGAAATTGGTGTGATAGGTTTATTACAACCAGTAAATGGCAATTAATAGTAGCCCTCCTTTTATATATTCTATTTATAGCCTATTAATATTTCCAAACCTTGGAATCGCACCCTTACCACGACAGCTGTTGTGAATTAGGAGCTGGGGGAAACCCTATTTCCCCCCCCCCCCCCCCGAATGAAGTTTCTGTTACCAAAAGTTTGCCTAGTGTTGTTTTTATAGCCGAGTGAGAGAGAATTTACAGGGAGCTGAAATCATTGAAGCTAATTAGTTGAATGGCCCTATTATTTATCCAGGGACACGCAGTACAATAATTGCTATTGCAGGTTTGAAGCATCTCAGGGATATTAATTCCAGAGCTTTCATGTCATCTCAGTACAGTAAAACTTCCTAATGGCACCCTGAAGGTGCATAATCTCATTTTAAACCCACTCTTTCTTCTTTTTTTCTGAGGGAACTGGCAGAATCTCCTTCCATAAAAGCTGAAAAAGGGGAAGAACTCATAATATTTTCCTCATAAGAAAGCAGTTATATTTTCTTATTATTTTTTCCACTCTCTGACCTTTCCTTCCTCCCGATGATGGGCTTTGCTCTGGCACTTCATCAAAAGTTTCCCTGAACTTTAATCCTCTGCTTCCCCACTTGTGCTGTTGGTGGTGGTGACAGCTTCTCCACCACCCCGTAGGGGAGGGAGAGGGGAGGTGGGAGTGGCGTTCTGCCCTGTATGCTGCGTTTCAAAGATGAGGAGGAAGAGGGATGAGTTTGGATGCTCTCGTTAGCAGGGTTCAGCTCAGGTGTAGAGAGGCAGTTGCACCTCTGCTGGTTATCTTCTGCATTTGGAGGTCCACCTCAATCCAGGTCCCCTTAACGGGCACTCTACCAACTCACGCAGAGGAATGTTAAGCCATTTGGGAGCGAAGCTCATGAGCTGGTGGGGTGGGCCACCTCGACCACTCTCCACCACTCCGCCGGGATTGCTACCGTCCACGTGGGCCCCTTGAAGCTGATGGCACCAAGGACAAAGCTCTTGGGAGCTGGAAGCGATGTGTGAGGTGTGCCAGGTTGTGGAGCGCCCGTAGGATGAATTCCTATCTCGTGTCTTCACTGCTGGGTGCAATGCATGATGCATCTTGTTACCTGGGCCTTTGCTGGCCTATTGTTTGTATTACGGTAGGTGCCTCAACCTGCCCCTTGTGGAATGTGCAGTGCAAACACATAATAAGAGAGAGTCCCTGCCCCAAAGAGCTAATGTTCTAAGTTTCCAAGTCCAAGAGGGGAAACAGAAGCACAGAGAGGGGAAATGACTTGCCCGGCAGGTCGGCAGCAGAGCTGGGACAAGAATCCAGGCCTCCTGAACTCCAGCCCGATGCCCTATCCGCTGGGGCACACTGCTTCCCAACGGAGGCTGCAACATATTTGCTGACCATCTTTCTCCTTCCCAGAGTTGTCTCCCTCTGAAACAGGGCCATGAAATAAAGCTTCCCTGAGAGAGGACAGGAGCTGTGATGCTGAAACATCTTTAGGCTTTTATTTGGCACTTACATGCTGCCATGGTTGGTCCTTTAGAAATAGGCGTACAGGGGAATAGAGCGGGCATGTGCTGCATAAAAATCCTTCCTGCCGTCTTGCCAGTGCAGCTCAATCCTGGCCTGGAAAACCACCCTGCCATCCTCTTGCACTGAGCCTCCTCCTGCTGTATCAAATTCTAGCACCCACTCTTCAAGGAGGAGGTTGATAAATTGGAGAGGGTTCAGAGAAGAACCATGAGAATGATCAAGAAGCAATGATCTCAAGCTGCAGTGCAGGACGTCTAGGTTGGATATTAGGAAACACTATTTCACTCGGAGGGTGGTGAAGCACTGGAATGGGTTACCAAGGGAGGTGGTGGAATCTCCGTCCTTAGAGGTTTTTAAGGCCTGGCTTGACAAAGCCCTGGCTGGGATGATTTAGTTGGTGTTGGTCCTGCTTTGAGCAGGGGGTTGGACTAGATGACCTCCTAACGTCTCTTCCAACCCTGATATTCTATGATTTTATGATTCTGTGATCAAAAGATTAGAAAACCTGCCTTATTGTGATACTCATGGAGCTCCATCTGTTTAGCTTAACAAAGAGAGGGCCCAGGGGGTGACTTGATCACACTCTAAAAATATCTGCATGGGCCACACATATTGAATAATGGACTCGTCGATCGAGCGGAGAAAGGTCCAGCGTGGTCCAACGGCCGGAAGTTGAAGCTAGACCAATTCACACTAGAAATAAGGCCTACATTTTTAAGAGTGAGAGTAATTAACCGTTGGAAAAATTCACGAAGTGTCATAGTGGATTCCTTCCTGCTGGCAATTTTAAAATCCTGATTGGAGTTTTTTCTAAAAGCTCTGCTCTAGGGATTGTTTTGTGGGAGTTCTATGGCCTCTGTTATACAGGAGGTCAAACTAAAGGATTGCAATGGTGCCTTCTGGTCCTGAAATCGATGAATCCTCGACTCCCAGGGATATGAGCCACTGGGAGGATCGGGCCCCCTGGGTTTTTCTTTGTTGCAGCCAAAACAGTTATTCCCCGCGCCCCCCGCCCCACACACACGCGTTGCGCCCCCAAAAAAGTCTGCTCAGAGGTCCGAGACCTCGTCTTCTTCTAGGCCCAAACTCTGGCTGCTCCTCGGTCTCTGACTCGACAGGCTTGCGACGTGAGGAACAAAGAAGTAACGCGGAGCCCTGGTAGGATAAATGGACAAGCCCAAGTGCCGGGTAACACAGCTGCACTAGGGCTCCTAGCTTAGCTGTGTGCTGTGGCTGTTTGGGGACAGTACTTGAGGATCCTCCAGTTGTTCCTTATCTGTTTTCTGGAGAGACCGGCTGCAGGCCTACTCCTTTGGATGGATAGAGTCCCCTCCGCCGCTAGGATTCAGGGTTTAGACAATCGGATGGAGGAAAGCGTTTGTTTGTTTGTTTTAACCAGCCAAGGTTTGTAATAAAAATGGTGCTGAGCCCTTAAGTGTAGCCACCTGAATGGCCAGGTCTGTGCTTTAATTCCATGTGATTTCTATGAGATTGGCAAGCCAGGTGCACTTAAGTCACAGCGATTTGCGCCAGCTGAGGATCCGGCTTCAAATGGATTTCCCTACGCTTTGTTTGAACCCGACAGTCTTTACATCCTTCCATTCAAGCTCTCCACCAGGCATTTCTCCTGCTGCAGGAGAGGATTCAGCGGAAGAAATAAAGCCGTGAAGATTCAGTTTTCACTTTGTTTCTCGTAAAGACAGTCAACCTCCAACATAAACAACAATTTACACCCAGCATTTATTCTGGAAATTACAGTATCGTGCAGCTAACGCACACAGATAAATAATGTTTTATGGGATTCTGTGGAGTTCTTTCAGGGTAGCGGATGTTTAGTAGAATGAGAAGATTTAGACAACGGAGAGCATTGGTTCTAGCTGTTAATCCTGGAAAGTACAAATGCAGAATAATCTCCTGCAATTAAAAAGATAAAAATAAATTCCTCAATATCCTATTTACTTTCTTTCTTTCTTTCTTTTTTTTTAAACCCTCTTTATTAAATACTGTGGGGGCAGGAACTCAAACCTTGTAGCGCAGCAAGAGACTCAGGAAGTGAAGAAGAAATTGTAAATGCAAATACTCTGAGCAGCTTTGTCACAGATCGATGTGCACAATTATATGATGCCTGTGAATATTCCCCCCTCTCCTGTCCTTTGTGTGTCTCTTTAGATTGTGGATCCTCTAGCAAGGCTGGCTTACATCTGAACAACCTGCAGCCTGTTGGGGAGGAAGGGATACTGGTTGGAGCCGTTAGGTGCTACCTGAATAATTATTAACCACACTGATTGCATTTGCACCAGTTTTAAATGCACGTGGACTTCAGCGAAGTTATCTTGATGGACACCAGGATTACTTGTGAGCAGAATTTGGCCCTTGTTGCTTGAAATGCTGCCGTTTGCAATCAAAAGTGTATGATTCTGGCTTAGTCTTTACTCGGGGGGGAGGGGGAGGCATGATGCATTTATACTGAGATAGCTAACTTGAGTCTGTTTTCTCATGTAAAATCCTAGTGGAGTCCAGCCATAGGTGGTTTTTTGTCTTGATGCAGATAGCAGGGGACCTGTAGCCCTGTGAGTGCCAGGATATTGGAGAGACAAGGTGGGTGAGGTGATACTTTTATTGGACCAACTTCTGTTGGTGAGGGGGCAGATTAGGGTTTTGTGGGGCCCCTGGGCCAGAGCAACTGGGGGACCCTCCCCACCCCTTCCACCTGCAGATCCCCCTAATCCTGCCAGAAAATGGGGTCAGGGCACAGGGGCTTAGCCCATGCCGCGCCCCTGCCCAGCAGGCAGAGTGGGACCAGTCCCCGATGCCCTGACCCCGCTCCCCGACCAGACTGCTGGGTGGGTGGAGCAGGGCTGGTCCCCATGCCCTGACCCCACTCCCCGCAGGAGTGCTGGGCCAGCCCTCACACCATGACCCTGCTTCTGGGCTGGAGTGCCTGGCAGGCAGAGTTGTTCAGAGCACAAGGGTGCCCATTTTTCCCATGGCCCCCAAATTGGCTGGGGCCCCTGAGCATGGGCCCCGTTGGCCCACTGCCTAATCTGCCCCTGGTTGGTGAAAGAGACAAGCTTTTGAGCTACACAGAGCTCTTCTTCTGGTCTGGAAAAGGGACTCAGAGTGTCACAGGTAAATCCAAGGTGGAACAGATTGTTAAGCATAATACCTCTGCAAAGGTAAGACAAAGGAAGGTTAGTGGGTTACAACCCATGCGTTACTTGCCCACAGCAGCGTGTGATTTCGAGGATTGTCTCTTTTGGCCAGCATTCCCCTGGTGACTGGGCTGCAAAATGTCCCTGGTTATGTAGTCTAGGAAATAAACCATGTTTATTTTGCAACCCAGTCACCTAGGAACATACTCCGGTGGCTACCTCCTCCCGCCACTCTCACCACCGCGGCTACCTGTCCATTGGGCATGTCTCGAGCTGGAAATCCCACCTGGTTTACACTGTAGGAGAGGGGTCGGAGGTACTGATCCTCTTCAATATAGTTCAAACAGACGTGGTGGACTTCATGCGGAAATTACCGGCCGAGGTTCTTTTTGCGGGAGATCAGACGAGATGATCCTAATGGTTCCTCTTGGCCTTAAAACCTCTGAAGGAACTGATGCACTTCTAACTGTAGGCAGCGATGGCCAGACGCTATGGGGATTGATGCCTTATGAAGGATGGTCTAACTGGTGCCCTCTTGTGGGACAAATCCAGAAGGACCTCAGGAAGGGGTCATTTCCATTTCACGTGCCTGTGAAAAGTCGGAGTGTGAGTAGCAGGAGGGGCTAGCTGCTTGGGGTCTTGGATGGGATTGTACTCAAAATGGCTAATTCATTTCCACACACACACACACACACACACACACACACACACACACACACACACACACACACACACACACACACACACCCGCTGCTGCAGCTGTGCAGTTATCTTGTGGTGCATTACCTCGATGCGCTCCCAGAGGTATGGCTACCGGACATGGAAATTACACCTCCAACTCTAATGTAGCCATAGCCCTAGTCAATGGCTTTTGGCCCTATTGGGGCAGCTTCACTGCAACCAGCATGGCGAGGAATGTAGCAACTCAGGACAGTCAGATAAAGAGATACAGAGAGCTGAAAATGACGTCCGTTGATGCTGAGTTGGAACATCCAGTATTCGGGCTTCAGTGGACCACTTGTTATAAAACACCCTTCCCCCCATGAACCCTGTGCCCGGTTAGCCAGGATGCACGCAAAAAACAATATATGTAAAATCAAAGGTCAGGGCCCAGTGTAATAAACCAGCACAGGGCTTCCATTCTCTAGGCAGGAGGAAGCAGCCTTTCATAAACTGCTGTTTAAACAAGAGTCCACTTGTTCTAATTAATGTCAGCCTGTCACTATTATTATTAGTTAGGGAGTTTTAACTGCTTTGCCAGAATTTGTTCTTTGAAGCACAGTGTCTTACAGCTGATTGCAGCTTTTTTGTACAAGGGGTTACCTCCTCTCCACAAATATTGCAAGGGTCAAAAGCGTGCTGTCTTCTGTCAGGATTGTCCTGTTTGCTGGACGGTGGAGAATGAATGTTACCCGTGTTTATGCTTGGGCTTTGCTTCCTGTTAGTTTGTCAGTGGCCACAGAGAGGAAGCGTTGTCTGATGGTTAGGATAGGGATTCCTGGCTTCTGTTCCTGACTTGGTGCACAAGTCTCCCTATGTCTGTGACTCAGTTTCCTCCATGTCTCATATGGGGATCTGGAGAGGAGGGAGTTGGTAGTATTGTATCCCAGTTCCACACAAAATATGGCCTATGTCTGCCAAAATGATAGGCAGTAAAAATTAACAGTTGGTGCTTTTGTTTTGTTTACCTAGTAAATAATTAACTTGTGGAACTCATTGCTATAAGATACTGTTGAGGTCAAACACTTAACAGGACTGACAGTTATCCAGAACGTGGCAGTATGCAGAACCAAACATGCACCTAGATGTAGGCTCCTGCAGTTTCTGCAGCAATTTTAAGCTTTCGATGCCAAAAAATAACTCTAGTCCTTGTGGTGGAAGAGGAAACCTTCTAAGCGTGGCCTGGATGCAGAGCTGCCTGCCTGAGTCTTCAGACAGAAGGACCAGGTTGAGGGGAGTTGTGAATTTTCCCCACCCTGCTCAATGGGGTGTTAATTCTGAAAGCTGCAGATGTCAGTTTCAGCACAGGAAATGAGAATATAAAATCTTCATGGCAGACACTGTCGTCTTGTGTTTGGCACCAAGCAACACACAGACCCTGAGCCTGATTGAGGTATTTGGGTGCTTCTCCAATGCAAATAATAATAGGAACATGGGGATTGCCACGCTGTCTGATGGTCCATCAGCTTAGTCCAGTAACTTGTCTCTACAAGTTTCAGAGTAACAGCCGTGTTAGTCTGTATTCGCAGAAAGAAAAGGAGTACTTGTGGCACCTTAGAGACTAACCAATTTATTTGAGCATAAGCTTTCGTGAGCTACAGCTCACTTCATCCGATGAAGTGAGCTGTAGCTCACGAAAGCTTATGCTCAAATAAATTGGTTAGTCTCTAAGGTGCCACAAGTACTCCTTTTCTTTTTGTCTCTACAAGTGATCCATACCAGCTGCTTTCGAGAAAAGTGCAAGAAACCCCATAAAAGGCAATGATGGAATAACTTGCCTGGAGTACAGATTTCTTTCTCACCCTCCTCACGGATTGGCTTATGACTTGAAGCATAAAGGTTTACAATCCTTATTACTCTTTTAGCCTGTCTGTTGCAGCTGCAGATGTTCACGCAATCCATGTAAATGTCAAACCCATATCTGAGCTCAGGTTCGTCCCTGCCGCAACTCCTGTGACCTCAGTGGAGTTAACTGGGGATGGATGGGACCCTTGGATTGGAAGACGATCCTTTTAATCAGAAGCCACCATTGTAGCTGGCTGGCTTGCTAGGCCCTGTCTCCACTGCCATGGAAATATCAAACATTGCCTTTTAAATATGAAACTCGGAGAGAACCCGCTTGAGGACACGTCCTATATTGGGCGCAGGGGGGGACGCTTCCTTCCTCCCCCTTTTGTTTTTAAGATCCCACTCTGATTGCACCCCTTCTTCATCTCTGTTGTTTAAAATGAACCTCAACAGGAAGTAAACTGGCCAGGCACAGTTGTGAAAGACAGAGCGAGAGGTATTTACGACCTGACAGAAAGATAAAGATAAAGATGAATCTGAAGCTGCTGTGGCTGTTAGCAAAGGGAGGAGGAAATGTTTATGGCCCCATCTGCTGGCGTTTCAATAGGATGGAACCAGCTTTATGGCATAGCCTCCACTGTGACTTCCTTCCCTTTGGGGGCTGATATCTTATTTCAAGATGTTCTCACGGGACTCAGCGGTCTGCCCCCTTTGTCCGGGGACTAGGACAGGAAGGAAGAAAGGGGGGGTTGTGGTGTTGGGATAGCTGGGCTGGATGTGGGCACTATTTACATTTACAGCCCGGGATGTAGAACAGGCTGCCTTTGAGATTATAGCGCCGGCCCAGAAAAACTGGGTTATTTTTCTACTAGTTTCTTAGCCTCCGAACCTGTTCTGGAATCTATTTGTGTTAGAATCCACAAGCCACACGGGCATTTCCCTGTACGGCCCAGAGCGAGTGAGACGGCTCCATCTCTAAGGAAACTGGCTTGTAGTTTCTCGTCTTCCTCCAGACCGATGGGTGCTCTCCTGTTCTGACCTGTAACGTGTGAAATCTACACATTCACCCAATTAACACAAATTGAGGCTCATACTAATCCGAATGATATCCTGGATAATCTGGGATGTTGAGGGTGTTTTTATGTATTCTATTTGTGATCATATTAGAAATATTTACCACAATTTTTTACTAGTTTTACTATGTACACAGTCAAGGCTTAATGGGAAAGGATGGACATTTGTGTTCCTAAATCACCTAGGCACTCTTGATCAGCCCACTTAGAGAGTTTATTTCCATGCTGCATCAAGGACCAGAGGAGCCTCTGTCTCTCTTTGCTTCTAAACGTATTTTGTTTTTTTTATTGACCAGTGGTATTTGATGCTCCAGATAAGGGGAATTGCACCTTGGATGGAACTGCTTCCTTTTTACACACCCTTCTTTCTCTCTGGGGGCTTCCCCCATAATAGACTCCGTGAATTTGGCTGAATGAGGCTCATCCCACTGTTAGATTCTCTATTAACAGACAAGATTATGAGAACACAAGAGTATTCGTGTCTTTCGTTCAAGGATATCAAAGCCGTGCGCTGTTTTTATGGTTGGGGAAGCTGAGGGAGCAGAGAGAGGTAAAAATGGGGTTTTTTTTCTCCAAGGTCAGCGGCCGAGCTGGGTTTAGAACCCGGCGTTCTGACTTCTCCAACCACCAGAACGCTGGCCAATAGTCTAGTGAGTTGAGTTTCCCTTGCACAATGACTTTAGAGTTATGAGATGCAGATCCCAAAGCACAACAGGGCAGAAAACTTAGCCCACCGATCCCTTCCTTTTCAAGGGCAGTTATCACCGATCCGGGGGCACTGAATTGAAGCCTGTTAAACGTCACCCCAAACTATTGGCCTTTTGTTGGTGTCTTCTGCAGAAACCCTTTGAAAACTGTTCTCCAAGAAGATCACACATCCCCACCCCTGTCTCTTTGCTGAGCCTTTGCAATGGACTTGACTGCAGCTTCCACAAACATTTACTCAGTAATATTATTAGGTGCCAAAGAGACGCAGAGCAGCATGACAATCCCAGGGAGAAACAATTACAACACACCTGTGACTTCCTCCCCCCCAGTAACCATGGTGATAATCTTTTATATTGCAGGGTTACTCGGCAGCTCTTCAAAGAGCTTTGGGGCTGCATCACCAAGGGCCCAGTCCTGCCAGGTGCTGAGCACCCTCAGTTCGCCGGGCAGCTGGCGGGAACAGAGCCCCGTATGGTTTTCAACCATATAACCTCCCACCCTGTGGTCTCAGCAAATCGTGTGTGTGTGTGTGTGTGTGTGTGTAGCCCTCCCTTGAAGTGGTTAACTCAGCTGTGAAGCCTTCTATCAGCCGTAATAGCTTCAAGGTGGGGAATAAAAAATGGAGAGTGTTTAAATTGTTAATGGGTTTCATGTTCTTGTCACTGTTGAGGGTTTGTTCCCTTTTATAAACTCATAGTTTTTGGTTGACATTGCTTTTATGTGAGCCATCAGCCGGTTGGTGATGGTGTTCCTGTGTTAGACCATTACTGCCGGATTGTATTTGCAGTAAAGAAAGAGAATGGAGGCTGTAAATCTACAGCCGGAGATTTAGCGGCCTGTTACCCTGCAGTTTAGGCCCGTGTGCTCAGGAAGTCCGTTCTCCTCCGGCAGAATTACACCCCTCAGAACATTCCTTCTCAGGCACTGATCGAGGATGTTCATTGCCTGGGCCACTTTGAGGCACTTAATACAGCTAATTCAGTTAAAGGAGCCTGGAGGACTGAAGGAGATGGGCCTCTTTTACAGCGGGAAGCCAAACGCCTAGCAGGTTAGCTGCCATCTGCTGTTTTATTCCTAGGTTCTCTGTCTGCTAAGTTTTAGAAGTGGAGGGGGCTGAAATCCTAGAGGAGAAGAATCCAGAGACCAGCGCACCTGCAGGCACAGGGGCCAAGTGGTGTAAATCTAGAGTGACGCTATTGACGTCAAGGAGTTACTCCACATTTGCGCCGATGGAACTGAGAAGATTAGAATCTGGATCGCAGGTCTTAATGATCCCTTGGGCAATTCTTTAACTGAAGGACATTAACCCCGATAGCGTGGAGCAGCGTACCAGAGAAGGCCAAAGGACACAACCCTCCCATGCGGTGGTTGTGGATGCTGCTTGTTCTGGGTGCTCCTGGGATATAGGCACACTCTGGAAGGGGCAGACGGGTCAATAACAAAGAGCAAACTGGATAGGCCAGGCCCAAAAGGTCCTGCCCTAAGGGGGAAATAGGAGCTGTCTAGTCACAGCATTAAGGGTCATTCCGTTGACAGGAGAGCAGGTAAACCTCCCGTGATGTACGACCTGGCCAATCTCGTTCCTTACCGGATAATCCGCGCTGGATGATTTTAGAACAGATTGTGTCCTGGTGTGTGTCAGTTACACATCCTCAGTGGCTTAATGGGCAGCCCGGAGCTGGGACCCAAGAACTCCTGAGTTGTAACCGTGGCTTTGCAATCTTACTTGCTTCACCTCTATTCCCATCTGGAAGGGGGATGTGACGATCTTCATTGGGTTACCGCGAGTTATAATTGAATACGTGGGGCCAAATTCTGATCTCTGTTACCCATAGGCAGACTTAATCTGGATTTACACTCACACACGTGGGATTAGAATCTGGCCTGTTAAATGCCGTCCTATAATAGTGCTCAGTGTTGTAAGGAGAGGGCAGAATCAGGTCTGGTGTGCAGGCTGGTGAAGTGGGCGTCCCAAAACCTTTTCCTTTTTTCCCCCCAGAGACGAGCGGGATGCTCAGTACAGAACAGTCCCTGCTCTCCCTTCTAGCACATCTGGGTCTGCGTCCCCCTCTCTCTCTGTGTCACCAATGTGCATGATTAACTCCGCACAGCCCCCGAACCTGTGGGCTCCCATTAAGGGCATCAGATGATCTCTTCGTGAGCTGTCAGTCCAAAATGAGCCTAAAGTCTGGCGCTTAAAAGATCTAATTTTCATAATCACCCTCTCCCCCCTCACCCTCCCGCCCCCACCCATCCACACGCACAGAAGGGCACGTTGTCAGGGGACTCGTTGCTCCGTTTGCCTAAAGATGCATCAGGGTTCATCCAGGGGTCAGGCCCGGATTCTGCTTCCTGTTTAGCAAGCATGGTGTTGCAGCCTGGTCTGTCGGACCAGAGCTCATGCGTTGTCAGGGATGCGGCTGGCAGAGAATCGGTGGTTAAGTAACCCCTTCATGCTGCCCTATTGCACGAAGTGGCTTTTAGGGAAGGAGTCCCCTATGGGTTGAAATATCTCAACAAAGCCAGGGTGGCCAGGGCCACGAACGCTACTTCATTGTGGTACGGGTCTTGGGTGATGCTACGGCAGTGTTGCAAAAGTATGAGTCGGCCCTCCCCCAAAATCATGAGATGGGCTTAAAAATAATAAAGACGAAGTTCTTTTTGTTTGCCCTCCTGCCCTTGCCTTTTGGGTTTGTGCCGTCGAGTTTTTTCTCCTCAGGCACAAGGGCTGGAAACTTTGTTTTAAAATGAAAGCTGAGATTGCCCCATACTCCTGGGACTCCAGGAGCTGGGGCTTTAAGAAAAGCAACAACTATTGCGAGACGTGTGGTGAAGTCATGAGGGTTTGCAGCACTGCTCTGGAATTACTGGTAGATGCTTGTTCAGCGCTGGTTTCAGGGTGATTCTGGGCATTGCTTCCCCACCAGAGGGATTTGTCATGTCACTAACAGCCCTTAAGTCTGATAATGGGGCCAGTTAAAGTAAGAGATGCTTATAGATAGGGCCCTACCAAATTAATGGCCATGAAAAACACGTCACGGACAGTGAAATCTGGTCTCCCCCATGAAATCTTGTCTTTTGTGTACATTTACACTATACAAAAGAGATTTAATGGGGGAGACCAGCATTTTTAAAATTGGAGGTCCCGACCCAAAAGGAGTTGGGGGGGGTCGCAAAGTTATTGTAGTGGGGATATGGTATTGCCACCCTTACTTCTGCTGGCCAAGGGCCCAGCTCTGAAGGCAGCGCCGAAGTAATGGTGACAATACCACGACACCCCCCACCCTACAATAACCTTGTGACACCCCAGCCCCCACCCACTTTTGGGTCAGGACCCCTACAGTTACAACACTGTGAAATTTCAGGTTTAAATATCTGAAATCACGAAATTTACAATTTTTAGAATCCTATGACCGTGAAATTGACTGAAATGGATTGTGAATTTGGTAGGGCCCTACTTACAGATTTCAACCCTCCCATACTAGGATGGTCTGCACTCCAAGGTTTGGGTCATTTGTACTACACCTGCAGTCGTTTCGGTGGACTCACAGGTGATCATTGGGGGTAGTGTAGGTAGCATGTTATGCCCGCTGCAGACAGAGCAATCCTAGCTCCTGCTCCCCGAAGAGCTGCCCACAAACGCTAGGAGAGGTAGGTGGTATATCTTATACGCTTAGAGCCCTGCAGGCGTTAGGCATATCTCCTACAAGCAGAGGTCCCTGAACCCGCTAAGATTTAAATTCCTTGTCTAAGCCCAAGCTGAGTGTATTTCCAATGCTGGCAGTCAGTCATGGTCTGCCCCCCGAGTGTGGGCGAGGCAGGGAAAGGTCCAGCAGACAGAACCAGAGTGTTTATTTCCGACATTTACTGCTCTTTATTTTATTTGTATCGTTAAGTGAAGGCCGAGGACGTTCCACAAACCTCAGCTTTCTCCCCGAAGTCCGTTGTTTACAGAGACTGTGTCAGTCCCTGGGGCGCTCTCTCCCATAAAACCTGATCGTATATTTCAGGGTATAAGCCTCAGAAGTCAGCTCTGGAACGCTGTCTCCAAAACAATGGCTGCCCTTGTTTACCCTCCATTCTTTGTTTGTTTTTGCTCTGGTTTATCTTTCTGCTCTGGTTTTTATTTTCCTTACGATGCTTGACTTTTACAGTGACGCACTCCTTATCCCTCTAATGAGGCAGGAAGTCCTAGGAGGCTGTTACTGGACCCTGAATACCTTTCTCAGAACCCACGAAAGCTTTTAAATACTGCCCAGATGTTGCCAGCGCTAAAAATTCTTCTGATTTCTGAGGCTATAGTCTGGTTTGCGTTGTGCTAGCGATTGGTCCGTCAGTGGAGTTGCTCCTGTTTTACCCTGAGATCAGAGCTGTCATTTAATGCATTAATTATACTCCCATTCAATATTACCGATGGCCAGAATTGACTAATGCTACCCGCTCCCCCCTCCCCCGCCGCCCCAGCTCCATGTTCATGTTATCCATAACTGTTATTTAGTAATGCTGGGTTTTTT
Source organism: Chelonia mydas (assembly GCF_015237465.2). NCBI lineage: Eukaryota > Metazoa > Chordata > Testudines > Cheloniidae > Chelonia > Chelonia mydas. The sequence goes on from NC_057860.1 coordinate 10,330,541, forward strand.
TCCCCTCTGCTCTTTGCATTATTGTCACCGATAGGTTCCGTGCTGCTGGTTTTCCGTTGTTTTTTTGTTGGGGGGATTTGCCTTTATTGATTGTCTCTGCTGATGCCACAAAAAGATCTGAGATCTCTGTATGGACTGACAGCCTGTCTTCCCTCAACAGAAGAGTCATCCAGCATTATAATACAGTAACTGCAAAAAGACACCTCCCCCCCCACCCTGTTTCATTCTTATTCTTTCTCTTTTTTCTTAATTCACTGTCTAGTGAGTTTCTGATTGACTCAAAGACCAATTAAAGTAAAATTTAATGGGAGAATAGATTACCTCCCTGAGGTTTCCCTGCCATCCATCACTTTTTTATAGCAGGAGCTGTGTAGAAGCTCATAACTTCATGCTGTGAATGTGATAATAAAGAGGGCACGGAGAGGATTCCGATTTACTGCCGGGCTGATGTGCACCAGGATGGGATTTACTGCCCCCGGTCCCTTCCCCTTTTTATTCAGGGGGAGGTCACCGGATTGGCACCGGCTCGGAGACGCTGAAGGATGGGATGTCAGGTTGCGATCTTTTCTCTTCGTGGCGGGAGAAGAAGGGGGGAAAGGTTGCATGTAAATGCAATTTGTCCAGAGTCCGGGGGTGCACAATATTCCTCTTTGTGCTCAAGAGGCTGCTGTTGCCCCAGGTCATGCTTGTGTAAAACCCCCACTCCTTGTGCAGAAATTTCGGGGTGAACCCCACGTTTGGCAGCTTCTGAATCACCCATGACACTTCCCCCCCCCCCCCTCCATCCCCCACTCCCAGTGATTGTTTGCTGAATTAGCTGAGGTTAGTTGTCCAGCCTGCCCTTTTCAGGGCGTCATTAACATCTCCAAGCAGCTCGTTTGCAGAAAATGAGACTTTGGAGTCAGGAGATTGCAAGGAAATGCCAGGAGCATACATCTGTGTTTATTAATATATAATATATTGTGTGTGCGTGTATTCCGAGTCTGGCCCTTTAAAACTCCTCCTGTTTCCCTTTTTATTTCCCAGGATCTCAGTGTGGTTCAGTGGAATTCACCCTGTAAGAGCAGAGGGATTTTAAAGGGCCGGGACCATAAATCAGCTTAAAATGTTTCTGCCATGGGTGTGATTTTTTTTTTTTTTTCCTGATTGTGGGTGTTGACCCTGTTGAGAATCTTTTTCTTGGGACTCTGTTTGTCAAGCCTCCTGCAGTGTTACGGGAAAGATGACAGGCTGAGGCAACCGTTGGGGGGCCATGGACTGTTTAAGGCCAACTGAGGTCTGAGCTGTGGGCACTGTTGAATTGTTAGTGTTCACCCATCACGATTTGCCCACAGTTGCCACCCAGGAGCATGGGAAATCCTACACTTGGATCCTTCCTGAAGCTTAGGGAGATGCTAGGATGTCCCCTCCTAATCCAGTAACGCCCTACGAGAAAGCGGGTAAATGTTGGCTTCTCGGTGGCAACCACTGTGTTCTTGATTCACCTCCGCAGTGCTCCCAGCTCTGAGTCTGCCTTTCCATGCAGGAGTAAAAAGGAAAAAAACAAAACAAAAGCGCTGAGCGTCGTTAGAATAGCGCCAAGTGATGGCAAGAAGACCCTGCATGGGAAGGCGCGCCCCCATGAGTACCACAACGGCAATTTATCAGGTCCGAGCTATGCCGCCCCCAGGGAGGGAGATAACAGCCAGACTGGCTCAAACCTGAGGCCCCTCTGGCCCAGTGTTCTGTCTCTGATGGTGGCCAGGAGCAGATGCTTCAGAGGAAGCCCGGCAGTAGGCGGAAAATCACCCCATACTCAAGTGTCCTCCTGATCACTAATAGTTGGAGAGCTCGAACGTGGTGAAGGGTAGGGTAGCTACAGGCTGTATCATGGAGCTTTATTGGCTGCATTCAGCTCATGGACCATACTTTATCATTATTTCTATTACAGCAGTCCCCTGAGGGCTCCAGCTGAAACCAGGACCCCACTGTGCTAGGCCCTGTACAAACACATTGGGACAGGATCCTGTGTACGTCGGTGTGCACATCAGGGGCAAGGAAATAAAGGCACAGAGAGGGGAAGTGACTTGCCCCGGGTCCCGCAGCAGAGCTGGGACTAGAACCCAGGCCTCCTGACTCCCAGGCCAGTGCCCTTTCCATTGGACCGTGCTGCCTCTCGGCCTTTGACCACTCTCGGTCCTATGGGTTGCATAGGGGATGCGTTTGCCTTAGATGAGGGGCCAAAAAGAGTGGGAGGGTTATGAAAAGCTGCGTTTCCCCTTGAGTGGTTTGTAAGGAGCCGGGGGCTCCAGGAAAAGATGCATCTCCACTCGTGAGTTTCAGAGAAAAGGTCTGTGTATGAAATGGCGATGAACGGAAGAAGGGAAGAGAATTTATCTGGAATTAATAGAAACTATTTGTTGGATTTTTCTAGGCTGAAGATCTGGAGTTAATCATTATTCCAAGAAACCCTGAATGATGTTTCTTGCGGCTTTCCTACACAGATAGTGTCCCGGTGGGAGCACTCCTCGCGGTATTTTGTCAGGCACCATCAGCAGTATTGAGCCAACCCGAGCACCCTATTATTAATCCCTTTCTCCTGATGACATGACGGCAATCGATGGCTGAACAAGCTATTGAAACTGCAGCAATCAGCTGGACTCCCGTTAATCCAATGGGGTGCAGACTTGGGGCCGGGTAGCAGGACAGGGAGCTTAAGGACCTCTGTACTGGTTTATCTCTGGGACTTGATGCACATGATATTGAGCGTTGCTATGCACAACGTGATGCGTAGGAGGGACAGTGTCCTGCAAAGTGGGAGAGTTGCAGACGGTTATAAGGCGCGTTTGCAGCACTGATTGTGTTGTCCTCATTAACGGTGCATAGGCTTCGATGCGTTTTGTTACCCCACCGGCAGAGAAGGGGAGTTTGCGTATATGTGCGGGTACAGGGAAGCTCCCTGTGGATACAGACCCGTAGAAGCAGGTGTGCATATGTTGCAAGGCTCGTGCATGCCAGGATACATTCCCTGACTGCGGATGTGCGTGTGCCAAAGTGCCTTCTGCCGCTGCAGGGACGCATGTGTGCCTGCACTTATAGATGGGAGGTTGTGCAAAAAAAAAAAAAAAATAGCCACCTGCCGGTGAATTGTTTTATTCTTAACTTTGGGATTTCAGACCCTTGTACAAGTAGAACCAGCTTTTATCCCCAGGGCTAAAAATTCATGCACATCCTCTCCTGTCAACAAGCTGGCTGTGTGGACACTCTGCTGCTCAGCTTCGTCCTCGCCCCCAGGTGCGGTCGCTGAGGTCTCCAGAAGATCTGAACGGATGAGAAGTCCACCCAGCAGCATTGACAGAGGGGGAGAGCAATGAGAACTGTCATTGCAAAAGCGTTTCTTAGTCAGTTCAGAACTGTCCTGCTTTACATAGAGACCTGTATGCAGGCTGCTTCCCTGCATGTGCATCAAGGCCTGGATGGACCTGGGATGTATTTGGTCTCCCTTGGTCACAGCAGTTCAGTCCCCGTTGGTCTGTTTGGGTCCAGACTTCGGCTGAGGCCACCAGCAAATGGGGGCAGTTGCGGCAGTGGTATTGGTGGAGTGGATGTAGAGTGAAAAGGAGTACTTGTGGCACCTTAGAGACTAACCACGAAAGCTTATGCTCAAATAAATTGGTTAGTCTCTAAGGTGCCACAAGTCCTCCTTTTCTTTTTGTGAATACAGACCAACACGGCCGCTACTCTGAAACCTGGATGTAGAGTGAAATTTGTCACCCATAATGCCGAGGGGCAGTACAAAGCGTGTGCCTCACTTAAGCCCTCTAGTGGTTTAGGGTATTTGGGAAGTCCCATGTGAGCACTTAAGTGGTACATAGGCTTTGAGCTGGCCCCTTGCATACAATGAATTTCACCTACTGTACTAAGATGATGAACTAAGACCTACCAAAGTCACTTCACTTACCAGAGGCCACTGAACGGACTCAGCTTGTAAAGACTTTGTCTAGGACTGGCTCGGAACCAGTGACCTGGAGGTGAAAACCTGTCCTAGTCCCACTCTGAGCTATCCCGTTCTTTCTTCTTGGACTGGCATGTACTTGCCTGACGAAGAAAGGTTTATCACCCTGAGACACCTTTAAAGGGGCTTGACTTTCAGAAAGCGTTGAGCACCTGGGCTCTGAAAATCAAGGTGGGCACCCAAAACTTAGTCACCTTTGAAAATTTGGGGCATACATGAAACAGAAGGTACTCCACGTTGACAGGTGGTGAACAGTTCCGTCCCGTGGTGGTGGTGAAGTTGGAAACACGTCCAGGAGGGCCCTTCACATTTGGAATTGCTTGGTGACCTCTTGATCCCTGTTCTATGTAATTTGCACACATACCAAAAGAAGTAATAAGCATTTAGGCATTTAAAAACGTTGTTCGAACATTAGTGCATTGAACTTCACCTGCCTGCTGTGAGGTTGGGCTGGTATCATTCCTCCCCTTATCAGGCTGGGAAACTGAGGCCCAAAGAGGTGATGGGATTTGCCATGGCTGCTGAGAGGGGTCAGGGGAAGGGGGATGGGTTTAGAACTCAGAGGTTTGTGGTTCACGAGCTCCATCCATAGGCATCGACTCCGTGGGTGCTCCGGGGCTGGAGCACCCATGGGGAAAAATTAGTAGGTGCTCTGCACCCACCGGCAGCCAAGCTCCCCTCCCACCCCACGCTCCACCTTCCTCCCCTGAGCTCATGCATCCCTGCTCCTTTGCCTACCTCCCAGTGCGTCCCTCCTTGCCGCCGCCAAACAGCTGTTTGGCGGTTTGCTGGGAGGGAGGGGGAGGAGCAGGAAAGTGGCTTGCTCAGGGGAGAAGGCTGGGAAGAAGCGGGGCCAGGGCAGGGATTTGGGGAAGGAGTCGGAATAGGGGCAGGGAGGGGGCGGAGTTGGGGCAGCGACTTTGGGGAAGGGGTTGGAATGGGAGCAGGGCAGGGGCGGAGGGCGGTCGAGCACCCACCGGCGGGAGCAGAAGTCGGTGCCTATGTCTCCATCTCCCCACACGTAACAATAAACCTTCTGTGCCTGAGCGGGGCATGAGGTTGACGCTATTCTAGAGGCAGGTGTGCATTTCACGACTGTCTTCTCGGTTTGGTTTTGCCCCGGCGCCTTGCACAATGGTTCATGATGGGTGCTTCTAGGCACTACCATAGTACTTTTACCTGCCGCAATTCATAGACACCCTCACGCACACCCGGCCCCCTTCCCTAGCTAAAATCTGGGAAACACGCTCCCCATTGAGTAGCCTATCCGCGCACCCTACGTAAGGGGTGGGCACCAGCCCCTGCTCTCCCCAGCACCATCCTGGGTCAGAGCTGCCCGGTGAAGCAGTGCATTGTGGGGTTCAGAGGGAGGCTCCTGCACCGCTGCACACGCTCAGGCCCGGAGAGAGTTTACTGATCGGACTGGCCATTAAGGTGGGTCAGTGACGGATGGAGTGTGTTCCTTTGCCCTCGCCCTGAGTGTGCTTTGACACTCCCTGACCGGCAGCTGTTGTCCCGGCTGCCTTGTTAAGGGTGTCGCTCGGTGACTTCAGCAGTACATCAACCTGGATGATGCCTTGGAGTATTTGGACAGCTCGTGGTGTGATGAATTGTTGGGATTGATCTGTCTTCGTTCCTGCGTGCCCCCTGTCCTGTCCCTCCCAACCCTTAAACCACGGATCCCTTAAAGGTTCGCTCCTCCCGGGGTGTCCCATTTGAAGATCCCTGGCATGTAAAGTGTGATGTTGAGAAATCTGGGAGAGAGAGAAACACCCAACTGGAATTGGAGGAAAGCATGTAGAGCTCTTAACATGGCTAAGAGGCAGCCACGGAGATGGAGAGAATCTTACAGCCGCTGAAAACTAAGGTGGAGAAACTTTCCCTGCGGTTGCAGAGAGCTCTGGGTACCGAGGGCGCAGACTTGCTGGCTTCTGCATGTCCCAGGGCTCCCTGCAATGGCAGTGGGCAACACACAACAATCAATCAATCAATCGGATTCCCATCGACTCCTGCAGTCTAGGGAGAACAGCACACACAATTTGTTCCGTTACCTCCAAATTCCTTTCAGGTCTGTTATCACTGAACTTTATTCCCCTCCAGTAAATATCCCATTATGACAAAGCTCGTGTGTTACGGTAAATTATTTCCTTGCCAGTTATAGCCTTCTATTGGCATGTGTCTTCCTATCAAAGCCCCGATCCGAGGCCCACTACGCTAACTGGGCATCCCACGTGGGGACAAGGGATTTCCGGGGCAGCTGTGGGAATCTCCACTCCTGCCTGTGAGACTAGGAGTCGTGATTTGCCTCTTAGCAGGGCAAGTGGGGTTCTCAGAACGACAGAGTCCCCTTTGACCCTGTCCGTACTATAGTTAGAACCATCTGCGCTGAAAAAGGCCCTGAAATGCTCATCTGCCAGTTACGTTTATAGATCAGTCCAGTGGCGCAGTCCATAGAATTGAATAGAGGTGTACGTACCCCTCTATCGGATGGTGCAAAAAACTCTCATAGGAAGGACATCGTCCTCTATTAAATTCTATAGGCTTTTAGAGTAATTTCCGTTGAACCCTATTGAAAATTTAGAGAGCCCCACTGGGTTCTCTCCAACTAAATTCTCTAGGGCTTTCCCGTAAGAGATTGGTTATGCACCCCAGTTTGTTCACTGACCGGCACTGATTCACCTGGTGCACCAGTGCTGGCTTGTCTCTCCTTGCCATGCTGCCTCGGGGCATTATGGGAAAATCTGGACAGTGCTCCCATCCTGCCTCAGCTGCTGGTGCCAGAGGCAAATGCTGTGTGTGTGTGGGGCGGGGGGGGTGCTTGATGCATTTTAGGCTGGCCAGGAAAGCAGGGTAAGTCTCTCACAGAGGCCTGTCAGGCTGTCCTGTCTGCACAGCGGCCCCATTGTGTTAGGACCCGATGGTTGTGCTCAGTGCCCTGCTCCAGTAATCCCCCCACGGTTAGGAGCCTTCTCGGGTTTGGACACAGCTTGCACGTGGACCCCTCTGGATTTAAAAACCTGGTTACAAACGGCAGTGAAGCAAGGCCCCTTGCTGGAGTTTGTCTCTGCCGCAGCAGGTTGTGGGGTTGGCTCGTGGCCTCGTTTGCACAGCTCTGAACTCTTCTCGGTGGCGTCTACTGATCCTTGCTGGGGCTGATGTCGGAGGCCCGTGGTGGGGCCAGCTGACCTTTCTCTCGTTCATTAAGGACCCTCTTAGTGCTCCGTAGGACTGACGCGAGACAGCCAGGAAAAGCAGCACCGAACGTTTATGGCCATGGAATGCAAACCTCATCCATAAGCATCCAAATGCTAATGCAGAATTGAAACAGCATTGAGATGATATTAGCCCACAAAAGCACCCCTCCTTCCGTCCGTCCCCCCCCCCAAAAAAGTTAAGACAAACTCTGTTCATGTCGCTCCTGCCTACATAGTATTCGTCTGCATGGCAAAGTTTTTAGGGACACCTCTAGTACCACGGCAGGCTGTCAGGACTTTGGGGCAGGGCCCACCAGGGCCAGTGGAGAGAGCAATTGGCTGGAACTCAAGAGACCGGACTCAGCAAAACTTTCCCCTCCCACTGTTTGTCCAGCTTGTCTGTTCAGACTGTAAGCTCTCTGCATTTGGACAGCCCCAAGCACACCGGCGGGGGGCCTGCTCAGTCGGGGCTTCCGTCACAGGCTTCCTCTGTGACATCAGGCAAGCAATTTACCCTCTCCAGGCCCCAATTCCTTCCTCTGTAAAATGGAGATACTGATGCCAACTTTCCTCGGAGCGACATAAAGTGCTTTGAGCTCCCGTGGGGGGGAAGGGTTGTGTGAGTGCAAATATACTTATCATTGCAACGTATTATTGATGTACTCCTTAAAACCGGCGGCTTGTTGTGGGTTTTTTTTTCCCGCCCTTGCTGCCAATCGTGGGGAGCATTCCTGACGAGGCTGAGCTGCGACAGTCTGCAAAAGTCACGTTGTCTTGTCTTTGATCGGCGGCCAGTGTGAGGAATTACATCACAGGCCAAGCTTTGTATTGTGCCCCAGTTACTGATAACTCTGCAGATGCTCTGACAGTGACTGCATGCAAATGGAACTCGGGTGGGGGGGGACTCAGATGTGGCTATGCTCACAGCAGGAAGGCGGGGTCCCTGTCCAGCAAAGTATTTCAATGCCATGAAGTGAGTGGGGACGGAAGTGATTTTTCTGAACCAAGGTCCAAGTTTCCTTGGCTCAGAACGTGTGTGTTCGATTCCCCCCACTCAGGATCACTTGCTCTGATTTTTGATCCAAAGGGAATTGAGGGTGGGAAATGCCCCCCCTCCAAAAAAAACAAAACAAAAAAAAAAACCCAAAACAAAAACTGGCTGTGTCATGGAAACAGCCTTAAACTATCGTATTTCAAGCATAACGCCATCATAAAAGTAACAGGATAATGATTTTTTTCAGTGCAGATATTAGAGAGCTGGATATTGATTGGTTGTTTCCCTTGTCGTTCTAACCTCTGATAGAACTGCATTTTTTGACAGAGAGTGCAATAAAATGTACAGTTTCCAATTTGAGAGCCCTATAAATGTCATCTCTGCATGCACGGTTACAAATTCTTCATGATGTTCCCTTTCTCTCCCCTCTGTATCGAGAGGCTCTTCCGAGATCAGAGCAGTGGTACAGTACGTCTCTTCCCGGAGAAGAAAGTTCACATGAACTGAAAATCCTTCACACCGTATTTATAGATAAAATGATGGCGTGTCTAAAACGATGGCCTGTCTCTCCTTGGGAGCTGCAGGGAGTTCTCTTGGCAGTGGGTATTTTAGAAAAAAAACTAGCCTATGGAATTATTTTATTATTTGAGCAGGGCTCAGATAAGAGCAACATAAATACATACAAATTATACATACACCAAATTATCAAGTTCCCCCACAAGGGACCAAATTTTGCAAAGAGCTCAGCTCAGCCCTATTGTAACACTCATGGTCAGTACCCAATGGACTGAGTTCTTCTGCAGATCTGACCCACTTACTCCGGTGTTCAGTGGGCTCTCGGCTCTTTTGAAAATCTGACCGTGGGCGTCACGACGGGGAGGCCGTGGGAGCTTGAGCTCTTTGGAAGATCTGGAATTGTGGATGCTAAGATCTTGCCAAGCACTGTAAAGAAATTTAGGAAGATGATAGTTCTTCCATGAAGGGCATGCAATTGAAATCACTAAGGGCTGGTCTACACTACAAAGTTAGGTGGTCTTAACCAGTGGTGAGCTGGAGCCGGTTCGCACCGGTTCACGCTAACCAGTTGTTAAATTTTGAAGCCGGTTTAGGATCAGTTGTTAAAGGGGTGGGCAAACTCCAGCCCGCAGGCCACATGCGGCCCACGGGACCGTCCTGTCTGTCCCTTCTGAGCTCTCGGCTGGGGAAGCTCCCCTGAGAATTTTTACTCACCTGACAGCACTCCAGGCCTTCAGCGGCACTCACTCGCTCCAGGCCTTCAGCGGCACTTCAGCGGCAGGTTCTTCAGTGCCGCCGAAGACCCGGAGCGACTGAAGGAACCGGTTCTTCAGCTTCTGGCAGCTCATCACTGGTCTAAACTACATGGCTTGGGGCTGTGAAAAATTTCACTCCCTGTGTGATGTAATTAAGCCAGTCTAAGCCCCCATGTAGTCATTGCTAGGTCGCCGGAAGATGCAGCATCTTCCTAAATGATTTGGATAACGGCCCAAAGAGTGCCCTTACAAAGTTTGTAGCTGGTTGCAAGCACTGTGGAGGACAGCATTAGAATTCAAAATGATCTTGACAAACTGGAGAAATGGTCTGAAATAAATAGGCAGACATTCAATAAGGTCCGAACCTGTAATAACTTTCCTGTCTCATCGACAAGCAACGTCTGCCCTTGAACATTGCAGCATTGTGACATGGCTGATTGGAAGCTCTTGGGGGCAGGGACCGTGTTTTTGTTCTGTGTTTGCCCAGCCCCTAGCACCAGGGGGTCCTGTCTGTGACTGGAGCTCCTAGTAAGCTACTGAACCATCAATGGAATAAATAATCACGTCCACTTGAAAACTAGCTTGAGGCCACCAAACTCATTGCACTTGTGACTAAAGAGAGGTGTGGGTCCAGGTCTCCAGAGGAAGGCAAGTTGCTGTGTTAACCCAACGTGCTGCTTGTAAAAATTAATCCGTTTTACATAAACGTCCTCCTTGACAAAAACCTGAAACCACCAGCTACATCCCCAAGGGGCACAATGACACAACGGCCCGCATAATCAGCGCAGTCACCCTTTGTGCGCTCAAGCTGTGACCTTCCCTTAGGTTTAATGCAAGCTTTTTATTTATCTCCAATAACTCTCCAATCAGTCAGCGCTCGCCAGGTTTTCTCTAACCTCAGATTATGGTCTCATAACCAGGTTTGGTGCCTTTAGTGGTCTCGTAGGTAGCTGGAGCTGTTAAGCCCGGTGGTTCGATTTGATGAGAGACATTTCAAGGGTCTTAGTATCTCTCCCCTTTTGCCTAAACATTTCAGCCCCGTCTACACTGGGACTGGGACCGCAGATGTCAGCTATGGGTCTGTCTTAGCTTCCCATCAGCCAGGCTTGACATTCAAGCTCGAGAGTGCACCGCGTTCAGAACGGGTTACAAAAGTGACCCTTTGTCATGTCCCCTGCGATGGGTGTTGCATTGGTTTGGCGTGGTCTTTTTCCAGTGCCCAGGCCATGATTAGCCACATATAATGAAGGCCTCCAGGTGAATATGAAATTCATAGGCAAGAGGGATGCCAGGAGATTGCTCTGAAGTTTGGGGAAGTCGCCTCAGTCTCGCCCACAAGTTCTGAACTCTGGAACGAGCCTGGATTTGTAGCTGGGGACCCACGATTCTGACTGATTAACCACATTTGCTGCCTTTTTATAATAAACTCCTGATTTAGCTGGTCCTGGATTTATCACTGCTGGTGGGTGACGGAAAGATAATAAGACGATGCTGCTTTTTTTTTTGTTTTTTGTTTTTGAGCAAGCATTCTTTCTACTGCCCTGTCACTTTCTTACATTTCTAGCGGTGGGATACAGCGAGCGCGATCAATATTTTATTTTATCTCTCTTTACCAATGATTTTTTTTTAAATCAGAGAATCCTTCTCTTTCCCTATTTCCCCCCCACCCCAACCTTTGGATAAATAATTGGGAGGGAAGCTGTGCTGCATTCAGCACCTTTTAGAAAAGTTTGCGGAGTTAAAGGCTGATGTCAGGGAAAGTAGTAGTCCGGGAGAAGGAAGGCCAGGCCTCTGCTCTGCTTTAGCATCCTGGTCCTGAGAGGAAATGAAAGCCGGAGAGTGGATGAGCGTTGGCTCGGGTTGACTCATAAGAACAGCCATACTGGGTCAGACCAAAGGTCCGTCTAGCTCAGTAGCCCGTCTTCCGACAGTGGCCAATGCCGGTTGCCCCAGAGGGAACGAACAGAACAGGTCATCATCAAGTGAGCCATCCCCCTCGCCCATTCCTAGCTTCCCAGGAAGCTGCTGCTATAGCTTGGTCACATGAAGTCTGAGTAGGGCACCAGACTGGGAATCTCCTAACTCCTACTCTGCTATGTAACCTCAGGCAAGTCATTTCCCTCTGAGTAAGATCTACACTGTAATAGAAGATCTGCCACTGACAAGGGCTGGGGCTGTAAAATTGCAGTGTCAATGTTCAGGGCTGGAGCCAGGACTTTGACACCCTTCCCCCTCGTGAGGTCTGAGGCTCCAGGCTCTGCCCTGAGCATGAAGGTCTACGCTAGTTTTTGCCCTGCAAGCCCAAGTCAACCGACCCAAGCGCTGAGATTTGGTGCAATGGGTTTTTTATCGTGGTGGAGACATACCCTCGATTTCCCCTCCCACCCGGACTGTGTTATAGGAGCTATAGGAGATGAGTCACCAAGTTTGGTTGTTTTTTTTTTAAGTGCCTTTCATGGTAAAATAAATCTTCATTTTTTTGGGTGACTAGAGATCTCTGGAGCTCAGGTCAAGCATGTACTTAGAAAGCTCCTGAGAACAGAATTTGTCCAAATGGTGTAAACCAGCCCGCCCACCTCAAACCTACTTAGCAATGCTGGAAATCCAAGCTGCATCCCAAATGTAGGGACCCGAGATGCTTAGCAGCCTGGGATCTCCGGGTTAAATAAGGTGACCAGATGTCCCGATTTTTATAGGGACAGTCCCGATATTTGGGGCTTTTTCTTATATAGGCATCTATTACCCCTCCATTCCCTGTCCTGATTTTTCACACTTTCTATCTAGTCACCCTAGGGATAAACAACATCCTTGGAAGCCAGAGTCGTGAGAGAAGTCTGTGTGGCTACAGTGTCGAGGGCGAGACCTATAGCTGGGGAGGGGACGTGAGATGCAGGCCGTGACAGGCTTGGGGAGAGCAGGGCAAAGCATTCGGTGGCAGCTGCCTGTGTCTCTGAGATTGCTACATGTGAAACCTACGAGAATGTCACCTCCTTCGGAACAGCAGCACAGAGCAATCAGCAAATGGATCTAATGATGCGGGCCGAAGGGGGCACGGGCAGCTTGGCACTGATTGGGGTGCATTTGCTAGGACTTTTATTGCTTCCCGTCTCTGTGCACCCCTGGGAGGAGTGTGAGCCTGGGCGGGGATACGCTCACATGTGTGCTTGGAAGGGGGATTGTGGGAAGGCGAGTTTCCCTGACCCCGCTGTCCATTTTACGCACTGCTGGGAAAGCAGGATAGGTCCTAAAATCAGAAGCAGGGCGGGGAGCGAGATTAGGTGGGGCTGAGCGCCAAGTATCTTAAATCCTGATCTTACGCTGCTTCCCTGTGGCCAACCTTTGGAACTGCACCTTCCCTCTGCAGTCCTCTCTGCCATTGCCAGAGGCTGGTTTGTTTGCAGGACACAGGCTTCCCTTGCTGTGCCGGACCGAGCAGGTACCCGCTGCCCCAGGTTGGCAGAGCCCCGATTTCAAAGCCGTTTGCGCTGTCCGCCTCGAGCCCCTGCTTCCCCATGCTCACTAGAGAGAGGTACTTCACCCCGTCCATCCATCTGTTGACCTTTGCTTGGCCCTTTATAAGTCAAAGCCAGATTTCCGTCTGAGAGCCCTTTCCTAGTGCCCATAAATAAGCCAGAGAAGCCAATGCAAGTGCTTGATTTTATTCATATGTGTTTTTAAAGACCTGAAACGCAGCCCCGGTGTCAGGATGGGAATTCATGCGATCTTTATGGCACAAACCTCTGTGTTTGTTTATTTTTGCCCCGTTCACCCAAATTTAACTCGAGTGCAGCTTGGAAACGACCAGGATTGTGTTATGCATGACGGCACTCCCCCAAACCTGGGGTCTGTCTCTCTCTCTCTCCCCCTCCCTCCAGATCATCAAAAAATCCTAATACTCTCTGCTGGCACATGCTTTCTCCGTCGAATGCACGCTACGATGCACACGCTAATTGCTCATGACCCCTTCTGCCAACCCACCCTGTTCGAGTATTTGGGGGGTGTTCTTTAATCTCCTCCCACACAGGGACACATGTCTGGTTTTCCCCCCACAGGTTTCCCTGATTGGAGACCTGTCAGGTGGAAATCAGGAGAGAGGCCCTGGTGGTGCACCTGCACGGCCCACCGGGGACCTGCAACCTAGGCAGGAACGTTCAAAGTAGTGTGTGGTGGGAGAAGATTGTCTGGTCACGTCACACCATGTGTCCCAGGAAGGTTGGGAGAGGGGGTTAGAAATAAATGGTTCCTTCTGTGTCATGTCTTGATAAAGAACTGTGATCGGTGTGGGGTAGGTGAAGGGGGCACCATATGAGCATGTCAGAGCCCACTGGGGCAAGTCTTTGTGTTTTGTGTTTGTACAGCGCCTAGCACAATGGGGTCCTGGGATCATCATCCATGTCTGGTGGAGGAAGAGGGAAACAGGTCATTTAGAGGCATGTTCCACACAAGATCTGTGAGCAGCAGTGGGTGGGTAGGTGCCACAGGGCTTCAGCTTCCAGGCAGCCTGTGAGCAGGGATGCTTGCTGGAGGGGAGGGGAGTGAAGCTGGCATCCCCGGGCATGTCTCAGTGACCCACTATCGCCTTCCTCCCCCACTCGCTCGCCTGGCGGCTGCAGGGTGAAAGCTGAAAGTTGAAGAGTCCAAAACCGTCAACCCCCGGCGCTCGGCCGGTGATGGGAAATGAAAATATTTGGATAAGCCGCGATACAGAGCTGCTGCTATTTACAAATCTTGATCCCGCAGCCGGCACATCAAAAGCTCTCCCTTTATACAGCGCGCTTGGCACTCCCGGCTCTGTTTTCAGGCTGTCAAGGGCATTATTTGATGTTCCTCTTCTGTTTGTTTACATTAATTAAGATGGTCAGATCCATCATTGTGATTTTCTCCCCCCAACCCGCACCTCCTGGTAAAAGCATTGTGGGGAGTGGAGCGCTGAAGGGGGGCGCGCCTGCCGCAGGTGTTAGGCTGCTCTTGTTCAGCTGGTGATAAAACACACATTTGTTCTCCGGGGGGTGTGGACAGAGTGACACTTTCTCGATTAAAAACCCGTTTCCCCCCCCTGCCCAAAGTGACGAATGACGTTCTTATCTGGAACAAGTCAAAGCAGTGGCCAAGTTTCATCCCCACTTGACATACGGGGTAGCGAAGACCGCGTGGCTGGCGCTGCATCCCGGCCAGGGTCCTGATTGGTGGCTGGGTCTTTCTGCTAGAACAATCGGCGAAATAAGAAACATTCTCAGCGTTGGGCCCGATTCTCCCTTGCCTTGCACCTCTGTGTAGTTGTTAGTGGCAGTGCAAAGTGGCTCTGGAACACTAGCATTTCCCACTCACTTTGCTGGGGTGCAAATAACACCAGGGACAAGGCAGTGGAGAAGAGGGCCCGGGTACTTGTCATTGTTAGGCTTCAGAGTTAATGCTGAAGGAGGCTCATTCATGCTTCTATCAAACCAGACTCGGTCACCCAAGCACTGTGTCAGGGTCTCGTTTGGAAGGTTTTCTCTGCAACTATAAGCACTGGAAAGCTTGTCTTTTAAATGGAAGCTTAAACACTGAGCCCAACAGAGAGATGCTGGGGCACTGTAATAGACTCGTAGACTTTAAGCTCAGAAGGGACCATTATGATCATCTAGTTCAACCTCCTGCACAACGCAGACCCCCAGAATCTCGCCCACTCACTCCTGTAACAAACCCCTAACCTATGTCTGAGCTACTGAAGTCCTCAAATCATGGTTTAAAGACTTCAAGGTGCAGAGAATATAATAATAACCGTAATACCTAGCTCTGATATAGGTGCGATGTTGTAGCCATGTTGGTCATAAGTTATTAGAGAGACAAGGTGGGTGAGGTAATATCGTTTACTGGACTAATTCTGTTGGTGAGAAAGACAAGCTTTTGAGCTTCCATGGAGCTCTTCTTCAAGTCTGCCAGCTCAGAGCAGCAGAAGTCTCCTGTTCCAGTCCACTTCCTGATCTTGTATTGCACTGGAGAACAGCTCTTGAGATGCTTGATGTTGGCACCGTCCACTCTCTGTATGACTGAGCATCCCCGTAGCAGTAGCACCTCCCGTTCCCTTATTTGCTAGTAGCCTCTTGCAATCGTTACTGGCTTTCCGTGTAAGTTCCTCAGAGCGTGGATCATGGGCCCCATACAGCTTGAAGGAAGAAGGGCAATCCATGGGTCTTTGGGATAATCAGTGGTGATGTAAACGGTGCTGTACATTGTTCATTGGCTCGGAAAGCTGGTGTAAGCCACACAAAGGGGTTACGTGCACCAGTTTGGCAACCGGTGGGCCTGATTCTCATTTTGCCGAGTTGACACCAGTCTCCTTCCATTGGCTCCGGCCTCACAGGACTGTGTGTGCAGCGCCTGGCACGATCGCGATCCTGGTCCTTGGCTGGAACTCCTAGGTGTTCTCACAATACAGCTAATAAATCATAACGCTCATCTGTTGTAAAAAGCCATAATTCCTATTGTTGGAGCTGCAGCCACCCTGAGCCCAGCCTGCGCTTTGCCCTGGATTGGGTGTCAGAAGTAACGGCAGTTCTCTGCAAATGCAGGATGTTGCTGAGCTGAGCTTAGAAATGACATACAGCTACACTGCCCCATCACGTTAATGGAAAGAGGAGAGTCGACATGGTCTAATGAATTTAGCATGGCATAGGGATCTCTGCCAGTGACTTCCTCGGTGAGGGAAAGTCACTTCGGTTCTCTTTTGAGAGCTCTGCGCCTTAGTGTCCCCATCTGTGAAATGGGCCTCATAAGATCTGCTCCCCCTCACCAACAAATGGTGAGATGTAAGAATGTTTATGCAGGGGTTAGAAGCTGTAGACTGAGATTCCCAAAGCTTCCTACGAGAACAGATCACCCCAATTCCCTTTAGAAGTGAACGGCTTTGAAAATTCACCCCGTGACGTGTGTTAGGACTACAGTCAAATCCCCATTTCAATCTGCCCTGTTGCTATCGTTTCCTAGGGAAACCCTGGTGCTGATGGTTGGCGCTTTTTTTCCCATATGCTGCTTTACCCGGAATTGATTGAAAATGGTCCAGTATGGCTCAAAATTCCAGCCATTCCCGGCGGGAATTCTGAGCCCTGGGAATTCCAAGAGGAAACAGTGTTTTTTTTTTAAGGGGGTAATTGGCACTTCATTTATCTGGGAGGTTTGTTATGACTCTGAGCTAACAGATAACCGCACTTAGCAAACTCTCACTATTCACTAATGGAAGAGACTTTAATCTAATAGCCATGTATCATCTGACATGGGGGTGGGAGGGCGGCTTTGAGGAACCTCCTCCCACCACGCACGCAATGTTCTTCCTTCCCTGGAATGAGTCCCGGCTCACAGGGAGGTTTCCTGACTTCCCAACTCCAGAATGGCTTGATGCCAGAACCCAGGAAGAAACTGGGGAGTGCGACTGGTGAAGGAGATTGGAGCAGACGAGTCGAGGGAAAGGGCCCGGTTAGGGTGGCTGCTGCTGGTGGTTTAGGCGACGGAGAAAGATGAGGTTTAAAATAAGAGCTATGCTAGCCAGGTTGCCAGATGGCCGTGTCTCTGCTGACATGTCCCAGGTGTAGTGCTGGAAAAGTCCCAGCCGACGCCCAGAGCAGAGCTGCCTTCAGCTTGGTGGAAAAATTAAGGTTGATGCCTTGCTTTTATCACATTCTTGAAGCCTTGTTCCTCTTACATGGTGCCTCCGGTTTCCTTCTGGTTCCTGTCTCTCTCCATGTATACAGGCTGCAGTGCACTGACCAGTACCATCTCCTGTCCGCAGCACAGCCCAGCTTGCCATCTGACACCCAGGATCATCTTCCTTTTGCATCTGATTTGCTCTGCTGCGTTCAGGGTCCCTCTTCTCTCGGGTATGACTGGCTCCTGCTCCCTGCCCTGGCACGCTTTCCGGACAGATGCTCGAGATGAGCCTCTGCCTCTTAACGGCTATGTTTGTATCTGCCTCAAGGCTCTTGGTCCTGCTTCTCAGTGCTCACTCTGCTGGGACAGAAACCACCCGAGGTGTTTCATCCCTTGGGCTCCCAAATGCAGGAGCCCGGCAGGGCTTTAAGCAGAAACATCTTTGTCCAGGTCAGGGCAAAAGCTGCTAATGAACTCCAGAGATGTTCACACCACCCTCGCTGCACCACCTCCCTGAGTTGTTCGAGAAGCAAGGAAGCTGAGTCAACCCTCGGAAGAGGCTTCCCCAATCCTGTTCTGTTTATCCTGGCCTGCTTCAGACATGAAGATTTGGGGCATGCGCATACTGCAGTCCCAGGGTGTGAGTGCAGCTCAGGTAGTCATGGCTGAGCTGGCTTTCATCTAGGTCCTGGAGCAGTGAAGCCGTGGCAGCCCACAGGTCATACAAGCACATCCCAGGCTCGGGGGTAAGTACTTGAGTAGCTCGCCATGCTGTAGCCCACGCTGCTTCGGCTTCCCTGCTCCAGTTCGCAAACTAGCTAGATTGAAGAGGGGTACGTCTGCAGCCGCACCTCCGTGAGGCTTCCAAACCTCCTCCAAGAGTGTGAGTTTTCACCTGAAAATCCAGGGCATCCATTTGGACACAGAGGAGTTGTTCCTCACCATGGTGGTTCCTTGATGATGTCCTGTAATAGAACAGAGGGGGTGCAGCCCTGTCTTGGGAGCAAGGGAAGTGAAGTACCCTCGTCATCCAACAGAAGTCTCTGCTTCCCCACACCGGTTAGGCTCATCTTTAACTTCAGTGGGCATTCAGTCAAGCTGCCGCTCTATGAAGGCCTGGGATGCACACAGATTTTGTCCCAGTATAACTACGTCAGTTAAGGGCGTGATTATTTCCCCAATATAGTTAGAATCACTGAAGATTAGAGTTGGAAGAGACCTCAGGAGGTCATCTAGTCCCACCCCCTGCTCAAAGCAGGACCAACCCCAACTAAATCATCCCAGCCAGGGCTTGGTCATACCAGGTTTTGTTGTACCAGTACTGCTTCCAGTCTGGACACAGTTCTACCAATACTCCAATAAAACTCTCCATGCTAGAGAGGTTGCACTGCTTTAACTGTGCAGGGATTGTTACAAAGCAGCTCAACTGTTGTACGTAAAGAAGCCCTAACTTTAGTGGAGTTGCTCCTGGTTTGCACTCAGGGCTGGGTGCGTCCAGATGAACGGCTCTCGTTCCGTTGAGATGGGACCTTTTTGACATCGGTGGAAATCAGCTGAGAGGGGAAGCCCTTGAGATTGCACCAGCATTTCAATCAGGCTACACCCTTCAACCCGGGCTGCTGCAGCATCACTGCTCCAGGAGTTAGCTCGATTAAAGCTAGCTTGGCTGTAATCACACTCCATGACTGCAGTGTAGACCTGTCCTTTGGCCTAGCTGGCACAAAGAACAGCACTGAAGCCATGGCAGCACGGGCCAAACAGTCCCACCCGGGACCGTAGTGACGTACTCGAGCAGCTAGCTTGTGCTTTGGGCCTTACTTCTGCTGCTGTTCAAGCTGGCTAGATCAACGTCCACATGGGCTGCGGTCACGCTCCTCATTCCACATAATTCTGCCCTAAGGGCTTGTGTACACTTGAAACGCTACAGCCGTAGTGCGTCAGTATAGAGCTACCTACGCCAACAGGAAGGCTTCTCCCGCTGGAGTCGGTAATCCACCTCCCCAAGAGGCGGGAGCTAGGAAGGATTCTTCCATCAACCTAGCACTGTCTACACCAGGGGTGGGTCAGCTTAACTGTGCTGCTCAGGGGTGTGAAAAATCCACCCCCCTGAGTAGCTTAGTTGGGGCAACCTAACTTTTTAGCATAGACCAGGCCAAAGCTTTATACTCTGCTTCTCCGTCGCTAGCCTGCTGGGCAGCTGCCCGCTGCGGGGCTGTGTAGTTACAGGCTAGCCGCTCCACTGTGTGACGGCAGGATTGTTTGTTCGCAGTGATGTTTCTTAGGGAGAACCTTTCCACAGAGGTGACCTGACCTGCTTTTTTAAATGAAATAACTTGGCAGCTAAACGGTAAAAGCAATTAGGCCTAATTACCCTTCAAAATTTGTTTTTACAGAAGGATGCTGGGTTTGAATGATGAAATAATGACCCCACTTAGCATTTCTGTGGGGCTTCCCATTTGCAAAGCCCAGCACAAACATCCGCTAATTAACCCCTAGAGCACCGCCCTCCCTTCGCCACCTGGGCGGTAGGTACCCGCCCACTTCCCGGGCACGTCCGCCACTCCTGATTGGACCACGCTCTGTTGATGAAAGAGATGCTTTCAAGCTAAACGAAGCTCTTCTTTGGGTCTGAGACGGATCCTGTGTAGCTCGAAAGCGGTCTTTCACCCACAGAGGCTGGTCCAATAAAAGCTACAGTCTCTCCCATCTGGTCTCTCTAATATCCTGGGACCAACGGGATTATAACAACACTGCAAAGAGGTGCATATTCGTCAGAATTCAGATGGAAGCAGCAAAGCAGCATGAGATACAGGTCGCTTGCTAGGATCATCTGAGTATATCTCACTTAGTCAGCTCCTTCCCGTTGCAGGGGCATTGGGCACTGGTGCACCTCAATCCTTCCTGCTTTCTGCCTGGCACACACAATAGTTTAGTCTCCCGGGTGTCGTAATGCTTTGGGCTTGTTGTGAGGAGGTCATACTAGACAATCCAGCCTTAAACTCTATGGCTTGGCCCGGTTGGTAGATGGTAGATATGCAAAATGAGCGTAACTTACCCCCCAAGATCATGCCAAGGTTAGAGTGAGTTGCAGAAAAATTTACTAAGAAGAGGGTGTAAGATAAATTATACTCCTGGGGGGATTCTGCGCCTAGGGTGACCAGATGTCCTGATTTGATAGGGACAGTCCCGATTTTTGGGTCTTTTTCTTATATAGGCTCCTATTAACCCCCACCCCTGTCCTGATTTTTCACATTTGCTGTCTGATCACCCTATCTGCACCACTGCGCAATGCAGAATTTTGCAGAAATTAATGTTGTGTGTGCAGAATTCCCTTTTTGCCCCCACAGAAATGGGCTGCAGGGATGTTGGCCGACACTAGGGGCTAGTGGACCAGGCAGAGGCCACGGGGAGGGGGAGGGACCTGGAGGGTTCCCAGCAGCTCCAGTTCCCAGCACACCCTGAGGGAAGGAGGTAATGGCATGCAGAAAACTCCGTGCAAGCCTGGGACCCAGCATCAGGCTGTTTCTCCATCTGGATCCCTGGGTTCTAGAAGGGTAGAGGGGGTGAGAGTGTCTGGCCCCCTGGCTGGGCTCGGAGGAGGAGGAGACAACAGAGAAACAGGAACTGGGTTGTCATAGGGGGTTCTTTAACTCTCTACTCCTGGGGGAATTTTTGTGCATGTCTGTATTGTCACAGACATACTTGCTGACAGGTATTTTGAAATAAATTACCAAAGTAATTGAAACTGGCATGATTATACAGTATGATTTTGACAAATAACATTTGCAGAATTTTAAAATATTGTGCGCAGAATTTTTAATTTTTGGCACAGAATTCCCGCAGGAGTGGATAAAGCAGCTTCCTCACCCCTCCCAAAGACACACTTTTGAATGTCTGCTCCACCATCCCCTACGTCTGATGGGAATGGCCACAATTACCATTGACCCGAGTAGGAGCTGCGCTCTCTAATTATCCCAAGGGTTCTGCCTGGTCCCCACCTCACATCAAATTGGTGTAAATTACTCCCCTTAGCTGCTTATGCCCTTACATGGTTTTCTCACCCAGTTCACACCCATTGTGCTGCTTTTATGAGTAGCCTGACTGCTCTCTGCTGGTGTAACTCCTTGACATCAGTGGACTTGCTCCTGATTGACGCTGGAGTTCAGAATCAGGCCCCCTGGACCACACGTGAGTAAGTTCTGGCAGGACGCACATACAACCTGTATAATTGAGTGACTCACCTTCAGACCCCCCTGCAAGCGAATGCCAGAGCCAGGATCCGAACTCTGGGGGGGATTCCTAACTCCTCAAGCTGTTCTTGTTGCTAAAGGCCACGTTACCCCTATAAAGCACAAGGAACCACTCGCTCTGCTGACCAGCGGGATTGTTTGCTTAACTCAGGAACAAGCTGTTGGATCTTGTGCAATGGCTTCTGATCTGTTGCAGGCTGCCAGCCCAGTAGGAGAGGGAGGTTCTGCAGGAAATACAGTCAAACCTCTTAATTCCAGTGGCGTGGTGCAAAAGGGCCCACCAGCATAGAGCCCTGCAGCACAAAGCATGGACTAGAATAAGCCCATTCTCCATTCATTGTTTGTTTGGTTTTTTTTTGTTCTGTGCCCCTCTCCAAAAAAGGTGGAAGCTGGTTGTTTGACTTATTTCTATAGTTCATTCCATACACAAATTGAGGTCCCAAGGGACAGCTCTTCTTTATGTGCAACACGACTCTACAGTTACAGGAGAGAAACAGAGTAACAATCAAAACCCTCGGGGAAATCATTTAATATTTCCAGCCTTCTCACAGGGGTTCTTGACACTTGGGTCTGCGGAGGGGAAACACTGATTTATGCCGTCAGTCATTAGACAACGTAGAGGTGAGGTCAGGTGCGGGCATTCTTCATCTCTTCTCCGGTGCTCAGAGATCCCTTGGGCAAGGTGGAATCAAAGCCTTTCAAATGGTAGAGGTCATGAGTGACACCGTAAGAGGTAAAAGAGCATAGCCCCTCCTGCCTCCTCCTGTACGGTTGACACCTATATATCTTCATATTGCCATTGTTTCTGCTTGAAAAATTGCATGTCATTTGTTTCACTTTTTCCTACCCTCCTCTGTCCTTAAATCCTCTTGATTTTTCCACCATGATCTATAGGAATCGTTTGTGTCAAGGCTGACAATTATGTGCTACAGAATTTTTATAGAAATAATGGGGTAAGCCATGAGATGGGCTTTAGCCAACAGGTGTCTGGTCTTTTGTGGCCTGGCAGAGACCCTGTAAATTAAAATCACGTCTGCAACTTTGGGAATTTTTCTGCGTTGATTTTGTGGTCGCTGATTTTCCTAGCAGAGAAGTGCCAGGGGCTTGGGCTCCGTGTTCCGGTATACAGGGCGGCCTGCGGGAGGACAGAACATAAGGGGAGGTACAGTGTGATCCAGAAACTGGTGAAGTTTGTCAGTTCCCAAAACCCAAGTACATTTCTGCATGACCTTGACTACAGCACAGTTATCTAGATAATTACTTCTGGTACCCTAGCAGCTCCACTCCTTAAAATTCCTCTGCTTTCTTCCCGACTCCAGAGTTTCTGTCTGTCCATTCAGAACAAACCATGGGGAAGGTGGAGGAGGAGGGATAATTTGGGCTTGACCAACACAAGGCTAGATTGTGACAGTATCCTGTTACCTTTCCGCGCCCATGTGACTACTACCGTATGAGCACGCTGCCACAGTAGATCCAGTGGGACCCGCTTATTGGGCGCGTGGTTTAGAATAAGTTCTAGAGATGGGCCCCAAGCTGTGAAGTTGGGACTTGGATCAAACTCCTACAAAAGCCTGGGGCTGTTTGGAGCCATCAAAACTGCATGTTTCCAGGGTGAAACTCAAGAGGGCAGAGCATCTCCATGGAGGAACCCTAGCCGTTGAATTTGCTCCTGTTAGGGATCAGGATGAGCCCGAAACCAGCCGCCTTCTGAATTCACTGTAAGAACCATCTATATACTTGGTCCTGTTAGATCCACGAGTGGGTGTTTAATGAAGCTAGAGAGCAGCCAAGCAACATTCCTCTGGACAGGAGGAGCCAGTATTGCTCAGCCGCTCTCTGTGTTGGTAACCATTAGCAAGCAAATTTAGGATGTGGAGGATTCGAGTTCTGGTCCCTTAGTAGCTGAATTGACTATTCCTCCTTTATGGACAGGGTACCAAGAGTCTGTGGGTCTGTATCTGCTCTCCTCAGCTGAGCTGGTCCTGATCGGTGCCAGGGCAAAGGAGAGGAGAAATGGTTCCAAAGAGCCCCAAAGCAGGCGTGGGGTAGAGGGTCTGACAGGCAATCGTCAGGGATCAGCCTTTTGTTCTGGGTTTGTACAGCACCTGGCACCATGAGAGTCCTGGTCCTTGACTGGGGGCTGCTGTGTGCTATCACAGTACAGATACTTCCTAATGGATATGGGGTGTGCAGGTGTTATCTGTGTGTATTGAGGGGCCCGATCCTGGGGTAGCTCTGCAGACCTGACGCTGGTAGACCTGAGCCCAGTTCCGTCTTAATTGGGAGCAACCCTCCAATAACCAACTCCGATGCGTGTATGACGATGAGATCCTAAAGTCCTGTGGAAGCCAATGGATGTTTTTAACTGAGGAAAGACCTCGGGCTTTGGTCAATAATTAATAACCTTATTATTATTACATGCTTTTCCTTGGAGAGAGGACACTATACAGGGAACTGCACGTTCCTCTCTGTTCCTTTGAGATGGGGTGAGAGAAAAAATTCAGTAAGGCCTCAGATTTCAGGCTCAGGTTTCAGCGTGGTGGTGGAACCTCAGTGAGAAGCAAATATTTGGCCAAGTGCACCCTGAAGCGAGCTGGTATCCGGTGTAACTTCACAGCTTGCCCATATGTTGTTACTTATACATCAGCCTTTTTGAGTAATGACGTACGGGGCTCAGGCGAGAGTTGGCTTTTGTCAAGCATATATTTCAGTGGCGTTTAAATAAACCCATCGAGCTGCATGTCTCGTGAACTTTTTTCTTCCATCCATCTGCACCGAGCCGCCCGCGAAACGAAATGGATGAGGCCTTCATGCCTTCTTCAGTCCCCGGAAAATGAGCCAATCCAGTTAACAATAAATGGTGGCCAATTGGAACACACATGACTGGTCTAGTGAAGAAGAAAAGAAAGTTGAGCGTAATGAAGTCCCTGCGTCCGTGTCCCTGTGCGTGGACAGGAAAGGACGGGTGGTTTATAACTGTTTATTGGAGTTAATGGTAATAAATTCCTCACTTGTGAGGCATTAACTTTAATGTTTTCATTCTGTGATGATTTAGGTTTTCCCTTTTCACGTTGTAAATCATGCTGTCCCAGTAGCACGGCAGGTCGAGTGGCTGACATAATGTTATGTTTGGGGGAGAGAAGTAACAGGGGAGTGAGATATCTCTCTCTCTCTCTCTCTGTATACAAAAAGAAGACTTGTTAAAAAAAATGTCCTCATAAACTCCTCAAACGGATGGACAGACGAACAAGCGCACCGGAGCAGAAATGTGCAAGTCTCAGTTGCAAAGCCGGAGCAAAGGGCTGGTTTCCATAGCAACTTCCAAAAGGTACTTGGTGCCGAAGGGTTGGGTTTTTTGTTTTTTTTGTTTTTTTTCCCACCCTCCCTCTTTGCTGAGTGTGAGCCCTGAGCTAATGAGCTGTGCAAATAGATTGTGAGATTGTGTTTTTTATTTTGCAATTATAGACTTAGTGGCTTGGATGGAAACTTTGGGGCCAAAGGCGCTGCCTCCTTTCTGAATTCCATTTTTGCGTTTTGCAAAGTTAATTTAACTTCAGACTTGCTGGGAAATTTTCCAGGCAGAATAAAAGGCACTGAGAGTCTCCCTACATGCCCCAGGCCAGTACTAGTCCCATCTGAAGTCATGGAAGTCTGTCTGTTCCGTCGTGTTTCGTTGTCAGCCATAGATACCACACGGACAATTTAGGAAAACCTACACTAACTAGCTAGCTCTCTAGACAGAGGTCTGTCTTTGTCTGTCTGTCTTTCCGATCTACCGATATTATGCCAATAACTATGTGGCATCTACAAGAATTTTAAAGTACAACATCGTTCCAATAGGACAATCTTCCATTCTTTGATGGGTTTGTAACTTCCTAGGATGACTTCAGTGGGACTGGCGTTTAGTCCTTTATGTCGAGAGTTGTCATAGGAACACAAAAATTGCCATAAGCCATCTAGCCTTGGATCCAGGCTTCAGTGTTGACTGGTGGCAGATGCTTTAAAAGAAGATGTATAAAACCGCACCGTGGCCAGTTCTACTGTCACATCCCCCTGAGGGCCCTTTCTTTCTTGACCTGTCTCCGACTTTGAATGCAAACTTTAGCTGGATTGTTTGTATTCAGACAAAACAGCATTGCAAATTGGGATACCGTGCAGTATGTTAGGCTTTGGTACCTTGAAGAGAACAGGACCCAGGTCTGAGCCCTAGGAAATTTCAGTTGATAACTTCCTCCATGTGATTTGCTGCTTTTGAATGTAAACTGCACCTTGGTTATCCGCCAACTTTCAATCCCGGTAGCTATCCTAAGGTAGATGCCTATCCTTTGAACTTGGCTTACTAGCCTCTTATGAAAAGTCTTATTGATGCCCAAGTAAATCACCTCCACTGCCTTTGCTTCATCTACTTTCTTATTAACCTCCTCAAAAAAAAAAAAAAAAAAAAAAAAAGCAATGCAATTAGTCTGGCACGAGATCTACTTCAGATGATGCACGCTGGCGATTGTTTAGTTTCCCATTTTCTGTGAAACGGTTGCTCATTTTATTCCCATTCTTCTATAAATGGTTCTAAGTTTTCAAGGCACTGCAAAATTAGACTAAGGTCCAGAGCTGGGAGACGGAGAGAGAAGCATGGCTACAGGAAAATGAGGAGCAAGGAGGAAGAGAGAGACTAAAGAGAAGAATAGGATGAGGAGCAGCAGAATGAGAGAAGAAAGAGAAAACGGGGGACATGAAGCAGATATTTTGATTAAACAAAGGAATGGTGGAGGGCAAGGAAAAGGTGCAAGAGATGAGCTTGGGGGTGCAGAGAGCACAGGCCAGCATGATGCCATTTTCAAACATGACGTTTGCAGGAGATTTTTGAGCGCGACTCATTAAACGACGTTCTTTTACTGGTGTAACTCTGTTGACTTCAGTTGACCTACACCAGGTCCAGTGTTGTCTGCTTAACTCTGGCTCTCCAGCTTCTTCATCTTGCGAATGGCTTTGTGAGAAAGACAGCCTTTCGTGGGCCCCCCCCCTTTCCCCATCATCCTGTTTTCTCCCCTCCCCCCACACACCCATGCTGCTTGACTTGCCAGGTGCTCCATTCTGCAGGCCACCAAGGAGGGCTTTATGGACCACCATCCTCCATGGGCCCGTGTCTTAGCAACACAGGGCCTCCTACAGAACCCTCTTGAGTTTGAGAGAGATGGAGGTTGAGGAGCTTAAATAAGGGGAGACTCACCATCTTCTATGGGGGCCCATAAGATGCTGACTGAAAGAGAGAGGGGTTTGATCCTGCACAGTGTCTTACAGCAATGGTCCAAAATACTGCAGTGAGGTTCGCGTAAGCTGCCGTGCTCGTAGACCCATTTACCGCCAAATCCTGTCATACGAGTGGGCGAAGTTGCTTCCGCGGTCGGTTCCTCGGCGTTGACCTAACTCCGCTCAACAGCAAAACTCCTATTGACTGCAATAGGAGTAGGTAGGTCACTGCGGAGCGATTTGGAAAATCCCACCTCTAGGTTTATTGTAATAAGGTTGCTCTCAGTACAGTGTCTAACCGAAGTGAGGGAGCAGGAATGACAAACGCTCAGGAATTGACTGCAATAGGAACGTCTCCATGTGTCCTGCCTTTGAACGTGCAGGTAACATGGTAGGGTGAGGGCTGCCGTGTCCTCCAGGCCTGTGTGACTTTAGCTCCCATGACACCTGGGATGGGATTTCTAGGGGCGGGAGGGGTGTCAGGTGTGAGCACAGCTCCCCATCTCGGATGAAATTAAAATGCACATTTTTAACAGGGAATGTTAATCAATCATTTGGCCAGTTGCCAAAGGAGGGGCTAACTTCTCTATCACTTAGGGCTTGTCTATTGCAGCTAATGGCAAGCCAGGCGGTGAGTCTACACCGCACCAGCTTGCCAGCCAGTAACTTGCCATGTGGCCATTGCTACAGTGCAACAAACATCCCAGAGTGCGGCTTAGCGTACTAGTAGCTGGTTTCGGGACTCTCTTTGCACGGTAGCTGTGTTCCCATGGCGAGTAACTGCCCGGCAACCTGGTGCGCTGTAGAGTCACAGGCTGGCTTGCCACGCTTTAATTGGCTGCAATAGACAAGCCCAAAACGATAGAGAAGTTAGCCCCTCCTTTGGCAACTGGCCCAATGATTGATTAACATTCCCTGTTAAAAATGTGCATTTTAATTTCATCCGAGTTGGGGAGCTGTGCTCACACCAGCACACGGTCTCGCTCTTTCCCCTCTAGACAAGGCCTTAGTCTTTAAATCGAGGCTCTGGTTGACTGGTCAAGTTGTTTGGCCTCGAGGCAGGAATTACTGGGTGAAATTCTCTGACCCGGAGCGTCGGACTAGATATATTGTATTGGTCCTTCCCGGCCTTCCTATCTGAGCTGCTTGGCGTAGCATGTGTCCCTGGCTAGTTTGTGACTAGCCCCTTAGGGTTTGTTTTTCTAGCGCATGAGAATGAACTGGGGGCTTTAAAAAGTTAAGCAAAAGGTGAAAAGAAAAGAAAGCCCAGTGATTTTGTTTTCAGGATAATTTAGCCATCTGCTGCCAGCTTGTTCTGTAAAGACCCCACCCTCAGCACTGGTGCCCTGTGCAAGCCAAGCCATGTGGCCTCTTGTGTTCTGATCCCCGTGGCCTGGTGTTACCAGCTGACTGTCCCTGATTCTCTCTTCTCATTGAGTGAGAACACACCTGGTGAAACAGGCCGTGACTCCTGCAGGCTCCAACGTCTCTGCTTTCTTGGATACACAATGCCTGCTGGGGAGGACTCTCCCGGGGCAGCCCAAGTCCACAGCTGGCTCTGAGAGTCGCGGAGGTCCCGAGAGAGAGAATCCTGCTCAGCACTTCTGTGGCAGACTTGGCTGTGGGTGCTCGGGGCGAGTCTGGAGGGAGAAAACGCTCTGCCTCACAGCTTCTGTCTTCTCTGTGTCTCCCCCGATAGGGCAGTAGGTGCGGAACTGCCATGTCCTCTGCAGTAACATGCCTCCCGCAGATTTCATCTTTATGGCTCCTGGTGTGTTACGAGGGCTGTATCTGGGAGGTTCTGACAGTGATGTTTGTCTTGTGTGCTGCAGTCATAAGGGTGCTTAGCCTTTAATGTTTCCAAGGTCTCGTGTGTGTGTGTGTGTTTAAACTAAGCAGTCACATAGCATTTACAAAGGAGGGTAAGTTTCATGATTCATATTTTACTGTTGGGGAAACTGAGTCACAGAAAGGCAGTGTGACTTGCCCAAAGAGAGGCATCATTATTTTTTAGTTGTATTGTGGTCGTGTCTAGGAGCCCCAGGCATGAACCAGTCCCCACTGTGCTAGGCGCTGTATACACACACACACACACACACACACACCAAGAACATGGTTCCTGTCCCAAAGAGCTTACAATCTAAGACAAGAGACGAGAGGTGGATGCAGAGAGACGGGCGGAGCAGGACACAGTGCTGATACTGTGAACTCAGTGACGGAGCTGGATTACTTATGGATGATCCTGGCTCCCAGCCCCATGCTCTGTCTCCTAGGCCATGCTGCCTTGTTTTTTCCCCCCTTCTTGGGGGTGTTTGAATGGACCCTTTATAGCTTCCCAGAATCCTCCTTGACTCAGGAGACCTTAGCAAAAGAGAGTGCAGGTTCTGCTTGCCGTGAAGGACAAGCGCATGGAGCAGGAGCGGACGGGAAAGATCTGTAGCTTGCAGATGGCCCCTGGAGCATGCACGCAACCCTTCTCTGCAGCCTTGTTTCTTGGGGTGGGGGGGACACTGAGGGAAGCTACATGCTGATAATGTACTGAAAGTAAATGAAATTAAATAAGCAAACCAGCGCTCGCTGCTCCTGCCTTTCCCCCTGGGTAATTCAATTCCAACACGCGTACTGATGGGATCTCACAGGGGCTGCCTGCGTCACCCCGCTGGGGCCTGGAATCTTAACGTCTAAATAAAAGTTTCACTCGAGCATTTTTTATGCGCCTGCCAGCGGGATCAGTGAGCTGGCATCGGGCACGCTAATGTAATATTCATACTTGCGGGTTCCCCCTGTGTACCAGGCAGTGTCAGCCCATTTTCATAATTATAAATGTCCCATAAAATGACATTTAGATTTGCATTAACGAAAGGGGCCTGGATTCTGATTAAAAAAAAAAAACAAAATGCTTACTGTACCTTTTTTTTTTCTTTCCCCCCCTACAGTCGGACGTTCAGCATCTCAAAGCACGTGGTGTGTCTGTAACAAAGGTTCTGCTCCCTGTGTGGGTGGGCAGCAGCAATGCCAGGCGGGTGGCCTCTGCGCCAGGGTTCTTGGCGACCCCTGTCTCTTGGAAAGCCGTGGATTCTGATCCGAACTGCTCAGCCAGCCCCTGTGTCAATAATGGGGCCTTCTGCAGCAAAACCCCATGTCCCGCTTTAGGAATGCAGGAATTGCTGTAGTGGGTCAGACCAGTCCAGGGCCCTGCAACTGGCAGTGCCTGATACCATCTGCTTCAGAGGAAGATGCCAAACTTCCACTGGACACCAAATAGTTACCGGTCCAGTTATGCCCTGAAGCTTGAGGCCTTATATCCCTTCCAAACAGATGTCCCATCTTGGTTTTGAATCCTGCTGTGCTCTTGGCCTCAGCAATATCTTGCTGCAGTGAGTTCCACGGGTTAATGCAGGAAAAGCATTTGCTTGAATCTGGTTTTAATTTGCTGCCTTTCTGTTTCATGGGGAAAGGCCAGACCTACTGAAATCACCCCTGGCCAGAGGGCCAACGTGGGGCCAATGCACCACTCAAGCCTTCAAACTAGAATTTAAGCGATGGGCCTCTCCCCAGAGGTGAGCTTCACCCTAGGAGCCAGATCCTCACCTGGTGTAAATTGACCTCAGTGGCATGATGGATCTGCCCCTGTGGATGGCTCCGATTCCCAGGTAATAACAAGCACAGAGGGGGGTGCCCACGGAGAGGGGATGTTTGTACAAAACCAGACTTTGTGCCTTTGGTGCTGCTCTCGTGTCTGGCGTTTGCGCCGAGAGCCGTGGGCGGGGATTTATAGCAGCCCCAGAGTTTGCAAACTATAAAACATGAAAATGAAAAGAGTCGGCAAAGGAGGGAGCTGACACGAGGGATGGATTGAGCCGGGAGAGAGACACGCTAAGAAAACAGGAGCAACCCTTCTGGTCTGGGATTCTGGGAAGTTACTCATACTTAAAAGGCTGCCAAGCTCAGGCACTGGAGAGATGATTAGTGGCGTTCAGTGAGTCATTTCTTATTGTGTTTCAGCACAAATTATTAAGACACAAGGCGGCAGGGCGGGCCGCTCTCAGCGGCAGGCCCTGGGCTGTGGAATTCCAGGCTGGATTTTGGGGATGAGGTGCAATCCGGTCAGTTACACCATGTGCTGCAAGGCACAGCCTCCCCTCCCTAAGTCTTGGAACCCGCGAGGGGTTTGGCCTGGATGCCAGAGTCGCCGGATGAGGGTCTCCGGCCCGAGATATGCAGGAGGTCAATCTAGATGATCGCGATTGTCCCTTCTGGCCTCAAAGTCTGGGAATAACCGAGCCTGATCCTGCCAGGTGGCAAAAGCCTCCTACAACTTGCTGACACCCCCGGAGCTCTCACTGGGGGCCGGGGGCTTAGCCCCCAGAATCAGCCTTAGCCTTTTGGGGTGGAGGAAAAGGATCCTGAGCTGCTGAAGCCTGCTGTGGGGGGGGGCACTGACCCCCACAGCTGTGAGCTGTGGCCCATGACTAGCTGCTCACAGACGATCCATTCTAGCCAAGACCTTCTGTACATGGAAGAGGACTGTAAGGGGAGCTCATGGCTGAGAGTCACCCCAATATTTCCAGATCTCCCAGGCAGGTGGAGCATGCAGCTACAGGATTCGTGGACCCCAAGTGCCATCTCTGTCCGCACAGCGTGGGGCCGGACCCAGGGTGACCTCAGCGTGGCTAGTGGGCCTGATCCTCCTCTCGCCAGGGCCTAGCCCAGAGCCTGATGGAAGGACTCCTGCTGACTCCGGTGGGCTTTGGATCAGGCCCTAAATGAGTGACGTCCCCGTAGTCAAAGCGGACTTTTCACTGGTGCCCGACCCCTTGTGCAGACACTGACGCCAGGGCAAAGTAGCTGCGCAAAGTGCAGGGCAGAGAGGGTTCGTTGGTGCGAAAGCAAGAGGACCCAAAAGAGAGCACCCTGCTTAAGCTAGCAATGGCGATGACGGGAAAGGTGCCGTCTGGGATCCTGCCGGAGAGGCTCAGGACTTTAATTTGTGTGGGGGTGCTTTGAAACGACCGGGTCGGGCACGATAAAAGCGCATGAGATGGAAGGAGCTGAGCGGCGAACCTAACACCGGGGGGGGGGGTTGCGTGAATCATAGGCGTGGCTATCGACGTGGTGTACGGGGCTAGCAGTGGGTGTTCTGCAGTATGTTGCTATGTCAGAATGAGCTGGTGTGTCTTCAGCGGCTCCTGGAGTCCTGCAATATTCTCCCTTCGCGCTTCCTTTGTTTTCTACCTGTAAAATTCCCCCTGCAGACTTGGTGGTGTTCTGTGTGTTACCGTGTTGCTCCTGCTTTCTGTCCCCGTCCCTCTGCCTCCCTCATGTACGGTGACATTAAAAAGCCCAAGTGGTGGCAGATGGATGGACATCTCAATAACCTCAATAAAGTTTGGTCTAACAAGGTTCGTTATGAGCCTAGTTCTCAGAGCCGCCTCCTACGGATGAAAGCTGATGTCAGTGCTGGGATGCCTCATAGTTTGGAAAAGATCTTCTAGCGGGCTGGAGTATCCAATTTGGGTGTGACGCGTACGGAAGGGTTCAGAGAGGTCATGCATGTGTGTGCGTGCACATTGGTTGCATACATGTTTGGCTATGCACTGTGTGTCTATGGTCATGCCTGGTCGAGGCGGAGCGCAGCCCGCAGGTAGGAAATCTTTTGTGTATTTCACAAGACTTTGCTTTGATCTTTTTAGGATCAGAGGACAGCATACAGAAACCTGCCCAAGGTCTGGGGACTGTTTTGAAGCAAGGCTACTTGGAGAAGAGGTCCAGAGGTAACAGTCAAATAAACCGGTTTAAGGTGACCTACAAAGCAGGGTGGGTGGGTTTATGCCCCTTTATTTATGCTTCTTGATGATGATATATAAATAAGTGTGAGAGTGGGTGGTGGTTGTGGTTGAGGGGGTGAAAAAGGTTTATTTGCTGCTTGTCTTTTACTTTGCAAATTCAAATCTTGTCTCTGTGGATGACTGGAGAACTGAATAGGTTCATGACAGCAGGGATACCAAGATGACACCTGATAAACCGAAAGGGAAAGACTTTTTAGTCAGGTGATTTAAAATACCGTGGGTGGGATTTTGAAAAGCACCCAAGTGATTTAGGGACTCAAGTCCAATTGAAAGTCAATGGAATTGTGCACCTAAATCACTTGGGCATTTCTGAAAAGCCCAGCCGTTACTCCCTGTTAATACCTACTGTATTTAACTAAAGCGCGTGGGAGGAAAGCTCTCTTCGTTAAAGATTCAACACCACTTAAGAGCCGGGAGAAGTCTCCAGCATAGTGTGAGTCATCCAAGGATCTCTCCAACAAAAATAAGATTTGAACTCTTAAATTATTCTCAAGGTGAAGAACAAGCAGGAAAAAAAATCTTTTCTGCAGGGTGGGGTGTGTGGAATCTCTCAGGTTTTGTTTATGCATCATAAGTAACAAAGGGTGCAACTTTTGCAGGTCGTCATTCTGCTCAAAGAGCAAAGCCCAGAAATGGGATTAAACATTGAGGCCTTGTCCTCACTAGGAAAAAAGGTGAATTCTTCACTCAGGTTAGATCCCGCGGAGCGAAATCTTAGGGAAGATGAGGCATTTGTAGCTTTCACATACGTCAGCAGGTCGAAGAACAGATGGTGCGGGAGGTTAAGGTTTGCTTTGCCTTGCTAATCCCTGTGAAAGCTACAAATTGCCTGTCTTCACTAGGCTTTTACTTCATGTTAGTTACCATGTGTTAGCAAAACTGGGTTAAGAACACACCTTTTTTCCTAGTGAAGACATGCCCGTGGGGGTCAAAGGCGTGGGGCAGAGTCTTGGGCATCAGCACCATATCTAGTGCTCAGTTCTAAGAGTTGATTCCAGCCCAACTGATGCTATGGGGAAACCTGTGGGATTATGCAGGGACGGAGGGTTTATACTGACTAGAAATACACAAAAGAGATCATGAGACATTTTCCGCAGTGCCCTTAACCCCCTTTGTTTCCCGTTTCCCCACAGAGCATGGTTTCTTTGGCTCAGAGTGGCAGAAGCGATGGTGCGTCCTCAGCAAAAGGACCTTTCTGTACTATGCAAATGAAAAAAGTAAGCAGCAAAGCACCTGCCTTGTGTTCTCCAAGGGGCAGGGAGCTCAAGTGGGCTGGGACGAGACTGGGCAAGCCTTGTTTAACGCTAATGCCTCCTGGGGAGATAGTTCCAGAGCGTTCTCTCTTGAAGTCCCTGGGACTTCAGGGGATAAATTTGGCCCCAGCAAATTGGATTCATTCCTTAGTTTGCTCTGTTGAATCCTGTCATTTTCTGTTATTTGTGTTACAATATTGCCTAGAGGTTCTATTATGCTAGATGCTGGCTGGCTTATGCTTTGCAGGAAGGTTGCTATCCCTTGTTTTTCATCCCCTCTTATGTAGCTGTGAATGTTCTCATTAGCCATACAAATCATTAATCTTTGGAGGAAGCTCTTAGCCTCAGTGATGTCTTGTGGCAGCGAGTTCCACAGGTTAATGATTATGCCTATACACCAATTTCCTCCTGTTTGTTTCCTCCAAAACAAGGTGTCGGCTGCCATTTTCAAAGGTGCCTAAGGGATTTGGATGCTCAGTTCTTCTTACGATTCATAGCTCAGTCCTGGTTTCCTTAAGAGTCCATTGCTTCCTGCTGTCTGTTGGTTTCACACCTGAAGCTCCTGCTTCTCATTTCACATGGCTGGTAAATAATTATGCCAGAGGGTGATTGACGCCAGATAACGCATCAGCGTCCGGCACTTTTAGAAAGATCTTGGCTTTGTTTTATTTCAATATACTTATTGGTAAAGAACAAGAGAAGAGAAACACAGGACTGGAACTGTGTAAATAAAATGCTGAACCGAGTTTTCCATTAGGCATCACCTGGGCTTTAACTCCCCAAGTGACTGTATATAATCCATGTGTCAGTGTATATAAATATTTTGCAGTTATGCTCCATCAGGTACATATAAACACACAGCTAATACCTCCAGCTGAGTTCGGCGCGGCTAGATATATGGGCTTCGTTATACACTTCCGCCCATCCAGAAACCCTGCATGCCAACAGCTTTAACGCACGCGCAAACGTGCATCATATTCTTCGTTTTATGACGACTATTCCCCTGTTAGGACAAAATGAAAATCCGCTGACTCTCACTGACAGCGATGGTTTTGTCCTTCTCTAGCACCCTTCTTCTGAGGATCTCAGAGCACGGTAACAAGATTAAGCTTTGCAACCCCCGTCACCCAAGGGGGTCGACCTTTTTTTTTTAAAGTGACATTATTAAAGGCACAAGACTGAACTATTCCAATGCATTGGAAAGATAAGAAGTAGGGTAAGAGGCCGCCCCGGCCTAACCAGATCTTCAACGACTTGAAACTCAGAAAAGAATCCTACAACAAGTGGAAACTAGGTCAGATTGCAAAGGATGAATACAAAAAACCAACGCAAACATGTAGGGACAAAACTAGATAGGCCAAGGCACAAAATGAGATTAAATTAGCTAGCGACATAAAGGAGAAACATTTTACAGTAAGAAACAAGAGGAAGACCAATCACAGGGTCGACCCTATAGTCAGTGAGGGGGGAAAGACAATAACGGAAAATGCAGCAATGGCCGACGTGTTAAAGGCCGTTTTTGTTTCAGTTTTCACCAAAAAAGTTAGCAGTGATTGGCAGCTAACATAGCCATCAGTGCCGACTTCCTCTCTACCCAGGGGGTGCTTGACCGCCCCCCCCCACCCCTTCCTCCAAGCCCCCACCCTGCCTCTTCCCGCCCCCACTCCACCCCCAGGCCCCGCCCCTGCTCCACCCCTTTCCCCAAGCCCCTGCCCCGCCTCTTTCTGGCCCTGCCCCCACTCCACCCCTTCCCCCAAGGCCCCACCCCCACCTGCCTCATCCTGCCCCCCCCGAGTGCACCCCATCCATGCTCCTCCCTCTCCTTCCCAGCACCACCTGCACCCCGCGGAACAGCGCTGGGAAGGGTGGGGGAAGAATTGGTCAGTGGGGCTGCCGGCGGGTGGGAGGCTCTGGGGGGAGAGGGGGGAACTTGGCTGCCGGTGGATGCTAAGCACCTGCTAATTTTTTTCCATGGGTGCTCCAGCCCCGGCGCCTATGAACATCCATGTCAGTGGGGAGGATCTGAGGCTAAAACAGGAAAATAACACTTTAAGAATTACTTAAACAAGTGAGATGTCTTCAAGTCAGCAGGGCCTGATGAAATATATCCCAGACTACTTAAGGATCTGGCTGAAGAGATCTCTGAACCATTAGCTATTATCTTTGAGGACTTGTGGGGAGGATGGGAAAGATTCCAGAGGACAGGAAAAGGGCAAGTATAGCACCTATCTATAAAAAGGGGAATAAGGACAACCCAGGGTATTGTAGACCAGTCAGCTTCACTTTGGTACCCGGAAAGATAATGGAGCATATAATCAAACAATCCATTTGTAAACACCTAGAAGAAAATACAGTGATAAGTAACAGCATGGATTTGTCAAGAACAAATCGTGTCAAACGAACCTAATATCCTTCTTTTGACAGGGTAACAAGACTTGTGGATAGGTGGGGAAGCAGTAGACAGATTACATCTCAGTTGTAGTAAGGCTGTTGATTTTGCCTCACGTGACCTTCTCCTAAACAAACTAGAGAAATACAGCCTAGATGAATCTATTATATGGTGGGTGCACAGCTGGTTGGAAAAGTGACCTCAGAGAGTAGTTCTCAATGGTTCACAATCAAACTGGAAGGGCGTATCGAGTAGGGTCCCGCGGGGATCTGTCCTGGTTTGGTTCTATTCAATATCTTCAGAAATAATTTGGATAATGCCAAAGACAGTACATTTGTCAAGTTTGCGGATGATACCAAACTGGGCGGGGTTGCAAGCACTTTGGAGGACGGGATTAGAGTTCAAAATAATCTTGACAAACCGGAAAAATGATCTGAAATAAATAGGATGAAATTCAGTAAGGACAAATGCAAAGTACTCCACTTAGGAAGGAACAATCAGTTGCACAAATGCAAATACAATGCAATACAAATACAGAATGGGAAATGACTGCCTAGGATGGAGTACTGTAGAAAAGGATCTGGGGGTTAGAGTGGATCACAGACTAAATATGGGTCAACAATGTAAGACTGTTGCACAAAAAAAAAAAAGGGGGTAACATGCTTCTGGGATATATTAGCAGGGGTGTTGTAAACAAAACACGGGAAGTAATACTCCCACTCGGCTCAGCACTGGTAAGGCCTCCACTGGAGTATTGTGTCCAGTTCTGGGCACCGTGTTTTGGGAAGGATATGAGCAAACTGGAGAAAGTCCAGAGGAGAGCAACAAAAATGATTAAAGGTCTAGAAAACATGACCTAGGAGGAAAGATTGAAAAAAATGGGTTTGTTTAGTCTGGAGAAGAGAAGACTGAGGGTGGACATAATGGTCTTCTAATACCTAAAAGATTGTTAAAAGAGCAGGGTGATCAATTGTTCTCCTTAACCACCGAGCACAGGACAAGAAGCAATGGGCTTGAATTGCAGCAAGGAAGATTTAGGTTGGACATTAGGTAAAAATCCCTTACAGTCAGGGTAGTTAAGCCCTGGAATAAATTACCTAGGGAGATTGTAGAATCTCCATCACTGAAGGTTTTTAGGGACAGGTTAGACAAACACCTGTGAGGAATGGTCTAGAGATAATACATAGTCCTGCCTCAGTGCAGTGGACTGAACTAGATGACCCCTCGAGGTCCCTTCCAGTCCTGCATTGCTCTGATACTGTGTATCACCACGCTCATTTTACAGATGGAGAAACTGAGGCACAGGCAGGTGGCATGACTTGTCCAAGACCTCCCTGCAAATCAGCAGCAGAGCCAGGAATAAAACTCCCAGTCTTCTCCTGTATCCACCAGATGTGCTCTCTCCCTTGATGCAAAAAGGAACCAGCTCATTGCCAGTTACAATAAGGACATGACGGGCTGGATCCGCAGCTGGTGTATATTTGGCATAGTTCTGTTGACATCAATGGAGCTACATCAGTTCGCCCCAGCTGAGGATCTGATCCAATATGTGAACATGTCTGCATGTCTACAAGCTTCCAGAGGCAAATTGTCAAAGACCTCGCTAAATCATAGAATCATAGAATATCAGGATTGGAAGGGACTTCAGGAGGTCATCTAGTCCAACCCCCTGCTCAAAGCAGGACCAATCCCCAACTAAATCATCCCAGCCAGGGATGCACCAAGCCGTTAATCCTCTACCAGCAGCAGAATAATCGTTTGTATCATATTTCCCCAAGTACACACAGGTCTCGGCTTCATTACAGGCAGCTCATCTTGTGTGTCTGTGTGACCCTAACAACCTTTCCTTTGCTGTTACAGTCCCGCAAGGGTTGTTAGAAGGGCCTCCGCTTTGCTGGTCCTTCACCTAAGAGGGAAAATGCTACAACCCTTCCTTCTCCTGGGGATACAGATGCTCACACCAGGGGGCTTAGGAGTTTTTTGCCCATTTCCCAGTGAACTTGCTGAGACCCCTGGGGCAGGTCACGGCTCTGTGCCTCAGTTTCCCCCATCTGTGAAGCATTGTGAGCTCCTTCAAGGAAAGGTGCTGCAGCCATACAAAGCCAATATTATTATTTATCATTGCAGGCAAGCAACCGAAAGGGACTTTTCCCATTGAGTACTACAGTGCCCAGCTGGCTTTCCACCTGCGCAAAGACTCCCGAAGAGAATCCTGTTTCAAACTCATGAGCCCTGGCAAACGCAGCTATGAGGTAGGATCAATAGAAGAAATGGTCCTATTTCTGTGCTCTCTGAGCCCCAACCGCTTGAGCATGAGAACGCTGCGTGTATCATACCACGGCATACACCTGGCATGTTGCTATTTACTGTACGGTCTACATGGCCTGCTGTGTCTGAATCTCTGAGTGGGGTGAGACCTTTTTCCGTGTCGTCATCCCCCAAACCCAAATCTGTGACCAGAGAAACAAGGCCAGAAGGTTTTGGTGCCCCTCATTCTTGAAAGCTCATCTGGATGCAAACCTTTCCAAGTGTCCCATTGTGACCTGCTGCACGGTGTTGAATCGGACCTACTTTACCAGATTGACAATCGGCAGCAACACTGACTTCCGTGGCCAATTGGCTAGTCTGATTCTCCACAGCCCTGCATCTTGTATGGGCCTTGAGACCAGTACAAAGCAGGTGTAAAACACAGCCAGAACCAAAGCACTTTGCCCTCATCTGGCCCAGCAGTAAATGAGAATGCAAGCTGCAAAGCAACAGAGAAATTGGGTCTGGAGTTGGGGTTCAGACTCAATAATAACCCCACCTGACACGTTTTTATCTGATAAGTCCAAATCATTTAAATCATGAATTAGGTCTGACAACCTTCTCTGCGGTAGGTCAGCAGCATTATCCCCATTTTACAGATGGGGAAATGGAGGCATAGAGAGGTGACCCAAAGTCACCCAGTGGGTGAGGGGCAGAGCCAGGAAAAGAACCCAGGAGTCCTGGATCCCAGGCCCCTGCTCTAGGAGCTTGTCTACACGACCTCTGCTTAAGACATTAATGACATAACAAATGAATTCCCTCCCTAGTTTACAGCTTCCAGTCCTGCAGAGGCTAAAGACTGGGTGGATCAGATCCAGTTTCTCTTAAAGGGTGAGTAGCTATGGGGGAGTGCTATAGCCAATGTGCTTGACTTTACAGTTCATTCAGACAGTCCATTATCTGTAGACAGCTTTGCATGTCTTTAGCTGCATCCATCCCTGGATCTCAAAGAATTCCCCAAATATTGACGAATTAGACCTTGCAGCCCCCAAGATGGGTATCTATATTATTGTTATCCCCATTATACAGATGGGAAAATCAAGAGAGGTCTAAGGTCAGAGGGCAAGTCGATGTCAGAGCTGGGAAAAGAACCCAGGAATCCTGATTCCCAGTCCCCAGCTCTAAAACCAGACAATATTCCCCCTCAGAGCGCTTGGTCCAGTGCCTTTACCACGAGCAAGTCCTTCCACTCTGCTTCTCCTCCTGGCACTGATGCCCTTAAACTCTTCTCTGCAATAAACGAAGGCGCCCAAATGAATAGAAAAGCAGGATGTGGCCGAGGCAGCCCATTGGCACGGGGCAAAGAACATGGGGGGTTAAAATCTAATTTGTGGGTTGCTGAATGGCTGTTCTAATGGCACCCTCTGCTGGCCAGTCCGGGGGGTTGGCACTGACCGTGGGGTGTGGGAGCTATCATCAAATATGGTAGAGAGGGAGAGATGCAGTCATCCCTGGGCAGAGCGGGTTATTGACCATATCCAGTTGTCGCACAATCAGCTAGCCCAGCCGAACGTATGAGGAGGGAGACTGATGTAGGTGGGAAAGGGCCCAGTCATCCAGCATTGCTTACTGGACTGTGAGCTTTTGTTGCGGGAGAGAAAGACGCTGCTGTTATTTGAAGGACAAGGGCTGCCAGCTTCACTCTGTACCTCTGCTACGAAGAGAACCAACCACTGTGATGTTTTTATTTTATTTTATTTTATTTATTTGCAAGAAGCTTGAGTAGAATTTGAAAAACAGGAGTGGGCCTGTTCTGGGTTCATGCATGTGACTTGCCACTCAGGGCCAGATTCTGAGCTCTGTGTTTCTGGTGGAAATCTGGAGTCACTTCTCTGACTTCATGGAAGTTACTTCAGATTTACACCAGCATAGCTGAGGCCAGAAGCTAGCCTGAGATGTGCAAACCTCCTACAGAGGGAAGGCAGCTTTAGTGCACCCTATGCTATAACACTGTTCAGTCGGTCTGTTAATACCTTGGCCCTGCTGGCAAATTAGTTCCGTTACATGCTCGGCGACAATCCGCTGACCACGTTTCCTTTCCTCGGTGCTCCGCTGAGGTCAGTCTGCCCTGCAGAGTGTTCTCTGGGGGGGGCGGTAAGCCTCATTCAGAAACCTTCCATCCTATTTTCCTGCTTGAAAAGAAGCATAGCTTTGCACCCTAGAGACTTCCTCCCCTTCCCCAGGGTTTGTCATCCCCTTCCCGATCCTCATTCCATGTGCTCCTAACCCATGTGTTAGGCCAGGCACCCATGGACCATAAGAGGGGGCACGCCCCCCCCCCCCAAGTTCTGTGTTGTTGCAGAACAGGATGAATGATGAGCGCTGCGGGATGGTAGCCTGACTTCTCTGGTAGATTTCAGCCCATGACAGAAGCACTAGCATTTAACGCAGTGATTTTTGTTTTCCTTTGATTCCTTCCTTCCTTTTCATCGTCCCTCCTGCCAGATATGAGCTCCCCCACCATCCCATACGATGAGGAGGAGGAGGAGGAGGAGGAGGAAGCTTATGATGACATCGACGGCTTTGGCTCTCCAAATGCAGAATCCCGCAATACCCTCAACTTGGAGGAGGACGTGGCAGTGGCCAGTGGGGAGGAGGAAGAGGACATCTATGAGGTTCTACCAGGTGAGCAGACAAGTGGTCAGGTGAAGAAACGCCCTGGCCACTCGCAATGGGCTGTAGACGCAGCAGAGGGATATTTACCTCCCCTCAACAAACCACTTTCTTTGGAATAAAAAGGGTTGGTTCATGGAACGTTTCTACTGAATATATAACGTGTTCTGACCTACGTGGCTTTTCCCAGCTGTGTTCAGCTTGGTCCACCATGGACCATGAGAGTTAACCCGCTCCTCTCCCAGTGCAGTGGCTTCTCTGTGACTTGGAGTCTCTTAAATCAAGGTTAGGTGTGTGTCTGAAACATGTGCTCCAATTTAACCCACTCATTGGTGGCCTGCGTTCTGTAGGATGATCACAATGGTCCCTCCTGGCGGGCTTCGGATTTGTAATTGTGATGCAGCTTCTGGTCTGGCAAGGGACAATATACAGTGAAACTTGCCAAAGGTGCAACACGCATGGGCGTGAACCAAGCTGTAGTGGCCGGTTGAGGGACTCGGGAGCAGCCCTCCTAGTGCAAAGTCATACAGTTCAGAAGGGCTTTTGCCAGGAACAGAACAGGAATGGAGTCTTAGAACTTAGTAAGTAATCTAGCTAGATATGTGTTAGATTCTGTTTTGTTTAAATGGCTGACAAAATGAGCTGTGCTGAATGGAATGTATATTCCTGTTTTTGTGTCTTTTTGTAACTTAAAGTTTTGCCTAGAGGGATTCTCTATGTTTTGAATCTGATTACCCTGTAAGGTATTTACCATCCTGATTTTACAGAGGTGATTCTTTACTTTTTCTTCAATTAAAATTCTTCTTTTAAGGACCTGATTGCTTTTTCATTGTTCTTAAGATCCAAGGCTTTGGGTCTGTGTTCACCTATGCAAATTGGTGAGGATTTTTATCAAGCCTTCCCCAGGAAAGGGAGCGTAGGGTTTGGGAGGATTTTGGGGGGAAAGACATTTCCAAGCAGGCTCTTTCCCTGATATATATTTATTAGACGCTTGGTGGTGGCAGCAATAAAGTCCAAGGGCAAAAGATAAAATAGTTTGTGCCTTGGGGAAGTTTTAACCTAAGCTGGTAAAAATAAGCTTAGGGAGTTTTTCATGCAGGTCCCCACATCTGTACCCTAGAGTTCAGAGTGGGGAAGGAACCTTGACATGAAAGCGCCATGGGACCTGCCCCGGAGCCTGCTGTCAAGTGTGGCGAGACCAGAGAGGTGGCGGTGCGGACCGTTATTCCTTGGTGTTGATACGACTGCATTAGCGTGTCTGTTCGTCAGAGGAGTCAGGCGGGCTTGTGCATCCTCACTTCTGCTGTTAGCAAGGTAGCGAGAGAACAGCTCGCGCCAGTGCATCTACACAAGCTGCCGTTCATATCCCTGGCTGTGGTGGAGACGTACCCTGCATTCCTCACGTAGCTCCATTGACGACTGTCCCTGCTCAGGGAACCAGACGGACGTTTACAAGGATCCCAGGGTGAGAGGCTGCTTTACCACCGCTGCTGATTTATGCCCTACCCTGCTTTGCTCCAGCTTCCTCTCCTCTTGTTCCGATTTCAAGGCGGCCTAGAGAAAGTTGGAAAATATTCTAGTCGGAAACAATTCTTCCATTGTCTTTTTTATTTCCCTGCCCCCACTCTGCTCCCTCTTCCCCTTGGCTAGGGGCATTTGCATGAAAATTAGGTCCTTGTTTCCTTTTATTTATTTTTGGAGCTTTGCATTTTTAGCGAGTTAAAAACTAAATTAAATACGTCAGGAAGGTTCCACTAGGCAGCAATTAAGAGCCCAAGCTCTCAGGCATAAGGGACTGGGCTCAGCAGTTTGGCAGCAAGGTAGAGGTGGCTGCAGGTTGCAGGGCACTGGATAGATTCTGTTCCTCGCTGAGCCACTGACTTGCTGTGTAACCTTGGTTGAGCTGCTTCACTTCCCTCTGCCTCTGTTTTTCACGCCAACCTGTTGTTTGTTTAGCCTGGAAGCTCTCTGGGGCAGAGGCTGTCTCGTGCTAGGTGTATGTGCAGCGCCAAGCACGACGGAGCCCTGATCACAGTTGGAGCCTCTAGGCTCCAGGTGGTGTAACCAGAGGCGACGCATGGGGGGCAGCATGCAGGGTCACATGCCCCTGCCGATTTGCTGCTTGGCTTGTACTGAGCATGCTCAGTAACACTGCTGAAGCCAGCTGCCCTCCCTCCCCACCCCCACCCCGCCGCTATCGACAGGCACGGGTCATCCCTGGTTGTAATTGTAACAGACACTATAACTACACATGTGCATCACTGCCAGGTTCCTGCCCGGCGTGCAGAAACGTTTGGGTCCAGGGTGTTGGTTTTGGCTGGACTTGGGTGCACAGGGGGGCGAAATCCATCCTTACACGGAGGCCTTTGCCCCACTTAAGCAACTGCAAAGCATTGTGGGATTGCGCGGCTCATGGCACAGGCGGAGAAATCCTTGAGAACCACGGCACTAGGAAATGCCCTCGAGAATCCGGTGACCTTCACCGTGTGCATCGAGAAGCTGCTGCCGCAGCATCTAAATCTGCCTGACCAGCCTTCGGCGGACCCTGCCCAATGGCCTAGCTGATTCTCTTTCCCTGGGACTTTGATCGCTCTCTCGTCTGGGCAGGGAGATAACTCCGCATAGGGGCAGGGGAAGACGCTAACCCCTCCTGTGTTGCTTACAGGATCTCGGATGGATGGGGGGAGGGATACATTGAGCTTTGTCCGGTGAGAGCCAAGGCTTTTGCCACCCCCACCCCACCCTGTTGATGAGCATTTTCCCCGGCAGCTTCACACAGCATTCGTCATAGGCACCGACTCCGTGGGTGCTCTGGGGCTCAAGCACCCATGGGAGAAAAATACTGGGTGCTCAGCAGCCACAGCTGTTTGTCAGGACTGCCGATCAGCTGTTTGGCAGCTGGGGGAGGCGCTTGCGGGAGGGCGGAGA
Organism: Chelonia mydas; assembly: GCF_015237465.2. Classification (NCBI taxonomy): domain Eukaryota; kingdom Metazoa; phylum Chordata; order Testudines; family Cheloniidae; genus Chelonia; species Chelonia mydas. The sequence continues at coordinate 10,374,456 of NC_057860.1, forward strand.
GCAGCGGGCAGGCGGAGGCCTTAGGGGAGGGGTTGGAGCAGAGGCGGGAAGAGGCAGAGAGGGGGCAGGAAAAGGCAGAGCAAGGGCAGGGCCTTGGGGCAGGGAGGGGGGGAGCATCCCTAGGGGAAAATAAAAGTGAGCACCTAGGGCATTCGTGATTGCAGGATGGGAGGGCAATACTGGTCTGTTTACAGGACCCACAACCAGCTCCAGAGCAATGAACGGTGACCGCACAAAGGCAGTTTCCGACTACGGGTGGGGGGACGAACAGCAGGAGCAGACGAACCTTGGAGCTGCAAGGATGAGATTGTTGTCCGAATGCCCCGAAGTAATAAAAAGAACCGGGGAGGGGAAATATGAGAGCTATGATTGTCTGGAAATAGGTCGCTTTTCAAAACTTTCCCTGAGTTGGTAGCTGCTCTCCCAAGCAGCACTGTATCCACCGACTTCAAAATTATGGGCCCCCCATTCTCCGCTGCCTTGCAGCCCGGTGGTGTCATTTACCAGGAGGATAAAGGTGACAGTGTGTATGTGTGGGGGCGGCGGGTGTTTAAAATGCCACCATACTGATCTAGGTAGCACTTTGCACGAGTGAGGGAAACCTGTGGACCAAATCCTCCATTGTCCTGCGCCCACTGTAGTCAGCCATACCAGTGCAAAGTGGATGAAAGATGCTACTAAATTGGAATGGTAAAGGTTTGCACGCACATTGTGCTGGTGTGAATAACCTCCCAGCCTGCAAGGAAGGAGAGAATCAGGCCCCAGGTTTCCTTGCATGTGCTGGTAGTAATGCCTAAAATCATTAAACCTCTTTTCAGCCTTTCTGTTGCTCCCCGGAACAAAGGTTGGGCCGGTTGGCTTCCCTGGGCTAGGGCTAGGGCTGGGACAGGGAGGTTTCCCTGGGCTGCTTGCTTTGCCATTTTTGCCTTCCTGAGCTTGGCCGATGAAACCAGGGGAAGCCAGTTTCATATCTGGTTTTCCTCCATCTCATTTTCTGGTAGCACAGTTGTGCTACCAGAAAATGAGATGGAGGAAAACCAGAGGTGCTGTGATGTTCAGGCTGCAGCATGCCACGGCGGAATATTTGAAATCCAAATAAAACCCTCTCTTTACCTGGGCTGGTTTTAGAACACGCTTCAGGCGAGTCATTTCTGTCCATCTTCACTTGGTCTGTAACAGCTTGCCAAAAAAATCCACCTTTGGGGCCGAGGTCAACCCAGTATCTCCAAAAACTCTTTGCCCCTCCAGCCAGTTCCCCGCCTTGCTGCTCCTGGTGCTGCAACAAACTATTGGTTGGAACCCCTTGACCTGGCCATGCCTTTCCGAGGTTCTGTATGCCCTGGTCCTCTTGCAACCCAAGTCCTTTACAAGCAACGAGGTCAGGTCCAGCTCAACGAATATCCTGTTTTCTCCTCCTGCTTCCCCGTGCGTGGATGGGAAGTGAGAATTGGTGCAGAGGCACTGGTTCAGCTAACTGGATCCCACACGGAAACCGTCATGATGGGAAATTATCTAGTGGCTCCTGCTCCCAGCAACTCGGGCTGGGCTTCGTGGGTAGATGCTCGAGATTCCCAGAATGCACCACCTGGGAGGAAAGGCCAAAATGGGTGCCACAAGAATACAGTGTTGCTGTGCGGGGGTAGGACAAGTGAGACAGCAAGTCCCCTCCCTTTGGTGCAGACCCCCGTGGCCCGTCTTTGCTAGCCCAAGGTGCTGGGCTGCCTCTCCTCACCTCACCTGTGCCCCCCAGTCATGGGCGGTCCCCTCTGCAAACTACAACAGAACCTGCTGGTGGCCAACTCGGTTGAAAATCGATGTCCGTTGGTGTGTGCACAGGAAGAATGGAATCGTTCTTGCTAGAGTATCCTGGGGGGAGGGCAGGAGAAGGTAAAAGAGGGATTGCTAGGTCCCAGCCCTTCTGATGGGAGCAGCTGCAGGAAGCATAGATGTGGGTTGTCCACCTTAGCAGCCGTTTTCCCTTGCAACTTCCAAGGGTGGGTGACAAGCTCCTTGTGGAGCTCTTAGGACAAGACAGGGCCTGTCTGGTATGTAAACTGGGATCGTAAGAGAAGTCTCGTGGATTAAAGCCACTTCACTACGGCGCATGTCCTGTCTGCACATGGGCCTGGAGGGTGTCAGAGGCAGTGGATCCACCACCGTTCCCCCGGAGAGGGTTCGGGCGATCCAGGTCCCCAAAGCCACTGTACACCTTTCCCTCCCAATGGCGCCACGATTGCTCAGCGTTCTTTGGATGGGAGGTGATTTTTGCCTCCCACGCTGGATGATGCGGGAGGCAGGTTTCAGGGGACCGTAAAGAGAGGAAGCTTTAGAGAGGCGAGGATGGTCCAGTGGTTTGGACAGTAGCTGAAGACCTGGGTTCAAAACTTCCTGTGTGACCGTGGGCAAGCTACTTCGCCTCTCCGTGCCGCAGAGCCCCATCTGTACAGTGGAGAGAACAGCTCTGCCCTGCCCCACAGCGGGTGTTGTGAGGATAAATACATCAAAGATTGTGAGGTGCTCAGATCCTGCCATACCGGGAGCCAGGTAAATACCCAAGAGAACTAACTGAGGAAGCGTCTGCGTTCTCGAGCTCTGCCCTCCCCGGGAATCTCCATGTTGTGTGTGTTTTATTATGCAAATGACAATCTCTGCTGAGGTCGAACTATTTTTTCTCTTGTCCCAAGTTTAAAAAAAAGAAGGGGGGGGGGGGAGATAATTTCCTCAGCAAGTCATCGTCGTTAATGAAGTTTTACAAAAACAGATACAACCAAGGAAAAATAAAATTTCACAGGTGATAAATTTTTCCAATTTCCCTGGCAGAATTCGATAGGATTGTTAAATTAAGAGTGAAGGTGTCTGTTAGGAAGCAACGAGCAGTGATGGGTAATTTTATAGAGTGGAAAATTGAATCAAATTGCTACATTAAAACACAGCTCCTCTGAGAATCTGCCCCTCACGCAGGCTGCTCCGGCATAGCACCGGGGGCTCGGTAGCTGTGCCCGGGGAGGGGGCGGGAAAGACCGATTTCCCCGGTCTCTTGGAACCCAGGGGTGGGGAAACCGGTTTCCCCTGCAGGGGTTCAGAGGGGATCGGGTTTGCAATCCAGCTGTGGTGGAACGTGCCGCATCAGTGCCTCATGCAAGGCAGCGGATTCAGCCTTTTCGGGCACTGGTAGATTTCATGTCGGCGGGGGGAGGCAACATGGAGGGAAGCGGGATCAGAAAAGACCCATCAGGGTTTTGCCGGAGGCTGTATCTTTATTTTTCAGCATTCTCTTATTCCTCATCTCTATAGTATCTGAGACCAATCCCTGCCCTAGAAAGTAGAACTTGTCCTGCCTTTTCTTTTAAGGGCCTGTCTACACTATAACCGACTCAGGGCACCTGGTCACAACAAGGTGAAGGGGTTATAGTGTAAACAGCCTAATAGTATCCATAGAACCGTGTGTGGTACCGAATTTTAACACTCTTCCGGGGACAGGACAGTACGGCAAAACGGTGCTCGAGCCAGAGCCTGTGATGTGGTCATTGTACGTCTACACTGCAAAGAAAAACCCTCAGAGCCCCGGTCAATGGACTGGGACTTGCAGGGCCCAGGCAGTGGAGCTAAAAAGAGCAGTGTAGACGTTTGAAGACAAGGGTCTCCCACCCTGGCTGCTCTTCTGGGAATCTCCAGGCTTTGACGGCGGCCAACCTTGCTTAGGAGCAGGGGGCTGGGTCAGTTCCTTAATCGCTGTCCCCTACCCCAGCGTCCAGCACTTGGGGTGTTTGCCTGAGCCACAGGCAGAGGAGGGTGACCTGCCAGCGTGCACCAGCAGGGAGCAATTTCAGTGGGTCCAGTAGATGGTGCCATCCCTTGGGATATTTGCTGCTGCACACTAGACAGGAAAGGGTCCCACAGCACCCCAGCAAGCTGCTCCCCAGGAAAATCCAACCAAAGCTTGCGAGTTCTCCCCCTTCCTTCCTAAAAGCCTCCATCCATCACAGCCCTTCTGGGGCGCTGTGCAGCTGGGAGACAGGCTGGCATTTAATTATGAGATTAATGTTTCAGCTCACGGCTTCCAATCCACGCGCTCAGCCTGCCACTTGCGGGCTGGCACCAGGCACGGAGCGTGCCACGCACAGCACAGGAAGCCCGCTGTGAATGGAATTAGAGCCCCGAACATGCCAGCGTCATGTGAGGCAGGGTCCCCTCCGCCGTCACACCGTGGAGCTTGCCGCTTCGGGAGGGATGTAGCCTTGAACACGCCGGCATCTTGTGGCGGGTGGAATTGCATAGCCCGGCGCATGTCAGCATCGTCTGACACCCTGGCCCTCTGGGTCGTGCAGGGGAGCGGTTTGACTCACTGGGGAGGTAAAGCTTTGACACCACCACCCCCCTCCAAAATCCCAGGGTGGCGTGTTCATTTGCGGTGTGGCACCAGGTGAGGCTTCGGGGTAGGGGAGGAGCGGCTGAGGGATGGCGAATGGCCGCCGCTTGCCGCTGTGCAATTTGGTCTCCTTAGAACATGTGAATATCCCAGCTGGCAATTGCTAACTCGGTCCCTCGGTGCAAGACGACCTGTGTGGAGCACAGACGCTGCCTGCCCAGCTAGAATGGGTAGAAATAGCAGCGTAGAAGGTGAGCTACTGCTTAGGCTGGAGGTTCTCAAACTGGGCAGCACAGAATTTACCGTTTTCTGGGGGGGCGTGAGAAGGTTTAGGGGGGGAAAAACCAACTTCCTGTGCACGTTTTCCCCACAGCGACGAATAACTCTTGAGGGTTGAGGGGAACAGGGCTTCCATCTTAGAGCACGGCAGCTGTTTCAATCCACCACCCTCGCTTCTTTCCGAGCTGGGTGGCCGGAAAGCGGTGGCTGCTGGCCGGGGGCCCAGCTCTGAAGCTAGCACCTCTGCCAGCAGCAGCTCCGAAGCAAGGGTGGCGTGAAATAATATTGCCAAAAAACCCAGGCTCCCCCATCACACTAGTAACAACAGTGTGATGCCAGGAAGTAGTATCTTACTTAAAATTTACACTTAAAGGGCTGTGTTTGAATCAATGCCTTTCTGCTTTTAATATTTAGTGAGAATTATATGTTGGGTTTTTTTTATCGGTATATGTACTTGTGTGGCGGGGGGCGTAAACTCCTACACACGCAAAGGAGGGAGGCATGATCAAATAAGTATGAGAATCACTGCCTTAAATGCGTAGAGAGGTGCCAGAACCTTAGGCTACGTATCCTACACGGCTCTCTGCGTGCCCAAACAGTGCTTCCCATTGCTATCTTCAGCAGAAGATTTGGTGTCCCACTGCCAAAGCTTTTATCTGCGCCCCTCTCTGCCAGGACCTTTCACTACCTCGTGTAGCTAGGCGCTGTAGTGCAGACTCAAGTGTGGACGTGGCCCTAGTCGTCGATACAAACCGTACCTCACGCCGAGCTACCCCCATCCCAAGAAGGGGCAGACGTTTGAATTACCCCGCACCTCGCTCATTGCGCATCTCCTCGGGCATCCATTTCGGTGCGGTCTTAGAGGCTTCGCTCGCTCCCATCGAAGCAATGCAAAGAGAAGCGGGATCAAGGCTCTGGACCTTCAGTGAAGTACAGGAGGCTGTCGGGATCGGCTGAAAAGACTTTCCATTTCCATAGGCCCTTTCCTCGGAGGAGCTCAGAGCACTTTATAGAGGGTGTTTCCCTGTTTTTCACTGGAAGGGAAGTGACTTGCCCAATTCCGTGACGGAGCCGGGAAGAGAATCCAGCAGAGAATCGTGACTCCCAACTCCTTCCTCCAGCCGCTACATGACCCTCTTTTTCAGAGCCAGGAAGAGCACTCGCGTCCAGGCTTCACTCTCCCCACTCTTGAGAGTTGGAAATAGAATCCTAGAAGATCAGGGTTGGAAGGGACCTCAGGAGGTCCTTTAGTCCAACCCCCTGCTCAAAGCAGGACCAATCCCCAACTAAAGCATCCCCGCTAGGGCTTTGTCAAGCCGGGCCTTAAAAATCTCTAGGGAGTCCTGACACTCAACCCCCTTCTCTACCCACTAGGCGACACTTCAGCTCAACGTTGGGAATAGAACCCTGGAGGCCTGGTGCCCTGTTCCCGGCACCCATGACTTGAACTTTTAACCTGTCGGGGGGGAGGGGGTTGGAGGTTCTGGTTAAAATGTTCTGTGATACATCAGCTGTGAAGTTGGGGTGAGGTGACGGAGGAAGGAGACTTGCTGGGAAAGGTGCTCTTTCCTTCCCTGTGCCAGCCACGGTACCTCGTAGCTGAGTGCAGAATAAGCAAAGGGCCTTGGGTAAAGTTTTGTCGTCTTTGGGGACAGGGGGCTGGAACCAAGCAAGCCGCCTGAACCCATTAGAGGCGGGAAATGCGGATCCGCAGTAGCTGTAATAGCAACAGGAACCGGCCCTGCTCTCTGGAGGGGTTTCCCGTAAAGCAGAGAGAAAGCGAGACAGATAACCCTCCGTGGGAATGTTAGTACACACTCCGCTGTCCAGCAGAGCCGCCTGTGTTACTGCTAGGAAGGGGCGGAAAGGAGCCAGGCTGCCTGCTCCACCACAAGGCAGGAGGGGGGAGAGACACAGAAGGCCCGATGGGCTTAGCATAATGGATGCAAACTTTTTTTTCCCCCCGCATACCGAAAGTCACGTAGCAGAAAGGCTCCCCTTGGAATGTCATGTGTTTTCCTGCGCCAGTGCTGGCTGATGGCTTCCCAAGAAGGGAGGAGAGGCCGGAGGGTTTGGGGAAAAGGGAGGCCTAAGGCAGCTCTGCTTGGATGAGGGCGAAGACGTCCACAGGGAGCAAGCCAGGACGCAATTGGGGGCGTGTGGAGGCTGCAGATTGTGGTAGATGAAAAGCCCAGATTGCAGGTCTGTGGGGTTGCAATAGGAGTGTGCAGTGAGATAGATGAGTAAGCATGGGTGTGCAGGGAATAGACGGGGGTTGAAATCAGGTGCGCACAGACCACAGGGGGACGGGGTATAACCACATGTAGGCAGGGGAGTAGGTTGGCAGGTAGATGGGGTTAGATCAGGGGCATGTCGGATGTGAGTGGATGGGGTGTCTCCATGTGGGTGGGCGGAGTACGGGCTGAAGGGGTGTTCATTATTTGTATTATGGTAGCACTGAAAGGCCGCAGTCAGGGATCAGGGCCCCATTGTGCAAGGTGCTGTACACACACAACAAAAAGACAATCTCTGCCCCGAAGAGCTTGCAATCCAAGTCGAGCGCTGCTTGTTCCTGAGGGTTGCATTTGAGTTCCTGAAGGCCTTAGCGGCGGCTCATGGAGACGTAAATGATACTCAGTACCGCTGAGAGCAACGCTCTGTCGACGACGCGTATAATGTGCCGGTCAGCATGGGAGCTAGACGCCAGGGCCCCCACTCAGGACATACAGCAGAGGTTTGTTATCAGGGCACATTCCTCCAAGTTACGGACTTGCCACAAAATGCTCATGGTAACTTTTTGATACGCTTCCCAGCATGCGACTTACAGACTGTGGATAAATAAGGTACAGCTTTGCATAAACGAATGGATGACAGACCTAGAAGGCTATTGCCCCCTTACTAGTCCTCCGTAATCCCAGGCTGTACTTCGTTGGGGGAAATACACACAAACTAAAATCTGGGAAATTTAGTTTTGGGGGTGGGGGGAATATCCATTGAGCCAAACGGATGGAAGGTACTTTAGAGAGGAAGGATAGTCTAGTGATTAGGGTGCTAGGCTGGGATGTGGGATATCTTCATTCAGTTCCCTACACAGCCTTTCTGTGTGACCTTGGGCAAGTCATTTAGCAACTGGGGTGTGGTGAGGATAAATGTATTAAAGAGCGTGGGGCGGCTTCCATATTACGGTAATGGCAGCAGTAGATGGGTAGCTTGAACAGCTTGCTATGTGCAGTCCCAAATCCGTAGCATGGAGGATTGCTTGTCTGATATGCTGATTGGAACAGTGATCGTTAGCCTCTGGACTCAGCCACGTGCTTGTGACCTCAATGCAATAGGGAATGGGTTATAAGTGCCCCAATGACTCCTTCATCCTACTGTTTAAATTCAACTCCAGATTGTGGCTTTAGGTTCCTTCTGAAGGGACCACGGGGTTCCGTCTTAATCATTAACCCTCTCTGCTAATTATCCCCCCTGCCCACACGGCCATCAAGTAGAGAAGCTTTAGTCTGGAACCTGTGCCGTGCAGGGTCGCTCCTGTTCTGCATCGGAGCAGGGGAGCCATTTCAGAAAGCTTCTCGCCAGCTGTTTGTTTCATTTGGCACCGGGTGGATTCATGGGTCTCTGCAAGGGGCTCTTTTCGGTGTGGCAGCCTTCATCCATTCCTCGATATTTTTTTTTTTTTTTTTTTTTTTAAGCAGGGCTTTTGCCTGTCAGAGTTGTAGCTCTGCCATGCCAGTTGCCTTACCCGCCCCCGTCCCCGCTGCCATGCCCAGGGGAAAGTGCCAGCAGAAGACAGAGTGGATGTATGTTCTCCCCGTCGAAGGGCCGGGACCTGTGTGTGCGCTCGCCAAGCCTCCCTGGCAATGGATACAGACTCACACGGCTGCTACTCTGAAACCTGTCTAATTTTTGACAGTCTGTGTGTGCAAAAAATTTCTTCAGTGCAAATTGTGCTTCTGTGCAAATTTGTGTGCGCGCACACGCGCACAGCTTAGAGGGAACCATGCTCCCTGGAACGTTCCTGTCTCTCCTCACATCAGGACGCCAGCTGACCTGAGGAGCGAGAGTTATGAGAAGTCGCTCCCTGCAGAGCGCTCCAGAGCAGCTTAGCCATCCGATGAAGTGAGCTGTAGCTCACGAAAGCTTATGCTCAAATAAATTGGTTCGTCTCTAAGGTGCCACAAGTCCTCCTTTTCTTTTTGCAAATACAGACTAACACGGCTGCGACTCTGAAACCTTCTCACCCAGTGGCAGCAAAGGCAAGGCACGTGCCGTCGTTTGCCAGGCATTCTTTGACCGCGTGACTTTGGAAGAGAGAGGGCATTTAGGTCCCTTCTATGCTACAACGATAATTGAGGCAGAGGAGGGATTGCAGCGGTCTCCGGGCCCAGCTGCAGCACAGTTCATATGTAATACAAGGGGAACCTAACAATATTCCCCCAACCCTTGGACGGCCCCAGGGCTTTAACCCCGTTACACAACTAAATCCATTCTGCACTGCAGTATTTAACCGGGTTGCAACTGGCTGGATTATAATCGTAGTGTAGACTGAGTTCTTTGCAACAGTGAGGTGGAGAGATGGAGAAGGATCGCATTGCAGATGGAATGGCACAGGGAGAGGATGTTTGGGTTGGAGAGAGAAACGATGTGGCCAGCCACGAAGGTGCTAACGCAGAAAACAGAGCTTGGAATGGGACCACCTTCGTGCAATCCCTGCTTTCCCAGGAGTGTGTTTTGCTTGCACATGTTACTTTGCTGTGCAGCGGAAAACACATTGTCTCTCGTTAGGGCCACTATTTTCTCATCCACTGTGGAGATTGCAACCGGAGCCCCCGTGCGTTCTGGTTCTCAACACGCCTCCCTGTAACTTTCAGATGAGTCCCGTTAGCACTAATTAGAATGAAAACAATACGTTGAGCTTCTGTAGCAACCCTCAGATGAGTCTGGTTTTACAGGAATTAGCCAACTAATCTCCACAGCACCCCTCTGATGTAGGCAGGTAGGATTATCCCCATTACTGATAGGTAAACTGAGGCACAGAGCCTGTGAAGCATGGGTAGCTCTCCAATCAGGAGACCATCTACTTATCGATCAAGATATGTATACGGTCACTGCGTAATCTGAGCATCTCCTTAGTATTTAAAAATGCAAGTAACAATAGCAATCTTTTTCCCTTTCCAGCCCAGAGGAGAAACAGCTGAATTAGTTTACAGGGCAAGTAACTTCTCGACGGAAAGCTAAATCAAGCGCGTTTAGGGCTGAAAGTGGTTGGCCTCATTTCTTGTGGCCAAGAGTTCCACTGGCTCCAAGAGCTGTAAAATTCCACATCCTGCATTCGTGAGCCTCTCCTTTTTAGTCCACAGTCCCAGTGGAATAGCTGCATCGTTCTAGGTCATGACTGCAGAGAGGATCTCGCCGTTGCTCAAATGGGTTTACGAAACAATTTATGGTCTGGATAAATTCTGCCGGGGGCGGGGCGGGGGGGGGCCGCACGATGTGGGTAAAAGAGGGGAAGTCAGGCCGGAATTCTGTATGTCCAAGGCTGGGTCAGATCATTTTTTCCACCCACACCATTCTTCCATCTCGCTTCCTGTTATCCGAAAAGCCTGGCGTTGTAAGGGTGGGCGTGGACACTTTGGCATTAGTGTCTGCCTCAAGTAGGTGCTTATATGATCTCCATTCCCTTATTATCTGAGCACCTCACAATCTTCTTTATCGTCCCAACCTCCCCAGGAGGTAGAGAAGCGCTAGCATCCCCACGCTAGAGCACCAGGAGGCTGAGTGACTTGCCCAAGGTCACACAAGGAATCTGTGGCAGAACAGCCACTTGAACCCAAGTCTCCCAGATCTTAAGCTAATGCTCTAACCATTTGGAAATGCTACCTCTCTATAGCTTAGCTATAGAAGTAGCCAGGGAGCTGTTACAGCCCTTTCCCTAATCGTCATCCTCCTTGGCTGGGGAGAGTTTGTTTCTGCTGATGAGCGTCCTTATCCTGTACTAGAGGTCGTGAGCTCCTCATTGATAGTCATGCTGTTCTGCATATAAGACTGGCCGTAGCCTGGGAGATGACTCCAAAGAAACTGAACTGCCCTGGAAGAATCGGTTTTATTTGTTCCCTTTCCCATTCTCATCCCAGGGCCAGATTAAGTGCCGTTGTCTGGAAGGATAAAGGAATCTACTTTTGACTGCCTTGATTGTGGGGGGTTTTTTATCATGGTTGCAGATACATTTACATTCTCTTTTACAAATGCAAAGAGCAGGCAAAAGCCACTTTCAATAATTTATTTTAAAATCAATGCTAATGAGGTTATGTCTCGTCAGTGGCCGAGTTTTACAATAAAGTCTGATTTATTTAGAAAAGATCTTTGGTGCCACTTCCCGTCTAATGGGGGAGCCGTTACAGTGACCCTCCAACTTCGGATCCAATTTGTAATTCACAGCGGAGCTCTGACCTGATTTGCATTGATTAGAATCGGGAGGCAGAGACAGCTGGGTCCGGGCCGTGGAGGGTGGGGGAGAGCACTCTGTCTTCTGCAAGTGTCTAAAGGCAGCAGATTATCTACCACCTTGTGATCAAGTTGCATGGTATCAGCAAAAGACCCGTCGCTGACTTGATTAGAAAGGCCCTCCCCACCATGGTTCCTCATGAAACTGGGCTACATACGGCTCTGCCCTGAGATTAGAGCAAAACTTGGTGCCTTTGGGTTCACAGACAGAGCTTCAGTGATGGTACCTCATGCTCCTTCCGGAGACATGGAACAGCACTGGACTCTGGGTTTTGTTTCTAAACTTCGTGGTTGCAAAGAGAAACCTGCAAATGTGACCCAAGCCTAACCGATGCAGTGATGTCTTCCTGAGTCTGCAGACAGCCTCTGGCAGAGGGAGCACGCTAGAGCCATCTGGCTCCGCACCCAGATCTCCTGTTCTGGGTAGGTGGGGTGTGGCTAGGATCTTGGATTGCCTTAATCCAGCCCTGATTCCTGTCATTGCCTATGCTTGCCGCCAAACTGAATTCAGCCCTGGTTTGGCCAAGTAGTGCATACACACCTTGTGTGGATGCCGCTACGTTCAGGGACTCTGAACCTGTATTATTGTGCCAATGTAAGGACCTTGCACCAATCAGCCCCTGGGAGAGTGAATGCCGGTGCTAATGATACGTTACCCATTTCAACTAAATCACCAGAACCCAGTTGTAAACCGATTTAAGGGTGTGCCCAAAAGGGGCTTGCACTGACTTAGCCCAAACTGGTTTTAGTTAAACTGGTGCGGCTATTGTGTATAAATAAGCCTTTCTTTCTGTCACACTGAATTAAATCTCCTTTTGTGCTCATGAGTAGCCTAGCGGCCACCGGCCCCCTGCTCTTGGTTTCGTCTTACTCCTGTTGTCTACAGTCCTCTCCCCTAAGGCTCAAACCTTCTCCTACTGAAACCAGTGGCTAACCTCCCATCACCTCAGCATCTTCTACCATCTGCCCTCTATGCCTGGATCATCCTCTCTTCTTCACTAGCAGGTGTCCTTTCTCTCTCCTTCTTCAGTTTCCCCCTTAAATCTGTTTCTTTCAAGAAATTGGTTAGTCTCTAAGGTGCCACAAGTACTCCTTTTCTTCTTTCAAGAAGTCATTCCACCTCCTCCATTTCCTGGAAATTATTGTTCGGTCAGTGTCTTGTGTCTTGCAGACCATAAAATCTTCAGTGCAGGAAACGTCTCTTCCTATATGATGCTTATAAAGTGCCATGTAAATTTATGGGGCTATCGTAAGTGATTTGTTTTTAACAGTGTTAATAGGAATTCATGGGTTTATGCAACATGCTTTAAAATATTACCTGTCCCAGGAGCAGGGGACTTCCCCTTCCCGTTTTTCAAATGTACGCTCTGAATTTACTGGTTTGAGAATCAGATGCTCTCTCTCGATCCAAATCATCAGATCTATTTTATCTAATCTAATCTCTAATCTAATGTAATCTATTGGTTTCATACTGCTGCTTGGCATTGCTGGAGTATCTCGACTTCTTCCACATAATGGTTCTGTCTCTTCTGAAGGCCGCCACTCAAGGATTAATTCCTTCGGTAACCAGTGTGCATGGAAGTCTTCAGAGTTGCCATTTGTCCATAGGCTTTTCTATGAGCCATGTCCTTTTTTCAAACCCAGGGCACGGACTGGCATCCACTACTCTGTAAAATGAGAGTGCCAGGCATTCAGAGACCCTGGCGTTGGGCATCACGTAAAGCCCCCAGGGCAGGATTTTCCAAAACAGACGGCATTGGCGTTGTTCTGCACCCAGAGAAGTCAATGGGAGTTTTACCACTGACTTCAGGGGGATCAGAGTTAGGACAATGCTGAGAGCTTTGGAAAAGTCCCACCCCTCATCTAGGGGACAGGGTGGAGGGACCTTCCATAATCCCTCACTAACCAAGTTCTTTCATTTCATTTCCCCTCCAGACGAGGAGCTTGACCCGCCCGGTCTGGAGGACAGAGAAGACGTTGGAAGTAAAGGGAAAACAGGTAAGAGACGACCGCGTCGTTTGGAAGCAACAGGCTCCTTGGGGCTGGGCTGCAGGAAGGACCTTCCTCCAGCTAGTTAGATCAGGAGTCAGTGTACATCTGACTGTGTGGCTGAAAGCATAGAGGAGGGAAAAGGCCCTGGGAGTGAGGCTGCTGACGATGCGTGTGGAGGGGAGGAGGCTCTTAGCTGCTCAGAACCCTTTTGAGAACCTTCTCCGTTAGCTTCCTCCCTTTCCGTTCCTGAATCCCCCGGCAACCAGCTGCTTTACCTACACCCCCCTGCTCCACCAATGGGCTGTGAGGTACCTCCCCCTACTATCTCCCCCCTCCACCCCCGAGCCTTCCTTCAGGTCTCGCCATTACCAGCTGTGAGCCGATAAGGCTGGGTGGGCTCACCATGGGGTTTCCTCTCCTTCCAATCTTCCCTTGGCTGGTTTCCAGCAGCCCAAGACCATCCAGCATCTCTCTACTCTCCTGTGGCCCCCTACCTGCTGTGACAGCACTGAGTCCCTTTCCGAAGGTTGGGCCGAGAGCTCCAGGATCCAGCTAACCTCCAGGCGTATCAGCAAAGGGGGAATGCACAACCCAGTGGGGAAAGGAAGAGGAGATGTCATGATCTGACCCTGAGGAAAGGTTCAGGTTCCTCTGGAGGGATGGAGGCCGCGGTTCTTTACCTTGTTCCTGCCCCTCAACGAGAGCGGAAGTGGCTCCTTGACCCTGAGGGCCAGGGGAGTGGAAAGGCCTGGTCTCTACTCTGCCGTGCCCCGAGACCGGACGTTCAGAGGGCAGGGCCAGGGAGGTATGTAATCAGAGCAGCGACCATGGAACCGCTGGCTGGTCCCAGTTCTGGATGCCCAGGTTTCATTCCACGCGCATTTGGATATGACTATGGAACTGTTTTTTTGGTGGATGCAAAATTGCACCTCCTCCAGCCCCCTGCTGTTATCCATGCTACAGGTAACTAGTTGATCCTGCGTTCCTAAGGACGGACGCCCCGCTGAAGCCTCCTTCAGTGGCAGGGAACCTTGCCAATGGCCTCTCCCACACTGTTATCTGCAGCAAAACGAGGCATATCTCGAGTGAGGACGCTCCATCCATCAGCCCTGCCTGACTTAGAATCCAGCAGCTCGTTTCATGTCTGCAAAGATCTCGGTTGTAAATGCACGTGCCGTTGCTCTGTCTTCCCTTGCTCCATTTTCAGCAGGCGATCGGGACCAGGGAGCACTCGGAGAGGGAGCCAGGCTTGTAAAGTTCAGGCCGCAAACGGGATTGGGGAGAGGGGGAGAGAGACGCACCGAAAAAACCATCGGAAAGAACGGAAAGTGAGTCACCGCCAGCAAAGCCGAGAGGAAAACAGAGCAGGGTGGGTCTGTGTACTGGAATGCTGGAGACACCAGAAACCCAACCCCAAACCATCACTGCAGAACAAGCTGCCTCCCCAGCATGTGCCTGGAATCCAGCGTCCCCACCCCTGCTTTTTCCTTAAGAACCCCTCGGGTGGGAGCTGAGCGGAAGGTCTGTTTCCTGCCCAGTTCCCCCTAGTCCCACCTGCTTCTCTTCCCATCGGGCGTCCGCCCCACCCACAGGAAAGAAGCCCTTGTGTGCGAGCAGCCTTGGGCGGTGCAGCTGTGAGCTTCCTGCAGCCCCAGTTCCCTTTTCACAGCTCCGTTCAGGAAATCGCGGCCACCTGGCAAAAATCTGGTTTGAGACCCGCCTCCTTGGGCTCTTTCCTGCCCCCTTTCCATGGGGCTCATGTCCCAGAAATTAAAGGGGGAAGTTTAACCACATGAGCAGGGGAGATTCAGCCAGGTTTAAAGCTTTATTCACCTCTCTGCGCACACACATAAAAACCTTGGCCGTTAAGGTCTGACTAGCTCAGATCTGGGTGGCTGTCACTTCACGATGCACTCTGTGTGCACGAGAGGAAAAGGTGACCGCACGGCCTGTACAACGCCTTGTGTCTGCTGGCTTAGTGCACGTGAAGATGTCTCCGTCTAGTGATCTGACTGGGAGACTACAGTGGACCTGACTGGGATATCACTTGCACAGTGGCGTTCCCCTTTTAGCTCAAGTGGTAGAGCCCTGGTGGTTTTGGTGCTGAAGGTCTCAGTCCTGAAAATCTGTATCGGCCTGTCTGTGCGTGGCCATGCTGGTTTACTTACCTGTCCACCAACTGTCCTAGGCCTTCGGGTGTTGGGCACAAGTAGGGTTGGTGAGGAATTTTTGGCCAGAAGAGTTGTTTTCATTGGAAAATGCCAATCAATTGAAACAAAACTTTTCATGGCAGGGACCTGTTTGAACAACAATTTTGTCAGGAAGGTTTCTTCCAATCCAGGGTGGAATTTCTGGTCAAAACAGGAGAGCCGGGGCAGGAGCCTTGGGGTTTCCATATCCCGAGCAAATGCCCTCACCACCAGGCTATTGGCCATTCTGGGATGCCTCGCTTGCTCTCTTTCCATGACAGATTTCCAGAGCTCTCTGTTTCCTCCCAATGGGGAATGAGAACAGATTTTGAAACGGCAACATTTTCCACGGAATGGAATTCTTGTTTCCTAGCCAGCCCTGGTTACAAGAAGCCGGATGGGGTTTTTAGCTCAGACCTGGCTGAACCAGATCTGCCTGTGATGGTGTCTCCCCAGCATTGCTGTGAAGCCACAAGCTAAGCACAAGGTCCAGCCGTAAGTCCTTTTATCTCCTGGATGGTCATTCCCTGACCAGGAAAGCCCTTGAGATGGGCCATCGCTGCTGCAGGGTCACTGGCTCACTCGGCCAAATGAGTTTGAGTTCCAGGTGCTTGTGAAGATCAGAGGGAATGAGAATTTTTCTGAATGTCACGTTTCTGTGGTGCTGTTTTCCCACCTTCATGCCCCACCAGCGTGATGAGTTATTAGGCCACTGGAGCATATGGCAGCTACAGCAGGTACGAGCGCCCCAAAGCTTGGAAAACAGACGCTGTCCCGTTATTTATAAACCATGCTTTGGTCATGACACAAAGCTGCACCTTCATCAGTGTCGGATCAAATGCAGCTGACTAAAGAGAGAAGGCAGAGGGGAAACAGACGGAAGGAATATTGGAGGGGCATGTTTGTAAAATATAAACAAATCAACCTAAGCAAGTAAATTAAAATAAAATAAACTAGTTCCATTTCCCCACTGAACTTCTTAATTCTCCCCTCGGAACTAGCTCCTAGGAGGATGTTGGAATGTATAATCAACAGAAGAAGGCCCTAATCCTAAAGCGGCAGCGGCGTGTAGTGGGTAGAGCACTAGAGTGGGACTCGGGAAGCTTGGGTTTATTTCTGGCTCTTCCAGTGGCCTTGGGCGAGCCACTTCCTTTCTCTGTGCCTCGGTTTCCCCACACCTCCTATCGTATCTATTTAGATTGTAAGGTCCTTGGGGCAAGGACTCTGTCTCACTATGTGGTTGTACAGCCCTTAGCACAATTGGGCCCTGACCTCAATCTCCGAGTGCTCCAGGAATACAAATAATATATCTTCCTTGGATCAATTCGGTCTTTGGCTGCCCACGTGCAGCTCCCACAAAGTGGGACTTCTCTTTCTTGACTAACCCCTACTGAAGGGCTTAGGCTCAGTCTGTGCAGAGCAACCGTGTTGACTTCTTTATCCTGGAAGCACCATTGTTCAGGGAGGTGCTGGCCTGGGCTACAGTGAAAAGGTGTGCCGTTGAGGTCCTTGGAACAGGTACAGGCTGGGTTCAGTCAGCTAAGATCCTTGCTGCTGAGTGGCTTCCATTTTTCTCTTTCTATTTTGGGTTCCCTTTTCAGTTATTAATGTACTTGGAGACTAAGGGCTTGTCTACACAGAGATACTAAGGAAAGTTAATCCGAATTAACTAGAGGTGTGATTTTAAAATGGATTAGTGAAACCGCATTAAACCCCTGTGTGAGCGGTCATTCAGAATTAAATTGGCCTTAAGTTGGTTTAGCTCCCTAAAGCTGGGGACTTGAGAGGTGCCGGAAGGAGTAATGCACCCAAGTCCCATTGAAAATCAAGTCCCTTAGGGCACCTAACTGCCGTCGGCTTGGGGTTTTAAAGGCCGTATTTTCCATGGTTGGCTCATTTTGGCCTCGGATTTTGTCGGCCCAGCTTGCAATGCCTTGAGCCTGAGGGAATGGAGTTGCGAGTGCTCTGAAAAATAGGCCCCAGGCATCTCAAGGGGGGACCCCAAATAAGAGGTCACCCTTGAAAATTTTGGCCCATACCACTACAGCCTTGCCAGCCATTCAGATGCCCTATTTGTATTCATTAGTATCTTCCTCATGGTGCTAATTGTTCATCGTTATAACTATTTTAGT
The DNA here is from genome assembly GCF_015237465.2 of Chelonia mydas. Taxonomy (NCBI): domain Eukaryota; kingdom Metazoa; phylum Chordata; order Testudines; family Cheloniidae; genus Chelonia; species Chelonia mydas. Next base: position 10,391,924 of record NC_057860.1, read on the forward strand.
TATTAGCGTGGTCATGATTGCTTTAGGACCTGTCTTTTTTCATGCTGAATAATATTTTAGACTCATCCCTGGGCAGGATTTCAAGGGACAGGGTTTGTGGCATTGCTGGAAGCACTTGTCTCTGTGCTTTAGTCTTGTATTTTTTTTTTGTTCTTCAGTCCAAACGGAATAAAAGACTAATTAGGTGGAGTGAAGTCCTTGAAATGAAAGCTGAGAGGATGGGGGTTGCAATGGGCATTTTTCTTAATTATATCAAATGGTCAAAATGCCAGATGAACATTTGGCTAATGTAAAACTTATTGTTTCTCATTTCCGAGAGCCACAAGGACACTGTGAAGCCAGCCTCTCCCAGCAAATCAAACTGAGAGCTGCAGTCTCATCTTGACAGGATACTCATTTTCTTCTCTTAGCAACTGGTTGCTTTTAAAGCCTGTGGTCTGAGCTAGAATTCGCTAAGGGGGAGATAGGGTAGCCGCATCTGCAAGGCATTTTACCAGGACAGCCAAATTCCACCACTCGACAGTCACCCACAATCTCTGGCTCCTCCCACGATCCACAGCTCCGCCCTCTCCTGGAGTAGCAGGATGTTTCCGCTCAGATGAAAATAACAAAAGAAAAACCCCTGTTGCTATTTAGACTGCTATTGTTACGCTTCAGAGTCAACAGGCCACCCCTGAAATGAACAGGGGCAGCTTGCACGCCTCCCTTGACTGTTGTTTCAAGCCGTGCAGATGTGGGAAGGAAAACATGGCAGTAGCCCCGTTTGGATGGTTTTCTGAATGACCCCTGAATCTATAAATATAGAGCCAGATTCTGATTCCCACTTACGTTGATGTGAATCAGCTGCAGCAGCTGCACTGAAGTAACCAGTAAGCAAATACAAAATCTAGGCTTGGTTTGTTTGTTTGTTTATAATGGAAAACTAATTTCTGTAGAGACAGATGGGCCCATCTAGGTGCTGGTATGGCATATGACCGTGTAGGCTCAGCCTCACCCCCGAGGGCAGTGGCAGCTGGGCTTAGTAATGAATACAGGATACAGGAATGTGAGATTTGACAGACTGGATCAGATCCGAGGCCCATCTAGCCCAGTATCCTGTCTCCGATTGTAATCGGCACCAGCTGCTTCAGAGGAAGGTGTAAGAACCCTGCGGTAGCAGATGTGGGATAATCTGCCCTCCACATCAGGTCTCATGCTGATCTCTAATAGAGATTGGTGTCAGCCCTGACACATGAAGGTTAATATCCCTTCCAAAAAATGTGTTGAACTTACTTCTATCTCCGATTAGTCTTTCTATCCATATAAATGTCCATTCCCTTTCTGAATCTTGCCACAAGTACTCCTGTGCTTTTTCCCCAGCTTCTGTTTGTCAGAAGCTGGGAATGGACGACAGGGGATGGATCATTTGATGATTACCTGTTCTGTTTATCCCCCCTGAAGCACCCGTCATTGGCCTCAGTCGGAAGACAGGATACTGGGCTAGATGGACCTTTGGTCTGGGCCAGTATGGCCGTACTTATGTTCTAAGCTCTTGGCCTCAACAACTTCCAGTGGCAATGCATTCTGCAGTTGAATCAGACGTTGTGTGAAAAAGTATTTGCTCTTGTGAGGTTTAAATTCTCCAACCTTTTAATTTCATCCAGTGCCCCCTTTTTTTCTCGGGTTATGAGACCAGGAGAACAGATGTTACCAATCTAGGCAGCCTTGGCTAGTGAGGAGAGCACTGGACCTGGAACTCAGGAGAATTGGCTTCTACTCCAGCCTCTGCCACTGGCCTGCTGGGTAGCCTTGGTCAAGTCATTTCACCTCTGTGCCTGATTCCCCAGCTGTAAAATGAGGATGAGGATGATGCGCTTTGTGATCCTTTCATCCGGATCCACTCTAAGGTAAACAATCCCAATCTTTTCCATCTCTCTTCAGATGAGAGGTTTTTCCGGACCCTTGATCATGATTGTTTCCCTTTTCTAAACCCCCTGTAGGACAGCAATAGCCACAGTATCTGGAAGAGGCTGCATCACTGCTATATTTTAAGTTTTTGGCCGTGGTGGTGTAGCCCTGTTGGCCCCAGTAGATGAGAGAGACAAGGCAGGTGAGGTCATGTCTTTTTTGTTGGTGGAAGGTACAAAACTTTTGAGCTTTTCAGAGCTCTTCAGGTCAGGACTCAGAGCTGAAGAAGAGCTCTGGGAAGCTTGCGAGCTTGTCACTTCCGCCCATAGACGCTGGTCCAATAAAAGAGATTCCCTCACCCACCTACTTTGTATAAAGCCATTACACTCTCTTCTACCTACTTTATCCAAAGGCATTACAGAATCCTCCCCCCTTCTATTCCTTATGCAACCTAACATCTGAGCTTTTTGCTGCTGTTTTTTAAACCACAGCTGCGCATTGCACAGAGGTCTTCATTGAGCTGTTTATAACGATGCCCAGGTCCCTTTCCAGAGTGGATTCAGTTAATTTAGATTCCTCTAAGGTGTCAGAGTAGTTCCACGGGGCATTATTTGGCACTTACTGACATTGCATTGCCAGTGCCATCCTGTTGCCCATTACCCTCGTTTGGTTAGGGCTCTCTGAAGTTCCCCGCGGCCCTCTCTGGTCCTGATTAACCTAAATAACATTTCACCATCTGCAAATGTTGCTGCCTCGCGGCTTACCCCCCTTTCCAGATCATTAATAAATACAGCGCACTTGAGGTTTTTCCAAAGCCCTTATTATCTGAACCCTGTTCTTGGGCCCCGTGCTGCTACTCCTGCCCTTTCGATCCCGTGTCCCCCACGCTATTCAGACAATGGGGTATACACTGTATATTAAACAACGCGGGACCTTGCACAGAACAGCTTAGCCACGTCGTGCTTCAGTTTCTTTAGATCTCCCCTATGGGCCTAGTGACTTACTGCTTTTTAAATGATCAATTTGCCGCTTCTTCTGCCACTCCACTTCCAAGATTCTCTCTTTTTTTTATTACCAGGGAAGAGCAAATCCGGGGTAGGGATCTCCAAAGCCTCCTCGACCGAGTAGCGAAAACTGACACAAATAAACCATTGAGCTTCTCAGCAGTGTCCTTATCTTCCTTGATTGCTCTCATTAACTACTGATATCCAGCGGGCGCACCAGTTCTTTCAGCAGTAGAGCTCCACAGGAGGAAATAGTCGGTGGCCCCAGTTTCCGCACGAGGATGTCTGCACTGCAATCAGAAGGTGTAATTTGCAGCAGGCATAGGCGTATCCGACATACCTTTGATCAAGTTAGCTCACTAAAACGTGCAGAGTAGCCGTGGAGGCCCGGGCTAGCTGCCCAAGTACGTAGCCACCATCCCGGGCGGGACTGTGTTCGAGCAGCTAACCCGTGCCAGCACCACCCATGCCACCGAGGTTACACTGCTATTTTTAGCAAGCTGGTGTGATCAAAGCGCGGCCGGTACCCCTATATGTTCTGCAATCCCACATATAGACCCTCTGACTTCTTACAGCATGGAACGTGGTATATTTCAGTCCCAAATCTCCCTCCCACCCCCACAACATATTGGGAAAATAATAAACCTGTTCTTGTCCGAAGAGGGAAGTACGCTGAATTTGGCCATCACTGTATTTAAACCTCTTTGTCAGTGATTTACTTATAATGATCTGTAGGACCACTAATATTTTAGTTAATAACCTGAGCAATTTCCACCCCCCAAGAAGTTCCATCCTCCTGGAATACGTTTTGTGTCTCCTTTTCCTCCAAAATTGAGTGGCTTTGTGCTCCACCAGAGAGACCCAACAAGTCTGGGGTGCGTCCCTTCCCCTGGTACTGAGTTACTCTGGGCTTCACAGGATTGTCTGCCTTTTAGTTCCCTTAAAAATATTTTTGCACTCATTCCATTTTTTGCTGCCCCCTGCCGTCTGCCATCCGCTGTTCACTTTGTGATGAGATTCTGCCTGCTGATACTTCTGTGCTTCGGTTCATAACCGCTGGGTCCTGTGTTTTATACAAGCTTAAATAACCCAGCCGCTCCTGCTCTTTCTATTCCCTTCACAATCTTTGCCCTGCCACTAAGTTCCCCCTTTAATATTTTTCCAAAGGATACAGACCTACTTTCTTCCAGCCTTTCTCCTGAAGTTCCCCAAGTCCCCAAGTCATTCTGTTTGTTCCCCGCTGCATCATTACCCATCTCTGTAATGTCCTTTCTCATATTTAAGTGATCAAATCTGGGCACAGATCTCCAGATGTGCCCTTGCCATTCAATCCCTTAGACCATATTAGGAACATTTCCTGCAACATGTGCTCAATATTTTCTATTTATGCTTCACAGGCCTGATTCCCCGCCCTGTCGCTCCAGTGATTTCCCTTCGGTGGTCAAATGAGACCCCTTAGCTTCTCGTTTTACTGGAGGTTTTTTTACACGTATTGGGCCACAGAACTCGGGAGCTCTCAGTATCCCAGTATCTTGATCTACCCCTTTAGAACGCTCTCCTGCCTCACCCTCCATCAGGGAAGTGAAACTGCTCAGTTCTGTTGTCTCTGCTACTGATTTGCTGAATGACCTTGGGCGAGTCACTTCCTCCCCTTCTCTCTGCCTCAACTTCCCTGGTTATAAAGTGGGCGTAACGGTACTGCCTCAGACGAAAGTAGCTACATGTTATCTCCTCTTCTTGGGCATGAGAACTCTCTCTATTTTTATATAGACCACAGTATGAGGCTTAATTTTTAGACTTCCCAGGCCTTTGAGGGTTTGTCTACACTATAGGATAAGCCTGGGGTTCGAACTCAGGCTCAAGCCCAATCCCCCTTCAGGCTACACATGCATCATGTTAACCGGGGTCCCAGCACCGCATAGGGATGGAGAGTCCACGCTTGAACCAGGCCGGCACCAAGGGTTCAAGCCCTATTGCTTTGCGGTGTAGACGCAGCCCCTCTAGACTCGTGCTCTGGGAGTCCTCCAGAAGTATCCCACAGGCTGACAAGTTTTGCCACGCTGCCCCACAAATAAAGGGCTGGAGCGGCCACACAGCGGGAGGACATTAGGAAGTCTGGGATATGGGAGGTTGGACTCGGGCCTCTATAATGCAGTGTGGACGCTGGAGCCCTAGGTTGGGATCCAGCGTTCAACCATTCCTAACCTGGGGTTACAAGCGTGTGTAGATGCTCAAGCCCTAGGCTAACAAACCCAGACTCTGCCAACTCGTGTTCTACTCCCCCTGGGCTGCCGCTGCAGTGTAAGCAGACCCTCAGGCTGCATGTTACGTCTACCCTTCATGCTGGGGGCGGGGTGGGGGGGCAGGGGTGATGCCAAAAAATAGTGTATCCATGGCAGCAGGAAGGGCAAGCCACCCTGACGGCGTGCCTGTCCAAGACGCTAGGTACGTACCCAGGCTGCTAGCTCCTCCCACTGCGGCTACTCTCTGTTTGAACAACACGCTGAGCTGGAAGTGTAGATACTCTCTTAGAGTATGAGCGTCTCCCTCAGCTGCTTAGTCCAGCGAGAATAAGAGCCCACAGCAGTGAGAGAAAGTCCTTTAGCTCAGGTGGACTGGTAGGAGCCTGCTCTGCTCCTCCGTATTCACTGGCTGTGGAGGTGACCGCAGGGGCAGCATAGAATCATGGAAGATTAGGGTTGGAAGGGACCTCAGGAGGTCATCTAGTCCAACCCCCTGCTCAAAGCAGGACCAACACCAACTAGGAGGGAGGTGTCAGTGTTGGTTGATTAGAGGTGGTAGGGTTGCCGATTTTGGTTGGACTTATTCCTGGAGGTTTCATCACATGTCATAATCTTTAAATAAAGGTGAATCTTTAATTCCTGGAGACTCCAGGACAATCCGGAAGGGTTGGCAACCTTAGAAGGGGAGCCCTGAACAATGAAGTGAAACCTCCAGCTTGGTTTCTTGAATCAAGCCGCTTGTCCCCTTCCCCAGCAGCCTCCTCCCAGCGGGGCTGTGTAGATATCTGGCATTACTTCATGATACTCTTCTTCCACTGCCCTGGGCTTGAACCAGCCGCAGCTCCCGTGCTTGGGGCTCTGAGCTAGACCGGGGGGCAGTGTCACCTTTTCTTACTGAAACAGATTTTTGAGGGCAAATGGCTTTTTGAGCAGAATGAAAACTTACCTGGAAAACGTTCCGAGAGGTAGAAACTTTCTGGTTTTTCACCGGTAATAACGTCTTAGCTTTTGATTAAAAGGGGACTGTTGGGGGGAAACCATTCGATTTTCAGTTCAGATTTTAGTCAATATTTTTGGGCTTAGGTATCGGGAGGTAGCCATGTTAGTCTGTATCCACAAAAACAACGAGGAGCCCGGTGGCACCTTAAAGATGAACAGATTTATTCGGGCATCAGCTTTTGTGGGTAAAAAACTCCACTTCTTCAGATGCCGCATGAGAAGTAGGGTTTTTACCCATGAAAGCTTATGCCCAGATAAATCTGTTCGTCTTTAAAGTGCCATCGGACTCCTTGTTATTTTGGGGCTTGTCTTTTCAAAAACCTTTTTGGTTTAAAAAAAAATGATTTTGAACCCACTTCTTTTTCTTTCCATTTTTAGTGTAACTGGAAAATGTCACCTTTTTTTAAGATACAAAATTTTCAAAATTTCCTACAAGAAATAATGGAACTCTTCCATCTGTTCTCATTGGGGCCCACTGCTGAATGGGTTCCTAGCGGCCACTAGAAACCAATCCCCCTGGGAAATGGGGGAACCCTCTGGTAATTGTCCACTGTTCTTAACCCCTCTCTCTAGGCCTTCGCACAAGAGATTATGCAAACTACTACCAAGGCATGTGGGACTGCAGCAGCAACCAGCCCGATGAGCTGTCTTTTCAGCGTGGGGATATCATCTACATCCTGAGCAAGGTAGGGGACCGTTGCACCGCTCCAAAGCTAGGAGGATTCGTGGCCTCGGAGCTTAATGGGCCAGATGTGGAAGTGGCGTCGGTGTCTAGGTGTTTACATGCCCCCGCCCCAGCCTGCAATATCTGAATGCCCGGCAGCAGGAAGACAGCGTGAGCAGCAATGTGAAATGATTGCAGCCCAGCGTTCTCCTGTGCCTTATAGCCTGGAGAATGAGTCATGGAAGGACTTGGCCTGACGTCTGGAAGGGAGCCCAGGTCCTTGCTGGCTGGCAGCACAAAGAGAGATTGATGTGTCCAGGTTTCTCTAGTGGCTCAGGGCGCTGTGACTTGCTAAGAGCTTGTGGGACTGAATCCAGGATAGTCAGACCCGGATGGTGCTTCCTGGCCAACAGTATTCTGCAATACCCTGAGAAAGCAGGAGGGTGGGCATGCATAATAATGCTCCTTTGCCCTTCTGTAGTGCCTCCTGTCTGCACATGGCAGACACAAGTGAATTAAACCTCACAATCCCCCTCTGAAGTAGGTCAGTATCATCATCCCCGTTTCACAGGTGGGGAAACTGAGGCACGGAGCATGGCCGTTTCCTCAGCAAGTCAGTAGCACGTCTGGGAATGGAACCCAGGAGTCCCGGCTTCCAGTCCTGTGCTCTAATCACGGGACAACTTTCCCTCCCATGGCTGGGAGGCGAGCCCGGTGCTGGCTCCCCGCCCCTCCCCCATTGGCTCTTACTGTTCTGTAATGCTTCCTCCCCAGTCCCAAGCATAAGCGCTTGGTATTTAAAATGCCCCCAGGCAAGACGTTTCTCCATAATGGAGTCTGTGTGTGGTGTTTCTCTGGCATTACAGGGGTAATTGAGTTGCTCAGCCAGGTGTGACCGGGCCTTTCTTTGTCAGGAGCATGCAGGTAAATAAATTAACTCTGTGCACTGGGCTGAACATGCCCGTGGGGGGAGGGGGACGGAGTCAGGATCCTCAGCCAGGCTCCTGTCCAAGGGGGGCCGGGGAGCGGGGTTGCAAGCGACCTCTCTTGTTCTTTCTGTTCAGAAGAGGCCAGGAAGTGGCCGCGGGGCGGGCACCAGCTGCAGTGCTATGCCTGGTCTGGTTCACAGTGACATTGGAACGTGTGAAGAGCGTGGCTCTGTCACTCTCTGTCTAACAGCTTAAGGGGCATTATGTTTGTACAGCGCCTAGCACGATGATTTGGCCACAGGGGGTCACTCACGACTCAGGCAGGCTGTTCCCAGCCCCTTCCCTGGATCTCGCATCACTCAAGCACCAGTTTCCCAGCAGAGTTAAATGTTGTCGCTTCCAAAAGGCTCCCTCGACCAGGGATGAGAACATCCTCTCTTGGCTCTGCCGACAGGTTGCCGTACTGGCTCAGGGGGCCTTCCCCGTTGGACCTGGATGGGTCGGCAGGTGTTTTTTGGTCCAAATGCCCAGCACGTGCGTCTATCCCGGGAGGGCTGGAAGCCGGGCACGTTCAGGTTCTGCTGAACCGAGCCCCTGCACCCCTCCGGTGAAATCTGCAGGGGCTCAGCACCTCTGAAATCTGGCCCCCTGTGACTAATGGGGCAAAACCCAGATGTGCCAGGCTTTGCTCTAGTTCCCTTGGTGCTGTTCATCGGGCCAAGCCGGGTCAGAAAGGGAGACACTGCTCAAGGGCTGTGTTTGCATGACCGGGAAAACCCCCTCTTCCAAGGGGAATCCTGAACTCGTGTCACGTGATGCTACTGGACTCTTCCTGTGGGCCCGATTCTGGAAGGAGCTGGGCTCGGCCTGCCAGCTCCCACTGGGAGTTGTGGGTGCTCAGCACTTCATGGGAGTCAGGCCCTTTGGGAGCACAGTCCCATGGATCAGACTCGGTCTCTTCTCTGGAGTACAGCTCACTTCAGGAAGAGGGCACCCCCTGGCCCCGTTCCCAAGCTTGCTTTCTTGAAAGATTCTCCCAGGCTGCAGGTCTGGATTAGTGCGGGGCCTCGGCCAGGGCTTGGCCCATTTTATTTTTTTGAATTGTTACGCCGGCTGTGTTCTTTTTATAGGGAGGTGCAGCCTGAGCACAGGAACTCCTGCTTCCATCTCCTGTCTGCCACTGATTCCCTCTGTGGGCCCTGGGCCAAGCCATCCTGCTCTCTAAGTCTCACTCTACCCTTCTGTAAAATGGGGATGCCCATTGCCTATTGCTGGGCAGCTGTGAGGGGGGTGGACTAATCACTACGTGTTAAGTTCTCTAAAGGGTACGAGCGCTGCTCAGTCCAGGATGGTTATCCAAGCAAAGGATCTGAATTGCCCCAATATTGACAACTGGGTATTTCCTATGGTGGAAATGTGAGTGATCTGATACCCCGGTGATGGGCGCGGTATAAGAAGCAGAATAGAATGCAGCAGAGTAGATGAGGGCAGCTCCGTGCGGGAGTCGCTGGCCGCTTGTTTCTCCCTCTCATTGCCACAAGAACTGGCTGCGCAGAACCTCGTCTGGTCTGATCTCATATGGAGCCCTAACTCTGAGCCAAAGGAATTCACCCAGGGTGAGCATAAGGACCCAGTGGAACACCAAGATCCTACAGGAACCTATGGAGTTCCCTTCTTAGCTCTTCCCCTGCTTTTGAGAACCCCATTCAGCTGCTGGACCATTTCATCCCTCCGCTTCTAGGAGGCCTCTGTTTTAACAGGACTAGCTGAAGGCTTTAATTGCACCGCGGGCTGCTCTGTGCTGGGTCTGAGGGCGAGCGGCCCGGTTGTTTCTTTCTGGCAGCAATTCTTGGCCCTTTCCATCCGGGGCTCTCAACGCACTTTCCGGAAGAGGTCCACTCGCCTCCTTTCCCCACCCTTTTGCAGACGAGCCAGCAAGCGGAAGCGACTTGCCCACAGTCGTGCTGGGCGCGCAAGCCAGACGGCCGGAGTTTTGACCTCGCCTAGACCCCGGGGTGCGTGGGGAGCGACGCCACAGAAATCGGTGGAGTTACACCAGTGTAAAACCCTCCCTGAGAGAGTCAGGACCCTGACTCGCAGCTTGGCGTTCTGCCTCCCGGCCTCTCGTCTTTGGACTCTGTTTGGGAATCGGCCTCTGCTGCCCTCCCTCACCCCCCCCACTTCCCTCACCCCAGCGCAGGGAATGCAGCTTGGAACCACGGCGGGGTTTGAACTCTCTTCAGTGGCTCCAGATTGTGACTCTTCCTCTGACTTCCTCACACGTAACCGATGGGTCCTGAGAGTCTCCCTCTCGTAAATTACTTCGCACGACGGACGCTCGCGACCACGGCAGAATGTGGGTCGGAATGAAGCAGGGGGAGGGCGGGGAGAGAAAAGGTGTTTGAAGAGCCTGTTCATTCAGCTGCGTTTTAATTTCCTTTTCAATCTTGTCCCAATTAATTCCCCAGAATTAATCTCATCGAAGCAAACTCGGCAGCGTCGTGGCTGCCGTTTTAGCGGTGCGGTCGCTCTGTCTGAACATGAAATAGTAGCTAATATAAAAATCCATCTGGTGCGTTTGAAACACATGCTGGCTGCAGCTCGGGTCCTGTCTGACATTTCCAGTGTCGACAGCGGGGGGACAGTGATTTGGGGGTTAGCGGGTGATCAGGATTCAGCAACCCAGCATGCTCAAGGAGTGATTCCAACCTTAGCTCTGGGGTGCAGGGCACCGGGGCAGAAATGCTCTGATCAAGTTTCCAGGAGGGGATGTAGAAACAGGGTCCCCACGGAGCACACGTACAGAGAGGTAGCATCATCTAGGGCTTAGGGCAAGAGTCTGTAAATCAGGGATCGGGATTATATTCCTTGCTCTGGCAAGTGACTCGCTGGGTGTCCCTGGGCAAGTCACTTTGCCTTTCTGTGCCTTTGTTTCGGGATCTGTGAATTGGGGCTGTTGCTACCTACTCGCCTTCCAGCAGGGGGGTGAGGCTTGATTCATTAACATGTGCAAGGTGCTTTGAGATCCTTGGTTGGAAGGCACGAAAGGGGGTGAGGGGCATTGCTATTATTGTGTTTTCTCTGCTTCCGACCACATGTCTAATTGTCTGTATAGTCTGTCGTGGCTGTAAGTAACCTGAAGCAACCAGGTGAGCCGCTAAACAGATCAGTGTGTCAGGTCCCTTCCCTCTGAATCCAGCAGAAGCAAGTTCACCCCTGAGAGAGGAAATGTGCAGCGGCCCTGCCAGAGGCCCCTGGCATGGGGCAGGGAAGCCGGGCCTTCTCTCTGCAGATCCGGGTTCTGCCGAGCTCCAGCTGGTGTGCTTGGCATGAGTGCCGCAGTCCCAGCCTGCCCCTTGGAAGTGGAAGGAGTCCAGCGGCAGTGCACCGGTGCCTGCTAATCCCCAGGACGGGCGTAGCCTGCAGGTGTCTGGCGTGCATTGCCTGATCTGCAACAGGATGGCACCGGCATGGCTCGACAAGCACCGGGCCTTTTCGCCGCCAGCACCGGTACTAACGCTGGCTGTCTTCTTGGTACCGCAGGCCAGAGATTTGTTGTTCCAATTCTGGCACCGGGAGTGCTGCGGGGGCCTTCACCGGACTCCCGGTGCTGTGACTGTTGCCAGGGCTGGTCCCGTTACCACTTGGAACCGCTCTGGGCCTGTACCGAACCTCCAGCGTCGCTCGGGCCCTGGGCCATCCCGGTGCCATTGTGCAGCACGTCTGGGCCGCGTGACGGGCTAGCAAAGCGAGGTTCCGCTTCCCTTCCCTTTTCCCGGCAGCTAAAGGACGCCGGCCCTCTCTCCCCCGGGCCGGGTGATTTGTACGTTATGATAATTATTTGAGCGCTATGAGACTTCCTATTTTAAGTGGACTTAGTTGGATGTGACACGCAGCCCATAAAACCGGAGAAGTTAATTCTCTCAATTGCTTGAAATGAAAGTGTATTTGGGGGGGAGGATGTTTTTATTCCTTGGACCCTGGAGCGAAAGGAGGCGTTTGGTGACATCTAGTGGCCCTTTTTGTCACTCTCCAACAACTGTACTTGGTGGGGGTGGGGGTGCAGGGGGGGTCTGAGTGGCACAATGAACCTGGTTGCTGCTTGTCAAATAGCTATTATCCACCTCTGACCTAACCGGAGGGGAATGGTATCTGCAAATCTCTCCCCCCACCCCACCCCCACATATTTATTATGGGCTGGGAGGGGGAAGCGGAAAACCGCCCCCGGTCCTGTGTTAACAAGCCGCCGTGCGCCGTGCTGTGATGACGGAGGGCTGTGATGGCGATGAAGGGGTTTCGCGCCCATTAATAACCCCAATGGGAGGCTATCGAGTGAGGAGGGATGGGGACGGGATTTGGGGTCAGCTGGAAGGCAACGGTCATATACCGGTCAAATTCAGGCGAGGGCTATTCCTTCTCCCTTCCCTTCCCCCCCCACCCCCCCGGACAGGAACCAATCGTCTAGAACAAACCCCTGGCAGCCTCATTCCTCCCAGGTAATTTTTATAAATGAGGGGACACCCATTCCAGAAGAGGACAAAAGCCAGGCAGCACAATGACACATCTATGATGCCCCCGCTGCCCAGCGGCCATTTATTATAAACCCAGAAAGAAAGAAAAAGAATAAACCCCGACGTTTCCACTCGGGACACTCTAGCCAAACCCCACTGCATGGGTCCTCCATCAACACCCCCACCTATTCTGGAGCCTAAGCTAGGGTCCCGATAGCAGGGCTTTGTCTTAGATAGGCAATATTACCTCCCCATTCCGATGTTTTTTCCCCCCTACCCAGAGCAGGTATTGGAATAGAGCTAGAGTCTGCTCTCGATTGCTGTGGAGTTGCTCCGGATTTGCACCAGCGTCCGTGTAGAGCAGACAGAGCAGGATCTGGCCTTTACTCTGGTCTACATTGGCGTAGGTTAGATGAGAGCATGTTCTTTGCGGTGAGTTCACCCTGCTGCCCCCAGGAACAAAATGTTCCTCCTTTCCGTGGAGGTTCGTGTGTGTCGCTGGGAGCAGAAATTCATCCCCGATCTTGGGGTTCCCCTGATAGAAGTGAGATCGGAGTGTGTTCTTTGCTGTGCATTTACGCCGCTGATCAAAATCACACACACACACCAGCCTCCCTTTAAGTCTGAACATGACCATTTTCCAGGAGCGTACCAAAGAATTTACCCAGAACTGTGCAAACTTTAGCAGCGCTCTTGGGTTCATCTTCTGAACCACCAGTGCATTTTCAAACTCCGGCTTTTTTTTTTTTTCCTTTTAATATTCAGACCATTTATTTTGTGCTGAATTTTATAACAAATGCTGTTAAAGACTTCGTCTTTGACAGAGGTAATAATAAATTCACTGTTTAAAGACAGTAGCTTAATTCCTTACACACTCCAATACTGCACAGAATAAACTATATTCATCACTGAGTAATTTTTTACCACATAAATCTTTAAAACTAACCGTTGTAGGCTGTTGAGGCTGAAATATTGTGAATTTATTAGATATGACCATGTAGTATTGGATTCAGAGGTTTCCATTCGAATATATTACAGAGGAAATTTGTGTCTTTAAGTGTGACAATCCTTCCATTTTCTGAAGCCAGCATTATAACCGGCAGCTTCTCCCGAGTCAACTCTGCCTTTATTTGACAGAGATTTAATAATAAACCTTTTGCTAATCTGCCAAAGAGGATGGGGGTGACATTTCATTCAGATGCCCTGTTTAAAATGTGTGGCAAAAAAAGCTTTTGTTTCTAATCTAACAAATGTCCACCGATTCCCGGTTTTATTTCTTAAAAGGAGGGGGACATTTTATCTGGGGTTGCCAAGACGGAAAAATATTCAAGCAGGGTGTCATTTTCAGAACCATCTTTCTTTGACAATAACTTTTACATGACTCGGCTGTCTTCTTTTCTTTTTTTAACTCCTGTGAGAGTTGGTTTGTTGTTCTGTTCTGTTGGTTCATCAGCAATAAATTGGACAATGGAAAAATTTAGTGTGAAATCCAAATTACACACACACAAAAATAGATCATAAACACTAAAACTTACACTGATTTGTCCAATATGCAAGGGAGGGAAACCTCCTTTTGCAGGGTCACAAAACTTATTTGTAAATTTCTTTTCTTAATTGTAGCCTGTTGAGCTTCTATATTTAAAACTACATTGTTGTTTCCTCTGATAGTGTAAAATATCAGTGGAAATCTGTTTGTTAGAGAGAGAGAGAGATAATTATAAAACCATATCCCGGTTCATGAGGCGCGGGTAACATTTAAGCCAATTGATGTGGTAACATTTAAAGCAGTTATATTGCAAAATGTCACGTATGGTCTAGTTTCATTAGAGAGAAGTTAATAGATTGATGGCATTGAAACTCCCATTCCTGGGAATAAAATAAGTTTGCCTTTGCCATAACTCCTCTCCGTCCATGGCCCAAAAAACTCAATCAGCTCCGCTCCCCTTGATCACAAATGAAATTTCCAAAAACTTCTCCTGCACGGAGCCAGTAACAAATCAACAGTTTAAAAATTAAAAGCTGGCTATTAACTACTAAACAAAAGAGGCAAAAAAATCCCATGGCCATCAGTATAATTGTTCAGACGAGCCCAGGTTGAAAGATAAGAATAAACACACACAATTAATACTCAGCATAGCCCACTTATGATCAAAAGAATTCTCTCCTCTGTCTGAGAATGCTTGTAAGCCATGAGTATTTCAGAATCAGCTTCTATAGTGTGTTTTTTCCCCTTTTTTTTTTCCACACTGCTCCATCTGTAAATGAACAAACATCTTGATTTTATAGCCCTTTGCTTTGTAAAACTGAGAAATGGAGGGGTGGGGGGGATACGCTGGATGCCTAAATAAGACTTTAATTCCAAATTCATTTACGCTATAGCGATGAAGTTGTCACAAACCATAATGCAGTATTTAATTAAAATAACAGAAGTGTATCTAGATATGTCCTGGGGTAGCTATCACCAAATTATAGCCTATGCCATCCGTATTGTATTTATGAAACAGCAGCTTCGAAGGTGCAGCTGAGCTGATACAGAAGAGTAAACATTTAAACCATTGTTCTCACAAAAGCTGCCTTTTTCTTTTCTTGCCTTAGTTCCCCCTTGCACTTTTCCCCTTTTCTGATTCCTCACTAGTTCACCAAGATCATCTTTATTTCAACTGTCTGTGTGTGTGTGTGCGGGGGGTGTTTTCCCAGTGTTTTTGATCCCCTAACTCCTGGTCTTCAACTATTGACCTCCAAACTCCTGTCGCTCTGAAATCCCCTCCCGTCTGTTGTCATGGAAAGAGTTGTGAGCCCGGTGTCAGAACAGAAAATCTCAGGCAGAACTTGGATGTGGGATTCCAAGAGGGTAGGAAACGAATACATTTTTAAAAGCCACTTTCACACGCGTGTTTTTGTCTCATCTCCTACAGATGCATAAAGTGCACAGACTTGGCAGAATTCAAGTTTTCCTTTTTATTTTTAAATGATTTTGACAGATAATAGCGATGTTTCTTTTTAAGCATGGGTTTCCATTGTGGTCGGGGGGTTTTTGCCCCAATTTTCACAGTCACAGGAAATTCTGGGGGAGGTCCTCTGGTTATTTAACGACCATAGATGTTGAGATTAAAAAAGTAAAAGCTTTATAACCATTAACACACTAATTGTCAAGATCAGACGTCCAAAAAGGCAAAGTAAATAGCTTTGAATCAAACTCTAATATGTTCTCATTGGCACTTTTTGTATATTTTGTTGATCATCTGTGGAGCAATTTTTTTTCCATCGGATTGTGTGTGTACAGTGAAATTCACATTTACCACTAATAATCTAATCCTTCCAACCCTGACTGCGAACAGTATCTCCTACGCACTGCTCTCTAACTGTATGTGTGTGCACATACACACTTGACAAACATCTCTCTTTTCCACAACAACACAGTTTCTGGAGTCCCGTTCACCTCCTTGTCTGCAAAATGATGTTTAGTTTAAGGTCCCAAATTAAAAGGAAATAAACAGCAATCATAAAATGACCCTGGGAATTAAGGGAAATGTTCCCATTTGTTACTGGTCTTTGTACTTTTCAACTGCTCAAACCACATGTGAGTAAAACAGGGGCCTTTTCAAGTTCCTGAAAGCTAAACTTCTAGACTCTATTCCCCCTGTAGCATCACTTCTGTCTCATTCAGTTTGCCAGCCCCCAGCTTCCTTTGTAAATTCTCCATCCCTCTCCCTTCTAGGATCAGTAATTACAGGTAGTGCCTTATCTCCTCCTCTTTTTTCCACCCAGTCTTATAAGATCATCGGAAGAGTTATGAACGAAACAGAAATAATTGCAGTGACCTTTTGAAAGGAAGCGGCCCTGGGGGTTACTGTATAAAGATATTTTGATAGCACTGATCTTCTAATGGGTGCTCTCTTTTTTTTTTTTTCCCCTCCCCTTTCCTTTTTTAGCCGGGGGAATCTGAAATAAATGGCTCTTTTTACACAAACACACACACAGAGAATCATTTCAAGCCCTCTTCACAGGTCACACACAAAGTTTAACTCCTGTGACTGCTAATTTTCATCAGGCCCCCGTGTTCGGGACTTTCAAGCTGAATCTAATTGGCGGCAGAACACACTGAGAAAATCGAGTGTGCCCTAAAGCAAATAAAAATCTCTCCCTTTATTATTTTTATTTTCCCTCATGGGGAGGGGAGAATAGAAGGGGGGCGGGGGGAAGGTGGAAGGGGAACCAGCCGCTCCTGCCTCTCTGCCCTCACAACTTTGCCATTAAAGTTACACCTACAGCTAAGAAGTTTGGCCATGAAAAATGGTCATTTTGTTTCCCCTGCTCAAAGCACGTTATTAAAATGCTAATTTAAAAGAAAAAGGAGTTAAATATCTAGCAATGGTGCCGTCTAATTGCAGCCATAATGAGCTCTCTAAATGTGAGTGCCCCTGACACACGGAGCATAAACAGCCAGCAAACAGATCATTAGTACCCGCGTTCATTTATTCTGGCGACCTTACTATGACCCCACCGAGGGTAGGGTAAAGAGCAGGTGGATCCGGCTGTGACACCCCCCTCGGGGGATCCAGGAAATGAAGCTATAAGCAGCTGCCATGGCAACACCTATGTGCGCAGATGATGTAACACACCGGCAGGCTGGGGGCGCCGCAATTGGGACGCCTTGTCCACCCCGCGCCCCTCCTTTGCCAGCGAACGATCCTGAGCGTTCAATTCTTCCGTTCTTTTCATGCGCAGAGTTGCTCAAAGGGAGCCCGATTTTTTTTTTTCCCCCCCAGCTGGAGGCAGGTTTGGGGGGGGGGGGGCCTAGCGCAGAACGGGACCTCGTGTGCACACGCGCGGCCCCAGCTCCACGAGCCAGGGGTACCAAGCACTTCCAGCAGATGTTGAGCACCCCCAGTTTCACCCCCTTTTCAGAGGGAGGCCAGGCTCCCCCCTCCCCGGTGAGGGGCCCTAAGCGTGCGGGGACTGAGCCCCCTCTCGGCTTTGGTGGGATGTCAAAGGAGCTAGGCACCTCTCAGGATCAGGCCCCGAGCCAGCCCCTGCAACCAGCTGCCCCCCACCTGATATGGAAGTGATGGGTGTAAAAAAAAAGTAATAATAATAAAAAAATGTCGACTGTCTCACATTTAGTCTCTCTTCTGCTGTCCACTGTGCACACATTATGTAGATAAACCTCAGCTCCCCCCCAGGCATGGGGATCATTCAAGTTTTACAAAACGGGAAACTGAGGCACGTAACACTGTGCCGTAGCTGGGAGTGGAACCCAGGCGTCCTGACTCTCAGCTATAACCACCCGACCCTGCTTCCTCTCAGCACCTGGGATGGTACCCGAGAGCCCTGACTCCCAGTCCCCGGTGCTTTTCCCGGCTCTAGGAGGACGTTCTCTGCCAAAGGGCTCAGTCCTGCGGTCGCGGGCGGAACCCACTGCGGATTGGGCCCACAGGCCAGCCGAACAAAAGCCGTGCCTGAATGAGAGCGGCCGGGCAGGAGATTAATAAAAACAATTCTTCGGAAATGATTTTCCTCCATTCCAGCCTGTTTGGTTCTAAACAGTCTCACTAATCACCTTCACTTTTTCCAAGGGGCATGGAAAGACTGTCCCTGGAAATTATTTTGAAATAAAAAATAGCCCAAGCAACACCCTGTCTCTCCCCCCCCTCCACCCATACCCCTGTTCTTCCGGGGGGGGGCCCCCCCCAACCCAGTGCACTTTAGATGAACCTGTGATATTGTAGCAATGGCCCTTGAAGTGCAGTGGGGAGGTGATTTAGGAGAATATTAAAGGCGATGTGGAGATTCGAAGGCGTCTCTCTCAGGGAGAGCTGGAGAAATACGCAGCACAGATGGGCTGAGCAGATTAAACATTTCCGTCACATTGTTTCCAAATTGTGTTGCTGTGCCTGAGGGTTGGTACTGCGGTCAAAGCGCGGCAGAATGGTGCAAAGCTGTGAGCTGCGTGCTTTATGGAATAAATATTAATACTGCAGTTTCACATGATCTCACAATCCCATCATCTTGGAAATGGGGCAGCCGGGGTGGTCTCCAAATTCAGCACTCCCCCCCCTTCCTTTTTCCTCTTGCAAATGAAGGTACCTCTCCCGCCCTCTTCTTCGGTGTGCACCTCCTGCCTGAATTACAGAGCTGCTTTGCAAGTCTTTCCTGCAGCTGTCTGTCCGTCTGATCTAGCTGGGTTCCTACACGGTACCTTGTGTCGTGCTATCCATGGGCCTCCTAAAATAGCCCTCGCTTGCCGATCCGGAGTGCGTCTGCACCTGTGTAAATGCAGAGTAGCTCCTTTGCCTTCCATGGAGTCGCTCTGGATTGACACCACTGTAACTGGGAGCAGAGTTTTAACCTGGCAGACGACACCCCCTGCGGCTTGCATACGCAGCGAGACCACGGGCCCATCTGATTCACAGTCAGGCAATGTCCTTGGGCCTTGTGCACCCATCTCTATCTCTGGGCCAAATTCGTCTGTGGTGCAAGTCCAGGGCCCGGGCCAGGGATGAACTGAGCTTATTGTCGCAGGCCATCGAAATGGAGGGCGTTGCACAGATGATTTTTTTAAGTTCCCTGCAAAATCCTGACCTCCTCCTGCAGGCAAAGCTCCCGGGGGGGGGCAGTCATCGGGAGTAAGCATGTTCTTGCACATCACAGACCTGGGCAGTGGCCAATCCCTTCCTAAATTCTTCTGGTGCTGTCCAGCATGAACTGGGCTAAGCCCATTCACCCCAAATGGCAGCTTTGCCCAAGTGGGGATCGCAGCGTTTCATTTGACGCCCTCCCTTGCTACCTCCCGTATTTCCTACGCTCCGACCGGCCACCACTTTGCTTTTCCCATCCGCATGTGTTCTTGGGCCTGTCCACCTCCCGCCTGCAGGAATCCATTTAACGAGTTCCTGGCAAGAGCAAATAAATAATGGTTGGGGGGGGTGTCAAATTTAATCATTCATTTTTATTGTGCTTTATCTGAAGAAAGGTTGAATAATAAACAAGAAGGCGGGGGAGGAGAAAAGGATGGTTTGCTGGGCGCCAAAGTAACGGGGAAGCCACCTCCCGGTTTAGCACAGCGCCGAGCCTTTGACCAGTCCCCTCTTCCTCTGAGGAGATATCCGATAAAAGTCCCCCATGCTGGGAAAACATAAGTGAGCGCTTTCTAAATAAACAGTGTCTCTGAGCAGTTACTGGGCATCTTCCGCTGGCTTCAAGTTTTGAATTCCCTGAGGGGGGAAGGTAAATTTTAAATTTCAGAGCTAGCTTCTGCTCCGAGCCAGTTTTCTAGATAAACAGATATATAGCTGACCTGGTATAAAACTCCCTGTGTCAGCTGACCCTCTAATAGCACAAGGCATGCCTCACCTATGAATTAGGATCCTCCATTTGACTAACAATAATGTATGACACACACACACGCTGATAATGGGGCCGAGCAATCATAAACCGATAAGTCCCTGATTGATTGGCTTTTCCTTGGGCATCCATCAAAGCGTCATTGATCTTCTGTGCGAAGGGGGGCTGATTGATTGTGTTCCTGAAGGAGGCACGGGTTGTTTACGAGGCCGGGCAGAAAGCGCGTGGATGTCGGCCGGGGCCAGAGGCCGGGGCGAGGAGTAAATATTGCCGGCTCCACTTTCGGTAGAAGGAAAGGAAAGGAAACACGCGTATTTCGGGGACGGCGGGGGGGACGCTCACTCTGGAGGAGCAGATGCTGTCTTTGCAGCCATGTTAATATCGCGTTAGCGTTCTCCCGACGACCCTAGGAGGGGAGCCGCCCAAAGATGCAGCCCCAGTTTCAGGGTCCAAGCAACGGGCTCGTGGCTAAAAGCACCGGCCTGAGAGGCAGGAGATGAAGGGTACCGTTCCCTGCCTGTCAAAGAGGGACAACAGCTCTGCCATTCTCCAGCAACTCTTTCTCGCTACGTATCCATGCGGCACCCAGCACCACGGAGCCGTCCTCTCGCCATACAAATAAGAAGTTCTCCTTCCACACCGGAAGCAGAAGATCCCTCCAGGCGTGGGACCGGATGTGTGGGGAAGCCCCTGGCTCAATGAATCTGGGGGATTCATTTGCCTCTTGCCCCCCCTGGTTCTGGGGCCCTGTAGGGTGGGGCTGGGGACTCATTAGCACGAGACCGGGAATTAAATTAACATTGGAGGCTGGGAAACCCCAACAGGTCTTCGCCTGAACTTTCAAAGGCCAAGGCCAGCTCCTTAGCTGCCATCGGTCGCCGTAGCCCCATTGAAGTCAACAAGGCTACGCCGATTTACAGCTGCTGAGAATCTGGCCCGGCCATCTCATCTGTGCCCAGGACAGGGATGGTCATTCCAGGTCATGGCTGAGCTGCCTTGCAAGAGATCACACAAATAGGAAGCAGCGGGGGTGGCTGGAAATTAAAATGCGGCAATCATGTAGCAGGGGGGCTCCAATCACTTTTTTCCAGGCTTATGAGGAGCAACCTGCTGCTTCCCTCCCCCGACACCTACTGGCAGGGCATTTGCAGCCCCATGGAGGGATTCAAGGCCCTGTGACCGGCGGATCGCTAAGGAGGGCCGTGATGTTCGCGCGGCCATAAATGGCAACAGGGAAACCACCGGAGGCTGATTCAAGCTGTGAACTATCCCGTGCTGGTGGCCGTGGCGCGTTTTCGGTTATAGAATTGGCTGTTCCTTTTACAGGGGGAAGGGGGGCGCTTGTTCTCCCCTTGCTGATGGAGATTAGCAGCATCAATCCTTTTACGGCCCAGCGCGCAAACCTGCCGGCTGCCGGTTATTGGAACGAGCGTCTGTTTCGGGGGCGCTCGTCACCGCCGGTCGCAGGCAGGAAATGCAGAGAGCGCCGGGGCCAGTGGAGTGGGCCATCCTGCTGGGAGCGGATCTCTGAGTTTGAGGGAGGAGGTCTCAGGGCTGAGAGCAGAACTGGGGCCTCCTGGCGCGCCGAACAGGTGGTTTTTGTTACCTGTGTGCACCGAGCGTCGTCCTGCAAGGGGTTGGTGGCAGTGTCTCCTCTTGCCCTGGGATGAATCAGGAGGGACGTGTAAATCAGCGGGGTTAAACTGGTGCGAGTATGAGGAGGATTGGGGCAAGGAGGGGGAGGATGTTGACTCCCTGGCTTGTAAAGCAACCTGGACTCAGTTGCTAACTGTGGCCGTGTCACTTCCTCGTCCGTTGCCTCAGTGGCCGCACCTGTACAATGGGGCTACATGAGGCTATGCAAAGTGCCTGGAGATCCTCCGGCCAGGTGCACAGTGGTGTTGAACCTCAGGTGTGTATCGCCCTGCAGGGAGTGTGTGTGTCAGACCCCATCTCAGCAGGTCCAGGTGCCTGTTCACCACCTCCTCAAAGCAACGAACGTCCAGATGATTGTCTCAGCTAAGTTCTTCCCCCTCCTCCCCCCGCCGAATCTGTGCAAGCACAGAGCACGCAGGCCCTGCTGGAAGTTGATGAGGTAGATTCCAGGGAAACAGTCCTCCATCGCTCTCCTCCCTTGCCCCAGAAAAACCCAGCTGCTCAGCACCCCCTAAATCCAGGCGTCAGCATCTTAGTAAATTAGCACCTCCAGACGAGAGCAGGGTTCACTCGGTGCCGGGCTTTGGCTTGCTGTGCCAGTGCACTCCTCGTTTTAATAGTTTAATAAAAATTAGCATAATTAACAAACATCTGTATGATCCAGAGTGGTGCAATTTGGCACTTGGAAACGAGGACTTAAACATTATTGCTGGGAGTTTAATGTTGTTTTAATTCTTTTTGGCACTGTGCAGTGGAATAAACGTTTGGTGCCGATAGTTCTCGACTGGCTCTCATTTGCATTTGCCTGCCTTTGATTATGAGCAATTGCAAGCTCCCCGGCAATTCATCAAAGCAGAAATTATTTTAAAATACCTCGTGGTGTCCGGGCTGAGGCGTAGCTGCGGTGGGCAGAGGAGGGATGGGGCGGGGAGGGTTGGATTGCTCCATTCATGCGTTGGACGGCTCTCTGACCAACCGCCCACCCCTTCCAGCCAAAGGTCTCCTGGGTGGGTTAGTTTCCTCCTGCTGCGAGTGCAGATCCCGTTCATTTCCACACTAAGGCAGCTGATCATCCAAAGCTTTTTTTGCTCCTCTTTTGCCGCAGGATTTTCCTTCCTGTTTTGAGAGGGTTGCAATGCGGCCGGGGAGGGTCTTTCATCGCTCTGGAACCTGGCAGGTCTGCTTGGCTCAAAGGTTCTGCAGCGTCTGCTGCCACACGGCACCCTGGTGAGCACATCGCTTGCGGAAATCAGCCACCCTGCCAGGTGTTTGCTCCTGTCTTGCACTCGCAGCTGGGAAGCTGGTTAGCCTGCGGTTGGGGAGGCCGGACTCTGGCTCCACTGAGAGCATCATCTGGCAGTCCTCCCGTAGGAGGGCTGGGTTCTATCTCTCACCGTCTCTAACTTATTGTGTGCCCCTACCCCCAACCGTGGCCCGCCTGTGCCTCAGTTTCCCCATCTGTAAAAATAGAGACGTAATTCATGCTGTGCAGAGGATCAGCACCTGGGCTCTAAGCCTCCGTGCCTCAGCACCCAAAGCCAACCGCTAGCCAAAGGGTTTAGGAGGAAACGTCGCGTGTGAAAATTCATCCCACATGAAAACAACCCGCTGCAGAATTTGCTGCACCTGCCTCTGAAACAGCTGGGGCTGGTGGCTGTCGGTGAAAGCATACCGGGCGAGCTGGGCCATGGGTGAGATCCTCTGCGTCTATGCACTGCTTAAATCCTGCCTACGCCCTGAAAAGAGGGCTTAAGTGGAATTTCGGGGGTGCCTAGAACTTGTGCTCAGAGGCCCTGACTTTCTGATTTGTCGGGGGGGGTGGGGGAGGGTAAGCTTGACCCCTGCTCCACCCCAGGCCCCACCCTCACTCCACCCCTAACCCGCAAGGCCCCACCCCCACCTCTTCCCACCCCATTCTGCCCCCTCCCCTGAGCGCGCCCTGCCCTCATTCCGCCCCCCTCCCTCCTGCACACCGCTGAACAGATGATCCTCAGCGGGCGGGAGGTGCAGGGGGGAGGGGGAGGAGCTGATCAGCGGGGCACCTACGGAGTCCGTGCCTATGCTTGGGCTGCCCCTCTGTGCAAGGTTGAGCGTCACCCTCCTGTTTCCAAAGTGCTGTGAGATGCTTGCCTGGAGAGCCCTACCTCACTCTACGGTATTATTCGTCTCTTCTTGATGTATTTCATGCTTCAGGGCTCCAGCCAGCCACCTCTCGGGGTCAGGAAGGATTTCCTCCCTCCCCATCTATTTTTTGGGGGGAACGGAGGGGTGGTTCTGTCTCCTTCCTCTGAAGCATCACAGATTGCCCACAGCTGAATGTGGGACACTGGAGAGGGGGGCCGGGGCTCTGGGTTGGCGCCGAGCGTTCCCTCTCTCAGGTGCTTGGCTGGTGGGTCTTGCTTGGATGCTCAGGGTCGAACTGATCACCATAGGTGGGGCTGGGAAAGAGTTTTCCCCCAGGTCAGATTGGTAGGGATCTTGGGGGGGAGGGGAGGGTTGCCTTCCTCTGTAGCATATGGGTGTGGGTCACTTGCCACGATTATCTGGGCACATCTCACTAATCGGTGCCCTACCAACGGTGGCCCCTCGGTCTCTCCTGTTCTCTGCCTGTGACACGCGAGAGTTTAGGCTCCTGAGGACTTTTAATACTTTGGTCTAATTCTGGTTGCTGGCCTTAGTCAGTGATACCTGTGTAAATTAGGCTGTAAAGGATTTGCCTAAGGAGTCTGTGGCAGTCAGGAATGGAACGCAGGCTGTCTGCCTAGTGATTTAACGGTAACCCCCATCCTCTCTATCTAAGATCCTAGAATCGTAGGACTGGAGGGGACCTCGAGACGTCTTCTGGTCCAGTCCGCTGCACTCAAGGCAGGACTAAGTTATCTCGTCCAGGATGTCCAAGATGGGCCCTTTCTTGCTTTGTTTTCTCAGGAGTACAACATGTATGGCTGGTGGATCGGCGAACTGAACAGCGAGGTGGGGATCGTCCCAAAGGAATACCTCACAGCCGCCTACGAACTGGAGGAAAGATGATCCTACAGGTAAGAGGCATGCTGCTTTGTGATTTAACTCTTCTCACTTCTTCAGAGATCGCTCCCCCACCCCGGCCCTCGCTGATAACAAAACTGTCTTGCCAGGAGGTCTGAGATGTCTGTCCAGAGGCTGGGGCTGGGACAGTCCTGGGGTATGTTTTTAATCTTTTGTGAAGATCGACATGGAGAAACCTGGGAGGATTTTGCCTTTGGCTCCATCTTCTGGTCTTCACCTTACACTGGAGCTAATGAGGCAGGAAAACCATCCTGGAGATTCAAAGACCTGGTAGCGTGGGGTGGGAGGAATTAGCCGTTGACGTTCAAGGAGTGAGGGCGGCCGGTTCGAGCCCAGGACTGGGGAATCAAGGATTCTGCATTCCACTCCCAGCTTTTCTGTGACCGTGAGCAGGTGTCTGAAGTGAGTCCAGCTGTGACCACGAGCCAGGGGCTTTGCAATGGAAATGTCCCTGACTTTTGTCAAGTGCTTTGAGATCCCTGGATGAAGCACAGAAAAGGGTTGTTACCTTCGGGTCAGATGGAGCCAACAGCAACTCAGAAGATTTTGTTCCCAGAAAACATTGTCTCTTGGTGGTAGTCATAATAGTACTTAGCAGAGCATTGGCTACAGATCACTTTTCACACAAAGATCTCAAAGCCCTGTAGAGAGGTGGGGAAACTGAGGCACGGAGCTGGGCGATCACACTCCGAGTTAGCAGCAGAGCTGGGAGTAGAACCCAGGAGTCCTGACTCCCAATCACCTGCGCTAACCAGTGGCCCACACCGCCTCTTGCTGAATCAACTGGTGTCACCTCATCCCATGCTGTGAGTCGCTGTGCGTGCATCACGCAGCTTGCTCGTGCCATGGTCACGCCCTTTTTCATCTTCTCCTTGCCAATATTCACTCCTGTATCTCTTTCCTCCTAGACCCCCTGGTGCCTCTCTCCCCGACATACTGGACAGCAGCCCCCAGCTCGGCGTCCTCTCCCCTGCTGCCCCTCGGGCACCTATGGAAACCTTCTCCACCTCCATGTGAAGAGACTCATGTCCCAGCACCCACGTCGCTGCTGATGTTTCACAGAGCCCCCCGTTCGCCCCTGAGCCCGTTACCAAGCTAACGTGCCCCCCCACTCCAGTTTCCATATGATCGGCCTCATTTCCCACTTGATTCTGAATGACATTTGTATGTGGCTCTTACCCCAGCTGGCGAGACGCCTGAGCAGTCGGCCAACGCAGGGGCCAGTTTTGTTTTCTTTTGTGAGCCGGGGGTGGGGGAAGACCCAAAATAAAGAGATTCTCTTTTCATTCTCACAGTTTCTGGCAGCATCTCAGCTTCCCTGTAGGCTCAGTCCCTGGCTCGCTCTGTGGCTGGATTCGGCGATCAGGGAGGAGAGACGGGCGTGTGCCAGGAGAGGACACGACACTGGAACTGGCCTTCCCTCTCCGGCCCTGGTAGACCCCAGCGCAATAAACCAATTCTGCCCGTGACCAGCCTCTTCCGATAGGAGCTCTGTCAGCTCCTGTGTGGGGCTGGGAGGACAGGTTCTCTGTGCTTCCCCTATCTCTGGGGATCAACAGAGAACTTCATCCTCCAGGACGGTCCAGCCCAGAAGTCGGATGGGTTGGCACCTTTCCATCAACGTGGAGCAGGGGGGAGGAAAGAGAGAGGCTGTGTCCCCCATGTGCCACTAGGTGGTGGTAGCTAACTGTTGGCCGCAGCATCGGGCCAAAGGGAAAAAAAGCCATCAGCCTCCCTGAAATTACCTCCCACATCATAGCACATGGCCCGTGTGTTGATTCTCCCGAGCCAGCTACCATTGCTGGTGGGACTGGCCCTTTTAAGTGCAGTCTTGTCCATATTCAGCCCACCGCTTACGTGGGTGCTTGGAATTAAGCAGGTGTTTTAAGGGCCTTCCCGATTCAGGGGCTCATTTTCTGCAGGAGAGGCTCCGCGAGTTGGCTACACACCTTTGAGGACTGGGGCCAAGTAGAGATAGAGCCACGCTGCAACTCGGTGGTGGATTGCCAGTGCCCTCAAAAGCGCAGGGAGGAGGGCTGGATTGGGGACAGCTGGTTCTCATTTGTCTCTAACTCCTTTGGCGTTTCAAGGCCTCTGCTTCCAGCCCTTGCTGCTGGCAGGTAGCAGGCTGAGCTCGTTGCCCTCCCTGGCTGCACGGAGGGAAGGATTTCCCCGCTGCTGGAAGGGGCTGGGGGTAAACCTGCCCCCTGCCACCGTGTGAAACGTTGCCAGCTCATAGCAAAGCACCTGGAAGCCTTTCCCGCCCACCTGCTGTTGGACGCAGAGCAGGGAAGAGCCTTGACAGCTCTAATTAGTTTTGCTTCTCCACTGGCAATGATGCCAAGATGGCTCACCTGCGAGCGATGCACGGCCGCATGGCGGGGGGAGGGAAGCAGCCGCGGCTGGGCAAGAGGAAGGGACTCAGAGCTGTCAGATGTCCCCCCACCCCTCATTCCCGGCTAGGTTCTGTGTAGCTCATGGTGCAGATGGCAGCTTTTGCAACGTGGAAGGCCAAACACCGCTCCTGCTGCAATGTGCAAGGCCAAACACTAGCCCCTTTGTAAGCTGGAGGCGTGATCTGTGCCCTGCCTCCCGTCGTTGGCCCTCCAAACCGGGCAGCCCGCCAGATCTCCCGCCAGCCCTCGGCTCAGACACGCAGGGGAGAGGGATGCGTTTGTGGCTCAAACCCAGGAGGGCTGGGTCTGGAGTAACTCCCCGGCTGCTGCATGGTCCTGTTGGACTCGGCAAAGCTGGGAATGAGCAATGGATAAGAGGGGGGCTAGTGATCAGCAGTAGCTAGCAAGAGTCCAAAAACCGGCAGCCAACTCGAGAAACGGCTTAGTCGGAGGCTACTGGGGCTGAAATGCTCCGAGCGAGGTAGCAGGAGCAGGTGTAAAGGCTGGCAGAGTGGGGCTCTGTAGGCAAGGGCCTGTGAGCCCAGAGCCCTGGGTTCTGTTCCTTGCTCTACCAAGACACACTGTGTCCTTGGCCAAGTTACTTAAGCCCAGATCAAAGGTATTTAGGAACCTATCTCCTGTTGGAATCAATGGGAGTTAGGCCCCTTTGAGGATGTGGATCTCTCGGGGTCCTGGCTATAAGGTGAGCATTCCTGCCTTGCGCAGAGGTTGGTGGGTCTTTTTTTTTTTTTTTAAGACCACCCAGAGGTTCCTTGCCATTGACTGATCTCTCCTGGGTTGTTTGCAACGCACTTTGGGCTCCTCAGCAGCGAACGCAGGGCGAAGACCCTCTCGGGAGACACTAACGTGCTCTCTCCACCGTGGAAAGGGCGGGAGGAGACAGCGGGGGGACACTGAGCCAGGCTTTAGCATCCACGTGTTCCTGATCACCCGCGCTATGATCCCCTGGAAACTACGCGCCCTTCAGAGACCAGGTAGATGTGGGGCCACGGCCAGCTGGGGGTTGAGATCCGGGGGGTGCATGGGGCTGTTTCCGAGCCGGGCCCTGACTCAGAGCCCAGTGCAAGGACAGAGGGCAAGTGGCTCAACCATCCCTACTTCGGTCCCCAGCAATGCGTAAGGCAGCCCTGCCGGCTTCCTTAACTTATGCCATTGCGAGCGCGTCAGGGCAGGGACCCGCGTTTTGTTCGGTGTCTGTGCAGCACCTACCGTCCTGCTGCATGTCTGGGGCCGGTAGATGCTACAGTAATGTAAATAATATTAATGTGGGTCCTTATGGCAGCTGGGATGTGGGAACGCCCCTGCCACGCCCCCTCCTGCTCCTGGGAAGATGGAGCTGCACCCAAGTGGTTAAGGTGATTGGAAGGATTGGCCTTAAGGCACCGGCTGGCCTGTCCTCATCCCGTGATATTTAGATTTTTGCAGTAAACAGCAGGTGATCTCCCATCCTGTCCATACAGCCAGTTTTCTGCTCCTGTGTCAGGGGGAGCATAGCCAAGCTGGGAAAGACCTGGTGGGAAAAGCCCGGCCCACTGCGAGGCAAAGAGCTAGTCGCTCACTGGAGGGTGCGATGGAGGATGAATTTGTCGCTGCACCTGAATTTGGAGTTGGGGATTTGTTGTCTGGGCAGAGAGCCACATTGCACCAAAGCGCCATGCCCGGGAGGCAGAGCCCACTCCGGCCCTGCCTAGGCCAGAAATCTGGGCAGCTTTCTTCGGTCTTTTAGCAGCTCAAGGAGGCCAGGGCTAGGGCTGGGCTAGGGAAAGAGGCACCTGGCCGGGTTATTACCAGGACTGGAGCTCATCCCTCTGCTGGGATCCGATTGTAATTACAGTAATTTTCTAAGCGTGCTCTGCACAATGAGTGTTTAATCAGGGCCTGACTGCCTGCATCTCCCAGCTCTCATCACTCACTGGGAGGGCTCTTAAAGAGACAGGTCCCCCGCCACCCCCACCCCTTCAGCCGGTTGAACAGCTGTCCTGTAATTGGTAGACATATTTGAGCCTCCTGGCATGCAGCAGGGTGCAGCGATTCTGCTGCAGTGCTGGCCTCTCTCCCCGCTGGCAGGAGTCTGCATGATGCTCTAACGGGGAGGCTGCAGCGCGGCAGGGCCCCAGAGGCTGGGAGGGGTGCAGGGGGTGGGGGAATCGGGCCTGCTGGTGGCAGCCAGGTGAGCTGATGCTTGGCTTGGTAGCTGGTTTCCTTTGAGAAACACCCACCCTAGCCTCTGCCGCTGGAGGCTGAGAAGACATGGGCCTGGGTCTGCCGGCAGCCCAGAACAGTCACTCTGAGGAAGGTGTGCACGGCCTCATTCAGCTCAGTGGGGTGTTGACTCTGAAGCCTAAGGGCAACTACTTTACATTTTGGTTCACGCTTTCACTGCTGATCCAAGCAAACACGTGGGCAGAGCTGGGCCTGTGGGTTGAGCAGGAGTGGCTATCGCTCCTCCCATCCCCTGCAGTGGGGTTATGAGAGGGCACCTGCCCCATGGAGCCACCTATGGCATGCAGCAGTTCTGATTCCAGCGGTGACACATCCGCTAAGCAGCTGGGGGCAGCAGAAGGCCTAACTCAGCCCTGCCCACAGTGAAGGGTGGGCTCTGAGGGGCAGGGGTTGGCCCTGAACGCTGGGTGCTTCCCACTCGCTGGAGAGCAGGGAGAGAGACCTCTTCTCTTCTATTACAAGAGACCTTTGTTGAGGGCCAGGGGGACTTTATCCGCTGTGCACTCCGGGTATCTGCTCTCTGGAGACGGGGGGACGGGAGGCCCTGCTCCCTCCATCTCCAGCTAGGGTGACCAGACAGCCAGGGTGAAAATTGGGACGGGGGTTGGGGGTTAATAGGACCCTATATAAGAAAAAGACCCACAAAACAGGATTGTCCCTATAAACTTGGGACATCTGGTCACCCTGTCTCCAGCAGTGGGCGGGATGGGAGCCAGCAACGTTCTCAGCGCTCAGTCCCGGGGCTGGTGATTCCTCTGTACAGCAGGGGGTTGGCGTGAGGCAGCAGCAGCTTCCCAAGGGGCAGGTTCAACGCCAGCATCGGAGCAGGCAGGTGGCTTAGCACGGTGGAGGTAGCTGGCTCCGGCCTGTCATTCCGATCAGTCAGTGCCAGGCGCCGGGGGCTCCTCCCTCTCTCAATTTGAGCTGGCTGGGTGGTACGTGTGCTACAATTTGTTTGCACAGACTTGAGAGACAGCCAGGCCTCCTTCGGGGAGCTGGAAAGGATGAGCCTGGATTGCTTCCAGGCAGAGAGGCTGGGGTGATGCCAGGCTTTCTGGAGAGAGGGGAGTCATCTCGAGAAGGCCTCAGCCACATGGGCAAGAGAGAGGTTACCTTGAGCCGCTCTGCGTGCCGGTCACATACCTGGCAGGCAGCAAGCAGGGACTAGGGCTTGGGATCCAGGAAGGAAGCCCGTTCGCTCCCCGCACAGCGCCTGCCTGCAGCCCCTCTCAGCTGGCCGGTTCCACATGAATCCACAGCTGCCCCGGCTGCCCGTCGCTTACTGGGTCTGCGGTGGGCACAGGCCCTGCCTTCACCCACCCCAGCTTCCATGCCACTGGCAGCAGCGGCAAAATTAGTTTCCCTGTTAAAGAGACAGGCTCGTGCCACGAGGAACTCCGACTGGAGCAGAGGGCTAGGAGAGCTGGGGTCTAAATGATCCTCCCGCAGCAGCTGACCAGCATTCAATACCTATACAAGCCCCTCCCCAGTGAAAGGGAACAGACCCTGCACCTCCCCGTGATCAGAGCCACGTCTCCCAGCATACCAAGCAGCGTTCTGGAGCAGGACTGGAGCCCAGCTGCTGCTGCGGAAAACATCTCAGTGTTATAATGCCCCCCCCCCCTTTGACGCCCCAGCCCCTTTCATCGCTGTCGAGCCCCAGTGCTCTCGACTTAGCCTGACACCTGCACTCAGCCGGAGTCCGTTCTGGTTTGGTCAGGCCCAGCCGACAGTAGAGGGATTTTGTTCCCACCCTCCTTGGAAAAGTCAACAGATTTTGCGTCCGGATTGATGGGTTTTCATGACACTTTTGCAGCACCTCTAGAAATAATTTTGCTGCCCCTGAGATGCAGCCAGCTCTGGGGGTAGGCACTGTTTAAGCAGCAGCCAGGACTAACCCCCCCCAGAGAGCTTGCTCAGGTGGCTTTCCCCCTTCCCCAGGGTCATTTTGTAGAGTTTCCACCAGCGGTTGCCTAGGTTTGTGCCAGACGGTAGGTGTCAAAGGTAGGGGAAGCTGGGGCTCTTAGCTGCAGACCCCAGGGCACCTCTAGCCCCGGAACGTGACCTGTAGCGAGAGGACAGTGGGGAACTGCCTTTCAGTGACCACATGCTAGCAGGGAGGGGAACTGCCCCAGTAAGGCATTTAGGAGACTGCAGTTCAGTGTGTTTATCCAGCAAGCTTGGGAAGCCCCGGTCGTGGCAGAGAGGCGTGAGAAGGGAAAACCCTAGGGCAGACTGTGCTCTGGCAGAGGTCCCTGCAGGTCAAGCCTCCGCTGAGGGGGCAGAGCAGGGACAGCCCCCCACCTGGCAGGGCTGGCATTTTGGCTGCATCGCCAACCCCACCAGCTCCTGGCTGGAAGTTTCTAGATCAGAGCTGCAGGCACAGCTGCACCATTTGGAGCCGTGCTCTCATGAATATTCAGGAGGCAGCCCCAGCCAATCGGCAGAGCAGCTACCCTTAGCGAGCATCTGTCAGGTTTTTTAAATGAACTTCTTTTGACATTTTAGATTTTCCCTCTGTCGGCTTCATTTCCCCCCCGCCCCAACCCCGGCCCTTCAGCCTGTGAGGCGGAGAACACGCCCGTGTGAAGTGGGGGGGGGAAGGAAAGAAAAACCTCAACACAAGCGCCCGGGGAAATCGACCACCACCCAACTTGACTTTCACAGCCAGGCCCTGCGACCACCAAACTCTGACAGTCAATGAAACTGAGCGTGGTACAGTGTCATCTACCCACCCGCTCAGAGCAGGCTCTGCTAGTGAATACGGCAGGCACCGTGAGGGAAACGGACTCCAGCCTTGCTAAGTGTCGCGGGTTGCGTTCCTGGCTGCAGGGTGGCCCTCACCTTCCGCCAGCCCAGCCCGCAGGTCACCCACCCCTGCTGAACTCTGGGCACAGAATAGCAGAGCCTGGCCACCACCAGGTGCCAGCTCAGCAGGCAGCCTCTCCACCGTTCTCTAGGGCCCTGCTGGTGGTCAGCCCCCTGCCGCAGCCCAAGGAAGGAGCACAAGGACATAACTGGGCCTACGCCCTTGTGTCCCTCCCACCCCAAAGCCACATGCACGTGCCCCAGGAACCAAGCCCCTCTGCTCCCCGGCCACGCCGCTCCATCCCCTTTCAGCAAGTACTAAAGCCAGCTTGCGCTGGGTCTCCTGACCAAGCGTCCCACGGAGCCCGAGAGGAGCAGGTTCTCTCGCCCTGCAGAGACAGAGGATAATACCGAGGCCCCTTTGTCCGGCCCTCTAGGAGCCCTGAGCAAAAGATGCCCTAGCAGGGACGTATTATTTGGGGAGCCCAGCCTGGAGGAAAAGCCCTTTTGCCCCTCCCCACACACACAGCTGCAACTGGACACTCATCAGCTGTCACGATCTAGTGCCCAGTGCAACCGATGCAGGGATGGTCTCTGATGGCATCTGACCCTGCCCCAAGCCTATTGCTTAAGATGCATCAGCCCCATTCTCCGCCAGATGTAAATCACCAGCACCCAGTAGCTCACGTGCTTCACATTTATTGCAGGCCAGAGCACCTCAGCTCTGCCTTCTGAGCCAGGACAATGCCAGACAACAGGCTGGTGGAAAGATACAGGGAGCAGCAGAGTAAATGGACCCGACGGGCTGAAAGCAGAGAGGCCCTGGTGGAAGCTGCAGCGTGGGACTGCCCATTCTTTACTAAGGGATTCTTTCTTCTGTTCTGCTCCCTTATGGCTGGCTATAGGGATCACCACCCTTTGCCCTTCCCCTTTGCCCTCTGAGCCGTTAGGCTCAGGCAGGTCTGTGCTAGCCAAAAGGGTTGTTCTCCTGCAAGAAAGCCCAGCTTGAGGGGTGTCCCACACAAAAGGGGAGCACAAACAAAACACCTTCTGGCCTCATTGTCCCACCACAACACATTCCCCCACCCCTGCTGCAATGGAGGAATCAATCCTGCAATATAGAGCCCCCCGGGAAAGCTCATTGGCTCATTCCAGCTGCACGCAGCCTGCAGGCCGAGCTGGGCCAGGAGGACCCAGGTGTGGAGGTGGTATCCATACCCAGTGTGTGGGCTTCCGGCTCAGCAGCTGTTTAAATGTGGCTCTCGGACGTGCAAAGGAGCACCGCTCGTTCCTACGGGGCCGTTGGTTTTTCAGAGGGGAATGCTACCAAGACTGAATTCTAGTTCTAAGAACGAGAATTCCCTGGGCATTGCTGGGACAGCTGCCCGATCTGCTGGACAAGGAGGGACAGCAGCTTGGCCCAGGGATCCAGACAACCTCTCTCCTGGGGGATCTCTGTACGGATGAGCATCCGCCTCCATGACCCAGCTCCAAGGGGACGGAGGATCAAGCCAAGATCAAGGGAGCTGGCTTTTGTTTTCAAACAGCCCCCATCCCTAATACACACAGGTCCCCCCACAAGAGCATGACACAGCCCTGGGGAGTAACAAACTTAGGTTCTACTAAGCACTGGTTCCCTTTTCGTACAGCTCAGCTGTGTATTCACCCAGCACCTGCCTCATAAGAGGACCGTCCAGAGGTGGCAGGAAGTGGTCACAAGCTTCTGGGAGTAGAGGGGCTGAAGGTGAGGACCACGTGCCATGCAGGGTCCCAATCCTGCACCAACGGGAGCCACTCAGCTGCCCTCCTCGGCTCTCCGCAGAGCAGGAGCCACTGCTCCCAGACAGGGCGTACAAGATCGTTTGTGCTGCTTATTCTGTCTCCGGCTGCTTCGTGGGAGACTCCAGGCTATCCGAGTGGTTGTCTTCCAGGCCGAAGTCGCTCCAGCACGAAGGGGGTTTCAGGCAGCTCCGAACAAGGGGGCTTCCGAGACCAGCGCAGCTACGGAGAGAAGGCACAAGAGAGTCAGGAAGGAAGAGGGGTTCAAGGCAAGATGCACTGCCCCAGCGGTCCAGAGCTACACACGCACCCTGCCCCGTGTAACAGCCACTGGCAGAGGAGTTGCGTGAGCACCTCGCTCGTTCCACCCTACCCCCGGCTCCTGAGAGTGCTGGGGCCAAGCTGGCAGCAACACGAGGACCCGAGCGCTCTGAAGCCTGGCCCCTGACCCCAGCAATCCTGGGAGGAGCAGCGGGGGGGCTGGGGAAGTTGCCCTACTCCAGATCCACCTCTGCCCAAGTGCTCCCACGGAGCGGGGAGAGAGCAGCAGGCGGCTTCCTTTCAGCCACCTGCCCCCATCTGCCTGCAGCCGCTTCTCCATGCTTCCACGGGGGCCTCTTCCGCAGCTGGCCCAAGGAGGAGCACAGGTGCAACCAGCTCAGCCAGCCAGCTGCTCCCCTCCTCCAGCTCCGCACGCCCCTGCACCCCTCCTCCGCTCCCAGGCGCCCCATCCACCGAAAACAGCACAGAGCCCTCTGCGAAGAGGGGAAGGGGAGGGGAAAGAGATGGGCGAATCCCACGGTGCGGCCAGGACAGGCGTCGCCAAGGAGAGGCTTAGAGCACGGGCAGCTGAGCCGGCGAAGCATCTAGCCTGCCGAGCTGCATGGATACCTACCCGTCAGCCCAGCTCACTGCGCCCATTCCAAACCCTTCCTTAAACCGGGGGGACTCTCTTAAAAACGAGTCTTGGGCTGCAGCCCGCCCACACCTCTTCTCCTGCCATTTAAAACCAAGAGTGAGAGGCTGTGGCAGTGCGTGATATTCCGAGCCAGAAACGGATCCCCCCGGAGGAGCACAGGGGCACAAGGAATCTCAGCTAGGCCTGGGCTGAGCCCACCCCAGGGTCTTCCTAACTGGTGGGGGGGGGACTCGGCACCAATTAAAGAATTTGGTTAATTGGCAAGGGAACACACAAGCAATGCAGCTGGATTCATTTGCCTCCACAGTGGCTTACGGCAGATGTTCTAGGAGCCTAGGCACGACGATCTTGTCATGGCTCTATTCACCTCCCTTCCGGTTTGCCAGGGTGAGAAACGCATCTCCACTCCTCAAGGAACTAGGATTTTGCACAGCTGCTGGTGCATAGGAGCCTTTGTGCTCGGAGGGCAGCGGAATACAAAGTATTCTCAGCACCGCCGTCCCCTGGGGACAGGTGCCTTGAGGTCTTGCAAGAGGCCGCACGACAGCGCTTCTCTATTAAATCGTTGCTCAGAGAGGAGGGGGTGGCTCCCCCCACATCACACAGGAGGCTTAGAGAGATTCTACTCTCGGTGCCTGCAGTAGAGGGGCTGAGGGTGAGGACCACAGGCCATGCAGGATCCCAATCCTGCACCAACTACCAGCTCCCTGACCCAACTACCCCCCCCTAGAGGAGAGGGGCAGCTGGCAGGCTGCAGAAACCGACTCACTGAGTGATGGAAATTGGTACAAATCCTGAGCACGAGACGCTTCTCCTGTTATAAGATCTACCACTGGGGCCACGGGTGGGGACGTGCAGGAGCTTGTCTGGTGGTGTCCTTTCCCCTTCCAGGATTCCTCCCCTCCCAGAGGGTGCTAGGGTCACAGGATTCCTCCCCTCCCAGAGGGTGCTAGGGTCACAGGATTCCTCCCCTCCAGCAAGAAAGGTGGAGGCGACTCCCCCAGGGCAGAGCCACGTCAGCCGCAAGGCAGCTTTGCCACTGGAGAATGACCATCATTCCTCACCCGTGCCAGTCTGAGATGCTCAGGACACGGTCTGGGTTTGCCTGGGGCCTAAACCAGGATGTGCGAGCCCAGCTGTGCAGTAGGGGAAAGGCCAAGGGAAGTGGATATTAGATGAGTCAGGTGGGGGCTCCGCATTCAACACGGGGAGCATCAGGAAAGCGGCGTGTGCTTGTTTTGGTGCCCAAAGGGAAGCTGAGCCCTTCGGATATGCGGCCCCCATCACTCCAGAGCGCCAAACCTTTGCTCCTGATGAAAGGATGCGCCGGAGGCCCCTGGTGAGCACAGAGCAGCGATGGGACCCTGGACTGCTCCTTCCGGGCAGATGGAGCACGGCGTGGAGAAATCCTCCAAGCAGGCCGTGACGAGTCCTGGGGCGCTCAGGAGCAGATGCGGGCTGGGGATCGTGTGAATTTAAAGCCACGTCCCTATTTGGATGTGGTGTGTTCTTTGGGAGGATCATACCAAGCACATGAGACCCCACTTGGTCACAACAGCTCATGCAGTGGCTAAGTTGTGGTAAGGCCCATAGCCACTGCCTTGTCTGGAGAGGGCACAGCCAGGTTCCAACTGTTCTCCAGCTCTGGTCTAGCTAGCACAGATCAGCTCCAAACATGGAAAGGGGCTTGGTTCTTAGCCTAGTTCCAGCTATCAGTCTCACTGCCGGCAAGCCCCGCAGATGGCTCCCAGTACCTGCTGTGGAGTTCTGCCCCAGCCCCGAGCGCAGGGCGGGTGTCTTCTTCCTGCACCCAGCCGCAGTTAGACATGGCGTAGTGGAGGATGGCGTCCGTGACGGTCAGGGGGCTCTGGCCCTGCATGCACGCCTCGATCTCGGGCACCGACAGCTGGCTCTGCAGGAAGAGATGCAACTGGCTGTCTGACAGGAGGACCACGTTCTGCATCACCCTGGAGAGAGACAGGAAGTGAGGGGACAATGCAGAATGCGGTATAGTCCCCCAGGCCTGCATACCAGCCAGAGGGGCTGGTAGACAGCAAGGGCAGGCGAGGATCCTGCTGAAGAGGATAGTGAGCATTTTCCTGCCCCCCCAAAAAACTAGCATTACCCCCTCCCAGCTCAGGCTCTCTAGCGGGAACACTCTTCTCTGACCCCAGACCACCACCACCCTCAAGCCTGGGGGAACGGAGCAGTTAGGCAGCCTTCTTTCCTCCTGGGAAGCAGGGCTTTGGGGCGAAATAGCCCTTGCCCCAACCCATTTTAGGCACCAAGCCAGCCGTGTGGGAGAGCTGCATCCCTTCCACTCACTTCTCCAGGAACTGCTGGAGCCCCTGTCTCCGTTTCTCAATGAACTCATCGGTGCTGCCTGCAAAGAAGGTGGATTTCCCTGGCAGCTCCGGGACAGGCCTGAGGGAACAGAGCAGAGGAAGGAAACGGCTCGGTATCCAGAGATGGAACAAGGTGCCGTGGGACGGACCTGGTGGGAGAAGCGGCTCAGAGCCGGCCTTGTGCAAACAGCAACAGCACGTTTTCACCCACCGCCAACCTGGGGCGATTGTAGAGATCCTGGGCCCAGGAACAGCCAGCATTTCCACAGCTGGCGCTTCAGACGCCCCTCCGTCCCCTGCAAGCGAGAGGTTGCCCAGCGGGGCGAGCGCTTTGGGTGCCGAGCTCAAGGCCTTTGTTTAGGCATCTACTTTGGTGCTGGGCACTCGCTCACGCCACATGAGTGGCCCCCGGTCAC